>NW_027526203.1:198400274-199037774 GCF_048455015.1 Haemaphysalis longicornis | reverse complement strand
ATACCTTAACACATTGTATGCGAGTGCATACGCTACACTTCCCTTAATATGCATGGGGACAAAAGTTTTCATGTCAGCCAGCACACAAGCCACCTCACCTAGTTTATCACAAACGCTAAATTATGTTGTCATGATAATGCACAGGTAAACAGAAATCTTAGATACTTGACATATTCAACATATCCATCAGGGTTACAGTTACAAGGGTGATTAGGATCATGCAAGTACACAGAAATCAATGTAGTTTTTAATGGGTTCCAGAAGCAGATCATTTTAGTTTTATTAAAACTGATAGTAATTCGATTTTGTGAAAACCAACCTACCGCGTTTGTTATGTCAATTTATAAAACTCTTACCGTTGTTTCATAAGGTAGATGCTTCGTGAGTATACTGTGCACCAGCGTACCAGACCACCTTGCATTTATAAATTGCGGGCGGAAAGTCGTTCTTGTAAATATTGCCGAATACCTTTCTACACCCGCACGCGAAGGTGATTTCGGAGTATCTCCACATAATTTTAATGCATCTAATAATGAGCCCTTTGGGGAAGATTATACCGGGGTTCAAGGCAGAGAATAAGTTGTCTTCTACAAATTACAGGCCAATTTATCTTATTAGCTTGTGTTTCAAACTGCTGGAACACGTTATCGCTAGTCGTAGATCTAGCGATTTAAAACCTACAAAATGTTTTAGCAGAATATCAGCACGGATTCCACAGAAATGTTTCCACAGTGACACAACTAGTTTATGTCACTCACGATTTTGCCCCATCTATATAGATAGGAAACAACAAATTGACGCATTTTTTTATTTATCGGAAGCTTTCGATTGGGTACCCTATGTGTTGTTGGGTGGAGCGAATCAAGAAGCTGGTAGTCCGCAAAATTTCGTGCGACGGATTGAGCCATCCTTCGTAAACACACACAGTTCGTTGAATGTACAGTAATCCCGCGTTATAACAAAATCGCTTTACTCGAAATATCGCTGTATTCGAAATTTCTTCTGGTCCCAACCCAAACACATGCATTTTGGACCGCATTACTCGAAGAGTACGAAGAGCGTGACCCGCTTAGAGCGAAGAGGCGAGCGGGGGTATCTCCGAGTGGCGGCGACCCAGCGGCGAGTCAAGCTGTCAACATGTCGATTCAATGCAAGCCGGTGTTTCCCCGGCGATTTTCTCGAACCGGTCATGCTCAATTCGCGCCATTTGACTTTAGACAAGCGGTCCAAGTGCGTTGTATTATCATTGAATTTTGTTCATAGACATTGATCAATGGCGTGGACGGGATGGTGCGCGTACAACAGCACTCGAACCGTACAATTCGCAGCGTCGTCGACAACGCCATGCCGAGAAACCGTTGTTTTGCAAAGATCACGGCTGCACACCTCAGGAAAAAATGGTCCAGTGATCACGCAAAGTGCCTAGTGAAAAACCCGTCTGTTTTCATGGTTGTGCTCTGACCCAGAATGAGCGGGCAGTCGTTTTTTGAGCTCACAAACACAACCTCAGACTCAAGCCACGGCATTTGCGGCCTTTCCCAGAACGAAAATCTCGTAGCGTTCTGTGACGCCCGCGCGCTCTTATAAATGTTGCCACTGCCTTTCCTCCTCATTCGCTCTCCAGTCTGCGAGGCGATCGGACGCCAGTCACAGCTCTTCACGGCGCCCAATCACGGTGACCACACCCCATGCAAGGCGTCGTCAAATTGGAGCCGGAGTTGCTCGCGCCCGGCAAGAAATTAATACAAAGCTCACTGCCTTTTTTGCACTAGAATTTAAGTTTTGCTTCTCTGAATACATTGTTTTATTCATCGCAGTTGTGGCGCAATTAAAGCTGAACTGCTATAGTTTTTCTTGACTGGACGCTTATATCGAAATTGTTCGCCGTCCCGCTCACTTTGTCATAACGAGGGATTACTGTAATTACTAGAGACGTTATCACCGTTCCAGGTCAAATGTACTGCCAGTACTGTAGGGGGTCCAGGAAAGATCCGTACCAGAGGCGTCGGAACTATTTTTTGAGTGGGGGAGCCAAAAAAACTGTACGATATGTTATCATCATCATCATCATCACTTATTTTCCTTGAAGACCCATGCATGCGCAATATTGTAGGTGAATAGGCTAGATAAATAAGCCCAATCACCGACATAAAACCAAATCAAATACAATCAAAGTTTGATCCAACATCACGGATTCTGGAGAGCAGTCAAAAATATCTTAACGCTCCTCGTTAGAACCAAAGCATAAAAAGAAAATTGAATATTCTCTGTAAATCTACAGAATACCCCAGAGCTAACAGTTAACAGACATTATGAGGAGTCCTGTTTACATTAAAGTGAAACATAAGCAGCTATTTAACAGCGAGTGAAGGAGACAGACACCCACGCTCGGAGTTCGCAACAGTGTCAAAACGAAAGGTTGAATCGCAGAATTATTCTATTTTTGCAAGCCTCCATTTTCGGAATCGTTGGTCTTTCAGTCAGCGAGCCCTTGTTTAGAGGGGCGTCAGCGGAAGTTACGGGTGCCCTTTGACTGGGGGAGCATTTGTACATTAGGGGGAGCCGTCGCCCACCCTGCACCCCCTGTTCCGACACCCCTTATCCGTACTATCGGTTTAATCTTTTTTTCTCACATTTATAAATGGCGTTGGCGAACACATGGATGAAAGTGTACATAACGGATTGCTTGCTAACGATTACGTTCTTTATTCTCTTACGGCTAGCAGCTGTTTTCAAGTTTGTTTGAATAACAACCTGTAAACTCGCGAGATGTGCAGACGTAATGGAATGCTAATTAACTTATCTAAAACATATTCTATAACAACAACAACCATGATATTCGATGTCTCACTGCTATAAAATTGGAACTCAGCATATTAAAGCCGTACCCTCAATAAACCATTTAGGCCTAACAACAAGAAGAAGGCTTTGGGACACACATTGCGACAATATTTGCAATGAAGCACTTAGAAACATCTGCTCTCTGCGCAGAAAGCTTAGTCACTCAATTAAAGAAGTAAACTAGAGGCATACCGCGCATTAATTCTGACCCAGTCCTCGAGTATGAATCAATTGTATGGAGTCCACGAACACAAAACATATGGCATGAATAGAGTGGATCTGACGGCTCGCTGCGTCATTCATTCTTTCTCATTACGAAGTCAGATAATCTGTTGCTAGCATGTTAAAGGATCTATGAGTTCGAGCCACTCCAGAAATGTCGGCGTATGTCCAGGCTCAAGTTGCTGTAGCTGCTTTTTCACAAGAAAACTGGCTTGAACAGTGATACATATCCTGTCCCACCACACGTCAGCCACATTGAACCACTCAAAAGCAATACGACCATTGCCCGCCCACACCAATATATTTCAAAAATCTTTTTTCTCGTGTACAATTCAACAATGGAATGCTTTGCCATCTTAGTTCGTGGAGTGCTCTGATGTAATTCTTTTGAACGCTTGTTACCAATACCTCTTTTGTAACCCGTCCTGCTTGAACAACTACGCTTCCGCAGTAAGTGAAAATAAACTAAAAATAGAGAAATTGAGCACGTGTTGAGCAGCAACACGAGCTCAATTAATTTTACAACGGTGCTTGTAAAACCGATTGGTCTAATAATATCGAGTGTATATCCCTTTTTAGCAAGGGCAGAGCCAAAGGCCAGTTGGCAAGAATTCACACGTCCTAAGGGAAATCTTTGCTACATGTAGCAGATCTCCAGGAGATTAATTCACTGAATAACGATTCAATCATCGTTGCTGTAACGCCAATTAAGGCAGTTTTTTTTTTTTGTGCTTAGACCGGCCGAAAGTAACTAAATTATTTAGCAAACGTTGTGACGTTGATAAAGACTGGGCGCACAAAAAAAAAAAAGAAACTATGCCCAGCTCCATCCAGTGTGACATCTGCGGAAACAGGGGAGCTGTGGGTTGTCTTCACAAAGATTTCGTTTAGCTTCGACTTTTTTCTTGTTTGTAATGTTGGGGTCATCTTAGTAGCTAATTGTCATTTTATTTGTTTCGGGATACTTTGTATAACACAAAAGATAGAGCTATTTTCTGCAATCATAAATCCCTCCGTAGATGGCCATGCTTCACTCTGCAACACACGAAGAGGAAAAGCCAGCTCACTGAGAAGAAGCCTATACGCCGATCCCTTTTTCCTCTAAACAAATTCACTGATGAGAAGCCATTTTTCCGGGGGCAATATAGGCCGTTTGATTTTAAAATATGAAGGCCATAGGGCCTTTTTTTATTTCATTATGAATTTTGTCTATACTAGAAACCGGTTTCTGCGCGGCGCAAAAACCTCCAGTGAGAGCTTGACACGATACAAGCAGAGAGTGTTGTCAGGGCCAGAGCTGCGCTGCTAAAGATATTAAACTAAGCCATACTTATGTTAGGTGCCGTCGAGCCCAGAACATGTTCACATCCTCCCCAGAAATCTCAGATGCACAGCAAGCTAAGCTATCAGCCAGAAGGACCCTTATAGCGCGGTAGCATTACTTGGCTAGGTTGGCGTAAGGCATCGGCAAAACTCGGCCTCAAAACTCCTAACCCTTGGCGCATGCTCGATTCTTCTTGGCTACACCATGTTCCAGAGCGCGTGCAACAGAAAAAAAAAAATAAAACAGGAAAGAACACTTGTCGCGAGCTCAATTCCCACTGGCTGTGACGCGTCCCAGTGACTAACTAGAACACAAAGAAAAGCACATGCGTCTGACATCTCGCCCGCAGTTTCAATTGAACTGCAATTTCTGTGGGGTCAGTATCGCAGCAGCATGGATAGTCATTTTGCCAAAGATAGCTGAAGTGAGTCCTATGTCGAGTTTGTAGGCCGAGCGTCGATATCGAACGACTTGTCGACGAACCGAACTGAAAGAATCGCGTTTTAATTCGGGAATAGGCTCAGGTGTACTCAGCGGAGGGAGAGAGAGAGAGGAGAGAGAGAGAGAGAGAGAGAGAGAGAGAGAAGAGAGAGAGAGAGAGAGAGAGAGAGAGAGAGAGAGAGAGAGAGAGAGAGAGAGAGAGAACTTTGTTGTAAAACAGCCAGTAATCCTAGACGTCAGCCAAGAGCCCTTGGGCTCTAGCGGCGTCTTCGGCCAGCTGAATGGTCCAGACTTGATCCGCTGGGTCGGAGCTGAGCAATACGGTCTCCCATTGCTCTGCACTTAAGCGATGTTTCGACCTAACGTCGTCGCCTGTGGACAAGCCCACAGCATGTGCGCTAGGTATGCCTTGTCCTTACACCGGTGGCACTTGTCAGATTATTGCTCGAGGTAACAGTGACTGTACGCAACCGGGTGGTCACACCTGTTTTTTGTCGGGCCAACACCGTTTTAACACAGAGAAAAGTGGGGTAAAAAAATCAAACCCCTTTCATTTAAATAAAGAGAAAGATGGTTGAAACGCAAAGCTTTCGATGCGCGAAATAAGCGGGCGATTGCGATTGATTTGTTTGAATTGAATTGATTGATTGATTGATTGATTGATTGATTGATTGATTGATTGATTGATTGATTGATTGATTGATTGATTGATTGATTGATTGATTGATTGATTGATTGATTGATTGATTGATTGATTGATTGTGAGGTTTAACACACCGACGCAACGCAGGCGACGAGGTGTGCCGTAGTGAAGGCCTCTGGATTAATTTTGACCACCTGGGTACCTTTAACGCGCGCCGAAATCTCGAACACACGGGTGTTTTCTCTTTCGCCTGCATCAAAAAGCGGCCGCCGCCGCCGGGAATCGAACCCGCGTCCTTCGGATCAGCAGCACAACGCCTTAGCCACTGAGTCACCACGGCGGGTGATTTTCTTGAACTCGATTTATTTCAAAGTTGGAACATCCGGGGATAATTCGAATTCCAGCATCGTAAATGCTTCGACCGTATCAGGATGGCGCAATCGGATAGACGTCGGCTTTATGACGCGAAGAATATCACGGGAAGCGTTTTTTGTACCGCTTTCCATTGGGCGAACAGGAGCACTTCTAACTGCACCAAAGGTGCTCTCGCGAGTTCCGGCGTCTTCCAGTGGTTGGGCAGGAGCAGGGGCGTTGTGTTTCATTGGTCGAGGAGGAGCACTTTTTTGGCGCCGAGAGCAGCCGAGAGCAGTTCTCGGGGCTCCGTCGCCAGCGGCGGAGTAACAGGGAACGCCGAGGAAGTCACATGACCTCTTTTACGTCACTTCTGGTTTTATCCCCGGGGTGGCGGAGAAAAAATGGCGAAATCCAGCAGCCGCGATTGTCGTTCAGTGCGTTCGGAAGCAGTTAAGCGCCGCCGTCTGGACGAGGAATTGCTGCTACTTTTAGATGGTGAAAGCTCCACAAGTTCAAGCGCGAGCTCATCCTCGGACAGCAGCAGCAGCGATGACGACGACGATTTGACGTTGTATGAGTTTATGTTCGAGTACCTGTTCTCTCCGCCGGAGCAGCGACCGAAGGTTGAGTCGTACCTGGAAAAGACGGTTGCCGCATATTCTGACGAAGAGGTGAGCCGCTGCATCCTACTTGAAACGCGTAATCAATAACCGGCCTGCTTTTTTTTTTTCTCTTTACCTCGCCAGTTTCGCAGAAACTTCCGACTGTCACGGTCGGTTGCAAATGCGCTTGCTGCCGAATTCGCGAAGTCGCCGCACTACCCTTCAAGAAGAGACCACGGAGGCCTGCCCCCCAAGTCCCCTGAAGAGCATGTCCTGTCCTTTCTGTGGTGAAGTATTACAATTATTTAGCAGTAAAGAGAGAAGCTTAGATGTAAGATGAGTGCCCTACTCGTGAAGCTCTGCAACAAACTCAGGCGTGTGAAATTGTACTCGGTCGCCAACGCGCCCCGTCAGCATCGACCGGGTGCTGGCGGAGTTGTGCTGGAAGAAAAGCAAGAGATCAGGACGCAGGAGGTGCAGTTGAACAGATGAAAATTTAGAAAGGGGAGGGGGGAGAAAATAATATGCAAGGGCAGGAAACGGTGAGAGAGTTTGGGCCTGATTTGTTGCCGAGCTTCACGAGTACGGCACGCATATCACGACGCCTTATAGAGTTCACGTAGACTTCACATACGTAGAAATTGGAGGTGAAATGTGCGCAAATGGCCTCGCAAGAATTAACATAGTCTCGGGTGAGGAAGGGGGGGGGGGGAGGGGGTAATTTCACCTCTACGAGGCGCCTGCCGGAATTTTAAGGGCATGAAATTCACGGCGCATGTACCCGGGAGCCAAGCCTGAACTTCAATGCACTAATGCGCCGCGTGATGGTTTACCAACTGATTTTTCACTAAATGATTATGCTGCCTGGAATTTGCTTTTACGTGCCACTGATCTTCCGTTAGTCCCAGGCTCAAGTACATTTCAGTTGCCGAATCACACTCGATTCTATTTGCTCATTTTCTTCATTCAATTCTTGCATGTGCTGTTTTAAGGCATTTTAGGGGTAAAATACTGCACGTCTGCACCAAATGTGCTCTGAAGCTTGTTCAGACAACTGGGCAGATGTGGGTTTTTCCTATACTTCGCTCAATGCTTGTTGACAACGTAAAATGCTTGTTTACCATTTAGGAATATTATAGAGTTATCACATTTCTTGCAGGTATGCCGCCAACAAATCCTGCATGCGGGATGTTGCAGGACGTTTTGAAGTTGGGGAAAGCACGCACCACAGGATGATGTATCGAGTCATGGATTTCCTTCTCGACATTGCCCCCCGCATCGTGACCTTCCCAGATGACATGGAGAAACTTGCCAACGAGTTTCAGCGGGTAAGAAAAACCCCACTTTCAATTTCAACTGCAAAAATGTTTTTGATTTATTCAAAGCTGCATGTCAGTCGCTTACCATCGGAATGATTCTTCAAAGCTGTGTTTCTATTCATGAAGGCGGTGTAACTTCTGGTAAACATAGTATATACAGGGCACCCTTGAATTTGGTGTATAACAGTAAGGTTGGAACAAGCAGTGAGTTATCATTTATGCTGTAAGCTGCATGGGGATGTTGAAGAGCTCGCAAAGCCATTGTTTTCAGTTACATTGTAAGTTCTTCACACCTGCACGTAGTAGAGTTTGCGAAAACATGTCAAGCTGAAGCTCTCGGCTACTATGCGTAATGACCCTTTGCTGGAACTATCGATGCATTTCACGCTTTATTGCGCACATAACCATGCCAATGAATTTACGTTAGTACTGTACAAAACGAACAGATACAAGTACAAAACCAACATCCAAGGAAATCATATGAAAATGAGCTGTGCTTGAAGCTTGAAGAATTAGGGCACGACTTCACTTGCTACTTTGTTAGCTCATTTTGCTCTTTGTGTGAAACGTTCTAACATTTTTTTTTCAACTTTTAGGTTTCAGGGTTTCCGGACACTATTGGCTGCATTGATGTAAGCTATATTCCGGTTAGGTGCCCTGCTGGTAAGGTGCGGTCAGTGTATGTGAACCGGCACCACTACCCATCCTTGACACTGCAGGGAATATGCGATAACCGGAAGAGGTTCCTAGATGCCAGCACTGGTGCACCCAGTAAAATTCACGACTCCAGGATCTTCCGGCTTTCAACCATTTCGAAGAAACTGCCTCAACTCTGCGCTGGGAAATACCACATTCTTGGGGACGCAGCGTACCCATCTCGCGAGTTTCTGATGACTCCCATTCGAGACTATGGAAGCCTCGATGCCTCTGACAAGGCATTTAATGCCAAACTTTCATCTACCCGAGTGCTAATTGAAAATGCGTTTGGGGAGTTAAAGGGTAGGTTTCGGCAGCTACAGCGTGTGGACCTCACGACAGTAGACAACATGACAAAATTTATTCTCGCATGTTGTGTCCTCCACAACATCTGCATTGACAACGGTGACTCACCTGATGGTCTAGTTCCAGACATGCATGTGAACTCTCGGGGTGCTAATGATCCGAACCCTAGTGCAGCCAGAGTCTACAGCGGAACATCCAGAGAAGAGAGCCTCTTACGGGCACTTGCTGATGTTAAGAGAGAAAAACTGAAATCCAAGATGGGGCTAAAGACGAGGCAGCCACAAAATCTGTCTTAATGGAAGCATACTGCTCAAACATTAAATGCAACGCTTAAGCAGCGTCTGATTTCGCCAATGTTCAGGGACATTATTGTTGAGTATGAAATAAACAGTCATGAAAACATTTTCCTCCAAAGTGCACCTCTTTATTGCTTGAACCCCAGGGCCTCGCGGATGAGCTGAAGTTTGTCTTCGTGCATCTTGCGGCGCTCCTGGCGTTCTTGAATGCGCTCAGCTCGCCGCTCGGCGCGCCTCTTCTCCTTTTCTTTTTCCAGCTCTTCCCTGCGAGCCGCTCGCTCTGCACTAATAGCTCGCATTTGGTCAAAAAAATATTGCATCTGCTGCATACGACTGGTACTAGCACGAAGTTCCCTTTTCTTGGCATCTGCTGGCCCTTTTGAGCTTTGCCCACTGTCTGAACCGCTCGCCGGAGTACTGGAGATTTCAGGTGAAGTTGAGGGTACATCAGATGAGCTGCCGGAACTTGATGAAGTTGCCTTGTACGTCGCTCCATAAGAGTCCCTTTGGACTTCGGGCTCGAGGCTGTCATCAATGCTTTCAATTTTTCGCATTTCATCGTCGAATGGGACGGGGCAAGGTTGAGCACCGGACGTGTTGTTATTATCGCACGCTTTTCTCTTTTGCCTCCTTACCGTTTTTATGCGATTTTCACATTGCTGTGGCGTTTTGTTGCATCCAAGCACATCAGCCAGATCCTGGGAAACCTGTTTAAAAAGCATCTTCTTGTTCTTAAACTTTTTGAAAGGGCCAACTTGAGGGAAGTATTTATAGTAATAGTCTAATAAGAGTTTAGTTTCCCCTGGTGTCCACTCAGGAGCTGAAATAGAAATAAGGCTAGCTTTAAAGCACATGTGTCGGGCACTGCAGCGGTAGAAGCTCACCTCCGCCACCTCTTTTCCCTTGTGGCGCTGGGCCCGTTCCCATCTCGCCGGCGTTTGATGAAGTGGTGGTTTCTGCACGTGAAAAATAAGTGCGAGTGTGAAAACTCTGCCGAGGTGCCTATTCTGTGGGACGTGAAATGATTATGGTGTTCTGTTCGCGAAGTAAACGTCTCCTGGTGCGATGAATGTAGCATGTCATCAGCCCTTGCTGAACGCAAACATAAAGAGGTTTGTTTTGTAAACTCAAACAGGCATACAAATAATTTCAAAGCGTCAACCAGTAGAAGTGACGATAAACGGCAAAAAAAATTTCAACAGTACAGCACAAAAGTGCGGCCCCGTGACATATACATACGCAAATTACGTGCTCCGTCGTCGTCCGTCGTTTTCTCACACCCCGCGACGCTCCCGCTACCTGAAATGGGCCATTCAGCACGATAAATAAAAAAAAAAAAACTGGCAAAAAGTATTGCGAAATATGGCCTCTGATTGTTAGTTATTGGCGCTTACCGTGGGGATTCTCGTCAATGCTCTCCCGCGCGGCCAAGGCATCGATAACGACTGTAGTGAGCACAAACAAAGCCGTTAGATTGACGCTGTTATCGCTCGCAGCTAATTTTTGCGAGACACAATGCTTACCTGGTGTAGCGCGTAGTGGTGACCCCTTTATCATGGACATGAACATCCACTCGGCTTCATCATTCATCGCCATGAGGAAGGCAAACACAAAACCACCGGCACGTATCTGGCGAAACTGGCGCGGAATAACTGCGTGCGGACAACGAGAGCGCGCGAAATGCTCCGTGAAGCAAGCGCGGGAAAAGTTTGGTCACATGACCCCTGACATCACGCCCTCTCTCTCTTTTCTCTGCTCCCGGAGCAGCGCGAATGTTTCATTCGCGGAACGAAAGCACACGTCCCCGTTACTCCCGTGTGCTGCTCTGGCTGCTCGCTGCACTTGCTCCTGTTCGCCCAATGGAATTCGCCACGCTCAGAGCATCTCTTGTCGGCGGCCCTGTCCTTCCTGCGTGCGTCCGTTGTTGTCCGCGTGCGTCCGTTGTCCGCAGCCACTCTCCCCCTCTACTCTCCGGTAGCGAACACTCTCGCGAGGGGCATTGGATTGGATTCGATTGGTTTGGCTTGGCTTGGCTTGGCTTGGCTTGGATTGGATTGGATTGGATTGGATTGGATTGGATTGGATTAAAGTGGATTGTGTTGGATTGTGTTGAGTCATAGCCGCGGCACTCTCTCCGCGGTCTCCTCTCCTTCGGCTGCGCTGCGCATATAACCGGTGTGCCGCTCTCCGGCGGCCTTTCGGTCGACGGTTGCTCTCCGCTTGCGCTTGAACCCCCCTCAGCGTCGCATCACACCAGGGTTCCCGCGAGGGGAGGTGGGCGTAATTTTTTTTTCTCGTTTTATCATGAATCATCATCATCATCATCATCACGTACCTTACCATTGTGTAAAGTTGGCTCTCCCGTTGTGTGTTTTGGTTGCAACAGCGCCATCAGTCAGACCCAAAAAAGCTGCGTTTAATAATGAACACCCTCCTTGGCGGTGTTGAAAGGGTGTGGAATAGGTGTTTGGCGGGTAATGAAATTCATGCATGGCTTAGTGAACATACTAAATACAGCAGTTTCCCCACTACGCAGAACGAATAAAAAGGTTTTGCAAATCTGCGCGTTGACGTGTGTTGCTGACATTAAATTGCCTAATTCAAAAATTAGCGCTAAAATATTTCATTTATGCCACAGATATCCTCTCCCACGCCCTTCCTTCACCCCCACGAGGCCGCTCGACACTGACGGCTACTTCGAACCCTCACAACCCCCTGCCGAACAATCCTTCACCGCAGCAACCCCAATCTCTACCCTTCGCCGCTTTGCTTTCAATGTCTCGCACCGGATAGCCGCTATCAATCTCTCTCAGAATGTTCCCATAACCCATTTCCCCCTTTTCCTTCCCCCTTCCACTAAGAGCAGGCCCTGGAGAGCTCCGACTCGGAAGTGCAGTTGGCACTAAGCAACCGGGCCGCCCAGGTCGCGGAGAACATCGCATCCTCCGCCACCCCTCTCCCGTAGACCCAGTTTTAAATAAAGTGTTACTCCTCCGACTCCAGCAAGTAGCTTTCTTCTGCTGGCTATAAAATCAAGCAGAACAGACGTATTTGTAAGGTAACGTAAGTATATACTCGCTCTCTTCGTGCATCCCGTTGGTTTTCTTGCTCAATTCTTTTGTGGTCCAAGTGCCACTGTTGGGCGAGTTGAATATATCTGCATATCGCGCTGCGCCCTCAGCCTATCCCCATTGCCACGCGTAGCTGCGCTGCACACACCCTTATTTCAGGGTGTTAAGCAGCGTTACACCCTTATTGTAGGGTGTCCACAACAACACCTTTTTTTTCATCCTTTCACCCTTTTTTAGCCAAAACAACTTCTAAAGTTGTGTGTCGTGGGACTGGATTTTTTCACCCTTGTCAGCCAAAAAGGGTGGAGAAAAGTTTAATGTGCAGTGTATACATAGCTTGCATGTGACGTCTCCACATCCCTTTCTGTATGCCTGCTCTGAGCTTTCGCAGAGCTTTGCGAGATAACAGGGGCAGATACGTTCACAGCCTTCCACCGTGCACGCGCAGTGCTCCAAGATGGCCGCGACCGTAACGTCACAACAAGCTATGTACACGGACACCATTGCTCTCCAGAGACTGTGTAGACCGGTCAGAATGGAGGAATCTTGGCTCCCTATGACCCAAAACCATTACGCGGCTCCATGGCTGTGGCTTACTAAAGTAGGACCTAGTGAACGCGTGTGGCCTCCGACTTCGAAACTTGTTAGCAGCATGCACTGGGGCGAACATGAGTAAGCTTTGTATGCTAATTACAGAAGTGGGAATTGGATGAGCAGCAAGTACGTTCCCGTTAAATGTCCTTTTTGCTTGGCGCTGCGAGTGCGGGTATGTTCCCGCCACTACCGGCAGCGCCATCATGTGACACCATTGAAACATCTAACAGTGCTGCGCTATCCTCATGAGATGGCACGCAAGCAGTGCGTGTCATCTGGTGAGCGCAGCTTTGAACGCTGTGCGTATTATGGCGTTGATGTACTCCTCGTCTGACTTTGTGAGATTTTGAAATGGTAAACTGTAGCCGATACGAGGGATAATCATTGCTTGTACTATTCGGATGGTGTCTTCTTCCCTCATTCCATTCTGGTTGTTTGTTAGCCGCATGATTATGCGTGCCAGTTGGGAAGATTTAGCTCGCAGTTGCGTTATGGTGGTGTCCGCTCGAGCATTTCCTTGCAGGTGCATCCCGAGTATTCTTATTTGCCTCCTCTCTGGCATGGGCGCTGTTCCTATATATAGTTGTACTGGGGTGTTTTTGGACATTT
Organism: Haemaphysalis longicornis; assembly: GCF_048455015.1. Taxonomy (NCBI): domain Eukaryota; kingdom Metazoa; phylum Arthropoda; class Arachnida; order Ixodida; family Ixodidae; genus Haemaphysalis; species Haemaphysalis longicornis. The sequence goes on along the minus strand of NW_027526203.1, from coordinate 199,024,456 downwards.
CTGTGGTGCAATGGATTCGCAGGAAATCCGACTTTTCTGGAGCGCATTTTAGGCCATTCTGCAAGGCAAGCTTAGATATCCAATTCACTGCATTTGGAAGATTTTGCGCCTTTTCTTGTAGGGAGCCTCGGTTTACCCATAGTGTAATGTCGTCTGCGTAGATCACGTGTCCGACATTTGGGAGTGCCTGTAGTTCTTTGGCGATTTTAATCATGGTGACGTTGAATCAGAGGGGGGATATGATAGATCCCTGTGGGGTTCCCTGCTGGAACAGATCTGTTCGTAGTTCCCCCAGGCCGATCGTCGATGTCCTGTTTTCAAGGAAAGCCGCGACGTAATGGTAGATTCCTTCACCACAGCCTATTTTGGACAGAGAATCTAGTATGGCTCGGTGGGTGACATTATCAAAAGCCCCCTTTAAGTCGAGGGCTAGTACCAGGTTTTCCCCAGGGACTTTTTTGTCCAGTACTTCTTTTTTGGGCAAAAGGAAGGCATCTTGCGTTGGGAGATGTCGTCTGAAGCCGATCATGCTGTTCGGGAAAATATCGTCCTCCATGTAATTGGTCAGTTAACCTACCCCAGTTCACCTCCAATGAGAAGCTCACTCACCTGGGGCTCACGAACACTATGGAAGAGATATAACACGCCACCCTTTAAGCACAACGAATACGACTAGAAAAGTCCCGCACGGGGAGGGCGATCTTATGGGAAGTAGGCGATCCACCCGATCGCACAACGCCAAGAGCAGGAAACAGACCTAAACCCTGCACAACGATACCACATCGAAGCGCTGCCCCTTCCAAAAAACATGCATCCTAATATCCACGTAAAAATAAGAAAGTCCACGGTCAATTTCCTGCAAAGGAAATTCGAACATCACGATAATACGGTGTACGTCGATGCAGCGAAGTATGATGAAGAAACGGTGGCATTAGTGGTGACCACCCGTGAAGGGGACATCATAGACTGCATCACCATGCGAAACACCACCACAAAGCACGCGGAGACCGGAGCCCTCCTTCTCGCGATTCGCTGGGGAGAACAAAATGGCCGCGGCCTCATCATCACCGATTCGCAAGCGGCCGTGCGAATGCTCGCGGAAGGAAGAATACCACTTGCATTTAGAAAGGTGCTTCCGGAATCCCTCGAGAAAGTTCACAACATTACGTGGACCCCCGGACACGAGGGACTGCCGGGTAACGAGGCGGCGAACAGGCGAGCGTGCGACTTCACTCACCACCCCCTGTGACTGACGCCTTACAATACCCTAGCACCACTACGTACGGGGAATACCTACAAAATACCAGAAAAGAGCGGGCTACATATCCAATCCCGCATCGCGAACTAACAGCAAGTGAAACCCAGATGCTACGTAAGATTGAAACGAATACCTTCATACATAAATCTCGCTGGGCGAAAATTTTCCAACAACGGCACCCCGACTACACAAAAGACTGCAGGCTATGCGGAGAGACTGCTACCCTCTTCCATGCCACGTGGGCCTGCCCACACCTCTAGGCAGGGGCCGAACACCAAAAGAACCCGCCACTGACTTCCCGTGAATCATGGGAGGCCGCCCTCGTCAGCCCCGACTTACAGATCCAAAAGGACCTTATCAGCCGGGTGAAGACAGGAGCAGAAGCCACTGGAGACCTGGACAAAGGGTTCCACCTATGATTGTCCCATCCTTTTCTCCTCTTCCCCCTTTCCTCCATCTTTACCTCAATAAAGTTTATTCAGTCAGTCATCTGGTGAGGATAGCGTGCGCTGGGTCTAGAGGCCCAGCACGCCATGGGTCTAGCTGGTGTCCGACCTGTTGTCCAGCTCGGACCTCTAGACCAGCACGCGCTGGGTCTAGAGGTCTGAGCTGGACAACAGGTCCACCCGCTGCTCGTACGTGGGACTGGGATTAGGTGTGAGGGATAGGGCTGGTTGGCATTCCCAGACCAGGTGGTACAGGGTGCCGGGCGGGGGTCAAAAGTTGCAGGTTCTGTAATATTGGGTGGGGTAGATATGGTGGAGGAGGGCAGAGGGGGGTAGGAGTTGGTCTGGAGCCGGCGGAGTGTGGTGGCTTCGGCTCAGGAAAGGTGGGAGTGGGGTGGATGGAAGCGTTGACGCTCGTGTCTGAAGTGCGAGAGGATGTCCGCGTAGCCATTGGGTGTGTGGGGGGGAGAGGGGGACTTTTACTGGTTTTGACTCTTTCGAAGATTATCCGGAGGGTGTGTACTAGGCCAGCGGCGTGCGACACCTCATTTATGTCGTGGGACTCGTGTCCAGGGGTCCAAATTATATGGATGTCGGGAAGCTGGCGGATGTTCTTGAGGATCTCGAGGGCGAAGAAATATGCGGCCGCGCTAGTATTTGCGGCATGCGACTGTGACGTATGCCACTGTGACGTATGCGTGTGTGACGTATGCACGCGACTGCGACTGTGACGATGACTGTGACGTATTTGTGGTTTGTTATGGCTGCATGCTATGGCTGCAACGCCCGATAGCATGCTATCGGGCGATGGAAATTTTTTCAGCGGCGTTTGTAGATGTGGTGCATATCCTGGCGGCTGTGAGTTGGGTTCCCTGGTGGTCCATCACCGTGACTGCGTGGGCGGGTTTGCCGGCGTAGTGTACGGCGTGCCTGTAGCGCGTCGTATTGTTTCCTGAACGCTTCTTAGTAACCGCATCGACCCATGCTTTGCGGCGGGATTTGTTGGGTCCCGGTCAACACGGAGAACGGGCGCAACAGACGGAATGCTAGAACTCTCTAATACGTGCGTACCGTGTTGACCGAGACCCGTATGGGCACTTTCGCATTCGTTCCGGCAGGATGGATTAGTTCTGCGGGCCGGCCCTCGCCATGCCCCGCATTCGTTACAGGGGGGGTTTCCTCCTCGCCATGCCCGCGCACGCAGGCGCAGTCGGGTCCCCGTCAGCACGGTAACCACGGAACAGACGGGGCATACGGACTGCTAAAACTCACTATGGGTTTGCCCGTGTATGATGGAAGCGGCGGATAAGTAGCGGCAGTGGGGGCTTCAATCGGTTGGTGAAGCTGTCGCAATAAATCTGATTCTGTACACCGGTAATTATGTATGGGGTGCTTCAGATGGTGTTGCGGTAGATTTCGATTCTTTGCTGCATAGTAAGGATCGGAGTAAGTGCCAGGTGCGGCCGGTGCCGATCGTGCCTTGGAGTTGGTTACAAAACTGAGTTTGTTTAGCGTATAAAGACACAAAAGTAACCGCCGTGGCTATTTTCTCGAAATCTGTAGAAACAAAAAAAAACCAAAAATTAGAACATCATTATATTAAAAAAACAGCTTCACGATAGATTCCGCTGCGGAAGGATGTCATGTGGGATTAAGCTGAACAGCAGAAAAACCAAATTTCTTCTGACATTCGCCACTAACAGCGTCCGGAGCAGGTGGATGGTCTAAAGAATGGTCGGTATAGCCAAAAACTCCTCCTGATTTGCTTGCCGTGTCAAAGACGTATACGTAAACGATCATGTCCTGACGAGTGTTTTGAGGAATTTGCTCCAATGGCAAGCAAAGCGACGGCAGGGTGCACGCATGCATGCATGCCGTTTTTTTATTAGCTAGAAAAAAAGTTTTCATGCGCCCGGAAGACTTCGTATGTAATTATTTCTATGTTGTGGATCTTTGGCCAATCGGGTTGCCTATATATAGGGGTCAGAAAGTTGCGTGATGTGAGTTATACGTTAGCTTTTCCGTCATAAATATGATTTATAGAGGGCCGTCTCAATACAGCACAAGTCCCGTTAAACACCAATTTCTTGCAGGCACTGAACTTAGGCACCAAAAATGTCCGATTGTAAGGGGAAAGAACAAACACCGAAAAAGATACTCCATAAGCTTACAAAAAAAAAAAGAACGCCGGCAATACGGAACTTATTGTTTGTAATTGTTCCGGCCAATTGTTTCATTATGTTCCGGCCAATTTCTATCACCTGTCCTTGCAGAAAAATTCTCAAACATATCGTATTGAAATTTTAATAGGTTTTATTGAGTCGAACAATATTCTGCACATGAATCAGCATGGCTTTAGATCAGGACTATCTACAGTTACAGAACTTGTCAACACACTGCATGACCTGGCCCTCGGCATAAATGAGCGATTCAAACCGATGTCATTTTCCTCGATTTTTCGAAGGCATTCGACCGTGTCTCGCATACTAAACTACTCCTTACACTTAAAGGGACACTGAAGTGAATTTGTCAAGCTCCCGTTTTTGCTTGCACTGCGTAGACTGCCTCAAATTAGCACACTTTTCATCGTTTATCCGGTTGACAAATCGGTAATTATTTTAGAAAGCGCGAAAGAAGAAAAACTACCATGCGCGGTTTGCGGCGACCGCACCAACTAAGGCTGTGACGTTGAGAGGAGGGGCGCCGTGATTGGACAATGCCCAAGGTTAGCAATCACACAAGTTTCGGTTTCGGTTTCGGTTCTGTAAAACATAACCAATGGCTTTGTTGGATGGGCATTCTCAATATCTCAGTAATCATCGTACTGCGCTTCTGCCATGTTGTCGGCTGTAAAATGCCCAAGATAAGCCTCCCAGGACGGCTTGTAGTCGTAGCATTCACTAGCCGAGACCTACGCAATGCATGAACGCCCTCCGCGTACCCGCAGACGCCCAAATGTCATGCGCTTTTCCCCCAAATTTTGAGCTTGCCTCCCTCATGCCTGTATCGTAAAAAGCGTGTTCGCACCAGGCCAAGGGTCTGTTCATTCTGGCCTGTGCCCACTGCCTGCAAGCAGTCGGTGCTTATGGCAACAGCACGCCAACGAGAACTCGCTAGCGCGCCAGTGCCAGCCTGCGCGCGTTTTGTGAACTAGTTCGTGTAGCCATGAACGTTGCGGCCCCCAAAAAGGTGAACTCAATATAGAAAACATCGGCGGAAAACAAAAAAGTTAACTTACAAAAAAAAAAAAAGCACGTACCCGCGGGGATTTCGCCGCGAATTCCTAGAGCCTCAGACCGCTAGGCCACGGAGCGGAACGCGAAAGCCTTGCTAATATAGGGTATATATTGTACAACCAGTTTACACTTTTATTTACTTTTGGCATTTCAAGCCGCTTAGGTGACTATTTGTTGTACTGCGATCGTGCAGTAAGTGTCGCCCGAGTTTCCACAGTAGCTCACGTCTAGCAATTGCATTTCGTAGACGGAAAAGCGTTCGCAGATGCGTAGTCGTGCTGCTGACCGCTGTGCTTGTTCGCCCAGCGCAAAAAGTGCTTCCCGCGCCCTAGTTTTACGCTGTACGGTAAAAATATCAGTTGATTTTATTTGCTTAGTACCTATATTGACTTCGCTGACTCTTCTCCCGCCTTCAAGAGGCCTTATATTTTCCTACTGGCGTACCAGTCAGCGAAGCGTCGCATGTGCAGCGCTTGTGTGAAGCGACCTTGACTTGGAGCTAGATACAGTGTACAAACAAACCAAGTAAAGAAAGGCACATTCTTCCATTCACAAACGTGTCCTGGCTTCGTTTCAACTAAGCGAACGAATTGCGACCAAGCAATTTTTTTTTAACCTCCTTGATTGCGACGACCCGCCGGCGGCCGGCGGACGAAACGCTGGGCCGACTGGCTCTGTCGGCCGGGGAGCCGTGCAGTAGCGCAGCCGTGGCGCAGCCAATTGCCAGCTCATCCCCTCCTGACGTCACACGAAAACGCCACAGAAAATGGGCGAGCGTAAAGAGAGGAGGACAGCGTTTTCGAATTAGCTTTTCTACTAAATAAAATCGCGTAAACGCGCCTAGAGTGGTCGAAACATGGCCTGGGGACTCCGGACTACAATTTGCGCTAGTAATCCCGCAATGTTTACATATCACTTCAGTGTCCCTTTAAATAGATATTAGGTGATGGCCCAATTTACCAATGGGTTAAGAATTACTTAACTGACCGCTTCCAATTCGTGCAGTACGGCTGTCACTCTTCCGACCTTGCTCCAGTGCTCTCAGGCGTTCCCCAGGGATCCGTATTAGCTCCAGTTTTGTTCCTAATCTTCATAAATGACATACGTAACTATGCTGACGTGAAACTTAGGCTTTTTGCAGATGATTGCATTCTCTATAACAAAGTACGAAACCGCGATGACCAGGTGAAATTAAATAATGTCTTAACTAAAATATCTCAATGGTGCGCAGATTGGCAAATGACAATCAACATAGACAAAACCGTATTCATGTCCGTTACAAATAAAGCGTCTAAGCTAGATTTTCCATACCATTTTAACAATGTGCCGCTTCGAAGTGTCACCCAATATAAATACTTAGGCCTTATAATATCTTCTGACCTCAGCTGGGCAGAGCACGTGCGTAAAGTGTCAAATAAAGCAATGAACAAACTATTCTTCATTAAACGGGCCTTGTCCTATTCTACACATGAAACGAAGCTTCTCGCATACGCCACTTTTGTCCGCACAGTTTTAGAATACGCGAATATTGTGTGGTTCCCACACACTGCGAACAATATCGCAATATTGGAAAGGGTACAGCGCAAAGCCGTCCGCTTTATCTTCAATAGATACGGACGCACTGACTCCCCTACCGCTCTGCTACAGTGCTGGTCTAGCTACCCTCGAAAGTCGCGCAAAGCTTTTTCGGCTCAAATTTTTATACCAACTTTTGCACAGATCGTTGCGCATAAACCCTGACCATTACTTGACATTTCGTGATACCAGACCGACTAGAAGAAGGCATGCTTGGGAGCTTGTTGAATATGCATTTATTAATAATACTTTTCGCTATTCTTTCTTCCCGCGTGCAATTCGTGAATGGAATGCACTGGACGCAGTCGTAGCACAGCAACCAACACTAGTAAAATATATGGAACTAATTGAACATGGTGTATTAGCCTAGAATGAGATATCATTATAAGTAATTAAATTATATTTTGCCATGCAATCCATCCGGTTCCGTTTGTCCCTGGAAAGCATTTGCCTACACTTTTTTTTCTCTGTGTTTTGAGTCCAACTTGATGCTTTGTATACCGTGTGTTTTTCTTATCTTGAGATCTTCTGATGGTTGACGGACATTGGCGTTATTGTATGTATTATGTAAGAAAATTCCCCGCATTTCCCCGAGGGGAAGAATGTGAAAGTGCGAATGCACGAGTTGAATTTGCGCGGTTCGGTAATGTTCGCGAAAGAGAGATCACACACACACACACACACACACACACAACTACAAAGAAAGAAAGATGCATTTATTCACAGACACCTATTTGTGTTGTCGTTGTACTTGATTGCTAGAGCGGATCTCAGCTTTGAAATTTCGTGTCAGTACTCCTTTAAGCAGGTGCATTAGCCCTTCTCACGCCCGATTCTTGGCCAATACCCCACGTGGGTATGTGCCATGTCAGCGGCCAGGCAGCGCGCGCCCATCTCCCCCCGTTGCCAAGGAAGACGAGGAGATTCCTGGCCAATCCCCCACGTGGGTATGTGCCATGTCAGCGGCCAGGCTGCGCGCGCCCATCTCCACGTGCGCGGACATCGCCGGTGGACGCAGGTTCAGGGTCGCTTAAGAAGTGCATTGCACTTAATATACTAATGCTATGCTTGTATTGTTTACATTATGGGCTCTCTTTGTGTAATTTATATATATATATATATATATATATATATATATATATATATATATATATATATATATATATATATATATATATATATATATATCGGACGTTGATGAGCGATGACATGTTGCCCACCCCTGTAATACTCCCCTTGGGGGAGTGACAGTATTCTGTAAATAAATAAATAAATAAAATGTTAGAGCTGCCATCAACTGTCAAGGAGCTTAGGCAAACACAAATGGAAGCGCGAACATGAACCAAAAGCCCAGACTTCCGCTTTAGTCAGATGGAAATAAAATATTTTATAAATGCGAAGTTTGTTCGTCCGAAACGACAGTGGAATATCCAAGTGGAGATTTCATTTCTTTCTGATTTTTTTTGTTGTAGAATAATTAAGTTAACTTTATTTAATATTAAGTGCTTATTCAACTAAACTCGACACTTTTCTTTTTCCTTAAACTTAGCTACTTACCAATGTCAACAAAAATGGGCGATGACCGTGGCAAGAACAATAACGGGGCCGGAAGCCGCTACTCTTACGTATTTGGCGGTCGAACTCCCTACATATCTTAGCCCGAAAAGCATTAGGCCATGTTAATTTTGTTGCTTCTTATTTTTTCTCTATGAGGTCACATGAGGATAGTTTAATAAATGCCAATTTCAGAAAGGCCAAACAAATTATATAAGTCGCTTGCATACTTGCACTTTAGTGGCCCAACCAGAAGTACCTTTGGGGAAGGTTGCCTCCTCAGGCAAAAAAAAAAAAAAAAAGAAGCGGGCTTATTCAAAGCCATAACGATTGATATATTTTGTAGTACTGCCAACCTTCATAACACGTGAGTTAAAACAATGTGTGTTAGTCATGTGCCATAAAGTGGAACATACACCATCTGTATGTATCAAAAGCATGCACGTATGGCCGGTATTCAATGGCGTGGAATGCATGCAGACAACCATGCGAGTGCGCCGCCATATCTGCGGCCAAGCGTCTGTTGCTAGGCGACGTCGTGCGCACGGCCCCCAGATCAGGCACCCCTCTTCTCCTCCATGCAACCGTGTGAGTGCGCCGTCACTCGTTACGTCGGGCTCCGCGGAATGGCGGTACTCGTCCATGTCCGTGGCGCATCGGCCGTGTCTGTGGCCGTTTCCAGTGTTGCCAAGCGAAGAAATTGGCCGCTAAACTTTTCAACGAATACCATCTATATGTATGCGTGCGAAAAAAGAAACACAGCCGGGTCACGACACTTTATGAGTACACAACAACCGGAGAGCCAGCTTTTTAGAATCGACGCATCTCTTTAACTCGCCTTGTCCCTCCGGCGTCTTCCGTCGTCCGTAGTCCGCATCCCTCCCCCATTCTCCTCGCCGCGCCAGCTGCGCGCTAACGCCGCTCTCACCGCAACGCCATCTACGTGTTAGCGCTCGCTCCCGTCGGCGTGCCAGCTGTGCGTCAGCGCGCGTTAGCTCTCGGTTAAACATCGAACACATGTGCATGCACTGCTCTCTCTCATTCCCCTCACCGTTAACGCGCGGTACATATAAACGCGGTAACTGCGCCGCTCCGCTCAGTCGTTCCGCCGCTCCGATGACATGCGATGACCACCGATGATTTGAATGGAGACTAACAGGCCTGCTATCGCGATGGTCGGCGCAACCGTACGTAATATAATGGAAACAACAACAAATTGACACGCTAAATGGAAACAACATAACGGAAACGCAACGGAAACCCCACGATGCGTCGCATCTACCCATGGTTCCCCTCGCGGGAAGATGGTGTAAATTTTTATCTTGTCAATGGACATTTAAAACAATGAGAAAGAAAGAAAAAGCAAGAACACGTATATTTTGTACTCATGACAAAGTCGTGCATTGGGCTTTCAATGTTGCCTTAAATTACGTTATTACTGCTGCATCCCGTGCAAGTTGTGGTTAAGTCAAGCTGATTGCATTGAATGGTGTTTATTTTTATCTTCTATGTGCTATGGATGTGTTTCTGTGGCACGATGAAACTTGGTGTTCTAGCATATGGCTTGCTTGTGCGGCTATAATTACAAGAAGGAAGAAAAACAGCTGACTTTGTCCTGGTAATGCCTATTGTTGTTGTGGTAAATCTTTCCTGGCGGACTCGTCCAGGTCACCATTCATTCTAACGAGTGCACGTTCCGTTCATCAAATGACATTTAATCAGGCCGGTTGGTTATTCATAGGCCCGTTCATGAAATACAAAACTTTTTCCTAGCTGCGAGGAATACGTGTGTTTGCTTTAGAAGTGCTCATGTGCTTTAACGAAATACAATGGGCTAGGATAAGATGCGCACGACTCAAGAGGAAAAAAGTGAAGCAAGGGCGAAACAACGCAAAAAAATTGCAGCATCTCCACTCCGTGGATGATGGAGAGGGTGCGGAGTACGGGGACTCGAAACGACATCCAAGTTGCGCCCCGAGTGACATCCGATTTGCGCCCCGACCGTCATTCGATTTGAGCCGTGAGTTGCACCTTGATCATTCCCTAAATGAAACTGCAACTCACGGCTCAAATCGAATTTCGCTTGATTTTCGCTTGATGGTGGTGTGTGCACGGATGGACGCGGACGGACATTGGGAGGTCCTAACCATTACAGGCGAGGGAGAAAGCCTTTTGACTCTCGGGTACTAACTACGGTCGTTGCCCGATGGGTAAGACGACTGACACTAATTCTCTGTCTGGTCTACCGTACACAGGCTCGAATCCTGCCGGTGCCTGTGCCATTTTTTGCGATTGTAAATGCTATGCGCACGTACGCGGTCGGACGTTGTGCGGTCCTGAGGTACTCCGCTTTTGGAAAAAGTTCTTGCTAGGGGGTTAACAACCTGAACCCCACTTCCAATTGCTGCGGCCGGCAGCTGTTTTGAGGCCTTGATGAGAGCAGGAAGCTATAGTTTGCTGGAAGCATAAAATGCTGATTTTTCCCTTTTCAGCTACGCATCCCACATTTTCCAGCAATGTTTGCTGATTACAGTGAACAAGAGAAGGTACGTGATACGGGCCTAAAAGGCTTTTTCCCCTTCCCCGGTAATCAGGAACGGATAGATAATGCCATTCAATCTGGCCAGTGGCGATCACGTGTTGTGGGCCTGAAATCGTTTCTATCCCTTCATCACACAGAGTAATTCTGAGTTTGCTAATGCCTTAGCAGGATAGGTGTCTGTCTGGGTGGCATCAAAGCAAGGTGATTTTTGTGTATAGGGACCGGGCAGCTGGACGGGTGGCGCCACCACTCGGCGCTCCGCTCGTCAGTGGAATGAGCCGGTGCATTGGACTACACAGCCTCCCGTTGTTTTTGTCGTGTTTACTTCGGTGCTTTGTATGTTTTGGTGGCGTTGTGAGCAGACATGTGAGATGAAACGAAGTCTAGACAGGTGTGGTGGGTTCTTAGATGCAGTAATGACTACGTAAACTTGTCAGACGCGTCGAAAGTTGGGTATCGGCTGCAATGGCATGAGCGCTTTTTGCAGCGACCTGCGCTTGGCTCCACCCGTTCTGAGCTCGAATAAAACTACTATTCTTTGTATTATTTTTTTCTTAAATGCACTAACGGCTGCGCAAACTTATTGGATGCTTGTAAAGTTGGGGAAGGGCTACATTGACACGAGCGCTTTTTGCAGCGCTCTGCGCCCGGCTCCGCGCGATCTGAGTAGGAATAAAACTATTAGCAATATTAAAATTCCCTTCTACCACTTTAAATTATCTTCGCTGGTTTCAATGTCTACGGTTTCCACGCCAGCCTTAGCGCTGGGATACCTCGATACGTGTGCTTTAAATAGAAAGGCACCTGCATACGAGATGGATTACCGTGTACGTAGAAATGTTGCAGTAGTTTGCACTTTCTGTAACCGTAAGCTTTGTACCTTCGGTTTTGGCGAGCGACACTGTGACAGCATGGGAGCCTGAAAGCCGAAGTGGAAATCCCACATTTGTGGTGGTCATTTTATCAAGAGCCAAAGTTATTCACCAACTCAAAAGCCCAAGCTACAAACCATCCCTCCTCCCCTTACCGTTTTACCACCTGCGTAGAATAAATGCTGGCACCGATAGTTAAAAAAAATGTGACAGTGTTAACGTCAGCCGGTGTTTTTTAATGCTAAAGTATTCTTTACAGAGTACCTAAAAAATCGTGTAATGCCTGGTGAAGACACCAAAAACGCGCGATTAGTTGCCTCAAATATGGGTGCATGAGCCCGAGTCCTCCACCACAGACATATTTCCGACACGCTGAAAAAGTTTAGATTTGGAGAGGGGGCATGGAAGTTCAAAATTAAACAGAAAAATCATCTCGCCCTCCATCTAATGATTATGATGGTTGAACACAAAGCTTTCTTCGTGCGAAATCGAATGGGAAATGGTCAAAGTCAAAGACGCTGCGATTAAAATGCCAAACTGCGTGCTTGTCAAATTCGACGCTTAATTAGTCAAAGTTTAAATCCAGAAGGCAACCAAGGAAACCCATACGATAGATCTTTGCGATAAACGATCATCGTCGTTAGACGGAGGTGTGCATGATTTTTCAATCGTAGGTGGCAGCTTGTAAACCGACCGCAGCATTCAGTTGTGAAGCTGAGTACAGGTTTCGGGCCCCCTCCTGTCTTGCGTCCTTCAGCCACGCAGGAATTAGTTTCTGAAAAACCATTTACCAACTAGCCAGCAACCATTGCAATTCTTGTAAAGCAGTGCTTCTCCACGACAAGCAATTACGTTCTACTATCATGCGGTATTAATATTTATTCTATCAACGATTCCCGATGACTGTAGTAAGAGCATTTCTATGAAATTAAACCCGTTTCAGCCGTCGGTAATGAAGTTACGGAAGCGTCGTCCATCACAATTTCTGTTTTGAGGTAAATCTTCGAAGACACCCCCAAACTTTGTCTTTCGATTGTACACGACGTCGACGCCGTTTCGTCATCAACTGACAAAGGTCAGCGCCGCAGCATTCCTAGGTCGGTTGCACACCCCGGCTTTGTGGGAGCATTTAGCGGCAATATACTCCTCGATTCGCGAAACTGCATGCAGGCATGAAAAAAATTGCATGAAGCAACGAACTTTCACTTCCAGCTTGACTTCCAGCTTGGTGCATTGAGCGTCGTCTGCTATTTGTAAATACCGAGTATGGGCGTAAATAACACACATGGCATCCCTCGTAAACGTCACATCCACGCTCAAGATTTACCGATTTGAAAAATGCCCGTGGGGTTACGTACGCTTTGCAAGCCGCACCGCAGAAAAACGATAGAAAGCCATGCACAACTACGCTGTGCTGACCGCCAGCGGCATTCCACTGACGAGCGGTTCGCCACGGGCGGCGCTGTTCGCTGAAACGACGGTGGTGCCATACAACGGCCGCCCGGTCCCTATGGTGTGTATTTTGGTTGACATGGAGTTAATAATCACCACAGAGCTGGTGCTATGCGTCTGCAATGAGGACATTCCAACATTTGTGCAGGTCTTTAATAATTCACACTTTCAGACAAAAGGATTCGGTCCAATGGAGTTTGAACTGTGTGTGTGCGTGTGTGTGTATACGCCCACAATAATGAAACTGTGCATGGGAGGTGCATGCAAGGGAGTACTTGAATACTAAAAATGTCCATGCCATTGTTAAAGTACCTCAACTTGTTTGGTCACCTTGCATTGTAATTTTATATCAGAACAATTACCGGTTCTTTTGTTTGATATCTAAATCACCAAATGACATTTTCAGAGACCATAGCCTCGGGGGCGGTTGCTGAAGGCCAGTGCAAGCCATTCTTCCACGTACCTCTCTGCCTCGCCTGCCGATACGGGACATCATCAAAGCAGAGTGAAGAAAGCGTTGTGAGCCAAGGAAGCAGCGAGAATGAAATATTTTGATGCAATTTTTGCGTATCCTGAATAAATGAAGCTATATAAGCCGTGGCTGCTTTGTGCCAGTTGATGGTGCGACCTGATTGCGCAGTCAAGAGTAGTTGGGAGAAACACCCAGCTGCTGCTGTTAGTGACAGACTGGAACGGCGAGTGCCTGCGATCAGCTATAACCGCAATAGGTGGTACTGGCCCAAACTGGGACCAGTTCTGGTTCCCAGTTGGGACCAGTTGCAGCTGATCCCAACTGGGAGTAACTGCAAGTGGGACCAATTGCAACTGGTCTCAAATGGGAATTGTTTCCTAACCCAGTTGAACTGGTACCAGTTGGTACCAGTCGCAGCTGGTCCCAACGTTGGAGTAACTGCAAGTGGGACCAATTGCAACTGGTCTCAAATCGGAATTGTTTCCTAACCCAGTTGAACTGTTATTAGTTGGGACCAGTTTGATTCCAAGTTCAGCATTTCAACTCGTGTGTAGAGTCCTTAGTCTAGCTGTTTTCAGAGAACTGTCGAAACCAACCTGCAGTGAATGGAAAATTCCCTCAGCGCGCACATGCAGTAACAGAAAGGTCGCGAGCCTAAGGAAACAGCCTGCTCAGGCAAAAGTCAGGAGACGGGCTAGGAATTCTTTGCAACGGCCGAAGCCTTATATTCGTTACTCTTTCTGAAAGTTAATTATGAGATACCTCTAATGGAATGGTGTGATGCGATAGCGAATACCACTTAACCCATTCATTTCATGCCACGATTCACCAAGCGCTAGCAACTTTGCCCGAGGAAAAAAACAAAAAAAAAGATAGATACACGCGTATACGCGCTCAACGTACGGCCTCGTTGAATATACTCTGCGGCCAATGGCATTAATTCTGGTATTCCTGCCGCGTCACGAATCACCGAACAGGACGCATCAGCCTGCGTAGCGAATTACCTCCCTTCTGGAAGACAAGAATAAATAAATAAAAAAAAACGGAAAGGCGGTTCTTATCAGAGCTCCGAAGCACGTTTTGAATCGTTCTGAATCCGGCCTACCGCACATCACCGCGCACATCGCACGCTTGACGGCATCGTGTTTCAAGCGAACGAGCGCGAACCGCGGCGCCCGGCGCGACCAAGTTCAACAAGTATCCACTGCCAGTGCCGACGTCCGCTTCCGAGCGCACGGCGCGCCAAGGCGTCCCTCCGCAACAGCTCCGGGACGGCCTTCGCCAGTGATTACACCCGATCGAGTTTCTTTTTTGTAATAACCTCATCAGCGGCGCTCGCCTTTAACGACCGCAATCCGAAAAATAAACGTGACTCCCCGCGGCTAACACAATGAGCGAGCCAGAGGAAAGCCAAGAGCTTTTCGCGCTCGCCGCGACAAGAAACTCGATAGAAGAAAAGGCCTTCCCCCCTTCGTACTTCACGCGCGCGCTGTGCGCGCAAAGATTGAAGAGTAAAACCCCAGAAGACTCACGCAGAAACGTGACTGGGTGGCGATCGGTTATAATTGGAGGACGTGTGAGAGAAGAGCAGAAAAGCGGAAAGGGGAGGAGGGGGGGGGGGAGACATGCGGGGTGTGCGTTTATGCTGAATGAGCATGATAGACAAATCAAGCACTAAAACTAAATGATGTAACATTTAAAAATAAATAGGTGAACGAGGTCGAGGCAGTTATAAAAAAACAAGAAAGAAAGAAAACGAAAGAGAAACGTGCCAAAAGGAAGACGGTTATCAGAAATGCGGTCATTAAAACAGAATAAAGGGCTCAGCGGAGGCGAATAGATTCTCCCTTTATTAAAGAAACACCTATTCCCACAGGAGGACTGACGGTTTCGGGAGAGAAGACAGAGCAGCAAGGAAGGACGAGTGGGCGAGAGGTAGGGGAAAGAGGGTGATCATTTTCTTTTCCTTTTTAGGCGGCCGTACAAGGGAGAGAGTTTTTTTAGAGGAGGAGGGGGCAATCATCCAGTTAATTATCCAAATCCTGTTCTTTGCAGCAGCGGGATCAATAAGAGCTCGGCGGAGGCGGCCCTAATCGAATGCGTTTTGCGAGAACGCACTCCCCGCTCTTCGCAGCCGACTGTTCTCCCTCTCCTTTTATATCCTCGTATCCTAGTTGCCAACAGCCATGACGTCATCACGTCTGCCTTGCGGCTGCGCGCTAGCATGCTCTGTTTTTTCAAAACCATGTGCGATTACTTCTTTCCCCACAACGTTTCTTCATCAACATTAGAGGCAAAACGAACATATCACACAGCAAAATACAACAAATTAGAGAGCTTATAAAAGTGTATGTGCTGCCATCTATCAAAAGAAAAGCAGACTAGATAATGCCTACCCATAGAGTTAATACTACTTTGCCAGAGGGCGCTAGGCTACAGCTACAGCCTTAAATGGAGTGCTCGTATACCTTCCCGCCGAGCCATCCGAACATCCGAAGTGGGCAAAATAGACTCTTTCCTGTTCCTCTGCCCTCATCTCACACGCTACCTTCTCTGCGTGCTACACCGCTCTCGTCTCGGGTAGAGTCCGGTGGACAGCGTTGCTTCGCAAAAACGAGTTAAGGGAGCTATGGGCCGGAGGCGGGAAGGCCGCCGCCGCGCGCCACCCCACGAAGCAGCGGCTGCGCTGCTTCGTGGGGTGGCGCATTGACAAGGTCATAGCATCCCAAAGTAGGCTGTGACAGGGCATGACATTCTGGTTCACTGTAGAATTTCTCTGTTACAGCATGACAGCATAGAGTAGGTCAGGGCATGTGGAGAAACTCTAGACATCATTTGATGAGGCGGATTCCCTCCAAGGAGGTTGTTGTACAACCAGGAGGTTGGTACAACCAGGAGGTTGGTACAACCTCTGCGGCAATCGTCTCAAATGTCTGTATTTGAGTTTGCTTCCTCACGGAGCACCATTTAGGCCGCTTGAGCAAAGTTGAAGGGTGACGAAAACTGACAATAACAATGATATTTTTATTCGCACTCAGGGCGGATGGAACCAGGCGACGCGGAAAGGGCCGCAAAAGGCAGAACTGCGCATACCAGTTAGGAATTTGGACACGACGGTGGGATATCTTCTGAAGTCCACAATGCCGTGGAAGGCCGCTGCCAGACAGGCCCTTTTAACGTACTTTTTCATCATTGTAGCTCAAATAAACAAACAATATACGTAATTCACACACACTTTCGCAACTTCCCTTGCAATGACCAAATTTTTTCCCCTTCAAAAAATTTGAGACAAATAAAATTACAAAATTTTTCAGATATTTATGTGTTACTAAATAGTTCGAAAATATACAGTTGGTGGTCAGAGTTACTGGATATAGACAGTTGCGAAACTCCCCATAGGCCCCATGTATCGAAAGCCGGTCTTCGGTTGCCCCCCTGCGCCGGGGCAAGCACGGGGCAAGTTGACTAGCCTGTCGTCTGTCGGCAGGACGTTGAAGCAGTACTCAAGTGCTTGCGGCTGCTGCCGTAAGTTATAAAAAGAAAAGCCGCAAAAACACAAATAAATTTTACGTAATTATTGTGTTTTAATTTAAAAAGCAATCTTTATTTTACAAAAGAATTTTGAATAATAATAGTTTAGCGAAGTTCCGTTTTTATCTCCTAGGTGCCGCGCGCGTCGACTTGCCCCTCAGCTTCCACGGAGTGGGGGGGCTAGCGCCGCCCGGATTCTGAAGCGGAGTTTCGCAACTGTCTATATTGTTGTTGGTGGTTTCTTCATGTTTTGTGCTATGATTTTGACAACATTACCAGCGGGCACTCTTTGGCGGTTATGCTTCGTTGTGCTCAAAACCTTGAGCGCATTGCGCATAACAAACCGCCATCATATCGTTGGTATCGATCATTCTCGATCTTTCTTGTTAGTGTTGCTTCAGCTAAATTATTCGATACGTTGTATTTATTTGCAGCGCACTCCTAAAAACGTTTAACTGAAAGTAATCTTTCTTTCAGAAACGTACGGATCGCCCTTAATTAACAAAAAATGATCGAGATTACATGCAATGACAGGCTGGGAAAAAAGGTCCGCGTCAAGTGCAAGTATCCTTTTCGTAGTAGTCAATCGGTAGTGCGTGTGGGATGCAAACACATGTGCAGTTTTCCGATGAAAACTTTGCCTGCAACCGCAATCTTGTTTAGCGATGTATCCTTAGCATGATTGTCCAGTTGCGACGACACTATCGGAGACTTGAAGAAGCTGATCGCTGCGCAGACGGGGACGCGATGGGACAAAATTGTCCTGAAGAAGTGGTATGTGTTTGCTTCTTTACGTGTGTATTGGTAATGTAAGGCACTGTTTTAAGTGAAAGTTTTTGTGCCCGAGTTGTGCTGATACGGCCGTGAAGGCGCGCGTACGTGACGATCATTACGCTCGCGTTCGCAACTTCTCTCTTGCAGTCGCCGCGTAGCTTTAGTTTTCCCGGAGTGGTGCACTTATCGTACTTCCAGGTTTGAGCTTTGTGCTAACTATTTCTTGTGCCTTGAGCTGTCTCTTACCGTATCTGTAGCGTTGTCCCATCAGGTACACACGCGAAGTATTCGTCTATCTGCATGCGCGTGGTGCCTGTTTTGACAACGTCACAAGACCAAGACAGGTGTCGTGTTCAGCAAGTCGCATCTTATTTGAATAGTAACACCGCTGAAGAACTTAAGTGGTGTTGGGACTTGAAAACTGAATTCCGTAAGTTGGACCACAAAAGTTCTGTCATCGGGGTTGCAAGAGCTTAGTGTGAAGGCCGCTCTATTTTATACTTATTTTGTACAAGGGATGTTATGGTTGTCCTTTTTCTGTGCCTATAAAAACTTTCGTGTTGTGCAAACACTGCTATCTTCCCAGCCGGTTTCTTGACTGGAAGCATGCCTAGGCCATCCCTTGCTACATGCAGTATGCTGCACTGCGTCTGATGGGGACAAAGCATGATTTCATAAGGCGATGTGTCTTTCGAATTGCTTCCACTCATTTTAGGTTACTGCCCTGACTGTCATTCTTTGTGGCAAGCCTTTGCTACCGATGGCATAGGTACAGGTGATCCAAAAGGTAAATGAAGCACACGAGCAGCAGCATGGCTTCACTCAAGGCAGTGATAAGGTGAATGTCACAACATCGAACTAGGCCAGCTGGGTGCGCTGACACTTTCGCTATCTGGACCTACCGCGGTGGCTCAGTGGCTAAGGCGTTGCGCTGCTGAGCACGAGGTCGCGGGTTCGATTCCCGGCCGCGGCAGCCGCTTTTCTGATGGAGGCGAAAAGCAAAAACGCCCGTGTGTACGAGATTTCGGCGCACATTAAAGATCCCCAGGTGGTCAAAATTAACCCGGAGCCCTCCACTACGGCGCGCCTCATCGGCTGCGTTGCGTCGGCGCGTTAAACCCTACAATCACTTTTGCTATCTGCGATGCATCTACTCATAGACAGCGCTGGCATGCAGTTCTGCGCAGTTTGTCCACTGCTCGTGCTCTTTGTTTAATTTTTGGATCGCATGTGCAGAAATGAGGGTGCGTCCATTCTACTGGTGCGGCCCCGTTTTTTTTTTTTTTTTTAATTTGTGCTGTACTGCAAAAAGTGCATCATCTTTGAGGATGTGCTCAAATATAATTTATCCTTATGGATAGAACTGATATGTGAGTAGGTCAAGAAACCTGGCTGTGTAATAAATCTAGAGTTTGAAAGCCCCATCAGGTAGTGAACCTGTTGCTGCAAGTTTTAAAGCTGCCAGTTGCTCATGCTGGTGAAGCCAATCGTTAACACGGAGGTGGGTTTACTTATAACTGGAACCTGCCAGTTTACACTCTGAGAGGGTCTGAACTACAGTGTTTTATTAGTTTGTTGCATCTTATAGACACTTTTGCTTGTGCAATAATAACCAGGTTTTATATTTAGGAGGACGGGATGGGGGGCTAGTTGGCGTTCTGTAGTGAGGAAACGTGGTGCCAAGTATGACGGGAAAGCAGAAGACTGAGGGACACGAATATAGTGCTGTTTTCATGTTTCTCTGTCCTCTGCTGTCGCATCACATGGCAGGTTATGCAAAAAAAAGAAAGGGTGGTTGGAGTGCTGAATGAACAAAGTAATAAGTGTTCCAATGTTCTTCGTAACATGAAACACATTCTTTCCTTTGCGGATTTTGTTAAGGGCGACAGTGAGTGGTCTCGAGGATTTAATATTCGGCAAATCAGTTTTCTGCGTTAATTTTTCTCCCATCAACTCCCAGAGAATGTTCCTGCAAAATATTCGGTTGTATCCTCAGTGTTTACAAAGTGGTCACACTCCTATGAATGACGATGTTCACCTTTGTTTCCAGACTTTTTGCCTTGTTTTCTCAGAACCAGTTTTTTTTCGTGAGGTCAACAGTTGCCCACTATATTTTGGTCAGATTTGTATGATTTTTTGCTGCATTTGAGAACAAATGAATTCAATACGGCAATAAAACCACGAAAATGTAACATTTGTTCTTCCTGGTACAGTCTGTTTTACGAAATTGTATTTCCTGGCCCAATATTTATTTTGGTTATTGGAGGGGTGCATGGGTTCAGGCCTACGTGAGAGCCCAGGCCCGGCCCGGCTCATGGTCCGGGCTTGGGCGGCCCGACTAACTTTTCATTCAAGTTCGGGCTGGACCTGGGCCAAAATATTAATGCTTTGGTCGGGCCAGGCTGTCCTGCAGGTCCAGGGTCAGTGAAGCGATACCTGGGTTTTCTATATATGCACAAAGCCTACATATTTGTGGGTTTTCTATATATGCACAAAGCCTACATATTTGTGACACAGCCTAAACACGTACCAGGTTCTTTTTACCTTCCATGGGGCTTATCGCTTGTCCCTGAGACACATATTGACGTACCGCAGGCTGGTAACTCTTCAGCATGCCTAGAAAAAAAATACTACGATAAGAGCCATCTGAAACTGCATTTCCTGGGACGATGCTCAGTACCCTAAAGCATTGTGGCCGGCAGACCAAGATTTTGCGAAAGGGAGGAAGGGTGGTTTAAACGCGCCAGGAAGCCACCTGTTGTCTCAGAACCAAGTGCCCACCCAGGAACACTTAATATGAATTAATTACAAGAGATAAGCGATATGAGTTGGAATGGAATGTGTGCAAGCGGTGAGGAGAAAATGGCAGATTTGTGCATTGCAAACAAAATTTTGAGTGGTTTTTTTCCCTTTAGGTCAGTTCCAGCTTTTGGTTGGTAGTTCTCAGTGGTTTGGTTCCATTTATGTCAGTTTCAGCTACTTTTCTTGAATATTTTTGTACGTTGTCATGATTTTATCTGTAATGTGGGTTTTGGTTCAGAATTCTTTTAGGTTCAGCGGTTTTGTCCCCTTTAGGTTGGTTTCAATGTCCAGTAGCTAGACGAGTGAATGCTAGCTGCAGTGGGTATGGTTGTTTTTAACAAGGGGTGTGTTGCCCGTTTCAGGTTGCTATCTGTATTTTTTTTGCTTTAGCTATAAAAGTGTCAAATTTTCCAAGTACAGGCTTCGTGTGAGCTCTAATTTCATTTACAAATGCCCATTTGGTGTCCATCTTATCTGCCTGTAACTTGGCTCCCTTGTACCTGAGCATCATCTCCCCACTTGTATTGAAGCTCTTTCCTTTCTTTTTCTTTTTTTGTTTGGCTGCATGAAGCATTTGTAAGAAGGGATCTGTGCTTACCACCCGCATAGCTTTGGCTGTGTATTTGCAAGGTGTGGTGGTGGGTTAGCAGCTAACATTGAAATAATTTGCTTTTGAAGTAAGGCACAGTAGTTAGGTAGCTGGGAAGCAATAACTTCCGGCAAATGTTCTCAGTGGTGGGAGTGCAACTAATCTTGAGGCTGAAAACCCTACCGATTACCGGGAAGAAGGCGGGGGGGGGGGGGGGGGGGAACAACCAAAAAACTAGAATACAAGTTTGAGCTGCAACGAGCGAAACTCGGCTGTGGCAGTCAGAAACAAGGTGTCTTGGTGCACTCCTTACAGAACGATTGGTTACGATGCATTAGAAACATAGTGCTAGCGAGATGGAGAATGTTGGTAAGCAAGCTCTGTGTGTGGGCTGTAAAAACCACCCCATCTCTGGGGCTGTGGTTCGTCCACCATGCACAGGCGCCTTTAATTTGTGTTTCCCATGTCGCGACAGCTTAAAAAAGAAGCAACTGTTTTAATGGGAAGTTTCCTTTGCCTTTCTGCTCATAGAAGCTTGTTGAAAACTTGTGCCTAGACTCGTGTGGCATTATGCACCGTGTGCCTTGTGTGTGTGGAGTGTTGGGTAACTATAATCTTGGCTGGCCAACTTGCCACTTTGTTAGTCCTTGCACAGGAATGCAGAGAAGCTTTGCCATTCTTTTTTTTTTTCTTCTTTTTTGCCGCATTTGAAATGGGCTGAATTTCCTCCTGGGAGTAGAGGTTAGAGGTTATTGTTTAGAACTTTCATGGTGGCTGTTATTTTTTGTTCTAAGTCTAGTTAATTTGATGGTTGTATCCTTGTGTGGCTGAAAATTCTAAGCACTGTGTAAAACACTCTGTAAAAGCAATGGGTACCTGATGCTGTAGTGCCCCCCTCCCTGTTTTTTTAAAAATCGGGTGTAGCTAAAGAAGCACCCTCTATTTTATTAAGCAGCAAACAATATGTGCAGTGCCGTTGCACAATGGGCAAACAAGCTAATAAAATACCACTGTACCATTTTTGTTACCTCAGTAGAGGCCAAACTGGTGTAATGCCAGGTTGTCCTTGAAAATTTTATGCTTCTCTTGCCACTGTTCTTCAGTTGGTCTCTCTTTTTTTTTTTTTGCCTGCTCAAAGCAGCTCTGAGCAGCTCCAAGCAGCTCCATATTTTATTTGTCCATAGAACATCTATGGCGGGAGCAGTTTTGGGTTGCTTGGAGCTGCTCAGAGGTGCTCTGAGCAGGCAAAAAAAAAAAAAAAAAGAGACCTTGTGTTTAGTTTGTGGCAGGGATTGTGTTGAGTGGTATTGGGATGGGGAAGAAATCACTTATGTTTGTGCGTTCTATGGTTTCTTCTTTTGCTTAATGCATACCAGTATCTTTACAGCAGAGGCTTATGGTATTTTAATCACAGTGGAGCACATTACACAGAACAAAATACAAGAATCAATTATCTACACAGACTCCCTAAGTGTGGTTACAGCACTAGATTCCTTTCAACCTGTAAAAAAATGTTGTCCTCAATCACCTTTTTAAAGCTCTTGTGACTGCTTGTAAATTAAAACTAAAAATGCTTGTTTGCTGGATCCCTGGACACAGTGGCATTCTGGGCAATAAAATTGCCGACCAGAACGCCACTTTGGCGGCCCTCCGTAGTGGTATTGACGTAGCGCAGGTCCCTTACCTTGATTTGAAGCCAGTGACTCCGAAGGGGAATCCGTAAATGCTGGCAGAACACATGGGACACATACACATGGGGACCGGCTCTCCGTCCTCCATGTGTTAATTGAGTGCACATCCTGCAATGAGGCCAGAAAACTGCATTTCCCAAAAATATATACCTTCAACATTCCACTACACCCTGCACTGTTTTTAGGAGATGAACCTATGTTCACAATCAAATCAAGTTATCTTGCAGAAATCAAGTTTTTAAAGCTAATCTCATACAGTGTGTGACCTCAGAGCCTACGAGCATTGAGCAAGGCCCTGACGTTTCCTACGAGGGGCCCGCTCATGTACTATGCTCTTCGGCTCAAGATACAGTCATGTTCTATCCATACTCCCCTTCATCTGCCATCATGAATATCTCCATCTTTTAGTCTTCGGGCTGTCTACACCCATATATACAATATTTTAAGATATATCATACTCATTTCATACATATTTTAAGCACAAACCTCACTATGAAAAACGACGCGACATAGTTTTGGCGCTCTTTGGTCTTAGTTACCCTTGCGCCAATAAATGCAAACATACATACATTTGCTTAATGCATCTGCTGCACATAATGGTGCTAACAAAGCCTTTTCTTTCAGCGTAGTTTACGAGTGGTAACGCGAGTCACTTTTCTTTCGGTTGGGCTTATAAAAGGCGGCTGATTTAATGCGAGCTTTGTGCCGTGTGTATGCCTGGTAGTTGGCAGGGGGGGCATTGGGATGCACGTAGCTCCCGCACAAGCTTGCTGCTCGAATCAAAGTAGTAGCAGGTTGGTTGCTTGGGAAATACCTCTTGCAGCTGAGCTAGGTGAGGAATCTCCCTTGCGAGGCAAGGTATACGGCTGAAGGTGCAGTTTTGCTGCAGCATTATAGGCAGTCTGGGCTGTTTTTCAGCTTAGGGAAAGGCTAAATGCACACGTAGTTTAGTTTTCAGTCTTGCCTTTTGTTCGTTTGCCCCCTCACTTTTTGATAGATTGATTGATTGATTGTAGGGTCTAACGCGCTGAAGCTACACAGGCGATGAGGCACGCCGTAGTGGAGGGCTCCGGAATAATTTTGACCACCTGGGGATCTTTACCTGGGGATCTGTAGCTTTTCGCCTCCACCAGAAAAGCGGCCGCTGCAGCCGGGAATCAAACCCGCATCCTTGTGCTCAACAGCTCAACGCCATAGCCACTGAGCCACCGCAGCAGGTCCCTCTCACTTTTTTTTTTTTTTCATGGGTTTAAAGAATTCTACTGATAGTGCTACCAAAGCATTTTTGGGTGTGTGCATGCGTGTGTGGGGACACCAGCTTTCCGCGTATAAACCTGTTGCACTTCAACGGGCTTTCCTATGTGCCGAAGTCATTCTGCTGCTGACTTGGGTACATGTAAGTAGAATGATGTGTGCTTTCGGCAGCAGTGCCGTAGCCCCACCATAGTGGCTGAACTGGCACAAACACTGCCGTGCTACTCGTGGGTGCTTTCCCCAGCCAGTTTGTGGTGACCAGCTATTCACGTTTCAGAAATCTAGCTATGCTGTCTCTTGGGTTGCACCCGATTCTGTTAATGTGTATTTTGGTTTGCTACTGTTTGGCATTAAATGTACTGGCTTTTGCCTGCCATTAATTGCAACAAATTTCTTCTTACAGGTACACCATTTTCAAGGATGACATCACGTTGGAGGACTGTATCCTTTGTAACACCTGCGCAGTACAGTTCTCTACAGTGCTTCACTCATCTTCACTGCTTGATTTGGCAGCACCTGTTGCATTGCCATCTGTGGTGCTAACCTGAAGTGTGTGTGTTGACAATGCAGTCCGTAGAAATTGACCGTATGAGTGACGCACTTTTGTTGGTACATAGTGAGTAAATGTAGAGCACCGGTAGTGCGCTTGTCATGCAACGTTTATATCTGCAAACACAAGCTGGTGCTGCTTCTTGGGTGGCAGGAACACAAAAGATTACGTTTTTTGTCCTAGTAAGAAAGACAATGTAAACGTAGATACCATTGAACAAACAGTTAAAAGAAATGGCGCATCTGGGTTTAGGGAAACTGTTAAATTTTTAATGTAGAACAGCTAGTTCTACTTCAGTGGGTTGTGTGGGGAATGAAACTGCGGGTGCCACACCCGGCAGTAAGGAGGCCTGGTTGGTAGACCTTGCAGTAGTAGCAGTTGTCCACGATTTATTTTATAGCAAAGTCCTAATTTCTGTACTCTGTTTAGACAGTCGTGTGTGTGTTAATGCTAATAGATTTGTATAAGGGGCAAATTGTGGCTGGTTCTTGGGGGAGGAGGGCTTTGTGCAAATACTTGAAACTTTCGAATATCGAAGTTAATGACGTGATATTCAATTCAGCTGTGAATTGGGTAGCACTATTTGAAAACTTCTGTTTTTTCGAAGTATTTTGAAATTTGAAAGCGCCAACTGACATTTATGGCTTGTTCAAAATGGGAAATTCCCAGCGAAGAACACATGAAAATATATTTGCGACAAGTTTGAAACCAAATGTATCGCACTTTGAGCCCCTGTGATCGACCGCCGCAAACATGTAGCAACTTCCTCTGCTAACTGCGGCAGGCTTTTCTGCGAAGCACCGGTGACATGCAGCTAAATCCTCTCTTTTTTTTTTTTTTTTTTTTTTTTTTTCTCTCAGTGGTGTGAAAATGGGCCCCAACTGCAGGAGCTCCGTACTCCGAAGGCTGGTTATACAGAAGGTGTGTAGAAGAGAGGCTGAATTTGGTCGAGGAGCGATTGTTAGGGGCCATTTTTGCAGCACAGAGTGAGAATAAGGCAGCCTCAAAGAGGAAGAAAAACATGCTTATTGGGATGCCGAGATGAGGCTTTCTTGGTAGGAAGGCAGTGGCACCAGGGTGCCTGCGAAGCTTGTTTGCGAACTGTGCAGGTTCATTATCACACAGTTGGGCCAATTTCGGTTTCAATTTTTTTGTATGTCTTGGCATTGAATGCACTTCATTGAACTAAGATTCATGTGTGGGACAAGCACATCAACAGGACATTTGCAAGTGTGTTTAGAAATAGAATTCATGGGTGGTTTGTACAGGTGAAAGGACTGGCAAGCAAGTGCTCAGCGGGGATGCCGTGGGTTTAGAAATTCGGTTCATTTTTCATGCCTTGCGTTTCCCTATATATAGACCTTTCTTTCTAGAACTGGCATGAATCTGCATAGAAGTGCCATTTATGTTTATTTATTTAGTTACCGTATTTTTTCGCGTATAACCTGCTCCAAAAACGGGAAAATTTCAGTGGCAAAGTAGGGTTGTGGATGATACTTGGGATTTTTTCTTTAGTGCAGCTTCACGGCAATGCGCGTTATGCCATGAAGCTGCACTGCACGTTTGCTGTGAAGATGACCTTGTGTACAACAGTAAGGACTACGGTTCAAGTGATAGCTCTAGCGAGAGCAGTGACACTGAGTGAATTGCGACTTTCGCCTTGCAGTCAGTGTATTCTACTCGCTAAATATACACTTTTTCTGTCTACATAGTATGTGATGTGTTGCTAGAGCAGTAGCTTTGGTACAGCCTTTCCTGCATCAAATGTGCGGGCAATACGCGAGGATTATATGCAGGGGTGGGTTATACGCGTGAAAATATGGTATTTATTTTTGTAAGAGAGATGTAATAATTTCACCATGTCAGAACATATATCCTCATTGCAGTGAATACTAAAACATTTGGCGTTAAAGTCATTACCTGTAAGGAAAGTTGTTTCCTTACATAAAATATATCCTCAGTAAAGTTGAAAGCAGCAGAACAGCTACTGTATGTTTGTGTAATGCCACAGAAAAATTTTGGAAGCTGTTTTCAATTACCCTTTTGTTTTTCTATAGGCCACTACTAAAGCATCCTTATGCAATTGTAAATTTTTCTTATCAGAAATCACAAAATATTAGCTGTGATATGCAACTATCCAAACAAAATCACTATTGGCACTCCCCTAGTTTTGTGGGTGCTCTGGTTTGAGTTCGATCCCCTTGGCTGCGTGTAATAGTGTACTGCACGGGCCCGAGCCCGGCCCGAGCCCGCTTCGCGAAGCCCGAGCCCGACCCGGGCCCGTAACACCTAGCCCGAGCCCGGTCCTGGCCCGGGCATTCAAAAGTGAGCCTGGCCCGAGCCCGGCCTGGGCCCGCCATCTCAAGCCCGGGCCCGGCCCGGCCCGGTAATTTATTTTTTGGCCTTGGGAGGGCCCGCGTGTGTGTGACCAGGCCTGGTCTTTGATGCTAAAGAAAGTTTATTATATTTCGGGTGATCAGACGGAGCATCTAGTCTGTACAAGCACGTCATGATCTGAAATGCAAAAAATACGGGTTTAAAAGTGCACATAGTTTAGCTTGCACCATCTGCAGTTCACGCCACATCGGCGTAATAATAGCTCGTATTCTTACGGGAGAGACGCCATCACCTTTGATTACCAAACTCTTGGCAACTTTACGTGGTTGTCTCGGCCACAAGTTGGTATTGCTGACATTTTTCGATCCGCATTTGAACCAACGAGTATGTACGCGCGTTGAAGTACTTCACCTGCAGTAGTTGTTAAGCGGTGGTGTTTCTCTGTAACGCAAGTTTGATTCCCGGCCACGGCAGCTGCACTTCGATTGGTGCGGCATCTAAAACACACGTGTACATACTGGACATAGGTGCATAGCTCCAGGGTGTCTTAATTCCTTCCCTGCTAGGGCATTCCTTGTAATCGTATCTTTTTATGTTATGCAACAAAATAGAATATCTTGATGCTGTACAAGAAATGTCATTAAAATTGCAGCATAGTGACCATCAGACCTAGCAAAACACGTTTTTAAAACAATGCGTATAACTAACAGCAAGAAGCACGCAAAAATAAACTAAGAATATTCATTTTGATGCTCTTTTCTACACTTCACGTCGGACCTATTAACGGCCGTGCCTATGAATTCAAGCCCAAGCCCGGTCCGGGCCCACGGCGTCGAGCCCGAGCACGGCCCGGGCCCGCCAATAATCGACTTCGGGCGGCCGGGCCCGGGCTTTCGGGCCGGCCCGGGCTTTTGGGCCGGCCCGGGCCCGTGCAGTGCTCTAGCGTGTAATTATGACGCTGAAGCTTAGCATTGAAATCCTTCTTTAAAAGCATTGATGATCCTTCTTTAAAAGCAAAGCTGCAGCTTCTAAATATTTGTAGCAAAAGGAGTGCACGTGATAAACAAGGGATGCATAAGGGATAAATAAGGGATAAATAAGGGGTGTAGGAGATAAATAAGGATAAGCCCCTGCAATCGAATTCTTCAGCATGTGCACCTCTGCTGTGGATGCGCTTAAACATTGCCTAAGAAGGGCAACAGCCTAAGGTTTGTAAGGCTTCAAACTTGGCTTCTAAGGTAAACAGCATAATTCCACTAATCTCTTCAGGTTGTGCTCAGTGAGATTGCATGATATTTTTCCATTAAAAAAAAAATTCTGTAATTCTATGTGAGTAGTCAGACATTTAAACGCACACTTTTTTTCATTAAAGGAGCCATGAAGAGAAAACACAAGTTTGGTTCATTCAAAAGATTGTCTCGTTAGAATCATACTGACACCACTTTTAACGTAAACTTCGCTCAAATAAGCTGCATAATTAGGAAAAACGGGAATGGTCATGCGACCCACCAGCTCATTTCCCGCAGCAGAACCTATGATGTCACATGAGCTAAGCTCTGCGATTGGCGGAGGCTGGCAGAAGCAGACGCAAATTAGGTAGAGCTTACAAACTAGACGAACGAGCGATTTGCGCTTAAATTTAGGGCACATTCTTTACAAAGCAATAAGAATGATGGGACAAACAGGGGAAGTTACGAAAGCACATGTAAACATAGAAGTACTGATGCGTTCTGCTGTTCGTACTGCGCACAGCAGGCTTGGTTTAGCTGCACAGCACTACGGGGCTTGGGGTTGTCTCAGACGACACTGGCCGATTGACGCAAGCACGGTGTCTTACGTGACCCCATTTGTCGAGCGAGCACTGTTTCAGGGAACGAATATTTTCTCCCAGAACAAAAACAAGCCAGGTTTAAATGCGGGCAAAAACAAACCAAACGCTTGCCACGGTATGGTGGCGCCATCTAGGTTACGGAACGTAAAGAAACGCGGGAACTATAGTGCCTAGAATATACTGGCTAGTGTGCGGAGCACGCACATTCTCTACGGGAGAGGGTGACCCCGCCGGCGATGACTGCGCGCAGAGGCCGCAAGGGGGGCTGCTCGGCGAGAGGGTGCATGAAAGCCGCCAAGCTCCTCTGTCGCGGCGGCGTATTCGGCAGCCCACGCTTTGGTCGGCGGCGTGTGAGCACTGCCGAAGTAAACAGGTAGTCCTTTTTCAGAAACTGTTCGCCCATCCTTACAGTAAATAAGCTACCAATCGCATGGCTATTTTGTGATTTCATCCAGAAACCCAAATTTAAGCTCTCCTAAGGCAGTATATTGTATATGCCGACTGAGTGCGAAATTTAATTTGAATGGTTTATTAATAAAATATTCTGAACCTGCAGGGAGCTAAATTTTTTAGAAAAAGTGGCGCTTACAGCAAATGAGATGGATACCGAACATCACAAAAATATTTTAATAATAAAACATATAGTTCACTGGTAAACAGGTAACAGATGTACATTTTTGCAGGCAATATATATATATATATATATATATATATATATATATATATATATATATATAAGAAGTTTGCGGGGATAAATTGGTCACGGTTGGCACAGGACCGAGGTAATTGGAGAAGACTGGGAGAGGCCTTTGCCCTGCAGTGGGCGTAGACAGGCTGGTGGTGATGATGATGATGATATATATATATATATATAACAGAAAAAACACATTCCTATTGCATGCGGCTTTTTCTCTTAAATACTAAATAAATAAATAAAATTTTCTATACCTTACGCGCGTTTCGCCGAAATCCAACCTCGAAATGGGGCATGTGTACGTATTAGCATACTTTCTGTTTTTATTCGTGTTTTAAGAATAGATAAATAGTTCTGCATGTTTCTACAAGCGTTTCCGTTTCACTCGCTAGTTTCTTGATGATATCCTCATAATTGACGCTTTTAAGAATCTCCGTCCCCACGCTGAGCAGCGACAAAGCGCTGAGGCAGCTGTGCAGTCACCACTGATCAAAGCGGTTTTTGATCGATTTCAGCTGGCTGAATGGCCTTCTAAATTCGTTACCGACAAGCACAAAAAAAAATGTAGCAGCAACATAAACATCTGGGAATGAACCTTCAAAGTTTTCACGGATTAGAAGTTTCGCCATGTTCGTCACAGAAGAGCAGCCTTCGTTGCTCGCATATGAAATAAACTGCCCAAGCTTATCGGAAAATATGTGCCAGCTAGACTCGGACGGATACTTTTTGCAATGTCCAGTGCCTGCAGGCTCCTCGGAACTGGTGAAAAGCAGTTCCAATCTTTAATGACAGCAAACTGCGAGGATACTTCGGTGTACGACCATTGAACGAAATTGCTACAATGATTGAAGTAATTACACACATAAAACGCGTGTACACGCAACTAGCAAGTGAAGGCGGGCCTGGATGCGTTACATCAATAAGAACGCGGCCAGAAGACTTGAGAAGTCCTCGAAAAGCTTCCAGCCCGATTGGCCGTGAAACAAGGCACTCACTCACTGCACAACACAGCACTGACGAGTACCCCCCCCCCCCCCTTCTACAGGGGATCGTGTAACGCCCTGCATTTGCACAAAAATACGTAATTGGCGGCACTAACACACTAAATCGTTATTTAGCATGGATAGAGATAATTGCACAGACAAAATACTGAGAAACAAAAAAAATAAAAAATAGAAATTTTACGAAAATTTACAGATGAGAAATATGCATCTGAACCCTGGCCTGAACTAGAAAAGCTCGAGAAAAGATGATGCGAATACGCATTAAAATAGCGAGAATGACCCAAAAGTTATGCCTTGCATTTCCACAAAAATGCATAATTGGTAGAAGTAACACATTTAATTGTTATATTGGCGTCAATAATTTTTGTACAAACAAAATTTCAAGAAACCAAAATACACCACAATAGAACAAAATCATCAACTACATTTTTTCTACGACCTCAGGGGTCGTCTACTTGGGAAAATAAATCCAAAAATTAAGAGGGGGGGGGGGGGGGGGCAGGACATCCCGACCCACCCTCTGAATCTGAACGAAAAATCAAACCACCACCCCTTCGGAGTCCTTCCATAATCAGATAATTCCACACCGTATAACTGTTTAATTGGGTGTTGTTTACGCTATCATGAAAACATAATATAGCATAGAAACCTCTGCGTTGCCTATTTCCAGTTATTTTTTTTCAGCGCATTAAAACAGGTTTTTTCAAACAGAAACTGCTCTCTGTGCGCTATGCGCGTTCCGAAATTGTTGGACCGCAGCTGCTCAAATCCCAGTCCGGCTGCTATGGGTGTCCATCAGCTAAATTAGCTTCTTCGCTGTACGCAATGCATGGTTCTGGGCGATTGCAACGTTTTCCCCTCAGACTGATGAACTGTGAGCTGACTTATAGTTTATGCACACTATGAAACAAACAGCCCTTTCGAAGCATTCATTTTGTAATAGATAATATATGTTTTAATAGGGAAATCAGCAGGAGGCCTAAAATTTTTTTGAAACACTGTCTGCCAACCGGGCTCCCTAAGCACGAAAGGTCCGGTTCATTTGAACCCCCACGGTCCCCACCATGGATAATCCGCTTTTCATCGTGTGACCATGAACGCCGGGAACTCTCGTCTAGCCGATAGAGATAATCCTAGACATGCAGACAAAGGTTGTCAATGACACGTTGCGGCTCGCCGCACTTTTAACTTAGAACGAGGTGACGGCGAAGGTGCCTTGTGGCTTCGGCGGTAGTCTTTCTAGTTTCCGGGGGTAATTACCGCATTAGAGCTTGCAAAGCACGGGTATAGGCACATCGCGTCCTGGTCAGCGGTGTTAGTGTTACGGTCGCTGCGACGTCATTCGTGGGCCCAAAGATAAATGAAAGGGGCGCCACCGCGTTCGGAGAAGTTAGAGAGCACGCAGTGAAGTTCACAGTCGTTACGGGCCTTGAGTGTCGGCGGCGGATATGTGACGAGGGACTGACAGCTTTTTTTGTAATGCACGCGCCGTACGTGTTGACAAAGGCGGAACAGTATTTTAAACAGGGGAATAGTTTGGGCGCGCTTTAAAGAGGCCGCCCGAAGGTCGGTTCTTAACATCACACTGAGCTATGTGGTAAGTAGGTTAGTTGAATCACGAGGAAACTTTTGGAATTGGTTAACGTGTAATAAATCGTGGTTTATATTGTTGGTCACGCCCTTCGTGAAAAACAATTTAAAGTAACAGATATAACAATGTTTTTAATTTACTGTCTGGTGAAGCACAATAGCTGCTTTGAGATTTCGAACACCAATATTGTCATTACGACAGGAGTTCTGAAATATAATTCATGTTCTGTGTAGTTATTTAATGCCGTAATAGGTGAATTGTAGGTTGGTAATTATGTCTTCGGCAACGACCGTCCTTTTGAGACATTTACAAATATCCATGTTCATTTTAAACGAATCGAAGGTGTCGCTTTAAATGTCACTGCCATAATGTTTTCTATTTCACCTCTGATATTGCCGCACATGTTATCTTATCTCCTTTGATTGAGAGAGGGTCGCAAACTAACGTCACCATCCCAGAATAATCAGCACAGCGCAGCAATTAAGGCACTTCTGAATCTCAAACGTTGCTTTAGTGTCCGGTTATTTGCTTGACATACTTGTAATTACTATTTTGTTTTCACTTCATCTCTGGCAGAATGCAGGCCATGTGGTAAGGGGTTTCAAACTTCCTGTGATATTTCTGCTCTCAGAAGCAAAGTAAATAAAAAATCGGTTGGATGGTTACTCACAAGTTAAGTTTTTTGAGGGCGGGAGGAGATGCCGAAGTTTACGCCACACATTTATCTACATTGGGTTTAACAAAATGCGTGCATTCTAAACGCACTCGTGTAGTTCTTATACAGCATGGCGTTGTGTTACGAACGCTCCAAATACACGGAAAAAGTAAACGCCCGCTTCCCGCTACTCGGCTAACTTGAAGCTTCGCAGCGCTTAGGACGCGCGGAACGCTGCGCGGACGGCACGCAGATGCACCCTCTCGCACAGCAGCGCCCCAAGCGGGCGCCGCCGCCAGTCATCACGGTCGGGGCCACCTCCGCGCCCGCCCTCAGCACACTAGCCAGTATATTCTAGGCACTATACGGGAACAAACCAACACCGCTGTACAGGGTGGAGACAACCTTTGAACGGTCCCGTGCCGCCGCAATTGGGCCAACGAGCTCAACGCGTTATTCTTTTCGTTTCCCACGAGACCTAGCAACGCGAAACAGACAATATGATTCAAACTTCTTCAGTAAACCGCGTTGCGGCAATAATTTTAGCGCGGTTTTGACACAATGACTTGCTTCGGCGGCGAGCGAGCAACCGAAAATGGCGGCGCCAGCGTATACGTGTCTCTACCCTGTACGGCGGATGCGTGAATGAAGGTACTCTAGGCTGCAGAGCTAGCATCTACAGGTTCATAATGTTATCACTCAGTTGCTTCTCGAATATTTCTTGACCATAATATCATTTCTGTATTATTTCTTGTTTGATATGAAGACGTGGGCTACGTTTTGCTTTTTCAAGTTCAGAAAATTCTTAATTAAGGTTAGATGGACCGAGAAGGCACCTGATTTTCGAGGGGTGCTTTGGTGGAGGGTCACGGAGGCTATTATGCTGCTCAGGCTTTCTAAAGTAGGATTCATATGACGATCCAAATTATGACTTTGGCTTAGGACCACACGTCACTTGACGCATGACTTATTTACTTGCTGTGAGGGGCTGAATTGATAAGTGTGAGGTGCTTTTGGCTTACAGGTTTGGCGTTCATAGTACTCCATCCATCCATCATCTGTTTGTGTCATCTGCATAAATACTTGCCAGGCTGTTCACAGACGTTGGGCAACCTCACCACTTCGTCTGCAAACATGCCTGTCTTGTTAGCCTAGCCTTCACTTGCATGGAAGTCCCATGCGCATACATGGTTTCATGTTTGCCTCCGTTAAAGAGACTGTTACTGCTGTCGAATCTTGAAACGTTGAATTTTTCTTTTTCTTTTCTTTTTTTTTTTTTTTTTGTATGCGAAGTGTACCTCGGCAGACCCCGCCGCGTTTTTTGGCATCACCTTGTGGTTAAAGCCATTTTTAGCTCCCATTGCGAGAAGTACTGCACCCATAAAAAAGAGCATAAACACGCAGTAAATATAGGCAAGACCTTTCCAAACTGCTAAAAGGGGTGACGTGTCTTGTAATTGTTAACATTGTTCAGCGCAAAGAAACCTTCGCCTATCTGACGCAGAGTAGAGTAGAAAAGACTTTTATAGTAGAAAAGACCTTTATGAGACAAAACATGCTTACATAACTGAGAATACGAGGGTTTTCGTTTTTTGCTATTAAAATACATGTTGGATTGGTTTCTAAAGAAAAGAAATGAGAGGGGGGAAAAGGGACTTACAACAGTGTTGAAGAGAGGTGGGATAAAAGGGCAACAAAAGAAATGGTGAAGAAAAAGGTGTTCTCTCGCACTCTTGGATTGAGGGGTGCCAATAACTACATTCAGGTGGCTTAAACTGTGCTGATTCAGTTCACTCTGCAGGATCTGCGTTCAATTCAGAAAGAAAAAAAACTGCAGAGACATCTACGTTTGGATCCTAAGATGTAAGGCGCAATAGCGATAATTCGACTCCCACGGGGCATTTTTGTACGCAGTTGCGGCATTTCCGATCTATGCTTCACAAGCACTAAAGGTCATCGAAGAGAAAGTGTAGCAGTGAGATTAATAATCGCCGTGGCCCAGGAAAGACAAAGGCTCACTACGTTGCTGTGGCTTAAAGGGGCACTGACACAAAAATTTTGCATCTTGTTTTTGTGTTGCGATAAGTAGCTAGTGACCTACTTATAACCTGTAGAAACCTCATTTGCTTCAGCGTGCGACGGTTGTTTAATTAGAGGCATTATGCGGCCAGTCGCAGTTTCGGTTTCAGCGAGTGCCGCGAAACGATGGATTTTGTGGATTTTGTGTCAACAAAGCTGACCACGTGACCGTCGCAGGGATATCACAGAGCAGAGCCGCCGTAGCACTGTCGAATCCGCATCGACGGCAGTTTCTGCGAATGCCCCCACGTTCTGATCTCGTGAGGCGCTTAATTAAAAAGTGACCATGGATGTGACGCAGGCGCTGTGAGTGCAAATGCTACCGCGGCTAAAAAACGACGCGCGACGCTCGAGACGGTGGGTGGCAAGACGCGCGCTGGGAGCAGCCGGCCGGTCTGCCTACAGGTCCGCCTACAGATGTGTTCAGCTTAGCACTGCGGCGGATATTCGAGTGCCGCTCTCGTAAGCGGTGCAGATGACAATTTTTAATGCAACCCGCCATCGCATCATTAACTCCTTTCTCATGTAAGCCACCATGGTCGGGGTTTGGGGACAATTTCGTGCAGCGGTAACAAGCTATCACTCGAGCTACCTGCGCCGGCCTGGGCCACTTCGTGGCCGTGGCCGCCGCCTGCACAGCGACCGTGCGGCTAGTTCAGTGGGCTTTTCGTGCCTCCGGCGCATTTTCGCATCCAATGGTAATAAACAGTAATAGAAACAGAGTGCCTGGAATCGCTGTAGAACTTTGGTCGCGGCCAGCTGCCCGATGAGCTGACGAAATCACGACGCCTCCGCCGCCAACGATCGGGTCATTCGTTCTCGAGAGCAGAAGCTGCGCCCTCCGGCCCTCCGATTGGAGCGGCGAGCCGGGCGAGCCGGCGAAAAACGCCGGCAGTGCGGAAGCGGCGAACACAAACTCGTGACGTGTTTGGATGTTGTTTATTTACAAAATAGCTGCGGGATGTCGATTGCGCGTGGTCCTCTGCTGGCTGCTCGGTTGCGTTTCGCACACTTTAAAATTGATTTTAAATATGTTCTAGGCTGTATTCGCCGCTGATATTTTGCAGATGATGTATATGTGTTCCCACCAATCTATCTCCGAAGTTATCTCGCCTTCAAAATTTTGTGTCAGTGCCCCTTTAAAATGTGAGCGTGAAAGGTTTTAGGTGCAAGGTGTTGGTCAGCTTGAGCGAGAAGGCGTCTATGTCAGTGTTTCAAAGGGTTTATTCTATGATGTCTAGGCCGGCCTGAACGTTTTTGCTTCTTGCAGAGAGAGCGAGAGAGAGGGAAGATCTTTTTTGAAGATGAAACTGTGGGGTTTTGGAAAATGGGGCAAAGAGATGGCAGGGAGCTCAAGGTGCCAGGCTTAGAGCAAAAACTGCATTTGGCGGGAAATTGAGTGGGAAATGTGGTGTAAGCGAATTGGATGGACGAATGTATTCATTTGGATGCGACGAAGAATCGTTTCTTCTGATCTGGACAGCTTGGAGTGAGGTTGAGGGAATTGTGGTCTGTCGAGTCGATAATACTATGTAATGTCCTAAAATGTAACCAATGGTGTAAGGCCGCTTGTTCTTCTGGGGCCTGGGAGGAGAGTGCACAGGCTTGATGATGGGCAAAAGTATTTCCCATCAATGTACAGTGGGCAGGTGTCCAGACGAGGGCGACGTTTCTTTGTGGCTGATGTTGCGAGAGGAGGCGGAAAGTTGGTGGGGCCACCCTCCCCGCCAAGAAGCTCCGACAGGCATCTTGGGAGTTGGTTAAGATGACCGTGCTCTTGGTGTGAATAAGTGCGAGTGCGATCGCCAGTTCTTCAGCAATTTGCGTGGATGTCGTGTTAATTGAAGCACAGGTTATAAGGGCCGATTTGGTGGTGACGGTTGCAACCTTGTGCTGCCCGCCTAGATACGAGATAGCGTCTGTATACGCGACGTCCAGACGGTTCCCATAGATGTTCTCGTGGGCTTGACTCTGCGCTTGTCTTCTGCCCGGGTGGAGATCAGGGTGCATGTTCTTTGGTATTGGGCGAACCCGTACAGCAAATCTCCAAGCCTCGGGGAGAACAAGAAGAGCAGGAGGAGATGCTGGGTGCGCGAGCCATAGGTGTTTCAGTAAACCAAGGCTCGCAGGTGTTTGAGTGAGCCGGACACGTTGGCTGGCAAGGTGGCCTTCAATTAATTCTGAAACAGTATTATGAAGCCCCAGTTGTAGAAGCTGCTGAGTAGAGGTGTTCATAGGCAGGCCCAATTCTTGTTTGAATGCCTTGCGTATGAGCTTGTCAAGGGCGTCCAAGTCTCCTTTGGTGAGGCAGAGGTATGGAGCAACGTAGGTAACTCTAGAGATCAGAAGTGCTCGAATCAGTCTAATCATATCTTGTTCTTTCAGGCCCCGATGGTGGTTAGAGATGCGTCAGAGCATGTGCGTAACTTGAGTGAATGTTTTGGATAATTTGGATGAGGTCAGATCGTTCTGCGTATTTGCTTGTATGGTGAGACCGAGAATTTTGATTGAAGAGCTGGGCTTGATGACCTGGCCGTCCAAATGTAAGGAGATGGGCTCAATAGTTCGAGCAGGTGGGTGTTTGCGCACAATTATTAATTCTGACTTATGAGGTGTGCATCGTCCAAATGTAAGGAGATGGGCTCAATAGTTCGAGCAGGTGGGTGTTTGCGCACAATTATTAATTCTGACTTATGAGGTGTGCATTGAAGACCCACTGACAATGCGTAAGACTGCACAATGTCCATGACTTCTTGTAGAGCATCTTGTATGTTTCCAGTAGAGTCAGTATCTGTCCATTTGGTGATATCATCTGCATATAGAGTATGATGTATCTTGGGGATGGCATCCAGTTGTTTGGGCAAATCGAGTAAGGCCAGATTGAACAGAAGGGGGGACAATACGGAACCTTGCGGCGTACCTCGATCACCAAGCAATATAGGATCCGACGTGAGGTCGCCAACTTTGAGGATAGCCTGGCGTTGGGTTGAAACATCTGAAATGTAGGAGTAGACGCGATGGCCACATCCAGTCTGATTTGAGCCGGGAGAGAATAGCTGAATGTAAAACGTTATCGAAGGCGCCTTTAAGGTCAAGTGCTAGGATGGCCCTCGGAGAATGACGGGTAGCCAGCGCCAAGACTTCAAACGGAGGAGGATGTCGTGGGTATAGAGGTGTTTGCGGAACCCATACATGGTATTGGGGAATAGGCCTCTGTCCTCCAGAAATGGTTGAAGACGTCTCAGTAAAAGCCGTTCTACCAGCTTACCCACACAGGATGTGAGGGATATCGGGTGCAAGTTGTCCAGATGAGGGGACTTGTTGGGCTTAGGTATGAAGCGTATCTCTGCGGTTTTCCATTGGGGAGGAAGGCGACCAGATGACCAGTGGGTATTAATGTGGTGAAGTAGATGATCTAGGGAGTTGCCGTCCAGATTTGCCAGAAGCCTGTAAGTTACTTGGTCTGGTCCGGGAGAGCTATTCTTCTTGCATTCTGAGAGAGCTGATTCCAATTCGTAAATGTGAAAGTCCCTGTCTAGTAGGTCATTCGGCAGGCCTGTGTATGGGGGTGGGGAAAAGTTCTTGCTGGTGTTGAGGTATCGATCTGTTAAGGTTTGTAGAAGGGCTTTTGGGGAACCTTGAAATGAATGTATGGTCCGAATCATGCTTCGTTGGGATTCACTCTTGCTAGTTAGGGGGTCGATCAGATGTCTGAGTAAGCGCCAAGTATGGTTAGGGTCCCTTGAAGACTATCACATAGTTGAAACCAATTTTCTTTCTATAGTTGTTTGGCATATTCACTGGTGGTTTGATTACGTGTGGCAATTTTATGGCGAAGTCGGCGATTGTGGCGTTGGCGTTTCCATCGCCTAGTGAGGCTCCGACGAGCTTCACAAATGTGAAGGAGTTTGGAGTCGACGCTGGGTGCTTGATAGGACGTGGCGATGCTTTTTGTGTGCGCCTGTACTGTTTGGACGAGGTCGTCAATCCAAGCGCTAAGGGGTTGAGTGGTATCAATTGAGCGGGAGGATGTAGCCTTTCGGAAGGCGTAACAATTAGTTATACGGGCCAGACCTGTTTTGACGGTGTAATGCTTATTCCGGATGGTGAGTTGAACAATGTCGTGATCAGAGCCCAAATTTTCATGAGTTGAAGTCCAAATGACATCGAGATTCCCGGCTAAAAAAGATAAGTCGGGAGTTGTGCCCCTGGCAATGCTTGTGCCCGTACGGGTGGGGGAATCCGGTTGATTGAGCAAGATAAGCTGAAAATCTTCTGCGGCCTGGGCCAGCAGGGTGCCTCTTTTTGTTTTGTATGTGTAACCCCACTGCGGGTGGGTGGTGTTGAAGTCGCCCGCTATGGTAAATGGTCT
This sequence comes from Haemaphysalis longicornis, assembly GCF_048455015.1. Classification (NCBI taxonomy): domain Eukaryota; kingdom Metazoa; phylum Arthropoda; class Arachnida; order Ixodida; family Ixodidae; genus Haemaphysalis; species Haemaphysalis longicornis. The sequence continues at coordinate 198,985,295 of NW_027526203.1, read as the reverse complement.
GCCGTTCACAAGGAGATTTGTATCTCTTATAGTGCTGGCGATATCAACTGTCTTTTGAGAAGGGCGACAATTTGTATCTCTTATAGTGCTGGCGATATCAACTGTCTTTTGAGAAGGGCGACACTATACATTCAGGATGAAAAAACTAGACTTAGTTTTAGTCGAAGGGGAGAGGAGCTCGATGAGAACTTGATTGCATCCCCATTGTGGGGTGACACGATGAATTGCTGAGATGGTTTTATGCACCAGAGTAAGCGTAGGGAATGTGTCAATGGAACCATAAGGGACGTAACCAGGTAGTTTGACAGATGAATTAGCCTCCTGCAAGGCGACAACCGCCGGTTTTGGGTCAACAGTGTTAATGAACTGATTTAAGGCAGCTGCTTTCTGTTAAAGACCGCGGCAGTTCCATTGAAGAATGGTCGTAATATTAGACTGGAAGAGATGCGGTGATGCGGTTGTCGGGAGTGCGTGAGTATGGGACGCTTCGGCTATGGGCTCTGATGGGGCCTGTAGAAGACCTCTCTTGACGTGTGGTTCCCAGTTCATAGTTGTGATTGGTTGAATTACCGGCGGTGGCAATTTCCTGTCGGAGCGAAGTGTGATCGGAAGTAGGGAGTGGAATTCTTGCTGTAGCAACTGATTTTCTTGGCGTATGTTTTGGAGTTCTTGGGTGATGGAAGTCAACTGACTAGCTAATTCAGAAAACATGTCTTGGATCTGAGGTAGAGGTGGCGGTGTGTTTTCGTCACAGGAGGTGAGGCAGGGGCCTCTGTTGTGGGCAGATTCGGTTTCTTGCATTTTTAATTGGGTGTTGCCCGTGTTTGCTCAAGTATATCTAAGCGAGCCCGGAGTGACGCTATTAATGTATTTTGTTGCTCAAGTAGTTGAGACAGATGTTTGCAATCCACACAAGAAGCGAGGTTTTTTGGGTAAGGTTGGGGGTGTTGAAGGGGTAGTTTGGGAATGAGCTGTGGGAGAGACCCGTTGGGCCCAGCTTAGTTGTTTGGGCTCGTTCTGGTCTTGTGGGCGGGTTGTCGACTTGCTTCGAGAGTGGTGGCGATTATGTTCAGCTGCATTGATTCTTGAGCTTGATTCTGATTGTCGCCTCCTCCGGCTGCTACTGTCCATGGTGGGATGCCTGGAGCTGCTTCTCCCACCCCTGCTTGGCGTTGCCGACCGGTCCCTCTGCCCACAGCTTGGGGTCTGGTCTCGAGTCGACTCCGTCCAGCGCTGTTGCTGCCGCTGTCTCTGCCTGATGGCGTATGGTGTCAGGTATCGTTCTGGGCAACCTTTGGCACCCGTGACGTGATCTCCCCCGCACAGCGTGCACTTGGCCACGCAGGGGTGGTCTGGGGCCGGGTCTCGTAAGCCGCACCTGTGGCAAGCTTGTGTTCCTGACTGTGGGCAGGCAGTGCTACGGTGACCCACTTCGTAGCATATCTCGCAGACGGCCACGGTCTTGTGCAGGGTGCACCGATACTCCACCCCATACAGCGAGACGTAGTGCGTCACTTTGGGCCCCGAGAACGTTAAAAGGATGGTGGTCGAATCGTTTCCCATTCGTCTCGGCGTGTAGATTTCGAATCCGTCCTGAAGTACATTCTCCTTGATCTCTTGGATAGTCAATCGCTTTGGCACGCTTTGAATCACTCCCTTCACAGCATCGTCGGGGGCTAGCCCGTACAATTCCACAAGATGTTCTGTTCCTTCGATCATGATCTTGGTCACTCGGAACAACTTCTCTGCCAGTTCTTTGGCCGGCGTGCTGACGGTTGCTGTGTTTTGGTTCTGGTCGACCTGTAGTTTAAAAGTTTGCTTGCCGCCACGTTGTGTTGGTGGCCTGTAGCAGAGCCAGCGACAATTCAGACAGTGCGAGCTTGCCCACATTGAGTCCGTTTTGTGGCCAGAGAACTAATTTGTAATCGTCCAGGGGAACAGGCACTGGTCTGGGTGCTCGCTTTGTCCTTGGGGGTCTTGTTTTCTCTTGGTGGGGCGAGGAAGGCGGCGGCTGCCGGTTGATCTGACTTAGCTGTCGTCGGTCTCTTTGGCGTTGCTCCTTTGAGACGTTCATGATCCACTCGCCTGCCACCGGTGAATCCTGGTTTTCCTTGATGTCGTTGTGTTGCATTTGGTTGTCTTCTTCTGCCATGTCTTGATTGTTATTACCCACGCACGGAGGGGCCACGTCGTCTGCCCTATGTGGGGCCTGACCCTCAGTTAGCGTTAGGCTTAGTCCGCACAATCTGAAGAGTGTCTCTAAATTCAGGAAAGTCGCGCTTACCAGCGTAATTTTAGCGTCGCCGGGTGCCGTTCACGTGGTTCAATCCAATGGCACTGCAGAAATTGCACTGATAACGTGTTTACACGACTATTCTTTGGCCAATGCAGAGCTCAAGAGAAGCGCGTCGGAGCTGGTGACCTTCTTCCTCACCTGCCTCCCATGTCTCTAAGAAGTGGAATATGTAATGTTTGAGTTGTTCTCCCCTGACCCGTACCCTTGGACATGGATAGGTTGCATTCAAGAGGGTGGATGTCTCTCCGATTTTAGCAGAGTCTTAAGTTACACGCACATAGATTTGCAGATACTTGTGTTGGTTTTTCGTCCACAGAGTTTGTTAAGTCCGACCTCCATGCAGCGAAATGTCGGCGAAAAGGCGGCGAACGTCGCCCGGCGGCGGCCGCTCTGCCGCCGGCGTCGAAAATACGGCTGTTCGCCGGCGATCTACGCGAGCTAGATGTCGAACGCGCGGCGGCGAACGCGACCGGAAGCGGCAAACTGCATTTTGAGGCCGCAGCCAATCACAGCCTCGTACTTCGTTGTACTTCCTGTCCTGTCTTCCGTCGGCGGCGTTCGCCGTGTCACGTTGCATGGAGGTTGGGTGGACGAAAACTGAGCGGCGCGTCAAACCACGGCGTCCGCCGCGCCAAGTTCGCCGAGAAACTTCGCTGCATGGAGGTCGGCCTTTAGTCTTCGGTACTGAGACCTCGTTGTAGCAAGGGGAAAGGATGAGGATTCATTTCTAATGTTTTTAGAGGGGGGAAGTGTGGTATTGGGGGTAGTCGGGGTCACAAGGAGTACGGCACGTGAGTTTATGTGGCTCTTGGTCAGGCTATTGCATCCGGCTGTCCAGGTGAAGTTGTTTTACTTTCTGCATTGTGGATGGCAATATCTTATCGAAGCGGTTAGGTATTTTGCCTGTAGAAAACAGTGTAACGCCCTTTCAGAGTATGTAATGATGTTTACACTTTTCTATAATTCTGCTAGTCAAATTGCCAAGAGGATGCCTCCAACATCAGTTTCTTTGTTCCTGTACGTAGGAGGGACATGCAGAGACACAGACTGCCAGAGCTGTCAACTACGGCAACTGCGGCCTCGTGCTTTCGTGCATCCTGGTGTCAGTGTGTGCTGTGATCTCATGATTTTGGAACTTTCCTCAAATGAACGATCCTGCCATATCGCCTGTTCTTGTTTAGGTTTGGATCCATGTTTTTGGTAGAGGAGAGTTTTTGTGCTGAGTCGCTGGATCGATAGCCTATCATGGCATGCAGTTGCTTCATTTCAGAGGGGTAGCCTGTCTTCCATACGATGGCCCATCCCGATTTTGTTTTCCCAGCCGCTCGAGTGGAAGAAAACCAGCGGCTCTGGCAATACCGGGCAACATGACTGACACACCTGCAGTTAAGTATATCGGGCGGTCATCGGATGTTCTCCATTGAGCCGGGTTCCTGTAAGACCATGGCCTATACTCATGGCAGAAAGAGTCCGCGGATGACTGAGCTGGCCCATAATGATTGCAGGAAGCTGCATTGGCAGGGAATTGACGACCGACAGGATGGCTCATGTGGCAGGCTGGCTGCATGCCCATGCAGGCAATTTCGTCACGCCCAACTGCTTGTATGACGGAGACTGTCGGCAGATGGACGTCAGCTACGAAGTGTTGGGCGGTGACTGGAGTCATAGCCTCTATCTTGTGGCGGACGATATGGGTCACCATATCTGCAGTGGTTTCTGCCGGTGGGCACGGTGGCGAAACCGGAGCCTCACATAAAGACGTTGCAGCGGTATGGGGAAGGCGCATGAATTTTTTAGTGATTCGACGGCTTTTCGCTTGTTTGAAGCGCTTGCACTCGGTCAAAATTGAGGTTATTGTCGAGCAGTCCTTGCACACGAGCAGATTAAAGGCATCATCTGCTATTTCTGTCAAAATGTGGTCAGCTTTGTCCTGGTCGGTCATGTGGTCGTCAACTTTGTGGCAAAGGGCCAGTACATCTTGGATGTAGGTGCTGTACGGCTCGGTTGACGTCTGCACTCGCGACGCAAGCTCCTTTTTGGCGGGGAGCTGGCGACCAGACAACTTACCAAAGAGCTTAATCATCTCTGCCTTGCAGTTGTCCCAGCTAGTAAGTGTTGCTTCGTTTGTATCATACCACGTCTTCGCCGTACCTTTCAGGTGGAACATGAGATTAGCCAGCATAAGGGTGAGATCGCAGCGATTGTGGGCACTCACACGCTCATAAAGACTGACTCAGTCCTCCACGTCAACATCGTCGACGCCGTAAAAGAAATTAGGGTCTCGAGGGTGGCTCACGATGACAAACGGCATAGAGGCGTTCGAGGGTTCAGAAGGGGGCGCCATGGTGTGGCGCCTTGGAGATGATGCGTGCTTCGAAGATCCGTGATCAGGATCGGTGAGCCAGCCGTGTCCAGGTCTCACTGGGGCCACAGAAGGGGTGGAATAAAGCAGGACAGGGCCGAAACAGCTCTCTCCACCAAATGATATGATGTAGACCGGTATATATAGGAATGTATTCACAGTACTTATTTACAAGTTGCCGGTTACAGAAGGCAGGTTAGAAGAAAGCGCCGCCGAAGCAAGGGACTGATACATGCGTGTCTCCTTCAGCGTCGTCTTCAACTTCCCACCTTGATGATGATCCCACTCACAGTGCATCTAGCATGCCCTTTACAGCGAGCATATCGAGTGTCTCGTAACACTATGATCAAACAGAACTAGAGGCCACCTACAATCGCACAACCATGTTTTTTGGCAGTGGTTTAGGTTGGCGGCCGCCAGTCGCACAAACAAGATTCTGTGACGTCAGAGGAATTGGCGAAATGGGGCTGGGGAGTTGCCACTGCTTCATCTATTTTCATGAATATCTTGGTTATTTGTTTGAAGTTAGCGATAAAATTGAGGGATCATTATTACCTGGACAAAGCAGTCTTTTTAATGAACCAAACGTTTGCTTTGTCTTCATGTCCCCTCCCGTCATGGCAGGTCCCTTAGGGTTGGCTTGTTTGCACGACAAGAGAGGTGTGCAAGAAAGCCTACAACGTTGAAGCCTTGGACGACATTAGTATAAGCTGACTATAGTTTATATTAGCTGAAGTGTAACATTACTCGTGTAAAATTTATAAACTGAACGAAGCTTCCTGTCAATACAGTGGCATGAATGAGAAATCAAGAGTTGTTACTTGCTCCCAATCCTTGCAGTAACTAGCCACTAGCACGCCCAGCAAGGGCCTCTTTTCAATGGCTGGGGGACTGAGTCATATATACTTACAGCATGTTGAGAAACCTGCATTTCTTCGTTGCAATGTATTTATGGCAATATATGCCAAATATTGTTCTGCTTTACCATCTGCGTTAATCTTTTATTTTTAACTTTGTGTATTATTTTTTATCAACCACTATTACATGAATACTAGGATGTGTTGGAGGGACACTAAAGGGTACAAACAAGTTGCCCTGTATCGATAGATTACAGTGCCGGGAATCTAAATACACCATTCTCATGACTAGCAGTTCTTCAGTAAGGCAGAAAACGCCAGAGATGGGAAATAGGGTGTCGACGCCCCGTATGCTTTTGGGTAACACGGTTTCTGGCATCACAAAAGTTGAGAACGGCAAGAGCACAGTGGAGAAACATCTATAAATGTTCTCCTCAAATAAACAGTTTTTTGGTGGTTGAGTACGTAAAATAAATGTAAATCAAAACTTTTATGAGCTCATTTTATTTAAAAATCACAGACAACAGCTTCTATACATTGCGAGACAGGCTGCTTCCCTAACGCTTCAGAGCCGTCCACAATGTTTTCAGTTTCGTTTTGGAAAAGACGTGCTCTACATTGGTGCGCAAGTACAGAAGTCAATAATCTACGATGGTGAATGCCTGAGCTTCTGCAAGCAATAACTCCAGCAAGAAACGGCAAAAGGAACAAGATGTGTAAACGACCCACCTGAGCTTCTAATCTTCCGTTCTCCGCGTGCCGATGTTGCTATTGGTAATGCGTGCCTTCACCCGATTAGAACCTTATCGTCTGTGAAAGGTAAAGTGGTAATTACCCTGTTATCATGGGTTCGCCGCAAGCCGCTGTTGATAATCCGTAAATGCCGCATGGCTCTATGTTGGGCCCAGGGGAGCCGGGTAGTACTACTCACTTGTAATGTTAGCAGGCCGTAATATGTGGCCAGTGGTTTATTCAAGGAGCGTACAAAAAGACATCTTCACTGTCAGCTTATCGAGTTCGACTGCTGGAAGCGTAGAGCGCATTCACAACTGTTCGCATTTCACTGACGCGCTGTTTACCGCGCTGGGAAGGCGACAGCGCGGGAGCTTGCTAGAACGGCATTGGACTCAGCGCCATACCCGTTTCTTGGGCAGCCGTTAAAGTGCTGTTGGCATGGGCATCAATGGTATATCAAAAAGCATTCCTCGTTCCATCGGGGACAAATCGGAAAAGACCAAGCCAGCACCCTCGGCCAGACGAAACATTGTCGGCGTCGGCCATGGCTTGCAGACATAAAAGCTACTGCGGCCAGCGTGAAAGCGCCTAGACCGCATGGGTGCCTCACTCCTAGTTTGTGACGCAATGACTGCGTCATGAAAAAATGACACGGAAGCGGGTGAGACAAATGCCAGCTTTGTTTGCTTATTTCTCAGCAAATAACGCATTGTTGCTCGTTGAACAAAAACCGAAAGAGCTACTAAACGTATGACCTTTCATTTAAAACAAAATTTCATTCAGCCTTTGGTGTCCCTTTAGGTCCTGACTGCCCAAGTTGTCGTCTTCTTTAGCTATGTTTTAGGAGCTATATACGGGCTTAAAGGCCAATTGCACTCAATTTCAACCTCTTGAAAACACTATTTCCGTATAGTCTGCTGAAAAAGAAAGCAAGATGCAAAATACGTGTGTGGACACTGCAAGCAGTCAACAAAAATCGTTGATTTTTAAACTGAAATTGAGGAGAGCGCAGCCTGGCCGCTCGCAGCCGGCATGCGAGCAGCCAGGCGGTCAGCAGCTCGGGAGCAAGCCTGCTCACAAGCTCTACGTGCACACGGGGCAGCAAACGGGTGAAGCGTTCGCAGCAGAGCTCGACCGGTTCTCCAGCTGCATGGCTGGTCAGAGGGAGAAGCCCCCGTCGGCCGGAGCGTCACAGGCACTTTATGGCTGTTAACGTGATCCGCCGGCAGGTGCAGCGTGGTCTGCGGCGAGCTTTTTTAAACGCTTGTGACTGATTAACAAGGCATTTCACGGGGCCACCACTCGTGTCCCAGCTGATTTGGTGGTACTTACTACACATTGAAAATAGATAGGGTCGAGGTGAAATTTGTGTGCAGTTCCCACTACACTGCCAGCCAACAGTCGGAATCACGCACCTGACAGCGCATGTTCCGTCCGTGAAGTGAAACTTGTAAGCGTTAAATTAAAAGCGAACTCCTAAACTGCAATGTTCGAGCCTGAAAGGGTGACAAATACCATCACAGCACAGTTGTGTCCACGTTGCAAAATAGTGTGATTGCATGGTAATTTGAGAGTGACCGCGTTATAATACCTCCCAATCTGTTTAAGTGTTAACATTTTAATGAATTGGGAGAGATTATGACACGATCACTCTCAAACACGGTCACTTTCAAACGGAATGAGCGAAAGTAAAATACAATTGTGTTTTATTTTTGCGCATTTTTTTTTTTCTGAGGCTGATAATTGGAATTTAGAAAATTGCTCATTTATGCTACCCAGTAAGATGGGAATGACAGCAGCAGGTGGGATCCATGCTTGCTGTTGTACGTTCTGGCGATTGCATCGCTGCAAATTACGACGGTGCCTAATTTTGCCTAATACGGTGCCTAAAATTTTGGTGCCTAATGGCACCAAAAACATTTTACCTCTCTAGAGCTTCTCTTTTGGCGGATTCACTGGGAGTCGCCACTTTCATCCACGAGTTCACAGCAGTCGCCAAAAAACTTGAGTGTGATTGGTGTCTGGGGTTGCATTGATGCTAGTTCAAGAGATGGCTTGGCTGTAGGTGGCAGCTTAAGATGGACACAGCTAGTTTAAAAACTCAGCCTTTTCCATTCCCATTCCATTCCCATTCCATTTTGGGCAAGAGGCACCTAATTCCATTCTCATTCCATTGCTCCCAAGCGTCGGCTTTCCATTCCGGTGTCAGGAAAAAGTGGAATGAATCTGGAGTCATTCCACTTCAGGAGTAGTAACTCCGCAGCACTGATCTGCGTAAATCGTGCGCTGCAGGTGTAGAATGTCACAAAGTTCTCAAGTGATCTTATGCATCACCAGGTTGAACTGTGTGTAAATGCACCCTGTGGTAATTAGTGGTATTGATGAAGACACATTGCGGTTGTTTGGCCACTTAAAAAGCGCTTATTGAAGTTTCTCATGCACCTGCCCGCACTTCAATCCTTAAGGGGGTTGATCAAAACTTTATTCCAAATGGTGCCGAAAGCCTCCTTGAGGTCTACTGTCACGAGCACTGCAGGGATCTCAAGTTCACGTAAATGCTTGCTGAGGGCGAAGCCGTGTAGGAGTGGCAGGCTGTCGTGGGTGCAAAGGCGCTGTCAAAAGCTAGTTTATGCTGTGCCATAGTAAGGCTACATTTTCAAATAGCTGTGCTGGTGTCGTGAGAACTGTGCGCTCAAACAGCTTACAAAACGTGGATGTCAGCGAGATGGGTTGCGTATGTATTATTTATGCGATTCATCTTCTTGCCGGCCTTAGGAATGGTGTAAACTTCTCAACTGGCAGTCCACCCGACATCCACACGTTCTGGAGCTCGGACAAGGACTTTACCACGTCTTCATTGAGATTTTTGGGGCGTGCGCCATATGATGCCATCCTTGCCAGGTAGGGTCTGGTTGATTGTCGCGAGCACCATTGCCATTTTGCAGTGTGAGCAGGGGTTTTGTTTGATGCCAATCTTTGGGGGTTGCCACTGGTATGTGTTGGGCATCAGTGCAAGTCCGGTTTGGAAGCAGGTGTGAGCCACTTCCTTGAGGTATGCCACGGAGAGCCTCGTCACCAGTTGGATGTTGTGCAAGCTGTTCGGGGTCTTTATCTTTCCTGTCAGGCATGGAAGGTATGCCGTATGTAGTAGGAACCAGTCTTTTGTGGAAAGAGGTGCAGTGATCAAGGTATCACAACCTTGTAAGTCGTCTGGAGGAGCACTGAGCTTAGGTTCGAGCTTGGGTTGGCCCGCAGGGGCACCTTGTGAGTTAAAGGTGACGGTAGTGGCGACACCGCGGACCCCGAGCCCATGTGGGTTGGACCCACCCACGCCCCAGCTGTGCGTGGCTTAGCCGTGTCCAAGGAAAAGGGAATCCTGGTTGCTGAGTTGACGCTGAGGTTGTTTTCGGACCTTTACGGCCCCTCAGCTGAAATAACACGCAACTTTGGCCCCTGCTTCTTGCAGACGGCACCCCAGGACTGACCCACCCTGGGGAAATCAGCTAGTCGCCTTTTCCTATCCCTCCTCTCTCTCCTTTCTCTTTTCCGTCACCTTTCCATCCCTGTCCTGTCACCTATTCTTTTCCTGAACTTCCTCTTTTCCCCCTCTGGCGGCAAGGGTTAACCCTGTGGTTATAATCAGCCTTGATTAGACGTCATGGGGTTATAGTAGCGCTGTATGGTTAGCGTGACAAAGTCACGTTCCCTTGTTGGGCTCCGTGGTGGGCGACCAGCACCGCTGCCAAACACTTTACTTTTCATGGAAAAGAAGAAAAATCTTGACCCTGATCGCCCTCCTAAACGAGGGCGCACCGAAGTTACTGCCTCGCAAAGCTCGAACAGCAATCGTTCACTGACTGAGACGACCTTCCCGAAATTTCTGGTGATGCAATCTGACGACCCTCAGAAGCCCTTGAGGAAAGTGTCGCCGTTTGCCGTAGCCAGAGAGCTGAGAAATCTACTTGGACCAAGTTACAGTGTTAAAAAGCTGCCAACCGGGGATCTCCTTGTGGAGGTCCAAGCAAAATTTCAGTCAGATGCCCTGCTGTCAATGAAAGAACTAGCAACACACAAGGTTCACGTAACTGCCCACCGCACCGTAAATACTAGGTTGGGGGTAGTGTCGGACGAAGACTTGATTGATGTGTCTGTAGATGAGATTCTGGAGGGGTTTAAAGAAGAACAGACAAATGTTATTCCAGTGCGAAGAATAAAGATCCGCAGGAAAGATGAGGCAATTGCCACAAAACATTTGGTTCTAACCTTCAACTCCACCACCTTACCCGACAACGTACACCTAGGCTATCTGAATCTACGTGTGAGACCGTACGTACCAAACCCCAGGCGCTGCTTCCGCTGCCAGAGGTATGGGCACACACAGCAGTCATGCCGTGGAAAACCGACCTGTGCACTGTGCGCTAGCACCGAACAAGGAAATGACGCCTGTGATGTAGAAGAAGTCAAATGTGTGAATTGCAGTGGTGAACACCCCGCGTACTCCAGGAAGTGCCCACGCTTCCGACAGGAGAAGGAGCTGCTAGCGATCAAGGTGAAAGAGAATGTGTCCTTCCAGGAGGCCAAACGACGCCTGGCCTTCACTCAGAAAGGGTCCTTTGCTGAGGTAGCCCGTCAGGGGGCGGGGCTGCCTCAATTTCCGGCACTGGCGCAGTCCACTCAGGGGAACTCCGTAGAGCCACAGCCCCCTAAACGAGTCAAACCGGCAGCCAAGCTCCCGGCCACCAAAGAAGCTGGTGTGGCTTCTAAGCCACCAAAAGACTGTGCAGGCCCCACCCCTGCCACACCATCGACCTCCTCTCCTCGGGTGACGGTCGACGCACATCAGAGGAAGGCGCCTTCAGGAAGTGGCACTGCTGCAGGTGCTGCTCCTGGGCGGCAACGACCTGGGGACCCCCCCGACCCTCGGCAGAAGCCAAAGGGCCGGGGAAAACCACCTGGTCCCCCTAATGGTATTCGTGGAACTGAAGGCAGTGCAAGAGAGGTAGAGGAGGAGATGGAGGTGTGCCCTAGTGCCTCTGGGAGCATGTCTTCGTCCACACCTACTTGACCTCGAAAGCGAAAACTCTAGAAGACACCCATATGGTGCAAATAGTCCAATGGAACTGCCGTGGATTATTGCACAATATAGATGATATTCATGCAATTATACACAAATATGAACCCAAAATAATGGCCTTGCAGGAGACAAATCTAACGAAAAGACATGACAACATCTTTCGCAACTTTCACCTCCTTCGAAATGACAGAGAAGACTGCACCCGTGCTTCGGGTGGTGTGGCCTTGGCTGTGGCACCAGGCACAGTTCTCAAGTCGATACAACTTAACACTACGCTGGAGGCTGTTGCAGCACAAGTCTATATTAACAAGCTTGTCACTGTTGTGTCATTGTACTTGCCACCATCAGATCATGTGTCCTTACAGGAACTTCATGACCTCGTTGAACAACTTCCAGCTCCAATAATTATTATGGGAGATTTCAATGCTCATCACTATTTGTGGGGAGGTGAAAGAATGGATAGCCGGGGAAAACTCATTGAACAGTTGGTAACTACCAACAGCTTAGTTGTTTTCAATAACGGAGATAAGACGCATTTTTCTGCAGGTAATGGGAGCTTCTCTGCTCTAGACCTTTGTGTTGGGTCGCCGGACCTCCAGATGGATTATGAGTGGAGTGCTGTGAATGATCCATATGGAAGTGATCACTTTCCTGCCTTGCTGCGCGAAGTGCAGACCCTTCCTTCCCTCAAGAGCTGTTCACCCTGATGGAAGCTCGAGAGGGCAGATTGGGAAAGATTTAAGGAGTTAGTTTCCTTTGATCGATTTGACAGCAGCATGTCCATTGATGAGGCAAATACCTACATCTGCGAGGAACTTCTTACAGCTGCAAAAGTTGCGATCCCCCAGACATCTGGACGGATTCCCAAGCAACCAAAGCCATGGTGGAACGATGCGTGTCGCGAATCCCGGAAAAAGCAGAACAAGGCATGGGGTGTATTTAGACGGTACCCCACCTTAGAGAACTGTCTGAGCTTTAAAGCAGCCCGTGCTGCCGCCCGGAAAATCAGAAAAGTGGCCAAAAGGAATTCATGGCAAAGCTTTGTAAGTACAATAAATACTGCCACTCCCACAAAAAAGGTCTGGGACCATTTGCGTAAAATTAAAGGCAACTACAGATGGTTCAGCATACCACTTTTCTCTACAGACGGTGCGTGCAACTTACTGGAAACACAAGCAGATGTTTTAGGTGCCCACTTTGCAGAGTCTCTAGTGATAAAAATTATACAAAAGAATTCCTGGCACATAAAAATAATTCTGAAAAGTTCAAGATTAAGAACTATAGCAATAACACAGAGGAATATAATAAAGAATTCACTTTGTATGAACTGAAACGAGCATTAGCTCAGTGCAAGGCTACCTCCGTCGGCCCCGACCTTATTCACTATGCCTTTCTGCAGCACTTAAGTGATGGGTGTTTAGAAGTGATTTTGGAGTTCTTTAACAAAATCTGGAAAACAGGTAGGCTGCCAAAAGCATGGGAAAAGGCTATCGTAATACCATTACTGAAAGACGGCAAGCCCCCAGAGTGTCCATCAAGCTACCGACCCATAACTTTGACCAGCTGTTTGTGCAAGACCTTTAAGAGGATGTTGAATTTTAGGTTGGTTTTTTTTTCTTGAAAGTTCTGGTTATCTAGATAGGTTTCAATGCGGGTTTCGGCAGTTTCGGTCTACGACTGACCATCTGGTGAGGCTTGAAACAACGATACGAGATGCCTTTGTTAATAATCAGTTCTGCCTTGCCATATTTTTTGATACGGCAAAGGCTTATGATACAACCTGGCGTTCAGGATTTAGCAGCAATGGGAATCAGAGGGCGAATGTTTTCATGTATTGAAGATTTTCTCCAGGAACGAACCTTCAATGTAAGACTTGGCAATACACTATCCCGTACATTCCCTCAGGAAAATGGAGTTCCTCAGGGCAGTGTACTGAGTGTGACCCTTTTTGACATCAAGATAAATTCTTTGGCAAAGGTTATTCCCCAGCCAGTCATGTACTCCCTTTATGTGGATGACTTGCAGATCGCTTTTCGCTCGTGTAACCTCTCGATCTGTGAAAGGCAGGACCAAACTGCGGTAAATCGGTTACAACGATGGGCGGATGAAAATGGTTTTCGTTTTTCTCCCGAGAAGTGTGCATGTGTGTGCTTTACACGAAAACGAGGTATGCATCCCAACCCTGATATAAAAATTAAGGATGTACCCGTTCCAGTACATCGCGAGCACAAATTCTTAGGTGTCACATTTGACTCGAAATTGACATTTGGAGCTCATATAAAGAAGCTCAAAATGACCTGCATGAAAACGTTGAACATACTGAAAATTTTGTCGCACAAGTCATGGGGTGCAGACCGCACATGTATGCTAAGAATTTATGGCTCGGTGGTTCGGTCTCGTCTTGATTATGGCTGTATCGTGTATGGGTCAGCCCGCCAGTCTGTCCTCACCTCACTCGACCCAGTACACAATCTGGGCCTTAGACTTGCCACAGGTGCATATCGCACCTCCCCCATCGACAGTCTCTACGTTGAGTGCAATGAATGGCCCCTGGAGTACCGTCAAGTATACTTAAGTGGAGTATATGTAGCCAAAACAGCATGTATAAAGGACCATCCCTGTGCTGGTGAAGTGTTTGAGAATAGGTACAAGAAACTGTATGCAAACAAGCCCAGAGTGGTCCGCCCTCTTGCCCTTCGTTTGGAAGAATACATGTGAATACATGTCTCGGTATTCGTTCAAGATGTGCCCGTCAAACCTTCTGAGCTTTTCGGATGCTGTGGCCCCCTGGGACCACAGGGTCGTCGAATGTGATCGAAGCTGGTCAATTGCCTCTTGCAAGACGTTCAGAGATGGTGAGGGGGTTTCATCTAGCTTGATTGCTGCCTTTACAGCAGCCTCGTAACAGCTCCACGAAGAGCGCCTCGCCCTTCAATCTATGAGTGCAAGGGGCTGGTTTTCTCCCGGGTTTCACGGCACGGAAATGCTGAGGCAGGGAAGACCCGATGCCGCTTACTGTTCTGAAAGCCTTGTAGCTACTAAATTTTCTTTCTCATCATAGACCCACAAACCCTGCGCTAGCTACACGCTATCCCTGTCATCTTGCTCTTTCTTTTGCTATCCAAAATTGGTTGGAAGTGCGGCGCATGTCCTTTTGGGAATTAAGCACCTTCACTACAACTTTATCTTGTTTGTTCTACCATTTCATGCTGGTGCGCTGGTCGAGGCCAAAAAGCACTGAAGATTATTGTGGCGTTGTGCTGGTGCATGAGGGATTGCAGGGTTTGTACCCACCCACGAAGACTGCATCTTAAACGTAACGTGGTATGCTTGGCTCAGACCAGATAATTCTCCATATGTATGTATGGACAAGTGTATACATCTGGACACATCGTCATCGTCATCCCGATCCTGCTTTTTGCAAGAGCCACTGGTGGGAGAATGACATACTGTCTTCTAATATACACCGTGGTTCAGGAGTTCACTGTATAGTAAAATAACATGTCCCTTTGAGGGAGCTGGGCACATACGATACACAGAAGCATCTTATAAGGTATGATACTGTGGCGGCGTCCCAGCAGCTTGCGTCGTCTGCGGCCGCAAACGGGCACGCTCCAGGAACGATGACGCTGGGGCTGAGCCACGAGTGGTGAGTGCTGACCACGCGCTTGCGGTGCGCGCTGGGCACGAGCGTGGAATAAAGCGGGGACCCCAGTTTGGGTCCACGGCGCTGTAGCGTACAGACGTGTGTCTTCTCATCTCTCTGTCGCCGTCGCGACATTGGTGACCCGGAGGTTGCAGCGGAGCCACGTACTCAGAATGGACCCTCCCCGCGACGCCAGCGGTCCTTCTGTGTCCTCCGCTGCCTCTTCACCTGGCATCTCCGCCGTCGCTTGCCGTTTGCCCCCCTTCAGCGCTAAGCACCCCGACATGTGGTTCCTTCAGGCCGAGGCAAGCTTCCGAGTGAGTCACATCACGTCGCAAGAGACCCGCTTCAACCATCTACAACAGTCACTGCCTATTGAGATCGCGGTTGAGGTTCGTGACATCCTTGCCAACCCGCCTACCACGAACCCTTACGACACGTTGAAGGCTGCCATCTTGAGCCGCACGAGCCCTTCGGAACGGCAGCGTTTACAGGGGCTGCTTTCTGCAGAGGAGTTGGGTGACCGTCGACCTTCGCAGCTCCTTCACGAACTGCAAACCCTGCTCGGCTACGCACCTTCTGCCACGGACTCCCGTTTGTTGAAGGAACTTTTCCTGCGACGGCTCCCCTCTTCTGTGCAGATGATCCTCGCGACTGCTTCTGACCTTCCCTTATCCGCGTTGGCCGTGCATGCTGACAAGATAATTGAAGTCGCCACGTTGCATCCGCCTTTGTCCACGGTGGCATCCGCTCAATCTTCCGGCCATACCACCGTGGAGGCGCCTGCTACTCCTTTGCCCTCACCGCAATCCGACGACCTCGCCGCGCTCCGAGAGCGCATGCAAAACTTGGAGGAGCTTGTCGCCTCGGCTGGTTACAGCTCGCCGCCGCCTCGCAACCCTCGAGCTCGCCGGTTTTGCCCTTCTCGGCGTACCCCGTCTCCGCAAGTATTTCGCCAGGAAGGCACAACGCGCCAGCCACCTCAACACCCTGATTCATTGTGCTGGTACCATCGCCGCTTCGGTGCAGCGGCGCAACGTTGCACCCGTCCTTGCGGCTGGCCGGGAAACGGGACGAGGGATTGTTAACGGCGGCGACCGATTCCCAAGCCAGCGACAGTCGCCTTTTCTACATCACAGATGCAACCAGTGGTCAACGTTTCCTAGTTGACACTGGTGCTGAAGTGAGTGTGCTCCCCGCTAATTCCTGTGACCGCACTCAAGCACCACTGTGTCATCTCCAAGCTATTAACAAGTCCAGCATTCCCGTGTACCGAAAAAAATCCCTGATGGTAAACATCGGCCTACGCCGTGCGTTCCGCTGGATTTTCCTCGTGGCCAACGTGAGTCACGCCATTCTAGGAGCCGATTTCCTTTCGCACTTCGGCCTCCTGGTTGACATGGCCCGAAAAAGAATCCTGGACGCCACAACCGGCCTTTCTGTCATCGGCAGATCGTCTCCAGTCCATCCGTTCGCATTCACGCTTCTTTGCGACCTACCTTCTCCGTACCGGGAATTGCTGAACGAGTTTCCTTCCCTGACTGCCCCTCCAGACTGGACAAAGCCAGTGAAGCACGACGTCGTTCATCAGATCATCACCACCGGTCCACCTACGCACGCCGTGGCGCGTCGACTGGCTCCAGAGAAACATAAAATCGCGGAACAGGAATTTCACCACATGGTTGAAATCGGCATTGCTCGCCCGTCATCGAGCAACTGGTCCTCGTCGTTACACATGGTCCCGAAGAAATCAGGAGACTGGCGACCCTGTGGTGATTACCGCTCCTTGAACGTGGCCACTGTACCCGACAGGTACCCCCTACCTAATATACAGGACTTCACCAATAACCTCAGTGGATGTACCATCTTTTCAAAGCTTGACCTCCAAAAAGCCTACCACCAAATCCCCGTAGCCCCGGATGACGTCAAGAAAACTGCCATCATTACACCGTTTGGCCTCTTCGAATTCACTCGGATGCCTTTCGGGTTACGCAACGCAGCTCAGACTTTTCAGCGCTTCATAGACGTCGTCCTCCGTGGTCTACCTTTTGTTTTCGCCTACATAGATGACGTTCTTGTAACCAGTTCATCGCTATCTGAGCACCTGCACCATCTGCGGATAGTTTTCGAACGCCTAGCAGAGCATGGCCTCATCCTTAATAGCGACAAGTGTGCGTTCGGGTTGCCGTCGTTGGAGTTTCTCGGTCATTTCGTTGACTGCAATGGAATTCGCCCTCTGCCAGACAAAGTGAAGGCCATAATCGACTTTCCCCGACCTGAGTCCTTGCGACAACTGCGCCGTTTCCTAGGGCTGGTGAATTATTACCGACGGTTCATCCCGGAATGTGCGGCCATTGTTCAACCTCTCGAAACTTTCCTTCAAACTCCCAAGTCTCCCGAGTGCAGTCTTGAATGGTCTGAAGCCGCTGATCGCGCATTCACTACCATTAAGGAGCGCCTGGCCTCTTCTACCCTCCTCGTGCACCCGCGCCACAACGCTCCCACAAGCCTGATGGTAGATGCTTCCCACTGTGCGATTGGAGGTGTACTTCAGCAGCACATCTGCGGCAGCTGGCACCCGCTCGGTTTCTTTTCGAAGAAGCTTTCTCCCACTGAGCAACGGTACAGCACTTTCGGACGGGAACTCCTGGCGGCATACCTCGCTGTGAAGCATTTCCGCTTTTTCCTCGAAGGCCGCAGCTTCGTGATCTTCACCGATCACAAGCCTCTTACGAACGCTTTCAAGTCATCGAAGACTACATATTCTCCCCGAGAGACGCGACATTTGGCTTATCTTGCAGAGTTCACGACGGACATTCGGCATGTCAAGGGAGTTAACAACATTCCAGTCGACGCCCTTAGCCGTATTTCCGCCATACAGCGCTCCGGTTTCACTTCTCAGGAGTTGGCCCAAGCCCAAAGCGATGACGAGGAGCTCCGAACTCTACGTTCTTCAAACAGCTCCTCTCTGCAACTCGAGGACATTCTATGCCCTGATTCGGGAATCAGCATCGTTTGCGACATTGACCCGGTCTCAGGCCGCCGACGGCCGTACCTTCCTGCGTCTCTCAGGCGCATTGCCTTCAACTCTATTCACCGTCTCTCTCATCCTGGAGTTCGTGCCTCACGGCGCTTGATTGCCGAGAGATACGTCTGGCTGGGCATGAATACTGACGTACGCGCCTGGGCCCGTTCCTGCCTCGCGTGCCAACAATGCAAGGTCTCTCGGCATACCACATCGCCTCTGGCTACTTTCCCACTACCGGACTCAAGGTTCTCCACAATTCACGTGGACCTTGTTGGCCCACTACCACCATCTAAGGGCTGCCGCTACATCTTGACAGTGATCGACCGTTTTACCCGCTGGCCGGAGGCTTCTCCAATCGGCGATATTACGGCTGAGACTGTTGCCTCCACGCTTATGTCGACGTGGATCGCCCGTTTTGGCGTGCCGTCGGAGATTATCACAGACCGTGGCCGCCAATTTGAGTCCACACTCTTTCGCCGCTTGACATGCCTACTCGGTGTTACTCACCTAAAAACAACGGCCTATCATCCTCAAGCCAACGGCATGGTCGAGAGGTTTCATCGTCAGCTCAAGGCCTCGCTGATGGCTCACGAATCACCTGAGCAGTGGGCTGATCACCTTCCTCTTGTGCTGCTAGGATTGCGCACTGTCATCAAAGATGATCTTGGTTGTGCCGCATCCCAAATGGTCTACGGCACGTCTTTGCGATTACCGGCAGACTTCCTGGTCCCTCCACAGCCTCAAGACAACCCTTCCTCTCCTGGCCCATCCTACGTAAAGGATTTAACCCGGTTTTTCAGCTATATCCGTCCCCAACCGCCACGGCCGTGTTCCACAAAACCCACTTTCATTCACCCAAGTCTTTCTGTCAGCCAATACGTTTTCATCCGTGTCGACAGTGCCCGCCGGCCACTTCAACCGCCCTACACCGGCCCTCATCTCGTCATTTCAAGCGGCGAAAAGACGTTTACAGTTCGCGTTAACGGCCGCGACACTGTCGTTTCCATCGATCGCCTCAAGCCCGCTTTCACCGAGGCCGAACCGCCTGCCTTCGACACCACCATCCACCACTCCACCCTGAACACCACCACTCTCCCCTCCGTTCGCAGCCCCACCCGTGAACATCCCAGCGCAAAGACTGTCCGTTTTGCCGACACTCCGTCTGAAGAGGGGGGGGCTATGTGGCGGCGTCCCAGCAACTTGCGTCGTCTGCGGCCGCAAACGGGCACGCTCCAGGAACGATGACGCTGGGGCTGAGCCACGAGTGGCGAGTGCTGACCACGCGCTTGCGGTGCGCGCTGGGCACGAGCGTGGAATAAAGCGGGGACCCCAGTTTGGGTCCACGGCGCTGTAGCGTACAGACGTGTGTCTTCTCATCTCTCTGTCGCCGTCGCGACAATACCATTAATAAAGCTAAAAGCAGCAGGATAGCTCCGTTGTGTTTCTTTCATGGCCCAGAAAAATTTTTCAAGCCCTGCAAACAAGCCTTCCATTTTTCCACAGGCTCATTACTGAAGCATGCTTGAAAAATTGTAAATTCCAATTTTAATTGTTGAAAAGTGCTAAACATTCGCTTCAATTCATAACTATTTCAACAAAATTACTATTCGCTTCAAAAGCAAAAAGCCGCTACGTATTCGCACACCCCTTGCATATGGCCTTTCAGGTACCTGAAGTATCGTATTTTTGCACATATAGCCTGCCCCTGCATAGAACCCGCACCCCCACTTTCCGTTGATGAATAAAAAAAATATATCCCCTTGTATTGCCGCATATCTTATACATTAAAGTATGGACCAAAGCTACTACTCAAGCAACATTACACATTTGTTTATAGACTTGAAGGTGAACATTTTGACAGACTTCTGTCTGGTTGGGAAGTTACTGAACTAAGATTTAATTATGCTCCAACCAATACATAGACAAAACCCGACGTTTCGAAGCCCGCTCGGCTTCTTCAGGGGTGACTGGGGCCACGCTGCAGCTGCGTCTTATAGTCTCACTTTTGCTGGCCTCTGCAAAGGCTTTGTTCGAGGCCAGCAAAAGTTCAGCCACATATGCCCAAGGTCCTTGATTTTTGAAATACATATAAAATTTTGTGTAGGCCTGGCGAAAACATACCACCAATTTCCCAACAAGATAATTACTGAGCTTTCTTTTCTTTTCAGCATGAGTAAATGAAGGAGGACTTCATTTGTGATGTAAAGTGAAGGAGGACTTTCATTTGTGATTTAAAGTTTGGGTCTATGTGAAGTTGGAAATACCCTTGTAGGGAAAACTGATTCTTGCTATTAGGTAGCAAAGCAGGCCACTTTGTATTTAACCTTTACATTTCGCAAGCAACGTCTAAAGTCCTGTGATGGCATGATACTACCTTGCTTTTCTTGTTTGAGAATGACCCTCCATCATTTTTTGGAAGTTATACAGATTTATTGAGAGGTTATACTTCTGTTTGTAGCCTACCTGGCCTAATTGGCCCCGGGTAATGGGAAGTCACAATTGTAGATCAAACCTCATAGCAGTAAAAGGGTCTTTCTTGGGAATTTTGCGTTGCTCACGTCCTTTTAATATCTCACAAAATTCACTGCCCATGGAGTATTAAAGTGCAGTCATAGTTGGATTTGAGATATATTGACCTTTCCAACAAAAAGTATTTTACTTTAAGTGCTTTTGAGAGCTCTGCAGTGCAGGGCAGTTTATATGTCAAGCAAGACATAGAGGCAGGGGGTTCAGTGGCACTTGACCTTCAATATTTTGCCAACTTAGATGCTGTGATTTGGTCAATGCTCAAAGCCACCAAAAATGGATGGCATCATCTAGCCATAGCTTGGCATGTGTGTAGAACGAGTAGGATTTCTCTACACACAGAAGTGACAGTGAGGGCAATGTAGTGTGCGGGTCACAAAAAAAAAAAAAAAAAAGAAACGCTGATGAGGCCTCAATTACAGGGAAAGTTTATAAGGGTGGGAGCCTTTGGGCAAGTTCGTACGAGATATCTTGAAGTGAGTGCACAAGTGGGAATGGTGATAAAAATGCAAACAGATACTAGCACTAGCTTTCAACCTTGGTTAACAGCATGACTCTCACTGTCGAAAGATGCGGTAGTGGCCCCTTTGTGTGTAATATGTGTACAGTAAAACTTCGTTACAAGAGACACTCAAGGGACCTGGTAAACATGTCCCTTGTAACATACCTGCCAACTCTTCCGAATTTTCCGTAAAATGTGCGAATTTTGACACGTCTTACAGTTTTACGAATCGTGCCTGAAATTTTACGAATTTTCGAAAAAAATGGGACCATCTATTTAAACGACACTGTGGTACCTGCGTCATTACGAGAAATACGTAGTGTTGTTATCCCCATCTGCTAAGCTGCGATTACTGACGTCTTCTTGGGGTGGGCTACGCATCCATATCCAGAACTCACTGCTACCTCGGCAAGCCTGCTTATAGCATGTTGTTCATGGGCCAGTTACGACTTCCATGTTCGTGGCGCTCTTTGTATGACTGCCGCGTCCTGTGCAGTAAGACCCGTGGTACGACCGCGGTAGTTGTTTCGCAGTGCAATGGCAGGCTCAAAGCCGCGAAAGCACTACCAAGTGTTCTTGAAATCGTACGTATCCGAATTTGCTGCCCTTCCCAATGGAGTTGCTGTTCATTACTCTTCAACACTTACGGTTTTCACGTATGGGTCTGAAAACATGAGAACGCGTGTGAGGTAACGGGAATCCTTTTAGACTTAAAAATTAAAGTGTGCTGCCCGCCACTTCCCCCAGCCCCAGATATTCCGAATTTCCATGTCACCAGGTTAGCAGGTATGCTTGTAACCAAGGTCTCTTGTATGCGACGTTGCTCACATAGCGAACACAGGAAAACAAACCTAACTGTTTTCATTCAAGTGTCTCTTTTAACCAAGGGTCTCTTGTAACAAAGTCTCTTGTAATGAGGTTTTACTGTAATACATAAACTGCAAGGGCAGTTAGCCCACGTCATCACTGCACTCCATGGCTTCAAAAATACTGGAGAGGGTTGCAATGCATAGATATGTTCAGGAAATGTATTTGTTTACTCCGAGTGTAATGTAAAAATAAAATGTTGGTGTAGGAACTACCCCCCTCAAAACAAAAGGGTTCCAGATGAGTTCCTAAGGCTACTCTATTTCATGAAGTCCTATCATGATGTAAGCAAGCTTCTTAAATCATCGTGCTCTTAAACTCCATGTAAAGCATGTAGTTTTCTTGACTAATTACACGTCATCAAATGAACCAACTGTGTAGCAAGTTTTATTTTTTTTGTAGTGAGTGCAAATTTTTTTGAACAGGTTTGGTGTGTGAGAAAATGCTTTCAGCTGATTTATTTTTCAGCCGTCATGTTTTTAATCGTTAAATGGCACACTAATCACTTTGGCATTTGCTCTGTAGGCATCGGTGGCTGCTGCAATGTCACGCCTATTTGGTCATGGAACATCAACCATTGTAATCTATCATGGCCAGCATCGCGCGCACATGGTGATTTTATGCTTATTTCCGGAGAAATTCAAGATTATTTGAACTACTGTTACATTTAAGAACAGGTCATCCTTTACTTGGAATTTCTTGGAGCTCTCTCATGAAGTACAGCAGTGTGTTCTGCAGCATTTGTAGTGTGGTTGGTAGGCTTCACAGCTAATAAACAAATTTGCATGGAGTAGCTCACACTGTTTGCTGTGTGCGAGAATTCCTGTACCATGTTTGTGGAATCCCAAAAACGTCTTCTAACTTTCCCTTGACAAAACCCTCAGATGAGATTCATGATGGCATGAACCTCGAGCTGTACTACCAGTAAGAAGATGCCTGTCGTCTCCAATTGGTTGTTGTACAGTTGTTCCATCCATTTATCCCTGCCCTCGGTGTTTGTTTTCAATGTGTGGTGACGCAGCCAGACAATTTGGAAGGAAGAAAAGAAAATAAATGTTTGTCTCATTCCTTTAATCAATGTCTTTGTCGTGTCCTCCCTTAAGGTGACTTCTGCAACTACACATGGAAGCAACTAAAAGCTGTCGGGTGCTGCATTTTTGAGCCATGTGCTACGCATTAGTGTAAACCTACGGCCCTGAATTTTCAGAGTTTATTTTTGATGGTGCCTTCAGCTGGCATGCACCAGTGGAGTTGCCTATCCGAGAGTGCAATGCGCCAGTGTCGTACCTATTCATTCATGGCTGGCCATATGCATTGTGTTATTTAAAGTGCAGCAGGAACACCAATCCTGCCCAGCCGAAGGTGCCGTGAAGAAATTGGAAAGGTATTTTGGTACTGTGTTTTTTAATTTGACATTTTTCACCTTTGGTTTGTTGTGATTAGAGTGAAGAATTTTGGCGACTTCGTTTTATTAAAGTCCAGTCTGAAGTATCTAGGCAGCAGTTTTCTCATGAAAAATTACGCCCGCCATAGTTAACTTGCACAGTGCCGAAGCAATGCGTCATTTGCACGCACCACTGCTGCATACTCCTTTCAGTTTGGGACACCTAGACTGCTTTTGACATGTGGGTAGGGAAGAGCCAGTATGTGACATGAAAGGGCAGGCCAGTTTTGGGCATGTGCACACCAGTATGGTGCTAAATAGACAATTGTCGACATTTGAAAAGTTTGGCAGGAAAAAAAGCATCCGTAGTGCAGCACAGTGCCCTAATTGGACAAAAACAGTGTTTCAATTCCAATCCACAAGCTGCCTTGCCCTTCAACGCTGAGATTGGCCACTAGCACGCTAAATACTATCTAACTAGCACGCTAGCACGCCAAATGCTGTTGTTGCCCTGGGCTGACCCTCTCTCCACCAGACTAATCAAGAATTCAGTTTTGACAGGCATTTCAAAGTTTCTCCAACATGAACAGTTGGAAACATTAGGCCTCCTCGATTATCAGTCCCGGATCGTCCGCGGACTGCCCAAGACGCGATCCAGTGCTCGATATTCCCATGTATTCCTATGGGGCTTCCAGTCTGAGGGCAGTCCTCTGACTGCCCGCGGACCGTCCAGGACTGGTAAATCGAGGAGGCCCATTGAGTGGCATTACTCTACAGCCTGATCGGTATTACTTTACACTGGCATTACTCTACAGCCTGATCGGTATTACTTTACACTGGCATTACTCTACACTGCTGTAGTGTAGTGTCTGAAGTGTTCAATTGTGGCTTCAATTTCTGGATTAGGAGGCTGCATTTACTGTGAAGGCAAAGTACAAAAATGGAGCACGAGGTCGCGGGTTCGATTCCCGGCCGCGGCAGCCGCTTTTCTGATGGAGGCGAAAAGCAAAAACGCCCGTGTGTACGAGATTTCGGCGCACGATAAAGATCCCCAGGTGGTCAAAATTAATCCGGAGCCCTCCACTACGGCGCGCCTCATCGCCTGCGTTGCGTCGGCGCGTTAAACCCCACAATCAAAGTACAAAAATGCAGACATGTACAGAGTTTTGGACCCTGTTGAAAGATACCCAGTTGGCTCAAACTTGCCAGTTGTTGTCCCCGACACTGCCCATCATAGGCCAGTTGCAGCTTTATCTAAGTCCTAATTTGAATGCATTCTTTCCTCTTCTCTTTTGCCCCTCTTTATATAAGTTTGTACTATACATATGTTGTTGAGAAGAGATTTGCCGGTGCAGCTTGGCTATGAGCTGACTCTGCTGGGTCATCCAGCAAGCTGGGGTTAATGAAGGTGGAGATAATGGCCCTTATGTACTTCGGTGCCCAAGCCGACAAACATGAGGATCCAAGTGTGGTGGACGACCGCGAGTTTCCGTCTACCCCAGCTGCTTATTTTGTTTCCCCACAAATACATTAGCGTGCAACCTGTTTCCCCGTAACAATAATACATGTATACATATCAGTGTGTCGAAACAGAAAAAATAGTGGTTTGGTTACTGTTCAGGTGAATTTATTTCATTCTGGTTCAGTTCTGGCTCTATTAAATCATCCACCAAGCCAGTTTGCGAACCAGTTCAGGGCTTAATTATTAGCGAAGTGCAAAAAAAACGCTTTGTAGTTTAAATTCACCATAAAACACACATACAATTTTTGTTCATTCAAAATGCTGCTTTTTTTCTAATAAGGGTGGTTCAATATTAAAGGCAACTTTTAAAATTTGTTGAGGTATTGAGGAAAACTTACCAGCCACTTTTTCACCCAGCCCTTGTGTCGTCCTGGAGAGTACAGAAAGCCACGGCCAAGAGACATTACTGTGGTATTTATTGGTGCCTCCTGTTCTATTTTATTGTACTGCTTGGTTGCTAACAAGGAGCTACTACACTGCCAATTCTGTTTATATTATTTCCTTGTTAGGTGACTGCTGATGTTGTGTGGAAGAAAATGTGAGTTTTCCTATGTTTGTCATCTTGCGAAAATAATGTCCTTGAGGCCATAATGAAGTTGAGTGAGTTATGAAAGACTCCATTTGGCATCTCTAGCCAAGCCTGCGGGGAGACTCAGTAGAGAAATAGCACCAGCCACTGGCTGCGGCACCTTTGTTATCGGGCTGGCTGTTACGACAACCAAGAGGGAATGCTGCCTGAATCCCTAAACAAAGCAATCTACTAAAAACTTCCGTGCAAAGTGTGTGCACACGCACGCACACACAACAGGGTGTTCCACCTGCCTGTGAAGACCAGCTTTTCCTGTACAAGAGACTATAGTACGAGAGACTCTAGTGGCAATCACAGAACTCGAACGTCTAGTGCCCGCCACTGGGCATGCCTCTAAATTAGAAAGAATCAATCTGTAATTTCAAACGGACACTCAAAATTTTCCATTGGCACGTTTCTTCTGTTATTCCCCTTTAGTGCGTTTTAGAAACTTACTCCTGCGGCCCCCCCTTTGCCTTCCTTGTTGCGTGGGGTTCGCCTCACTAGTATACAAAGCTGATGCCCCGAACCAATAAAAGCGTATGGTTTCTATTGTCGGCACAAGTTTGTGTCTCTTTTTTCCTGTGTCCCGTCCGTCACGATGTTCTAATTCTTACGATTATACACCAACCAGCCAAAATTTCGACACTTTTGAGGTACTACAAGTAGGCACATGTGGGGTTGGAACATTGACCAGTGCACAGTGCAGCAATCTCGTGGCCTGATTGCCCTTGCACAGTCCCAGTGAGGGAACGGCAAAGTCGGTGCTTCAAACTTCCTGCAGGCTGCTGAGAGGGTGACATTCTTTTGCCCAGCCTTGCACCCTGCTTGCTTGACCAGCAGCAACATAGCATTGCAATATTGGTGCGCAGTCGTTTCACCATGTAACTACACAGAGAACGTTTATAGCGTTTTGATTCATCTGAAGGAGAAAAGTGAGCGAGAGATTGCGAAGTTGATGGTACGTGGAAGAGAGATGCCCCAAATGACACTGACCACTTGCTATCAACAGTGGGATGGTCGAACCATTTTGTCGTGAACTAGGAACTGTTAATGCCTTTTTCGGTTTAGTTCCGGTTCGGGCTCAACGGGCTCAAAAAATAACGGTTTGGGTTTGGGTATAGTTTGGGCTAAAATACCGGTCTTTTGCAGTTGTCTGTCCAGTTCAGTTCCAGTTTCGGTACGACACCCTGATATATATGCACTCAAACCTCAATTTAATGAAGTTTAGGGGGGTTGCAAATTATTTCATTAAATTGAGAGCTTCAATAAATCGAGTTAGGCATTTCTTGGTCACTTAATTCAGTTAATTCGATTATATTCTGTAGCGGCATCCAGCAAGCTTATGCGGAGTCGTAATTGGGAAGTGTAAATGCTTTAAAAATAAAATTGCAGCCCGTGCCTATGAAAAGAGACCATGAAAATTGTTACCTGAAGAAGAACGGCCCCGGCGGACTACAAATCTATTTTCCAACAAAGAAGTTGGTGATGTTTGCTTGCGTGCGCTTTGTAAGCAACAGCCTCACGGATTTCTCTTAAGTTTGTAGTGCGTCCAGTGCGTCTTCCATATCCCCATGCGTTCTGGCAAACATCTGCAGCTGATCAAGGGCATCCATCTTTAAACACGGTATCGGAACGGGAGCTTCGATATCTGCAAGATCTTTGTCAGCATCTTCAGCCGTCACTTCTTCAGCACTTTCTTGTGTGACAGGTTCCCTGACAAAGGGGCACGGAGGATGATGTCTTTCTCTTTCAATATTGTGGAAAGAGTACTGGCTGCAATGCCACATGCTGCATCCACGTCACTTTTCCTTTGGCTCCTTTTTTTACTGCACGAATAAAGTCTGCTTTCTCGTCCAATGTAAGCTTTTTTCTTTTTTTGGCGTTCAGAGATGTGGTTGCTTGTACACACCACTTCCACGCACACAAGTAGCAATGCTAGACAAACTGTAGGGTTAGCAACTTGAACTTCACACACGCGCGCGCGCACGCGCGTGTGTGAAGTTCACACACACACACACACACACGCGCACGCGCGCGCGCACGCACGCACACGCACACACACACACACACACACACACACACACACACACACACACACACACACACACACACACACACACACACACACACACACACACACACACACACACACACACACACACACACACACACACACACACACACACACACACACACACACACACACACACACACACACACACACACACACACACACACACACACACACACACACACACACACACACACACACACACACACACACACACACACACACACACACACACACACACACACACACACACACACACACACACACACACACACACACACACACACACACACACACACACACACACACACACACACACACACACACACACACACACACACACACACACACACACACACACACACACACACACACACACACACACACACACACACACACACACACACACACACACACACACACACACACACACACACACACACACACACACACACACACACACACACACACACACACACACACACACACACACACACACACACACACACACACACACACACACACACACACACACACACACACACACACACACACACACACACACACACACACACACACACACACACACACACACACACACACACACACACACACACACACACACACACACACACACACACACACACACACACACACACACACACACACACACACACACACACACACACACACACACACACACACACACACACACACACACACACACACACACACACACACACACACACACACACACACACACACACACACACACACACACACACACACACACACACACACACACACACACACACACACACACACACACACACACACACACACACACACACACACACACACACACACACACACACACACACACACACACACACACACACACACACACACACACACACACACACACACACACACACACACACACACACACACACACACACACACACACACACACACACACACACACACACACACACACACACACACACACACACACACACACACACACACACACACACACACACACACACACACACACACACACACACACACACACACGTGTTCAACAGAGAACGATGTAAAAAGGGCGAAAGCAGGAACTACCCGCACGACGATGTGAACAAAACTTTTTTAGCACTAGCGGCATTTGCTGAATTCCAGTGAATTCAACTCAAAATTATTACTTCCGATTTGCGCCGCGCAGTTTTCTAAAAGCGGGACAAAGGTGCTCCGTGATGTTATCTTTGGCGCACCATGAATCAATTGTGAGGTGTTCTCTTCAAAATAGACAAGAAGATTAACACTTCTGGGCTGCAGTTTCGAGAAAAGGTTCATTAAACCGGGACAGATCAGAGATATTGGTTTCATCATTTCGAGTAAGTCAAAGCATTCGGCTCTATAGACGTCTGAAGGGGGATCGGGATATCTTTGTTAAATCGAGTTTTGACTGTATATATAAATTTAGGAAAAAAATAACTCGCAAAGAGCGCATACATATAGTATATGAGTGAAAAGTCGGACACACAGGAAGAACAGTAACAAAGGCGTTGTTATTCTTCCTGTTACATGGGCGAAGGAGTGCAAATACGGCACTCTTGTCATGTCAAGGTAGCGTGGTAGGCAAGGGGCTTGCAGGGGAGTTGCCTCCATTTTGACGATGAAGAGCGGTAGCACCTTCAACAGGCTTTCGATGGTTTCAGGAGCCGGTGCACACTGTACCGGAGAGAGGGAGGGGGAAGTGGGGAGTCCAATGGCCGTCGTTTGCAGAAGGCTTGTTTGAACACACTTCACTGGAGCCGATTTCTGCCGGCTCTTGCAACGGCCACTGTCGAAACATGAAAGCTTGGAATGAGCTGGCTTCAGCGCCACACATGAAACTTCCCCGCAGTGCACAAAACTTGGACGGCGTATCTCGCGTGCACAGGGCAATGGCTAAGCACCTCGCGCTGAATCCGACTTCTGAGTGTCCCACTTTTCACTGTTAATATATATGTACACCCTTTGTCAAAATTTTGTGGGCCAATCCTAAGCCTTCTCAACCACAAAGAATTCAAAGAATCGGCTTTTCCTTGAAATGGGACAAAAATATTTTAAAGCAGTGAAAAAGGAAGGTGTTTTCTCTAGCTTTCCTCCATAAAAAGTTTCAGCCTCATTCGGGACTTAAGCTTGTACATTGGATTTTTTGGCAGCCTGTGCGTTTCCGGCTTGGCCCACAAAATTTTGACAAAGACTACATCCCATAATGGTTTCCAGAGAATGCCCTAACTGAGGAGATACAGAATGAGCAAATTTTTGGGTGAATTATGAACAAATAGGAAAAAGTGGCCACTCTGTTTACCCAAATTAAAGAGATATGAAGTAAATTCGGGATTGGAAAACTTACAGGTCAAGTGCCAAAAAGTAAAAAAAGTAACCTCATTGACACATGAAAAGAACATCGCGTTTATTTTCTTACTCATCGCTGAAACCATCCAACAATGCGTTGCTGTCGGAGTCAAACACAGGATGCAGTGCTTCGTGCATCATACTTCAGGTCCCCTGGCCGGTTCGCGGCTTACGGTGGCCAGGGAGTGGTCAAACTTTCATTCATCAAAACAGTCCAGGCTTATAGACGCGGTGCACGGCTTGAAGGATGCCAAGACAGTGTCTTGACATCGTCGCGCGATGGCGTCTTCAAGAATATCCTCTAGTATTCTTACATAATGCTCGTGTGCACCCTGGTTCCATAATGCCTGAATGACTGCTGAGGTTTTGACCGAGTCAAATGCTTTCTCATAATCTATGAAGGCGATATATAGGGGTTCAGTATACTGGACGCACTTTCTATCACCTGATTGTTCGTGTGAATATTGTCCATTGTGGAATGGCTTTACGAAACCCTGCTTGTTCTTTAGGTTGACTGAAATCTAACGTCACCTCGTCACCTTTCTCACACACAACAATACTACCTTACAAAACACGCTGTTCAACAAAAAGCACGAATTTTTAAGCAATAATATTTTTATTCTTGTAGTAAAGCGGTAACGAAGATATCAAAATATTGTCTTAAAATCGATACTTCAGCTTGTACCTAACCGCGCATGCGGAAAAGCGTTAAGGTCACGGAGAATGGTTGGAACGGGTAGGGGTACGACGGCCGCTCCTCGAAAGCGCCGACAGCCGGTTCGTCGTAGTGTAATTACGTAGCCACAAAGGAGAGCAGGACATGGAGAGGCCTTAGATACTCCAGAGGGTGTTGCCCAGGGACGGGGCCGGCTTGCAATCCTAGAGTACCGCAAGGCAGACTGCCGGTGGTTGGACCTTGAAATCGGTAAGCAGGTTGATTAGCTTGCTCCTTAGCACCTTGAGGAAGCTGCCTCGATCCATGCACCACACCATGGCCACATCTTCGGCGACTTCCAGGACCAGCACCCTTTCCAGGCGTTCCTCGGATGTCCACAGGCTCGCTGTTTCACGCATACTGGGGGCGTTCTCTCGAGGGCGCTCCTGAAGGGACCTGTGCACATTCGCCAGGAGCCTGACATCCACGTTCGCCCGCGCCTTGGCGCCGTAGAATATTCACTGGCGTCGAGCATCCAAACAGCCCGAAACGTTCGACGAATGGAAGGACCCCTCGTTGACAGCCATGGGTGCGACTACGGGCTCACTTGACAAGGCAAGCACGGTACAAGCATCGCTTCCGCGCACGGTGGGAGGTCGGACACCGACCGAGTACGAGCCCCGCTTGATTTTCTTCGCCGCGTCGCCCAGGAAGCGTTCCCTGGGATTGTCGCTCGGGTGACCCCTCACCAGGGTCGAGGCGCTGCCTCCGTCGTAGTAGCCGCGCTTTTCCACGAACCGCTTGATGTCCGGTCTTAGGACGCCGCAGATGTTCGGCGGCAGCGGCGAATCGAGGCGGCGCAGCTTGACCATGACCCCCATGAAGGTGGTGTTACTGAGCACGAATGCGCGCATCGAGGGGTCTTTACTCACGACGTCTTGGATCTTGAGGAGAGTGCTCTCGGCTTCCAGGCAGATGACGCAAACGAGCTGACCGCCCAGGCACTCTCGCTCCATGTACATCTTCGTGAAGTGGGACACCTGCTGCCACATCATCTGGTAGACCGGCTCCAGCGCGCTTGGGTGCGGGGGTGGATGCTGCTGCTCGAGGCGTTCCTTAGCGACCTCCCGTGGCAAGCGGGGAACGTCGAGGTCGTCGATTCTGATTTCTTCCTCTTCCTCCTCATTCCCGTCCAAATCGCCGTGAGCGTACCCGATGGTGCCAGGCTTGTGCAGCCTACCTGCAATCCTCAGCGGCCATTGTGGCGCGCTTTCACGCACGTTAGCGGTTCCGGCGGCGTCCAGGCTTTCAGTGGCACTGGTCGTACACGGCAGAGGCTCTGAAGAGCATTCAGGAACATTTTCTGTCGTGGAGGCGTCCGGACGTTCAGCTTCTTCGCAGGCCGAATACAGCGGGGGTTCTGGCGATCCTTGAACCATGGCGGTCAAAGCGCCCAGACTTTGAGTGACGTCGCTGCCCGAAGACGGCTTAGGATCTGGAGAGTCTTCAGGAATCTCGGCGGTTCTGGTGGCGTCGAGACTTTCAGTGACATCACTGCCCAAATGCGGCTGGGCGTCCGAGGAGCCTTCTTCTTCCATGCCAAGTGGGGCTCTTGTTGGCAAGCGCGGCCGAAGGTTCTTATGTCGAAGCAATGTCGAGGGGTGGTTCGATGAAAATCCGCTAAGCGTCAGCGCTGCTGCTTGGCTTCCCGAAACTCCACTGCGTGTGGGAGGCACCGACGCAAGAAGCAGGACGTTAAAAGGGCAAATTAACTCAGAAGGTGACGCGAACGGAACAGCCACACAGCGACACGCAGCACGCGGCGAACGTGCCACCGGCGAACGCGGCGAACGTGCCATGAGGGCGCGCATGGATCACGTGTTGTTGCTGTTGTTCCTTTATTGTTCGTTGGCGCATACCCACTTGAGGGATCCGTCAGGATTCGGAGCTTTTTTGGGGCTAGTGCCTGATTTAGGAAACGAAGATTTGTAGAAAAAGAAATAATGAGAATAATCGCACAACAAATCTATGAATTTGCAGAAGAAAAGTGCGTACTATGCGAGAATTTAGAAGAAAAGGCTCTTATTTCGTGTGTGCACAGCTCAAATAAACTCGAAAATAGCGGCTAACAGGATAGTTACCTTGTTTCTAAGACGTAGGCATGGATGGCTGTAACCAAACTCCTGTGAGTAAACCCAAGCGAAATGGCACCAAACAAAAGTAAGACCGGCATTCAATGGGTGAGTCCAAGTCGGTGAATTGGCTCAGCGGGGTATTTAATTTATTCTCATTAATGAGAAACCGCGGCAATATAAGAAAACAAAAATTCCCCCGCACCTCCCCGAAGGGAATCGTGCAGAAATGCGAATGCATTGGGTGCACCGATGAGTGTGTTGCGAGTAATGGCGTAATTAATGACGAGAGTGTGAACGTAATCATTTATTCATCAGCACCTGTTTGTGTTATCGTTGTACCTGACGGCCAGAATCACTGCCTTGTGATCGCTAAAGTGCACGGTCAAAGGGTCTTTGAGAAGCGTATACGCGCGTCACACTTCTTTCTGGTGGTATACCGTTGCTGCGAGGGATTCCACTTCACCGACTTCCATCGCTATCAAGGCACCAGTCGGCAAGCAGTAATGGGAAGGTGCGCCGGACGAGGAGGGTACCGGTAGCCGAAACTCACGCTCATCGAAACTCACGCTCATCGTTGACCAGAGACTCGCGGCACGAGGCACACACCAGTTACGACCTGAACGGCGCCAGACGAGGGTTGTCGTCACAGACCGCGATGATGGCGTCACCGTTCTCATCACCTCCTCTTCCAAACTCGTTCCAAAGAACCCGAAGCGCGTTCAAACGACTTCTTGATGTTCCCGAGCGCGTAACGCGTTCGGCATTACGCGCTCTTCGCTTCGCAGACTTGTCTTCTTCTCCTTCTCCAACCGATGATGATGACGTGGAAGCAACTGCAGTGACGTCACCGCCAGGGAGAGGCGTAATGCTCACGTTGCATTGTGTGAACCCCCGACTAAGAAATGCATTCGCATTTACGACGACGACGACGACGAAGGCAGAACTACGAGGCGCGCGCTCACGTGCGCTCGCGCTGGAGGAATGCAGGCGCACGCCTGCCAACGGAGCAAGACAACCCCCGGCTAATAAATGCATTCGCATTTAAAAAAATGCTCTATGGTTTCAGGTCCATCACAAAGAGCACAATGACCAGAGGAGGTGAGAACAGCTCGGTGCATATAGAAGTTGATCTGTGGAACTCTACAACGTGAGCTAGTTGAACTTACCTCGCATTGGCGAGATATGAATAAATGAACACACTTTCAAAATGAAAAAAGAAGAAAATGAATGAAAAGGAAAGAAAATGAATGAAAAAAGAGGGATAGAAGTCCCTTTGACATGACCGGAGGCCTCGGTCAAGAGGCGGAAAAGGGATGGGAAGTAAGGAGTGGGGAGAGGGAAAGAAAGGCAGCTATAAAGCAGTCCTGAATGCCGGCTTCTCTGATGAAAATCAGCAGAGTGTCCAGCAGGTGCTTCCTGTGAGGTGGGCCCCGAGTGGATTTACCCAAAGTTCGTAGTCTGCCGGTCGTAGCGGGCCAAGTGTCTTAAGCCAGCATTCTCTAGGAACACCGAGTGCCGAACATTCCCACAGGAGGTGTCGCGCACAGCCCAGGGCACCGGTACCACATTTATGGCAGTTCGGAGAGCTGTACGGGTTTCCACGCCCGAAGAAATAGTGAGCCGTACTAGGCGTAAGGGTCGTGCCCGTTCTTATAAGAAGCCGTCACGGACAGAGCCCCGGACGTCGCGGGGGCCCTTTGGGCCTCCGCCACCCCCCTACCCTGAACCCTGTGTAAAATAAAGTGGCACTACTACTACTATTAGCCGCACTGCTGCCCGTCGGCTGAATCCGGGGGGCGACGGGTTGGGGTCTTACGGAATTTTGTTTTGAAGAACGGCCTTCCGCTCGGCCTTCGCCAAAGCAGCACCGTCCTCTGTTTCGATGTCAGCCTCCGCATCTCAATCAGCGGGTTCTGAACAGTCTTGCTCGGGGTGAATACGAAGTTGCTCCCGGGCAATTCTGTGTGCCTCTTCATTGCCTTCAATCCCTTCATGTCCAGGGACCCATCGGATTTGGTATTGCAGGCCACTCTGTTGGCATTCAGCAATGAATTTCTTTATTTTGCTGACAGTGCGGATAGTAGTTTTGCGTGAACCGAGGGCTCGAATTGCGTCCATTGAGTCTGTGTAAATTATTATGCGTTCGGGAGGGCCGAGGGTGCTTGGATGTTTGCCTGCCCGTTCAGTCAAGGCAAGCAGGATGGCCCTTAGCTCGGCTTCTCGGCTGGAAATTTGACAAAGCGCACGTGTGCATTTGCACGCACTTCGGTCTTCGAGTCTGTTTCAGCAGAGTGAGACGCGGTCATGTTCAACTGCAGCGTCTGTGTAGACATGCAGGGTACGATTTGCTGGGGTATCGCTGTCTCCACTGGCTAGTTCTCGGGGGTGATCTTTAACCTTCCTTTTCCTTCGTCTTGGGTTGTCGTCACCGACATTTTTTGGCAGTGTCTTGTTCATTGTCCCAATAATGTCCTCCCAAGGCGGAACCGGCAGCTCGTGCAGATGTCTGCCGGGAGGCTCGAAACCAGCTCGGAGAAGAAGTCTCCTACCTGCATTGGTGCTGTCCAGACGCTGAAATTGTCCAATCCGTCTGTCTTCGCCTATGTAATCAAGTCTATTAGCTTGCGCTAATAGCTTACGCTGATTGGCTGATTGCCGTAACCAGCTCGGCCTTCGAGGCTGTACCAGCAGAGTGAGACGCGGTCATGTTCAACTGCGGCGTCTGTGTAGACATGCAGGGTACGATTTGCTGGGGTATCGCTGTCTCCACTGGCTAGTTCTCGGGGGTGATCTTTAACCTTCCGTTTCCTTCGTCTTGGGTTGTCGTCACCAACATTTTTTGGCAGTGGCTTGTTCATTGTCCCAATAATGTCCTCCCAAGGCGGAACCGGCAGCTCGTGCAGATGTCTGCCGGGAAGCTCGAAATTAGCTCGGAGAAGTCTCCTACTTGCATTGGTGCTGTCCAGACGCTGAAATTGTCCAATCCGTCTGTCTTCGGCTATGTCATCAAGTCTATTAGCTTGCGCTAATAGCTTACGCTGATTGGCTGATTGCCGTAACCAGCTCGGCCTTCGAGGCTGTACCAGCAGAGTGAGACGCGGTCACGTTCAACTGCGGCGTCTCTGTAGACATGCAGGGTACGATTTGCTGGGGTATCGCTGTTTCCACTGGCTAGTTCTAGAAGGTGATCTTTAACCTTCCTTTTCCTTCGTCTTGGCTTGTCGTGGGTGCAGAGCGAGTGGGTGCCTTATTTGTGGACGCCGCCTGACTTGCAGCTATCTGAGCCCAGTTGGGTGGTGGTGGAGTGAGCACTGGGGCAGATTCACCATCGTGAATGGAGTGTCCGTAGGGTTTTCTTGCGTTTCTGTTGTTGACGCTGCCTTGGGTTCTGTAGGTGAACACGTAACTAATGGCTGTGGAAAGAAAACGTCTGTTGCCATGTTAGCGAGAGTGGCCTCGCCAATGTTGAAGCGAAGGGCAACGTTCTGGCCAGCTGTGCGCATTCGCCGCTTTCCTTGCATGACTTGAAACGTTCTCCACATTTTGGACTGGCCCGTTCTTTCGTTACAAGAGGAGCAGTGCGCGTGCCATTGAGCTCTCTGCAACTTCTTGAGTACTGACGAGCGGCGGCTGTAGCCTTGTTCAGCTTAATCTGCAGTGAAAGTGTTTTGCCGTTCTGCGCAATCGCTGCTGTGCCTGAAGGCGACTGGCCCAAAGGTTGAGTAAGCGAATGTCGGGATTCGGAGAGTCCGCCGTCACCGTATACGTTTCGTTCCCCGCGTGCATAGCGTCTACAATGGCGACTGAGATGTGTTTTTCACCATGGCTATCACCCGATGGAGTTTGCAAAAGAGTCTCTCTAAATTTGTCCCAGCGGATCACGTATGCCTGGCGTGACTGGCGGTGATGTTTGAGGCACTTCAGCTTCACTGCGATGGGGAAATGGTCGCTACCAAGGGTATCTGGCCAGGTGTGCCATTCGCATTTGAAAGCGGTGCTTGCCCAGGTCAAGTCAGGAGAACTGTCGGTCTGCTTGGCATGGTTGGCGAGGCGGGTTATAGTGCCAACCTCGCTTTGAAGCTCAACGTGGGCATCCTCCATTGCCCCAATCAATGCAGACCCCCTTCTTGTGTCCTTAGTGTAGCCCCAAGCCGTATGAACAGCAAAATCTCCACCCATTAGAATGGGCAAACCTTGGGCTCGACGACAAAGAGCTATGATCCATGCGGGGTCATCGCCATCGCTCGCAGCAGGACGTATGTATGCCGATGCAACCATTAACCTGACACCCCGAATAGCTATAATAGAAGAGTTTGCCATCTTTTTGGCTCAGCCTTGCGCTATGCTCGCGCCCCCAGCCGCAACATAGCACTGCAACATTAGCGCACATTGCTTTTCCATGTTGTGACCGGAAATTGACCGCTTATATGTATTGTAATTGACCTAAAGGGGAAAAGGGCGTGGGAGATTACGAAGTTTATTAGAGTCCGTCAACTAGAAAATCCCGAATTGACATTCACCGCGCATTATCAACAACGAATGGTTGAACTGCTTCGTCGAGAACCAATGGCACTTATTTCTCTGTTGAGTACAGTTCTGGACCCGCCGCGGTGGCTCAGTGGCTAAGGCGTTGCGCTGCTGAGCACGAGGTCGCGGGTTCGATTCCCGGCCGCGGCGGCCGCTTTTCTGATGGAGGCGAAAAGCAAAAACGCCCGTGTGTACGAGATTTCGGCGCACGTTAAAGATCCCCAGGTGGTCAAAATTAATCCGGAGCCCTCCACTACGGCGCGCCTCATCGCCTGCGCTGCGTCGGCGCGTTAAAATCCTACAATCAATCAATCAGTACAGTTCTGGTTGTGATTCAGCGTGTTCAGACAATGACTGTTCGCGTTCGAGTTCAGTTTCGGTAAAACGGCAGTTCGGTTACGGGTTTCGGTTCAGTTTCGATTCTTTGAAGGCATGTTCATACAGCCATGATAAATCATTTGCTTTGGGATAATGTCAACTCTCAGCAGGATAAGAGCATGTAGTAGTCTACGCATTCGATTCCGTGTCTCATCCCACTTTGAGAGCTGTGGGATACGTCAACATAGAAGAAGAAGGACATATCTAGCTCACGCACTGAATATTATCAGCGTGAATATTTTTTGTAATTATCTTGTTCAGTTTTTGTCAATCTCTCAGTTTTCTTGCTGCTGCGTTCTTTCATCGGCACACAAAATTTTCGTTCAGTTGTCCGTGGAAGCAATCTGATAATTCATATTTTCAAACAGTGCTCGTTAGCCGATCCCCTATTTTACTATGTGGAATTCTACGAGCGACCTTTTAACTATCACCATCATCCTGGACGCGAAGGAGCCTGCCAGGCAATTGACAGTCAAGCGAAGTCCCTCCACGGCAGGACGTGCGCTGCACCCAGTGATCATGGATACGCCGTCCATGCTGGGGCGTATCGACACGTCCACGAACGTTTACTCCCCGCGGAGAGAAGGACGGCACATCCCATTCGGCGAGGGACGCTACCAGCTAATGCTCTTCGTGAACATTACCGCGGCGACCCTCATCTTCGTCCTGCTAATGCTGAGCTTCAGTATCTCCACCCGTGTTATGGACCACTGGTGCAGCCGGCCCGATGCATTCTCAAACCTTACCGTGGACCAGTGGAAAGAGCTGGCCGTTCCCCAGATGACTCCCAACGGCAGTTATAGCCGGTGCACCGTGCGTGACCCGCCTGATGGTGGGCCGTCTGCGCAGGTCGTGGCCTGCTCTTCGTGGGAGTTCGACCTTGAGAAATACGGGAGCAACATTGTTAGTGAGTGGAACCTCGTGTGCAACCGCAGCCGCCTGCTGGACCTGACCTATCTTGCTTCGAGTGGCGCATCCATAATCGCTCTGCCAATCGCTGGAATGATGGCCGACAGCACGGGCCGCCAACCGGTCACTTTCGTGGCGTTCGCTAGCCTCCTCACTATTCTTTTCGTAAGCAGCCTGTGGAACAATTTCGTTTCTTACCTCGCGGGGCGCATAGTCGTCGCAGTCACTTCCACGGCACTGGTGATCCTTTACGTGATCCTGTACGAGGTGTCGTCGAAATCGCGCAAGCTCCTCTATTGCATTCTTGTCCCGGCACTGTCAACCTCGTTCGTGCCACCATTCGTGCTCTTCGTCTCTTTGTTAAGGCTGGGCTCGGCCGCCAT
Source organism: Haemaphysalis longicornis (assembly GCF_048455015.1). Lineage (NCBI taxonomy): Eukaryota > Metazoa > Arthropoda > Arachnida > Ixodida > Ixodidae > Haemaphysalis > Haemaphysalis longicornis. Next base: position 198,946,464 of record NW_027526203.1, on the reverse strand, counting down.
GAAGCTGGTCACTCTGCTGCCAGCCACACTATTGTTCTCTACATTCTACCTGGTGGACGAGTCCCCCATCTGGCTTATGTGTACTCTGAATATGAAGCAGGCCGAACGCGATGTGCTCAAAGCGGCGCGCATCAACGGCGTGCCATTGTCTTCTGTCCGCGACTCCTTTACCAAAGAGATTGAGATAATCGAGACCCAGAAGGTCCGCACAAAAGGGAGGAGGCGATCTAACCTAGTCTGCTCCTCGGAACTATTAGGACGCACTATCCTGCTTGCCTTCACGACAACCACCATTGCCTGTGTGTACAGCTGCTTCGTTTTAAACCGCGTTCTCGGCGAGAGCTACAGCGTCACTTTTGCGAGCTACCTAGTCACAGGCCCAGCATACCTCCTCTTTTACCCCCTGTTGCTGCGTCTAGGTATAAAACGCTCAAATATGTTCTGCACCTTCGTCTTTGCTGCCACGTCTGCCACAATCACCACAATTGTCCCCAATCGAGATACGATCTTGCACGGCTTTCTGGTTATTGTCCTGCGTCTGTCTTCGACTTTGCCCATGTCGTTGAACCTCCTGCTCGCAGTCAGCATGTATCCAATCTTGGCACGCGCCATGGGCACTTGCACCTGCTTTGCCTTCTTTAGGCTGGGCGCCCTTATCGCCAAGCTGTCACTGGATTACATCACCGACTCCCGCAGGCAGCTTGCGCTCGCTATAGCCGCAGGTATGATGATCGTGACGGGTGCAGTCACCGAATGGCTTCCTGATGACTCGGAAGACGCCATGTTGCCCATAGATCACGAACTCAAGCCCTCCCAAGTCAAAGCACTCGGAGAAGCTCCAATAGCCCCTCCAGGGCCTCCTGACAGCAGGACTGACGTCGAAAACCGGCCGGCATGCAAGGACCTTGGGGGACCTCCATTGAACCCTAAGGAGACGACAGAATAGAAAATCATGTGCCGCATGCCCGTCTAATGAATGGCACAGGAGGCGGGGCATGAGAAACGGGCTATCTGTGGATTATCTGATTTGTGCTGCTCGTCGAATATGGAATGGCCCAGTCATATGAAGCAATGTATAAAAAGCTTGTAATTAAAGTCTAATGAGACTATTTCACTCTAATTATAAGTATGCTGTTCGTTATCAACACATGCTCACTGAAGACTCTGGCCGCGCAAGTCGAAGGCGTTGTTTTTAGGCTTTCACTATAGTGATAGCCTAAATATTATGTATACAAGATGTTACGAAAGCCATTGACATTTCTTCGTAACAGTCCTTCTGTGCATGCTTGAATCCAGGATCTGTATGCGTGAGGGTGAAGGGCGTCAAGGTATTAGGAGAGACTTTTATGATGATTATAATGGTATCCTTTTTATTTTCAGCGAAGCGCACCTTTTCGTCCTATAAACACAAGGCATAAGCGACACGACCAAATGCTCACATAGGATTCCACGAGGTTACGTTAAAAAGAACACCGACAAGTGCTGGATATCACTTCCTGGTTATACGTCGATGCTCTCTCTGAATTAAGTGTTGTTTTAGATAACTGTTCTATTAATGTAGTGGTGATAAATTCTGTACAACCATCAGTAGAAGGAAGTCCTTGATCAAAATATGCCCCATACGAACGGCATGCAAACTGCAAGTTGTGGTTTGTACAAAAGGTATGATTAGAACAAGATTAGAGTAATTGAGATACACATCCCTTTAATATTAGCGAGCATATGACTATTAAATAAAAAAAGCACATGACGATGTCCCATTATTTCCAGATCTATAACAGGTTGTATATACGTGTACGGGCTTAGTTAATCTCGAGCTTATTGAGGTAAACTACGCACGAGTTTTTTAACCGCCATGTTTCTGTGGTTTTCATTTTCATACAAATGATGCACTTACAAACGCAAAATAGCAACACGTTGATGTCATCTCACAACAACCTAAATAAAATTACTGCGGACACTTAGGTCTGCTGACGTGGTTTTAATGCAAAAGCATTATGGCAATGGGAATTAATCGGCCGTTAGTCTCTGACGGCAGCTTCCATTTTTACTGGCCAATCCACCGGTGTGAGCATGCGGTAATTGTGTGTGGGTATGCTGACACCGCAGTCAAAGGACGCAGACAAATCTGATGACGGTTGTCATCGTTGTTGGCCAAGGTCCGCTTGAGTGGGTTTGTGACCATTTCAAAGATCATTCGAAGGGCATACTGCGAAGTTGCGATGCTGCAATATAGCAGCTTCATGTAAACTGCATACACATGCACACACGCGTGGTGTAGAAACAGAGGAATGTATATTGCTTTTGCATAAAAGCAGGTAATCATATATAAGTTTACTTGAAAAACGTTGAGAGGGTATGGAAACAGTAAGAAGACTATTTATAGCCCCGTGCTTAAATGCCACGAATGTGTATTGTGGTAGCTTAATCGAACCAGCATGACACGCGATGTAGCAGTATAGCGTCGCGAAGAATGCCATGATGCTTTCGCATCATCAAAGCAGGCAAGCATACTAAAGTGCACCTTGAAAACCGTTCCGAACGGCTGTGTTTCTTATAGAGCTGCAAATAGCGCAGCGGGCAGTGGCCGAGGTCCTTCAACGTTCAGATACAAAATGGATACGTCAAAGATTGCATGCCTCGTCTACCAACTGATATGTCGCGCTCAATACCATTTTTTGCATGCTCCCGAAACGCTTATATTTCAGGTGCATTTTAGAAGGCGCGTCTCTTCTTGTGTCATGCATATACAGACGCAAAAAGAATGGTCATGATCGGTGCAGATATAAGAAATTTATTCAAATTTTAGCTCTAAAAACATTGAAAGCCGTTCCACTCAATGTGAAAGCTGTCGGAAGTGCAGAGCAGTGATTCACCACAATGGTCTGCAGCGCCGTTATCCGCTCACTGCTGCCACCCAATGCATTTCAAATTTCCCGCCTTAGCTGTGCTCGCGCGCCCCCTGCCTGAAATTGTGCCAGCGGGGGCTCTGTTCTTTTTGTGGTTGCTTTAATTTCGTATGCTGGAGCTGTTGTGCGTCATTTCGAACGCGTAATTTTTTTCTTGCGCGGATGAGCCTTTCTGCGTCATTTCGAACGGACCATTTTTTTCTTGCGCGGCTGTAGCCTTTCAACAATCACGCAGTCCGTCAACAGCGCATCTGACGCCTTCAAATGACAAGACTCTGAAACGAAGTCGACATCTAAACAGGCGCCAGCGTAAGCTTGAATGTCATCGGACTGGCCTGGACATGCCCGGAGGTTCCTGCCCTCGCGGGGTATCACACCCTGTTCAATAACCATGCCACGTGCCTCAAAGCAGAACTACATGCCATCAACCATGCCATGACATTCCTTGCGTATGATTCTGATTATCCTCTGCCGCCATCTATTCGTATACCCAAGGATACCTGGACTGAGGCGAACCCACCCCACCGAGTGACGGCTCAACCACCACCGTTTGCTGTATTAAATGTTTATTCTCTCTCTCTCTCTCTCTCTCTCTCTCTCTCTCTCTCTCTCTCTCTCTCTCTCTCTCTCTAACACACACACAACACACACACACACACACGCACGCACACGCACACGCACACGCACACGCACACGCACACACACACAGAGAGACAGAGACAGACTCGTATGAAGCATTGGAAACAATAAGATATTACAAGACCGCAAATCCCCAGGAACATCAGCACCAAGCGCAAATTCTGCAACGGAACAAAACACATTGACTGGGTACCGGGCCATGTACCTTTTTCCTCGGGCGGTGCATGAGGTCGCACAGGAGAGTGCACATTTACAACCTCCACTGGCGCCTGACGAAGAGGCTACCCGGTCGCCTACACCCCCACCGGCGATGCGACTCCACCTGTATAAAAACACCGGCTGAAAAACAGAACTTCAGCAGGTTATTTGAGCGTTTTACCACCGCTATCACACTCCAGTGAAATTTTTGCCAACAAATTTCTCACCGACGCAGCCTACACACCTGAAATGCATCGTAAATGATGCACTCCCCATTTACCCCCAAGATGCCCATACTGTCACACAAGTATCTCAGCAAACCTCACTCATGTCGTGCGGTCATGTCCTACTTTTGCCAAACACCGAACATTCACGGCACCACAACTGCACCCTGATGCCCAACAACTTGAGAATCCACCAAATAGCACTTTATTCTCTAAAGAGCGGTCTTGCACGAGTTGTCTGAGCAGAGACGTCACCGATCCTACTTACGATGAACTATTTTGCCTGGCCCGTTAGTTGATGGGCTCATTTCAAGAGTGAAGCTGAAAAGAACTGAACCCTCATAAGCGTGAACAAGAAGTTACGCAGTGGAAGCCAAGAACTGCACTACTGCCCCAGTGCTTTTACTGCCCTCTGCCCTTTCCCTTCTCCTGTTTAGACCAGCGGTCTCCCGTATCAATAAAAGTTTTACTACAACTACGGCATTTCGAACGCGCCGTTTTTTTTTTTTTTTTTTCTTGCGCGGCTGGAGCCTTTCTGCGTCATTTGGAACGCGCGATTTTTTTCTTGCGCGGCCGCTTTTTCCGCTTACTATCGTAAAAACGGACCCAACGAGCGTGTTTAACTAAATTAACGCGGGGGCTGCCGGTTATATACGAAGATTTTGCTTGAAATGTACCTGCAGTTTTCTTTGCGCTAAACAACTGGGAGATGTATGACAAGCACCAGCGGTTCACGAGGTTCGAACTGTTATGACTATTTAAACCGCGTGGTTTTCGAAGCTTCAGCGTGACTCCCTGGCGACGGTATACAGAAGGCTCTACTTGGGTCCGTTACCCCGCTGCGCCGCCTGATTACGGCAGTCGCATGGACCGATAGCAAGCTACGATGACTAGGCTAGTCCGTAAAGTGCTCTCTGCGCTTAATACGCGCAAATGCGACACGGGCTACATCGCACCCGAAGACTCCGGATAGTACAACGCAACGTGGGGACCCTACGATTGACTAAGCTTGCAATATTATTATATGCCATTGTGTCGACCAAACAAGCCTAAATAACGCTTTAAAAGGACCATGAAGACAAAATACAAGTTTGTTTTGTTTAATAGATTTGGTGTTGAGAGCACCCCCATCGCTTGTCCGCCAGCAAACGATGCTTTATTAAACAATTTCACCCAAACATTTAATTCTCCCTCTGCATTGTGTGATTCGTGACGTCAAAAATGGCATATCCAGGGCAGGCACTTAAACGAAGGTTAGTATGTTGACTCAGGCTGCCGTCAATGTATTTGATAGCATGGTTATTGCCTGCATTCATAAATGGCGCAACAATGCCGCTCCAGGACTGCCGTCCGCACACGGTTTTTTTCTCTGTCCTGGCGTATTGTTACGGTTGATAGTAATGGTGTCTTGAAACATTGGATATAACTCGACAGGTAGGGTCACGTAAGTGCCCGAGTCGCGTATGACAGTTGGCGAATGCCGTGTCGGACAAGCCCAACGCGCCCGACGGCTGTGCATCATCGGCCGGCATAGTGCGCGCCTTACGCACTTCTACGTTTACTTGTTCGTTCATTCATTCATTCATTCATTCATTCATTCATTCATTCATTCATTCATTCTTCACCTTACCATTCTTACTGCTATAAAGAGAACGTGCAGTAAACTTAAGCTCACATAGCCGGTTCCCCAAGCTTATAATCCCTGTTTAATTTGCGTTGGATGTTGTTGGACTACGTCAATCGCAATAAGCTATCCATACTGCGTCACAAGTTTAGTGCGGAGAAGCCACTAGCGAGCCGCATGGCTATCCTATGTTTTGTTCATTATACAGCTTAATGAGTGAATTTTGCATTAGAAGTGGTGTCAGTGTTATTCTAACCAGACACTCTATCGACTGAACCAAAGTTGCATTTTGTCATGAACTTGCTATTTTTCGTATTTTATTCTTTAATGTTAGCGTAAAAAGTCAACCATACACTCAAAAAAGAAAATAAATTAATGTAGATAGTAATAGAGAGCAGACACTACTGCCCGCTACAAGCGCTTGTGTGCCCTTCCACGGCGTGTTAGGATTAACCGCTCTCGGCATCGTCCGGCGTCTGAGCGCTTCGCCAAAATGCACGCAAACGAGTCCGTTTGACACCAGTGTCTGTTATCGGCAAATATCAGCGTCGATGCCGGAAATGATGTAGTCAGCAAAGCGGACGGCAGTGCCCGCTTTTCAGTCCGCCTTGAGGTTTGGGGGCATTTTTAGCAATGGAACCCGCAGGCAGGTTGAGTTGTATTGGGGAAGCACATGAGTGGAAACTTTTTTTTTATAAAATTAAAGGAGGCTCAAAGCCGGTGTTAGGCGATCTCACTTCTCCTCCGTCTCTGCCAAAGCCGACGGAGGCGACGAGATCGGCGGAACAGACGGAGGAAGTGAGATGTTATGCGTTGGTATGAGCTTCTTTTATTTTTCAAATCCCAGCGAATGCGCAAGGCATGCACACGGCCGCAACACGTGCCGTGGGCTGAGCGCACAGCAGCACGAGAGGTCACGTGACGCTATCACGTGGCATTCAGGGAGAACGCAGAGGGTAAACTCCCACCTGTGCTCGTTGAGTCTTCCCCGTCTCCCCGTGCACTCGTAGCTCAATTGTTTTTTTTATTGCCTGCTTCGACATTTATACAGTACATGACACATCATGTCATATTGTAATAATCCGTCAACCCTACTTGGCTGACTCAGTGGCTTTAAAACTTTCTAAGACACACTAAATCGTCAAGCACAGGCAACCACTCAGGGGGATCATCCTCTGCACGAAACACTTCCCATGTATACTGTACGCTTTCAATAAAATTTTCCCTGACAGGCCGGGCATTTATATCCGCATTCCTCACCGCCATTCTCGTCCTCCATATACTATGAAGACTGAGGAGCATGATCAAATCGTACGGCACACCGCCCTCATTTTTTCACGGGTAGGAACCGAATTCCGCGCGGTGTTATGGGTAAGTCTTTCTTTAACGTACGTTGGAGGACGTCCCAGTGGAACACTAGTCCCAACAGTCGATGAAGATGTGATCAATAGTTTCCGGCTTTTTGCACAGACTGCAGTCGGTTGTCCACGGCACAAAAATGCATCTTTCTCCTAACCAAGTATTTACGGGAAGGTTTCACCGTGTAGTTTAAAAAAAAAAAAAAGGGCTTCATTGCAGGTTTCACCGGCATACTTTTCACCCTCCTTAAAACATCAAGCCCAGTGCCCCTACCGTATAAGGTCCTATACAATGGTGCGGGTAAACTAACATCCACTAAATCTTTGTACAGGCGCTTCCTGGAAACACTACACAGGTAGTCAAAAGAAAACCGTACCTTCAAGAATTCAACAGACAGAGCCACTTCTCGCAAATATCCTTTCACTCCCCTGCAAACAATATCACTTGAGGACACAACAAAGTCAGGCAGCACATTTTTCAATCGCACTTGAATTACAGTGCGCAAGAAGGCGTCTTTTTGATCCCGCACAAAACAAAACCTTGCGGCAACTTGTCGTAAAAATAAATGACAAATACCAAGTCCTCCCTTTTTGACTTGCCGAAAAATGTTCGAGCGACTGGTTCTTTCCCAGCTGGAAGACCAAATAAAGACAGCAAATACTCTGTGCATTTTTTGGACAGTAGCACGTGACATACACAACACTTGCAGCTCGTACCACACTTTGGCTAACAAAAAAAGGTTGCAGATAGTGGCACGATTGGTAAGACAATTGGCTTTCGCTCCGTTTCTCTATTCATTCCAGGTTCTCTTCCTGGCGGTGTCAGTAATTTCGTTTTATTTGTTCCTGTTTTTTTTTTGTGGCGTGCGTCGCGACTCAACCGTTGTTTGGTAGAGGTAGAAAGCTTTAAAATAATTTCAGATGTTGAACTGCATACGCAAACACGCAAATAATTACGCATACCTCCGCCACTGGATTATTTTCCTTTCGGAGGGAGGAATCAGACAAGGCAGCAGACCCCACCCCTCATCAAATAGCGACTACGGAAAGAGACTCCCTAAATTTTCGCCCCTATTATGTATGCCCTCGCCACGATTATTCCTTATTTTGCTATACCTCTACACTCTTAGTCGCGTCCCGGATAGCGTCCTATTTATATGCGATGGGCAGCCTCAATACTGTGATATAAGAGGCCCTGACAGACTTCTTTTCCGTGACAAAACCTCAGGTGGTTACAGCACGCTTATATGCTGCGCCAACGACCGGTGTCACGGCTATAGCGGACAGCCTGACGCCAGAAAGTAAATAAAAAGAGAGGGGCAATAGTGAAGCTCCGAGCGATATGTGTGGCTTGCGGCGCATGCGCGTATTCCCGCTCACACAATGGCCCGCAACGTTCCTTTGCGGCGGCCGACGACACGCGCCCGACGACGCGGCGAAAGCCGAAAAACATTTAACAAAAACTTGCGCGCACATGCGCAGTAGGAGTGGAAAAAAGTTCGTGCGTGGCAGTTGTGGTCCGGTGATTTGTCTTTAGCGCGCGTGCGCAGTATGGAGTAATTTCAGCGCGGAGCAAGTTGGGGTCCCGCGCTTTGACACATGCTCTGTATAGTTCATACTCAGTTCCGAGCGCTCACACTTTCTTGACCACGTTCGCTTCTGCTGACATCAAATGTGTGCACCGAAATCAGTGTAACAGGGGAAGCAACTGCAGTTGCTTACCCTGTTACACCGACCCTGTTACACCGCCCACCGGGAACGCAAGCCAAGCAGCGGCGCCATGTAAAGCCGGCTGGTGTGTGTATTATGGGCATAGCCCGGTTGAACGCGAGCGGATAGGTAAGTCCCTGGATTTCTTTTTTTACGAGGGGTGGGGGAGCGCAGACTGTAAGAATTTGTGTTTGCAGACAATGTAGCAAGTACCACAAAATTGCCTTTTGCGTCGTCGTAAGAAGCCCGCGCCAAAACCGTTCTCCGATACCCGGGATCGTACGGTAAATTTGACGTGCTTATAGCGAGGATTCGGTTTCCCAGTGCGGCGGCCGTTTTGGGATCCAGGAGAAAAACGAAAACGCTTGCACATGTGAGGTACTTCCGTTGCCGTAATGAGTATACCGTGGTGCCATAAAGAATTTGCATTTTTACACGCGTCCCATTGTCAAGGTCAAGCCACATAAAACACAGTTTGAATTTTGTATTTTTATATTCTATGGCCACTGCTTGCCATTTTCGGTAAGAGTAGCAAAAAGTTAGTTATAACGTTTTATCGTAACTAGGTTTTCGCGTCGTCGTTTCGGCTAGTGAATTTTCTGGCACGTTGAGTAGTCTGGATCCTGTGGCGATTTGGAAAGTTTCTTACGGTGCGTTTAAGTGGTAAAGTTTTCACATCAAGGAACATTCACGAGTAACACCAGCCCCCATCTTGTTTTGTTCGGCACGGCTGTCGTCTGTCTGGAGTGTCAACTCGCGGTTTGCAGAAACATTGGCAGCGCGGCAGCGCAAACGCGGCGCGGCACCGGCGTAGCGGTTGCTCAAAGCGGTGGCTTCTAATGTTGTTACTCAGCCTCCTGTAAAGGCGTTATACAGGAGGCTATGCTTACAGATGCGTTGGCTGTTGGTCGGTGCGCGCAGTTTACCTATGCTTTGGCAAAAGATATTGCTAGCAGTTTTATTCGACCTTTCATAAAATGTTTTGCGCCATACTATTGGTGGAAATTGTTTCATAAAAAGAAACTAGGGCACATTATCCTCCGCGTGTAACAGCGAACAGGGTTTTTTTACGACGTCCAATTGACGTGCCGGCGTCAAATAAAATTATGCCAAAGTTTTCTCGCACGCCTTTGCACTGAGAAAGCGCTCGGCCTTCCTATGTATATGAAGAAAACGTCCTTTTGGAGAGCTTTTGAATATAAAGCAGTAAGAAAGAAATAATTGCCTAAACTACAGCGATGCACTTGCCTGATTTATGATATTTTCACATATCTGCTAAGGTGTTGGTGATACTTCTGCTGCGCCCCTACAGGCTATACTGTTTTACCGCCGATAAATAACGCCACAATTTTGTACCTGGTCACTTTTTCAACTGCCGTTTCTTCACGCAGTGCCAACACAACAGAATACTACCCGTAACTCGAGGTTTTTGAAATGTTTATAACGCTGTTTCCATTACAGTGCGACGAAATCCCAGAAGCAGCAGCTCCCGGGCCAAAGATTGCTGGGGGGGATTCTACAAAGGTCTTCTACATCATCGGAAGTGGTGTATTTCTACCCCCTCCTCTTCCCTTTCTCTCCCTGCGATACATATGTGGTGCAGGCTGGGAACATCTTTCCCTCTCACAGGCACCTCACCTCACCTGGACCATAATTGAAGCCCGGAGAAAGTACTTTTTCTTTGTTTGGTAATATATTACATTAGGACATGAGGTATACCCGTCAGCTTTAGGCCAAACATTGGGCTTTATACAGTCAGCAGCCTGCAAAAAAGATGAGTTTCCTCCTTGTTCAGCAAGCTGCTGAAAATTCCATAAATTAAAAAAAATAATTTTATCTTGACAGGTCCTTTTTTGCCCTTCCACAAAATAATATTTTCATTTGTGTGTTCCATAAGGGCAATCTGCTAATATTAGTATTTGTTATTTCAGTATAAGTATTTCGTGTTCATATTTGTATTTTTGATATCAAATAAAAAGAAAACATCGTTCCTTCGACATAGTGTCATTCATGTCATTTTAATCTCACTTGTGCATGCTCATGAATTCGAGAATGACAAAATACTTAAAATTTACATACCCAACTCAGCTCTCTGTTCATGTCCCAAGCTCGTATGAGTAGACTATCACTTCAAGATCCGGATAGGTTTAAGGTATGCAGATATTTGCTTTACAGCTTTGCTTGTAACATGGCATTATAAATATAGGGATTTTTTTTTAATTCGTGGTATGTGCATTGAGGCCTGATAGATCAGGTGGCAAAACACTGAGATTGTAAAGGTAAATCCTCATTGCATGACAACTGAGGTCATGAACGTGTTCCAGAAGTGCACAAATCACGAATGTGTTAGTGCAATTGCAGCCATTGTAACCCATTTATTGGTGGCATTGTTTTATGCGGTCTAAACTTCAGATGCACAAGTGTGCGTTCATTACCAAGTGCAATGGTTTTGGTGAACGGCCTTGAAAATGTTGAAAATGCTTAACCGCGACCTTGCGCTTCCGCGTACAATAATATAACTCGTTAATAACGGACGCGCGAGTTAAATGAGGCCACTTAAAAAAATTGCAGGAATTAAGAGAATTGTCTACTAATGCTCAGCATTCTTATGGCGCTTCTCTTGAGTGTGAGTCTTTTAGAGCCAAATTTCTTGATTTTTCTAAGTCCTGTCCGTCCAATTATCCCCATTTACACTACTATAACGATCACAGGTGTTACTTGCGCCAAATATGCATTTTTTGTAAATGAAGGGCGTGACACGGCTCACCTTTTTCGGAATTTTGTATATTTTTCTTGGGCTTTCGTTTTTCAAAATTATGTTCGGCCGATTCTCTCGATCTACGATATGATAACGATTACAAGTGGAATTTCCGCAAAATCTGCATTATTGTGGAAATGCAGGGTGTTATACTGTTCGCCAGTTTCCGTCATTTTTTTATATTTTTTTTTTATTTTTTGGTTTCTCAAAATTTCGTTCGACCAATGATCTTTACGATATTATAACGATTAAAGGTGGAACTTCCGCGAAAACTGCATTTTTTTGGAAATGCGGGGGGTTACAAGTTACACGGCCGAGCGCCTATCCGGTCTGCGCGAGAAAACGCTAAGATATTCTTTGTGTGCTCGCGATCACCAATTCTTCAGGCGACGCAGCAATTCTGCTGGCGTCGCGACACAATGTTATATAGAATGAGTAATTTATTATTGGTTCATTACATTACCACAGTCGTAATTTACTACCGCCCCCTCTTACAAAAATAAAGGTGAAGGCATGTAACCGCACCAGAAGAGCTACGACGAGCAGAAAAAATTCAGTACACCATTTAATGCTTGGTATACTTGCCACTGGTGACCAAACAGCTCTTATGTTCAGCACGACAGTGTGCCTTACGTGCTAGTTATTTGCATGCATTGTCATAGGAGGCACTTTCCGCCAATGGCCAAGAATACTTTTGGTTACACGGCAGAAGAACTGTTATCAATTCCGTTTTTATCGATGGAATAAATCACCGCATGGCGCATCATACTGTTGAAACGGGCACACAGCATGAAAAAAGGTTTCCGCTCGTAACGATACTTAAAGCCCTTCAAACCGTAGTATTATGCCTCTTTGGTAGCGTGATTCGAAAACGGTGGTCTAAAGAAAGTCACTCGCAGCGGAATGTGTTATTTAAGACTCCTGCTTGACGCGCAACAGCATGCAGAATACTTATAAGCCCATGTTTGCACTCCCCAGCAACCCGTGGGTCGTGGAGCAGTGGTTATGATACCCACCTCTTCATGTGTTGTAGTAGACCCAGGTTCGAGTCTCCGTAGGGCTGCGTGTATGTGCCTATGTGCACTTTGTGTGTCTCGTATGATGTAACATGTGTTAGACCATTCGTCACGGGATGCTGACGTTGACCTGGCAATGCGAGCAAAGAAAAAAAAACTGGGTAGACTCAATTCTGGCCGATTGGGTGGTTTTTTTCTTCTTTTTTTGGTGGAAAGCAACAAGGCCGCTTATTTGAGGGGCCGTATGATTTGGGGGCCGCTTCGTAAGCGGGAATAGATTAGCATGACGGGCCGCGTAAAAAAATTACGGCCAGTGGCCTGCCGAACACACGGCCCGCTGGTTAGGTGGCCCGCTGGTTAGGCGGCCCTCAATACGGCCGCTTAAACGCCGGGCCGCGTGTTCGGTGGGCCGCATGTTTGGCGGGCCGCTTGCGCGCGAGGCCGCCTGAACCGCCGCTTTATAAGCGGCTTTAAAATGACGCGGCGGCCCGCCTGCATGCGGGTCGTATAACCAGGAATTGACTAAGAGTGTACACAAAACAATGTGCGTGCGTGCGTGCGTGCGCGCGTGCGTGTTGACGCGGCGCGTGGGCTTTGACAGCACAGGGTGCGACGTTGCGCCGTGTCCCGCATAGCCCTGGAGACGGAAGAGGAAAGCCACATGCGGCGCTCATGTGGCTTCGAGAACACTGTGCGGCCAGGACCATCCCGAGCGGCCGTTCACGGCGGCGGCGTCTGACTCATCGTCTCTTCGGCCCTGAGAGAGTTCTTTAATTTGTGTGTTTGAACTTTGGTGCTGTGCGCAACATGCGGAGCGCTTCTTGACCGTTGGGAGTTCTGGTTACCGCTAACTTCAGTGCAAGATGTCAATTTTACCCTAAAAACAACATAACAGCGCCATACGTGAATAAGGAAGGGCGTTTTATAGCATTTAGGTTGTCGTCATCCGGATTTTTTATGTGCTTCTAAATTTTCTGATTGGTTGAGAGTGACAGCGCCGCAAAATCTGGAAATGCCAAGGAACCCAAAAATATCGAGGTTGGTCCGACCGACTCGATATTTTTCCGTTCACTCTAACCGATCCCGGAAGCAGTTCGGAACGGTTCCTTCGATTCGTTCTGGTTCGGGTTCAGTCCCAAAATGGCGGAAAAAATACGGGTTTGGTTTGGTTCGGTGCCGGTTCCGGCGAAAAATTTGGGTTCGGTTCCGGTTCAACACCCTGAAAGCACTACAGCCTCCCCTTCTCATCTAGTGTCATCCCAGTCAAGGACACCTGCCGACCGAAAGCGAGTGAATTTTGGGTGCCACTCTGCACCGCGATAAAGAAAAGCACCGAAACGACCGCCTTTTATTTAATGCTGCACTTTTCCTGACAATACCTGCTTGCCTGAAGCGAGGGCATCTCAAGGCGGCTTTGTTTTCGCTGATGCAGCCTAAAGCTTTTTAACAGCAAAGCTGTTTAAGCTTTTAGTTCCACTGTATACGCCTCGAGCTTCGCGATCGCTGCGCCGCCTGCCGCCACTTCTCCGCGGCGTTGACGGGATTTGCGCTGCGTGACTGATAGGGGCTCGTGCAGTGTTTTGGTTCTATTTCGCTTCTTTTCGCCTTTCCGCGCCTAAAAAAACTTGTTATGGTGACAAATATAGGCAAAGAGAACGTTTAGGTCACTTAAAAAGCAGCTGCGTCTTCGTAGAGTACGCGATCGCCTGCAAGAGCTACCCGGGGACGCGGTTCTGCGCGCTTCGTCGCCGCTCTTCCGGGCGTCGGCGACGGTAGCAGCATATCACCCCTGTCACCTCCAAATACGTCAGGCACAAATGAATTCTACTGTCACTTTGTTTAAACTTGATACTGGCACAGTGAGAGGGTGGTTTTATTTTGCAGCGTGGTCAACGAATGTGGCTTCGTTTCGAATATATACGTCGCAGAAAAATATTTTTCGGGGATGTGATTAGCCAATCCCGGACAATAACTTATGCCTTTTATAAGAATATAAACCATGCGAAAATCTAAAGTATATGCCAAGCCTATGCGTCGCTAAATATGTGCCCACACACCCCATAAAGCAAGAACCAAGGAAATGAAACCACAGAAAAATAAATGCTGTGCCAATGCGGAATTTAGAAACATAATAGCTCTAACGGAAATAAAAAAAAAAACAGTGATGCTTCTGGCATGCTAAAGACGTTCGTCTAAACTTAAGCCAGGTAGGTTTCACTAGACCAACTATACGCGAAATGCACTGCTGTTTCGCGAGAAATCGGCGTGGGGGGGGGGGGGGGCAGGGAGGGGGACGCCGTGTACAAATGCGGAGCGGAATCAAGCAATGAACGTTTTAGCAATCCCACACATAAATCTCGCGTTCACTTTCCTTTTGTTTTTCTACTTCAACGAAGAGCTGATCGTACGGCGGACGCATTTTTGGAAGTATACAGGGTAGGCTGTTCAACAAGCGATGAAATGTGTAGTTGGAAGAGTGTGGTACAGTCGAACCCGTTCATAGCGAACTGCGATATGCACCGCGATTTGTTCGATATATCCAATAGTTCGATATAGCCGAACCCGCCTATAACGAGCTTATTGTTACGAGTTCGCATTGCGCGGTTGCCCCCCCCCCCTGTTCAGCTCCACCATCCCCGCATAGAGAAACGAACACTGTAAAGTAGCCATTAACCATACCCAAAATAATCCATTTATTGCAATTAAGAAAGCTTCTTTCCGCCCTAACTGCCTACTTTGCAAAAAAAAAAAAAGCGGTTATTTTTGTTTTCACTTTGGTTTTGGCGGCTACAACTAGCATAGCCTTCTCTACACGAAACATTATTTGCAGCAGTACGAGTCTGCGTTCTCCAAAATCGAAGAAGCATTGGCGGAGCACATCGACTACCGAAAGCGCTTTGCTCTAAGCATCGGACGGCTTTCACTCGCGACAGCATCGGCAACGTTGGCGAACTCTTCCCACAGTTCACCGATGCTGCTGTCTTAGTCTGGACTCGCTGACTGGGCGGGTTCCGTCGTAAGTCCCACGCGTCGGAAATAGTTACGGAAAGTGTCGGCCGTCACGTCGGCCCGGGCAAGGCGCAATGTCCCAGTCCCGGCTCTTGCTCCGTGGTCGCGGCCAATCCACATCTCAATCGCCGCTCCGAGACCATGCATTTCGGCGGCCATTCTAGGCGCGCGGAGTTCGATATATCGGATGTGAACTTCGTTATAAGGAATCAGTTTCCCATGTATATCCGTAACTGAATTATTTTGGTTCGATATATAGCATAATTCGCTCTATCCGGGTTCGTTATAGCCGGGTTTGACTGTATGTGATGAGGCCCTCTGCTTTCAGTTTCTAGTTTATTCTGCAGGCTCCCTGTGCCATATGACGATATTTCGAAGAAGCATTTAGTCGCGGACGCGGATTATATTGTAAGCCCGTCTCCGCGCTGCTCGCAGAGGATATATGTAGAAGATGAAAGTCTGCGGGCGCGCACCTCACGACAAGACGACTCTGTCGTGTGCTGATCCCCGAGTATAATTATGTATTGTCCATCGTACTTTTGTTGAATATTCCCGAAATTAACACAGACTGGCTTGTAAATGGTGGTGAACAATAATATTGGCAAACGTAACTGGCGTGCTGTCAGGTATCAGTGCTCCGCTGATTATGTAAGCGCACAAAACCGATTTAAAACGCAGCGTATAGCCGTAGCATGAACATCTGAGGGACCGGCGGTTACGGAGACACGGCTAGTAAATTCAGGTCAGTGTAACTACAATCGGCCCCATCATACGCCGGTTCCGCGACGCTGGCCTGTGGCACACACCTGGCACTTATACAGACCGAATATATCACACTAAGCTCGCGTCGGAAACATTTACACTCTCGGAAACACACCCCATTTGCGAACAGAGTGACTGCTCCACATAAACATGGATTTCAAACGCCCGCAAACGGTAAATCTCAGTCGTGAACGTGTCGCAAAAGCAGCGGCGGCACTGGGGAGCGGGGCGCGGACTCCCGCGGCTGCTTTCGAAACGGGCCGCTAGGGGGATTTCAGTGGCGCCCCTACAGGCCGCGCTCGAGGCGTATAGCGTTACCAGGAAAAAAAAATACAAAAAAAAATACCGAGCGCACGTGATCATGCGCCTTGTGACGAGAGCCCGACGTCTGCCAGCTCAACCTTCGGGACCCATCTTCCCAGCGTTCGGGGCGTGATCTCTCGCATGCTCTCCTATTCGCCAGTTCACGTGCGTTCGCGCCTGGAGTGGGAGCTCAGACGTCGAGTTCGCGCCACAGACGCCGAGTTCGTGAAGTCGGTTGCCGCGGGTTCTAGCGCGTGCTAACGCGGTTCACTTTGAGAGAGATGTGAAAGTCTCCGGACAAAACGATCCGATCTTGCCAGTCATGGAGAACTTTTAGCGGCAAGTTTGCAAATCCATGTGAGGTGTAACATCCGGGTCTCCGACGAAGGGACAGGGGCCGTCAGCTCTGCTGTTTCTCCAGCCTTGCACCACTGCACTCTTAGTCAATTCCTGGTTATACGACCCGCATGCAGGCGGGCCGCCGCGTGATTTTAAAGCCGCTTATAAAGCGGCGGTTCTGGCGGCCTCGCGCGCATGCGGCCCGCCAAACATGCGGCCCACCGAACACGCGGCCCGGCGTTTAAGCGGCCGTATTGAGGGCCGCCTAACCAGCGGGCCACCTAAACACCGGGCCGTGTGTTCGGCAGGCCACTGGCCGTAATTTTTTTACGCGGCCCGTTATGCTAATCTATTCCCGCTTACGAAGCGGCCCCCAAATCATACGGCCCCTCAAATAAGCGGCCTTGTTGCTTTCTACCAAAAAAAAAAATAAATAAATAAAAAACCAGCCAATCGGCCAGAATTGAGTTTACCCGTTTTTTTTTTTGCTCGCATTGCCAGGTCAACGTCAGCATCCCGTGACAAATGCTCTAACACATGTTACATCATGCGAGGCACACAAAGGCACATACATAGGCACATACACACAACCCTACGGAGACTGGAACCCGGGTCTACTACAACACACGAAGAGGCGGGTATCATAACCACTGCTCCACGACCCACGGGTTGCTGGGGAGTGCAAACATGGGCTTATAAGTATTCTGCATGCTGTTGCGCGTCAAGCAGGAGTCTTAAATAACACATTCCGCTGTGAGTGACTTTCTTTAGACCTCTGTTTTCGAATCACTCCACCAAAGAGGCATAATACTACGGTTGGGAGGGCTTTAAGTACATTGTTACGAGCAGAAACCTTTTGTCATGCTGTGTGCCCATTTCAACAGTATGATGCGCCATGCGGTGATTTATTCCATCGATGCAAACGGAATTGATAACAGTTCTTCTGCCTTGTAACCAAAAGTATTCTTGGCCATTCGCGGAAAGTGCCTCCTATGACAATGCATGCAAATAACTAGCACGTAAGGCACACTGTCGTGCTGAAGATAAGAGCTGTCTGGTCACGAGTGGCAAGTATACCAAGCATGAAATGGTGTACTGAATTTTTTCTGCTCGTCGTAACTCTTCTGATGGTGCTGTTACATGCCTTCACCTTTATTTTTGTAAGAGGGGGCGGTAGTAAATTACGTCTCTGGTAATGTAAAGAACCAATAATAAATTACTCATTCTATATAACATTGTGTCGCGACGCCTGCAGAATTGCCGCGTCGCCTGAAGAATTGGTGATCGCGAGCACACAAAGAATATCTTAGTGTTTTCTCGCGCAGACCGGATAGGCGCTCGGCCGTGTAACTTGTAACCCCCTGCATTTCCAGAAAAAGGCAGTTTTCGCGGAAGTTCCACCTTTAATCGTTATAATATCGTAAAGATCATTTGTCCAACCAAATTTTGAGATACCAAAAAATAAAAAAAATATAAAAAAAATGACAAACTGGTAAACAGTATAACACCCTGCATTTCCACAATAATGCAGATTTTGCGGAAACTTGGAATTTTTATCATAGCGTAGATCGAGAGAATTGGCTGAACATAACTTTGAAAAACGAAAAACCAAGAAAAATATAAAAAATACGAAAAATGGTGAGCCGTGTAACGCCCTTCATTTACAAAAAATGCAGATTTGGCGCCAGTAACACCTGTGATCGTTATAATAGTGTAAATGGAGATAATTTGACGGACAGGACTTAGAAAATTCAAGAAATTTGGCTCTAAAAGACTCTCACTCAAGAGAAGCGCCATAAGAATGCTGAGCATTAGTAGACAATTCTCTTAATTTTTGCAATTTTTTTAAGTGGCATCATTTAACTCGCGCTCCAGTTATTAACGAGTTATATTATTGTACGCGGAAGCGCAAGGTCGCGCTTGAGCATTTTCAACATTTTCAAGGTCGTTCACCAAAACCATAGCACTTGGTAATGAATGCACACTTGTGCATCTGAAGTTTAGACAGTATAAAACATTGCCACCAATAAATGTGTTACAATGGCTGCAATTGCACTAACACATTTGTGACGTGCACTTCTGGAACACCTTCATGACCTCAGTTATCATGCAATGAGGTTTTACCTTTATAATCTCAGTGTTTTGCCACCTGATCTATCAGGCCTCAATGCACATACCACGAATTAAAAAAAAAAACGCCCTATATTTATAATGCCATGTTACAAGCAAAGCTATAAAGCAAATATCTGTATACATTAAACCTATCCGGATCTTGAAGTGATAGTCTACTCATACAAGCTTGGGACATGAGCAGAGAGCTGAGTTGGGTATGTAAATTTTAAATATTTTGTCATTTTCGAATTCATGAGCATGCACAAGTGTGAGATTAAAATTACATGAATGACACCATGTCGAAGGAACAATGTTTTCTTTTTATTTGATATCAAAAATACAAATACGAACACGAAATACTTATACTGAAATAACAAATACAAATATTAGCAGATTGCCCTTATGAAACACACAAATGAAAATATTCTTTTGTGGAAGAGCAAATAAGGACCTGTCAAGATAAAATTATTCTTTCATTTATGGAATTTTCAGCAGCTTGCTGAACAGGGAGGAAACTCATCTTTTTTGCAGGCTGCTGACTGTATAAAGCCCAATGTTTGGCCTAAAGCTGACGGGTATACCTCATGTCCTAATGTAATATATTACCAAACAAAGAAAAAGTACTTTCTCCGGGCTTCAATTATGGTCCAGGTGATGTGAGGTGACTGAGAGGGAAAGAGGTTCCCAGCCTGCACCACATATGTATCGCAGGGAGAGAAAGGGAAGACGAGGGGGTAGAAATACACCACTTCCGATGATGTAGAAGGCCTTTGTAGAATCCCCCCAGCAATCTTTGGCCCGGGAGCTGCTGCTTCGGGGATTTCGTCGCACTGTAATGGAAACAGCGTTGTAAACATCTCAAAAACCTCGAGTTACGGGTAGCATTCTGTTGTGTTGGCACTGCGTGAAGAAAAGAAAAGGTAGTTGAAAAAGTGACCAGGCACAAAATTGTGGCGTTATTTATCGGCAGTAAAACAGTATAGCCTGAAGGAGCGCAGCAGAAGTATCACCAACACCTTAGCAGATATGTGAAAATATCATAAATCAGGCATGTGCATCGCTGTAGTTTAGGCAATTATTTCTTTCTTTCTGCTTTATATTCAAAAGCTCTCCAAAGGACGTTTCTTCATATACATAGGAAGGCCGAGCGCTTTTTCAGTGCGAAGGCGTGCGAGAAAACTTTGGCATAATTTTATTTGACGCTGGCACGTCAATTGGACGTCGTAAAAAAACCCTTTTCGCTGTTACACGCGGAGGGTAATGTGCCCTAGTTTCTTTTTATGAAACAATTTCCACCAATAGTATGGGGCAAAACATTTTATGAAAGATCGAATAAAACTGCTAGCAATATCTTTTGCTAAAGCATAGGTAAACTGCGCGCACCGACCAACAGCCAACGCATCTGTAACCATGGCCTCCTGTATAACGCCTTTACAGGAGGCTGAGTAACAACATTAGAAACCACCGCTTTGAGCAACCTCCACGCCGGCGCCGCGCCGCGTTTGCGCTGCCATTGCATCATGTTTCTGCAAACCGCGAGTTGACACTCCAGACAGACGACAGCTGTGCCGAACACAACAAGATGGAGGCTGGTGTTACTCATGAATGTTGCTTCATGTGAAAACTTTACCACTTAAACGCACCGTAAGAAAGTTTCCAAATCGCCACAGGATCCAGACTACTCAACGGGCAAGAAAATTTACTAGCCGAAACGACGACGCGAAAATCTGGTTAAGAAAAAACGTTATAACTAACTTTTTGCTACTCTTACCGAAGATGGCAATCAGTGGCCATAGAATATTTAAAAATACAAAATTCAAACTGGTTTTTATGTGGTTTGACCTTGAAAATGGGACGTGTGTAAAAATGCAAATTCTTTATGTGACCGTGGTATACACATTACGGCAACGGAAGTACCCCACATGCGCAAGCGTTTTCGTTTTCCTCCTGGATCCCAAAACGGCCGCCGCACTGGGAACCCGAATCATCTGTCAAATTTACCGTACGATCACGGGTATCGGAGAACGGTTTTGGCGCGGGCTTCTTACGACGACGCAAAAGGCATAATTTCGTGGTCCTTGCTATATTGTCTGCAAACACAAATTCTTACAGTCTGCACTCCCCCACCCCTCGAAAAAAAAAAGAAATCCAGGGACTTACCTATCCGCTCGTGTTCAACCGGGCTATGCCCGTAATACACACACCAGCCGGCTTGACATGGCGCCGCTGCTTGGCTTGCGTTCCCGGTGGCCGGTGTAACAGGGTCGGTGTAACAGGGGAAGCAACTGCATTCGCAGTTGCTTCTCCTGTTACACTGATTTCGATGCACACATTTGATGTCAGCGGAAGCGAACGTGGTCAAGTGTGAACGCTCGGAACTGAGTATGAACTATACAGAGCATGAGTCAAAGCGCGGGACCCCAACTTGCTCCGCGCTGAAATTACTCCATACTGCGCACGCGCGCTAAAGACAAATCACCGGACCACAACTCGCCACGCAAGATCTTTTTTCCACTCCTACTGCGCATGTGCGCGCAAGTTTTTTTTTTTTTTTTTTTTTTAAGGTTTTTCGGCTGTCGCCGTGTCGTCGGGCGCGTGTCGTCGGCCGCCGCAAAGGAAGGTTGCGGGCCATTGTGTGAGGGGGAATACGCGCATGCGCCGCAAGCCACACATATCGCTCGGAGCGTCACGATTACCCCCCTCTTTTTATTTATTTCCTGGCGTCAGGCTGTCCGCTAGTATATAGCCGTGACACGGGTCGTTGGCGCAGCATATAAGCATGCTGTAACCGCCTGAGGTTTTGTCACGGAAAAGAAGTCTGTCAGGGCCTCTTATATCACGGTATTGAGGCTGCCAACCGCATATAAATAGGACGCTATGCGGGGCGCGACTAAGAGTGTACACTGTAAAACTAGGACAAAAAATTGGAAGACCCTGCAAGAAACGCCGTAAACACAAATAAAAAAAGCTTAAAATGCACAAACCGTGCACTACGCCTTCCGTCTGCACAGAAATAAATGGCGACGGTAAGCAACTTAATCGCTATTACAGAGCAAATTTATATAATGGGCGAAAAGAATAAGAGAAAAACCATAAAACGATAAAATAACCCAGCGTATTGGGCCACTGATACCCAAATCCGGCTTATAAAAACACACAATTAATGCAAGTGGCGTAAATGAGCTTACGCAGTAGTAGAAGTAGTAGAAATTGTGCCCGTGATGGGGTCAAAAAGGAAAGGGGCGAAGGAGAAGGCGGTGTTTTCTACTCGTCTTCCTCCACTCTTCCTCGGTCGTCAGCTAGAAGTCCTTGGACTCTGGCGTCGGCCTCGGCCATCCGGACGACCCGAAGTTGCACTTCCGGGTCGGGGCTGAACAAAGCGGTCTCCCATTGCCCCATGTTTGTTACAGAAAACGAATTGCTCCTAGCATTTGCTTCACAATTTTGATTCTGTCTTGCGGGGCACGACCATAACGTGTGGTATAGGTCCGCCCGACCCGCGCATAGCTTACAATCTCCCGAGTATATTTCGGGATAGCAGCGACTGAGAGCAACCGGGTTGCGAAACGTGTTCTGCTGTAGCTGCCTCCACCATACCAAGTCCCGTTTAGTGAGGCTGCGGGGCGCGGCGGGATACTTCCGTCTTGGCAATCTGTAATGATCTATGATTTCTCTGTACGACACCATGCGATCCCTTTCCGATCGGACGAGGTTGGGGGAGGTGGGGTCGACGTCTGCCTGGCTGATTAAACCTCGAGCGGCGTCGTGGGCCCTCTCGTTTCCTGTCAGACCCCAGTATGCTGTCTTCCACGTTATTTGAATTTTCCTGACTTTTTTCGCTTTCGCGAGTATGCTCGTGGTTCGAGGCGATACCCTACCTTTTGTAAAATTTCTGACTGCCGATTTCGAATCGCTAACAATTATTTTTGCGCTGGTGTTGGATATGGCCATGGCAATGGCCACCTCCTCACCTTCCGTAGGTCGCACCGTAGCGAGCGATGCGGCCGTGAGTAATTGTCCCTGACAATCGACTATCGCTACCGTCATGGCGTCCTGGGCACGATATTCGGCTGCGTCAACGTAGACCACGTCCTCTGATCGTTCAAATCGTTTGCCTAGCGCGCGTGCTCGTTCCCGTCAGCCCTCGACGTTGTGCATAGGATTCATGTTTTTTGGCAGTGGAGGAACGTCGAGGTGCACACGCCATTCAGGCGGGACCTCCTCTTTTGATCCCGCGTGTGTTTCGCATGCTATTCCTAGCGAACAAAGAATGTGTCTTCCGGTTTGGCTCTGGGATAGAATTTCGTAATAGGCCGTTCTCTGTGCCTCTACCAATTCGTCGAGCGTGTTGTGAATGCCCAACGCTTCAAAACGATCATTCGCAGTGCTGAAGGGAATGCCGATCGCTTGTTTGAACGCATTTTTGATGAGACCGTTGATTTTTATTTTCTCGTACGCTTTGAAATTGCAAAAAGGAGTCACATACGTAATTTTGCTTAGCGCGAAGGACTAAATGAGTCGTATTAGGTTTTCTTCTTTCATGACTCTGTGTCTGTTTGCTACCCGTGAAATCAATCGCATGGTTAGTTGCTGGGTCTGTATATCAAGAGTTCGGATTTTTGGGAGGAGCAGTCGAGGCCTCGAGGGCGGACGTAATAGATTATCGCGTCTATTCCGCTCTGTAACGTGCCTTGCACAAGTCCGTCGCTGCCGCCGGCGACCCAGAGGGTCACGTCGTCGGCGTAGAGGCTGTGATTTAGATATACAGTCGAGCCCGCTTATAACGAATACATCGGGAAACTGAAATCAGTTCGTTATATCCGCTTTTCGCTATATGTGGACACAAAATCTATGTATACAAATGGTAACGGGAAACGAAGATGTGTTCGTTATAGCCGCTATATCGTTAAAACTGGGTTCGCTATAAGTGGGCTATACTGTATATCTTGTTTCGTTTGTCGGGTAGTCCCATCATAGCGGCGTTAAATATAAATGGTGAAAGTACCGAGCCTTGCGGAGTCCCATGGCTTCCCATCTCTAATTGGCTCGATTCGATGTTTCCAATCACTAGGGATGCCGTTCTGTCAGAAAGAAAATTTCTAATGTAATTGTAAACTCGTTTTCCGGTCCCTAGTCTCTCGAGGCCCTCGATAATCACCTCGTGACGGACGTTGTCGAACGCCTTGGTGACATCAAGACCGAGAATCGCCCTGGTGTCGAGGAGCAGCCTTCGAGGGAGCAGCGGGGAGCAGCCTTCACCGTCGATTATCTGATGTTTGATGCGTAACATGACGTGTTAGGTCGATAATTTCGCACGGAAACCTATCATGGGGGGGGGGGGGATGGGGGGGGGTGCAGGTCGCTTTCCTTCATGTAGACATTTATTCTATTTAACACCACATGCTCGAGAAGCAGAAGTAAGAGATATAGGCCTGAGGTTTTCGAGGTGTAACTTTATCCCAGGCTTCGGTATCATGACTATTTTATCCGTTTTCCATGGTGTGGTATGCATCTAGTCTCCCAACAATCGTTCATAAATTTGGTTACCGTATTTACCCGATTCTAACGTGCACCTTTTTTCCGCAATAATAGGCCGAAAAATCGCATGCGCGTTAGAATCGGTACGAAACCGAAACTGCCGAAACAGCTGAAATTTCGTTCCACCCATCGCCATCACCATCTCAAGATGGCGCCAAAGCTTTTAGCAACAATTTTTCGGATCTAGGCGCCTAGGCTTTTCTTTCGGCGTTCGTACAAATCGTCAAATTATTCCACTTGCGTGCTTGATAACAGCAATGGCAGCACCGGCAACGAAAGTGCGCCGCTTCCGCGGCTTACGAACGGCTCCCACGCGTTCACAACGAGCGGTTGGCTGAAGGGTATGCCTCTGGAGAAGCTCGCGGGATGGGCATGCGAGGCGTGGGGCACGATCCCATCGACCATATGGGTGAACGTTCGTTCAGAAGTGTGGCATCGCGAATGCGCTTGACGGCACCAATGACGAGATGTTGCGGTCAGCGGAAGGCGACAAGGAGCTCTCGGAGAGCGACGAGGAGTGAGATGAGTGAGATTACTTCGGGGAATAAATCGCCCGTTTCTCTCGCATTCGTTTTTCTTGCTCAGAAAGTTCATTGCGCGTTACAAACGGAGGTGCAAGTTTTTTCGGTTTTTTGCCTGGAAAATCGGGTGCGCGTTAGAATTGGGGGCGCGTTAAAATCGGGTAATTACGGTAGTGCCTCGATAGATGCGTCATCTAAATTTCGAATCATTTTATTCGTTACGCCGTCCGGACCAGGTGCGGATTTAGTGCGTAAGTCGTGTATTGCAGCGCGAACCTCGAGCGTGGTGATGGGGTGGTCTAGTTTTGGGTTGCCGATTCCCGCGTAGTCTTTGAGGTAAATCTTAGGGTTTGTCCCAACGTACATGCCCATGATTTCTGTAAGTATTTCGGCATCCGTACCTTTTTGCCAGCCCACGTTTTGTCGTTCTGTTGTTTTACTGTTGTCTGGGTCAATGAGGCTGCGTAAGATGTTCCACGTTCGTGACAACACCATTTGAAGGTCCATTCGCTCGCAGGCCTCATTCCAGTGTTGACGCGAGAGATGATTCGCATAGTCTTCGATGTCTCTATCCAGTCGCGCTATTCGCCTCCTTAGGGTCCTGTTGTATTTCTGCTTATTCAAACGTTTCTGTAGGCTGGATTTTGCTTCCCACATGTGTAGGAGTTTGATTGATTGGTTGATTGATTGTAGGGTTTAATGTGTCGACGCAACGCAGGCGATGAGGCGCGCCGTAGTGGAGGGCTCCTGATTAATTTTGACCAGTGTAGGAGTTTGGCATCTGCCCATTGAAGTTCGGCTTCCTCCGGAACGGTCTCCGTGGAGGGTTCCACGTGTTCCCGGAGTAGTGCCGTCAATTTGTCTATGTCAGCAATTTCCGTTACATCGTCCCCCGTTCTTCGTTCTGTGTGTCGAAGTGCCCGAAACGCGTCCTATTTCGTTATTCTTATTTTGTTTCCCCTAGGTTTGGACGGTCCCGCCTTTAGGTTCGTAGGTCGCTGCCCATATTTTTCGTCGTATTGTTCCAGTGCGCAACGGGCACGTTTTTCAGGAAAGTCAGTTCCGGCGCGGTATCTGCACTAACGCTGTGGCCAATGCGCGTGGGAAAGACAGGGTCTCTAGTAAGGGCCAAACGTTCTTGTTGCGCATAAATTCATAATTGTCTGCCCTTCGGTATTTCCTTCACGTAACCCCAAGCCATGTGGGGCGCGTTGAAATCACCGACTATGATTAGCGCCTGCTTTTTGGCGTTGTCTAATCTTTGACGGGAAAGTCTGGCCAATCTGTGTTTATTTTTTGGGCTACTGTACACGTTAGGTACAAAAGACTACCCTCTCCCCTCGTTTTAGTCGGAAAAATTTCGATAAGGACGTGATCTACGGTCGTCACGCCAGTATCGTGCCTGATCGCCGGTAGGTTTCTCTTAATCATCATGCAAACAGGTGGTTTAGTGTCGCCCTCCCCACGGTGCTGCCGTAAAACGATTTGTAACGGGATAATTTTTCTCGGCATCCCGCTTCCTGTAATGCAAACACGTCCGGGGCTTGTCTGTTTTCCTTGGTGTTCAGGAATTGCTGCAGGTTTCCCCGCTTGCGACGATACCCGCGGCAGTTCCACTGCCACACCAAGTATTTATCATCGCTGCTACTCGACCCATTCCAGTTGGAAGTGTCTGATCTGCTGGTTTTGGGATTGTCATGCGTCGTGGGTCGGGCGTAGGGTTTGGCCACTTTAATAGGCCCCACGCTCGTAGTAGCTTGAGGCGGCGGGTGCAGTGGCCCCATTTCTAATGCCGTGATTCTGGCGGTCAGGCTTGTTACTTGTTGGTTAATGTGTTGTGCATAAGTCGAGAACATGTTGTCTAATTTCTTTCCGTACTGTACTGTCTATTTTATTTTCTGTTCTGCTTTGCAATCCCTCTAATGGGGATTCTTTGTCTGGGGAAGTTCGAAGCTTCTCATTCTCCTCCTTTTTTTCCCTGAATGGCGGGGGAGTTGTTTCTTGTTCCGTGGTCGTATCCATTTCTACCTGATTTTGTAGCTCTCTAGCGCATGCCAGTTTAAGGTGTTTTTGTTCAATCGCTTGGTTATGCTTTAGACGGGCTATTTCCTCTTTTAAGGCTATATTTTAGCGCGTAACCTGTTCCAACAACTGTAGGGTTTGCGTAAGTTCTTGTTCTAGCCTATCGTTTTCGTCTTGACCTCTCGCGGGTCCCTGACCATCGTTTTTTACACTTAACGGAGCTTTTAAACGGGAGACCGTCTCTGCCCAACTCACCGTCTTGCCGTTGACTTCGCCTCGAGGCCCTGCCGGGGGCGACGTGGCTGCTTTGGCTACGTTCCCTCGGAAGTTTAGAGATGCGGAGCCGGACTCTCGTCTTTCCCCGCCACCTGCAGGTTGCCGCCGAGACTTGGACCAGGAGCGGTGTCGTCCTCCTGTTGACGGTGCATGCGGTCCGTCACTCTTGTTGGGCAGGCGAGAAAAGGAACTGGAGCGACTCCTCTTCCCTCCCTCATCTGAGTCCTTAAAGTGGCCTTCTTTACTCTCGGTTCGGTCTCGGTAATCTTCCGTGGTGCGGAGAATTCCCGTGCGCCTTTTCACTTTGCTGTCGTCTTCCTGGTGGAGACTAGAGAACATTTGATGGTGATTGAATTGACTTTGCTCATGCTGCCCTCGTTGTTGTCTTTTTTTTTTCTTTTTCCACTGCCTTTCATTGAGGAAGAAAGGCGTTTTGAAGCGTTGGCGGCACGTCTTGTTGCCGGTTGCATGGCCTTTACCCACGCAAGGCGCATTTGCGGTCACACGGGTGGTCCTCGCCGGGGTTGCACTCACCACATTTCTTGGAGATTTTGTCTTCTGGCGCTGGACACACATCGGATCGGTGACCCAGTCTGCCGCACGAGTCGTACACTTCGTGTTTCTTCTTGTGGAGTAGGCACCTGTACTCCGCTCCTCTGTAGTAGACGAAGTGGGGAACCCGTTTCCCTTCGAATATTATGACGACCGAGTTGGTGCTGCCCATTCTTCTGGCTTGTAATATCGTGGGGTTATTCTTATGCACCAAACGTGGCGCGATTTACTCCGCCGTGTCGTATGAAGGGATGCGGTGAATGACCCATTTGACCGTATCTTTTGGTGTAGCTGCGTATGCGACGGTTTCGTAGATGGCATCGCCCACTCGCAGTTTTCTGATGCTGTTGTACTTCTCGGCATTTGCCATGGTCGGCGTGCTGATTATGACGATGTTCTTCGTAGGGTTTCATCGGAGAATATCTTCTTCCGCTTCATCTCGCGTAACGCTTGCCGCGGCGAAAACTGCGTCCCTGATCTGAGCGTCGCTCAGCTTTGCAACGTTCAGACCGTCGCATGACCTCAGAATGATCTTTATATCTTCTTTCGGCAGCTGCGGAGCACGTGACGACTGCGAGTTGCGCGAGCTCTTCGTGGAGTGCTTCATGGCTGGTGTCGATGACCTCCTGCCGTCGCGAGCTTGTTTTTCTGCCGTTAGGCATAGCTTGCTGATTGCTCGGCTGTTGCGTTGGCCGTGGCTGGACAGCCATCTGGCGTCGCTTTCGAATTCGTCTGGTGAAATTGACTCACCGTTGTCTTCGACGGCCTCCATGTCGCCGAAGCTATGGTCGGAAGCAGCACCCCTCCCCAGTGACGCAGTAAACGCAGCCGGGGTCGCGGGGCCGTCGCCGCGTCAGAATTGGCTGTGTAGTGCCGAAGCCCTCGCAAGGCGTAGCAAAGCTCAGGCCACTCCGGGTGGAAGGATGGCCGCAAAAATTGAACCGCAAGCTGGTACGGTGTCCTCTCAGCATCAGTTAGTGCTGCCAAAATGTCCCTGAACTGCTCATCTCGAATTTGAACACTTGTGAAGTGCGGGCATTCCCAGACTCATGGAATTTGGGAAAGCGAGTTAATTCGCACGCCTTCGTTCGAGTCAGCCGAGTCGAACTGGGAAAATGGGTAAACAAGAAAAGAGAAAACAGCAGGGTCTTTTTGTACCGGGTTGAAACGGGAGGGAACAAACGAGAAGGTTGAAATGGGAATGGGTTCAAATGGGGACAGGCGCAAAGGGAGAAGGCGAAACGGGAGGGTCCTTTTTCGCCAGGTTTAAACGGGTGAGAACCAGCGGGAAGGTCCAAGTGGGTATGGATTGGAATGGGAACTACCCCAAGAAGGAGCCCGTGACTCGAGCGGCAGAAGTCGGCGCAACCCTCAGGGTTGCGCCCACCGCGCGCGCCCTAATCCAGACAGCTTAGGAAGCGACCACAAGCGGTTTAGCTTGCAATTTGGAGAAGCAACCCGGACAAATGTAGAAATAGGTACAATAGGAGGAACTTATTTGAATAATGAGCAGTTAAAGATCGTCGCTGATAGATTGGAAGATGAAATCAATAAATACCCAGGCAAAAATTGGGATTACGACGAAATGATTGCGTTCATAAAGGGTAAGATGAATGAAGCAAAGCAACGAAACCGATGGAAAGGGAAGAGAAAGCCGAGAAGCTGGTGGAATAAGGAAATAAAAGAGGCTATTGACCAGCGAAGAAAGGCGTCGAGAGAACATAGAGAAGCAAAAAGAACTGGTATGGAACCGGAGGTAGTGAAGGAGAAATGGGATATCTACCGTGGGAAAAAACTAGAAGTGCAGAAAATGGTGCAAGCAAAAATCAAGCAGAAAAGAGAACAATGGATAGTAGAAATACGGAAGAAGGACAAAAGCGCATCCAAGAAGTTTTGGAGCCATGTAAAATCACTAAGCTCAAAAAACGATAACCATCAAAAATTTCTGATTGATGAAAAGGGGGAACATTTAGAAGGAGAGCACGCGTTGGCGCATATTCATCTAGTGATTAGTGAGAAGTTTAGGACAATAGTGGTAGGGAACCAGCACCGATAACATCAGTGCCACAGAAGACTGCGGAAAGGGAAATAAGTTTCAGCAACCTTGATTGGAAAAAAGCAGAGCAAAAGGTTTCCCCCCAGACAGCAGTGGGCCCGGACGGAATACCAATGCAACTGATAAAGCTGCTTGGACCTAAAAGTAAGGAATCGTTTATGAGGGCAATAGATAAGGTGATAGAAACCAAACAGACTGGTTAGAAAGTAGGATGAATTTAATATATAAAGACAGAGGAGACAAAGCCAGTATTGATTCATACAGACCACTCACAGTAACGTCAGTGGTGTATAGATTCGTAATGCAGGCGATAAAATCAGAAATTCAAGCATGGATGGAAGAAAACGAAATACTTGGGGAACTGCAGAATGGATTTAGACAAGACAGGCGACTGGATGACAATTTGTTCGTGATAACGCAATGCATTGAAATTGCGAAAGCACAGAATAGACCACTATGGATTACGTTCTTGGACATTAAAGGGGCATATGACAACGTAAACAGAGAATGGTGTGGAGAACGCTGAAACTCCAGGGATTAGATGACGAGTTAGTACAATTCCTTATAGCAATCTATAAAGACAATAGAGTGCACCTTACTTGGGAAGGACAGAAATGCGCCCAGCAGGTCAACATCCATCGGGGACTGAAACAGGGATGCCCTTTGAGCCCAATACTGTTTATGCTTTACATGGCAGGGTTAGAAAAGAAACTGGAAGAAAGTCAAGTAGGGTTTAGCCTAACCCATATGCTGCAAGGCGAAGTGGTACAACAGCATATTCCGGGAATGTTATACGCAGACGACAGTGTTCTTTTAGCTGATAACCAAACCGATATGCAGCGGCTAATAAATATTAGCGGCCAGGAAGCCACCGACCTCGGGTTAGATTTCAGTGCAGAAAATGTATGTATGTATTTATTGTTCATTGGAAAAGGAAGATCCACCAACAGGCGTAAATTGTCTCGCCTAGGGGGCGGACACTGGAACGCCTGCTGGTGTAGGGAGGGAGCGGGAGGATAGGGAGAAAAGAATACATAGAAATAGGAGGATAGGGGAGAAGGTTGACATTACAATGTATGTAACACGCACAAGGGTAAATATAAAACACAAAAGAGAAAAAAAAGAAAAAGGGGAATAAGGGTAAATATAAAACACAAAAGAGAAAAAAAAGGAAAAAGGGGAATAAGAGAAAAAAAGAAAGGAGTTGCACATTGAGAAAATTAACATTACATAGAAACACTACAGATATAGACAACACATGAATGTACAATGGACAAAGCACACATGTAAAAGGGGTCACACACGCACACACACAAGTACAGAAGCTGCTTCAGCAGCAGCACTCCACCCCACTCTGGGCAGCTAGGCAGGGTTGTAGTGGAGTGCGCTGTGCAGCCCCGAGGCCCGCAGGTATGTACCCAGGGCCTCGAGCACTTTGTCTCGCTCCTTAGCACTGCCCGGGGGCCAAAGCAGATCATCAAGTGGCCGCGCTCCGTGAAGCACAACCAGCAGCTCTGCCCGCCCTGCCGCAAACTTGGGGCACTCGTATAGTACGTGCGGCAGGGACTGCACGGGCGCTCGGCAGTGGGTGCAGGCGGGGCTGGTCGCCCGCCCCAGACGGTGC
This sequence comes from Haemaphysalis longicornis, assembly GCF_048455015.1. NCBI lineage: Eukaryota > Metazoa > Arthropoda > Arachnida > Ixodida > Ixodidae > Haemaphysalis > Haemaphysalis longicornis. The sequence goes on along the minus strand of NW_027526203.1, from coordinate 198,914,914 downwards.
TTCCGCTCCGCCGTCCACACGTCCCCCACGCGGAGGCGCAGGATGGCCGAGCGCAGTCGTCGAGGCAGGAGTGAGGCCCGCACAGGCGGCAGGCCCCCTCCGACACGCAGCCGCGGGTCCGGATGCCTGGTCCGGATGTGTCGCTGGATGAGCAGGCGGGCGTCGTCCGCTGCCGCCTGAGCCACCATGTCCGACGGAGGCAGCGCGTGTGCCCCGGCGGCCAGCTCGTCCGCCCGCTCGTTGCCATCCAGACCAATGTGGGCGGGGACCCACTGCAGGCACAGTTGAGTGCCCCGGTCCGCCAGCTGTGCCGCCTTCTCCCGGATGCCACGCACCAACAGGGAGTGCGAGTCTCCGTCCTGAAGACGCATCAGGGCCACTCGGGAGTCGCACAGCAGGGCGTAGCGCTCGGGCAAGGGCTCCATCTCCAGCAGCAGGTCCAGGCCCAGTCCGAACCCCACCAGCTCAGCCGTGGCCGAAGAAGAGGCATAGGACAGCCGCGCCTGTCGGGTGGTCTCTCCCAGCATGGCGGCCGCTGCGGCCGACCCCTGCTGCTGCCGCACCGAGCCATCTGTGTATACTAGGGCGTGGCCGTCTAGGTCACCCCAGACGACACCCCGGGCCAGGTGCAGTTGCCCGCAGTGGGGTGTCCGCCGCTTGCTGTGCAGCCCCGGAAGGTCCAGCCGCACGTCAGCTGCCAGAACAGGAGCGGGGCCACGAGGTCCCGCGTTCACGGGGCCCACCACCTCCTCGTAGAGCATCAGCATGCGCCCCATGCGCGAGTGGTGGTGGCTCTTCAGCCGCTGCAGCAGCGGACCGCCCCCCTCGGCGCGTCTCAGCCGGTCAATCTGGCCAAGTGCCCGCAAGTCTGCTGTCATCTCTAGGGTCCACGCCCCCGCCTCGGCCAGCGTCTTCTCGCACGGCGAGCTCTGGGGCAGGCCGAGGCAAGCGCGGACCCCCTTGCGATGGTCTCCCTCCAGCTGCCGCCGGGTGGGTTTCTGCAGGGTCACCAGTGGGAGCGCGTACATAAGGAGACCCACCGCCGAGGCACTGTACAGCCGGAGGGCCGTCCGCTGCGAGCAGCCGCTGTCCCGGGCCACCATCTTGTTCACTGCCGTGGTGGCCAGCTGCGCCCTGGCTCGGAGCTCCTTGGCCGCCTGCCGGAAGTTCAGTCGGTGGTCCAGGGTGAGCCCCAGGTACCGCACCCTGGTCCTCCACTGGAGCTCGTCGCCATCGATGGTCAGGCGCCGGGTCCATCCACGGGCGGCGGCGTCCGGATGCACCAGCGTGGCGTCGGTCTTTGTAGCCGACAGCTGTAGTCCGACGCCCGCCAGCTTGGCACGGACTGCATCCATGGCCGCCTGCAGTTGCTGCACAATGGCTCGGCCCTGACCCTTGGGCCCCAGCACCCACAGGGCGATGTCGTCGGCGTACACTGAAATGTACACTCGGTAGCCCCCTCCTCTGGGCAGGCAGCCTGGCAGGGATGCCATCACCAGGTTGAAGAGGAAGGGGCTGATGACGGAGCCTGTGGGGTGCCCACGTTCACCGGCCGGGGAGCCGACAGGGCGTCCCCCACCTGCACCTGCGCTGTGCGGCCCGTCAGGAACGCCTCGACGAAGCCCCGAAGCTTGCCCACAATGCGAGCCTCCTCTATGGCCAGGGAGATGGCATGACGCTGCAGGTTGTCGAAGGCGCCCTTCACGTCCAGCAGCACCAGGGCCGCCACCTGCTTGGTGGCCCTGGCGTGTTCAAGGGCCGCCACGACGTCGGCGATGGAGTCGGTAGCTGCTCGGTGCCTCCGGAAGCCCGTCAGCTGCTCGGGGATGGCCTCTTCCTTTGCAGCGATGGCCTCCATCCTCCGCAGTGCCACCCGTTCGAGCAGCTTGCAGCCGCAGGATGTGAGGGCCACAGGCCGGTACCCCGTGACTGCCACAAGGCCCTTGCCTGGCTTTGGTATGAGCCGCAAGATGTCCAGCAGCCACTCAGGTGGCAGTTGGCCCGTGTCCCATATGACGTTGTAGGCGGCCAGGAGTCGGCCGAACCCCACCCCATCCAGATTGCGCATCATCTGGTAGGTGAGGCCGTCTGCTCCTGGCGCCGACTTACGCTTGCAGCTGCGGAGGGCACTGCGGAGCTCAGTCTCTGTGATGGGGGCGTTGTTGAGGGGGTGGTGCACCTCCCCCGTCCAAGCAACAGCAGCAGAGGGCCCTGATTCCGCTTGGTGTGGCGGCAGGAATTGTGCAGCGAAGAGGTCGGCCAACTCCGCAAAGCTGGCCTGCTTGCGGATGGCCATGGCAGCCAGGGGGTTGCGGTTTCTCTGGGGTTTCAGGATAGAGTTGAAGATGCCCCAGAGGCGGCGGCAGCGGGGGTCGGCCTCTGAGCTGACGCAAAGCTCGGCCCAGCGCTGCCGGCTCAGGCGGTTGGCGTGACGGCGGCACGCCGCATCCACTCGCCGGTACGCCGTCCAGTCCGCCCGCTCCCCCGAGCGCTGAGCCTTCCTCTCCGCGCGGTTGCGCACCGCCCGCAGCTGCAGCAGCTTCAGGTCCGGCGTGGTGGCCCCCTCGGCTACTGTGCAGCTCTGTGTGGATTGCCTGGCGCAGCAAACCAGGCCCCGGAACAGCTCGGCTCCTTCCCCCAGGTCCTGCTCGGCGAGGCAGCGCCGGAACCGGTCCCAGTGGGTGACGAGGTGCAGTACGGCTCGCTTGGCTGTCCTGTCGGGTGGTGCGATGTGCAGTGGGTAGTGGTCGGAGCCCCACGTGCTGAGCTCCCTCCTCCAGGTGGCCTCAACTCCGGCTGACGCTAGGGTGAGATCAATGGCGGTGGCTGCGGAGTTGCCACGCCGGAAGGTGCTCTCACCAGTGTTCAGCGCAGACAGGTTGAGGCGCAGCATGGCGTCCGACAGATGCTCACCGCGAGCGTCCATCCGGCCATCTCCCCACGCAGTGTGGTGTGCGTTGAAGTCACCACAGAGGAGATGACGGGCTGCGCACAGGGACACCAGCCGATCCAGGAGGCACGCGTCCCAGCGCTGACCAGGGCGCACGTACACACTGCACACTGTAATGTCTGCACCACCCGCACTCAGCCTTAACGTTACTGCCACGCACTCCTGCACCACTGTCGTCACCGCACTGGTATCCAGCTCCGCGTGCTGCACATCGTTCCTCACAAACAGTGAGGCACGCGAGGTTCCTGGGGGGTGGGACGGGTCGCCACACACCACCGCCGAGCACTGGGCACTGTCACACGTCGTGGGGCTGTGATAGCCGATGTAGCCCGGCAGGCGAATCCCCCCCGAGCCGTCCCTTCCCACACGCACATAGCTCTCCTGTAGAGCCACGACATGGGGCTCGTGCTGCAGCAGAAACGCACTCAACTCCGCTCGACGCGGTCGCAGAGAATTGACGTTCCACTGCAGCACTGTAGGCACCAGTGGCTGTGTTCGGCGGCTCCTAGCCATGGGGGGGGGGGGGGCTCGGTGTGTGGCCGCGAGGGCGGCTGCTTGCATCGCTCTTCCGACCTCGCTTCGACCGCGCCGAGGCTGCCTGGCTGCTGGGCTGTCGCTGGGCTGTCTGCTGCGTCCTGGTGGCATTGCTGCTGCTGCCTGGCTGCTGGCGCATCGTATCGGGCGCGGCAGGCGTTGGCTGTGGCTGGGTGGCCGCTCGCAGGGCCGCACGGACGTCAAAGCGAGAGGCAGGCGCCGGGGCTCGTGCTAGTTCTGCACACACACGGCGCTCCTCCTGCCAGCGCGGGCAGGCGTGGTCGAGCACGACGTGGGGGCCCCCGAAGTTGGTGCAATAAGGCTTCGCGGCCTTGCACGCTACCTTCAGGTGGGAACCCCCGCATCGCCAGCACCTCCTCTCGCGATTGCAGCTCGCGGTGGCGTGGTCCAGCCTGCCACACCTGCCGCACTGCAGTGGTCGCGGTCGGCACATTCTCACCGGCCGTCGGAGCTTGTGCAGCGGAACCTCCGCAGGGGGGATGGTCGCCGAAAAGCGCAGGTATACTGCAGACCCCCTGCGAACAGCTGACTGCACCGGCACGGGCGTTTCGAGGCTGGTGGCAATTGCCTCGGCCGTGATCGTCATGTCGTCGACCCCGATGACGCCCGTGCTGCTCGACGACGGCTCTCGCGGGCTTACGTCGATGCCACAGATGGTGGTAATGGCCAGGAGCACCTCCATGGACTCCTCGGTGCCCGCGTCCGCCGCCACGACGTTACGGCGCGCATTCACCCGCACGTCCAACACGCCAGGCTACGCCGTGAGCTGCCCAGCGATTGCGTCGCGCGCCAGCTTCGCGAACGTTGCCCTCGGTTCCTTCGGTCGAAAAAGGACTGTCCCGAGGGCTGTGGGGCATGGGGGAAGCTTTTCCCCCTCGTTTCGAAGCTTTCGTGCCGCTCTCTTACGTTTAGAAAGCGACACGACCTCCTGCCAGCCGTCCTGGGTGGTTTGGTTACGGCTTCCGCCGCTGGCCGCCTCGGCAGGAGGCCGCGCTGCGCTTGCGTCCACGCGTAGGCAGCTCTTAGGGCTCGCAGCGCCACCTGCGGATTCCTCACTCGCTCCGCCGGTTCCTGTCTGCTTGCTTTCACCTCCGACGGTAGCGGGATGGTCCCGACGGGCGCTGGCCACCTTCTCGCTTCTCCCTTGTGGTGGCCGTCCCTTTCCCCGCGGCTGCCTCCGTGGCTCTCCCCGCAGGGCGTCCGCGTAGTTGCCGGCGGCTCGCTTGCTTCCCGGAACGTCCCCAGGCCGCGCGCCGATTGTCACCACCGGGCGGGGCTCCTCCGCCGCTGCAGCCGCGAGGAGGGACCGAATGGCCGCCGCTACTGCGGCATCCTCCCCCGTTCCGTCGAACATGGCGCCGCTGGTCGCCTCGCCGTCTCGCCGACTGCCTCGCTCCTGCTCGATGTGGACGGCGTCCAATTCGCCCATGACGACGGCGGCAAGCGCGATGGCCCGCAGGCCGCGCTCGCCCTGTGCTGTCGGACGCCCGTCCAGATTCCGCAGGTGCTCGAGCTGCCGGCGGCGAAGCATTTCCAGCGTCGCCCTCACTGCGGCGTAGGCTTGCTGCCGCTCGGCGTCCACCGCCGCGCGCTCCACGTCCGTTGAGGTGCTCGGGGAGTTCCCAATATCCCGCGAGGAGAACTCTGAGACGGCCGGGTCAGTTGTGGGGCTCAGGCTCACCTCGGTGTCGTCAGGAAAGCCCTCGATCTCGGCCAGCGTGGGCACCGCACCGGCCCGCCGTCGCTCGTCGCCAGGCTCCACGCTCGCCGGTGTGCCGGGGCCGGCGTCACCGCTCTCAGTGATGCTCACGCGCTCGGGAGAGCTCGAGCGCGAGTCGCCCCGGGCCATCGCTTTCGATACCGCAGCCCCGGGGTGGACAAGAAGCACTATTTAGCCTGATTTTACCGTGTTATGCGGAAAAATCCCGGGAGCACATGTGAAACGCGGCCGCCATGCTTGGCCCCCTGGTGGCGGGTCCAGAAAAATCAAGAATAATGGTTTTCAATGACGCTACCACTGATGTAGTGTCTATCCAGCAAGGCGAATTACCTAGAGTGAAGGAATATAAATATTTGGGAGTGTGGATAAACGAAGGGGATAACTACTTAAGAACTCACGAGGAGCAACTTAAGGTTAAGGGAAAGCGAAACGCAGCTATAATGAAGCATAGAGCTCTGTGGGGGTATAACAAATATGAAGTAATAAGAGGAATGTGGAAAGGAGTAATGGTTCCGGGTCTCACGTTTGCGAATGCTGTACTCTGCTTAAAATCAGACGTTCTATCAGGCCTTGAAGTAAACCAGAGAATGGTAGGACGTTTGGCCTTAGGCGCGCATGGAAAAACAACTAACGAAGCAGTTCAGGGAGATATGGGCTGGGCGTCGTTTGAAGTTAGAGAAGCTCAGAGTAAAATATGCTTTGAGATGAGGTTGAGGGCAACGGACTAACGAAGGTGGGCAGCTAAGGTTTTTAGGTACCTATACTTGAAAAGCGTGGACACGCAGTGGTTAAGAAAGACTAGAAGGCTAACGATGAAATACGGAAAGAACAGTGGAGAATCCAAAACAGCCAAGGTAACCAAAAAAGAAGCAAGACAGATTGAAACGATTAAATGGAGGGAAAAAATGGAAGCTAAAATGTCGTTAGAGATGTACAGGGCTGAGAAATTGAACATCAGAAAGGAAAATTTCTACGATAATTCCCAGGGCAGTGCTTTGTTTTTTGAAGCTAGAGCAGGTTGCCTGCGAACTAAGAGTTTTGTGGGGAAGTATTCACAAAATGATGGGGTATGCGTGGTCTGCGGAAAAGAAACAGAAACTATGCGGCACATAGTGTTAGAATGTGAGGTTATCCATCCATATCTACATGAAGGGAATATTGGGCTTCCAGAAGCCCTAGGATTTAAGGGTATCACAGAGGAAGGTAACACAGAGGAAGGACGAAAAGAAGATTAGACTGCTGGTGGACGAAAAGCAGAGAGGGGAATATTGCCTAGGACAGTTACCACCTGTAACAGGAAAAAAAAAGTTGAAGTCAGCCCCATGAGTCCTGCCACAGTTTGGACAGCGCTTCTTAGTTGAAGTACAGGACAGTTGAAGTACAGCTCATGGTCGTCTCCACAGCGGGGGCAGCGCAACTTGCGCTTGCACGTTCCAGCGATTGGACCGAAACGCTGACATTGCGTACACTGCACCGGCTTTTCTTCGTAGTCGTACACCTGGTGTCGAGTGTATCCCAGGATGACGTATTCATGTCTCGTGTCAGTGGTGAAAACAATCCGTATAACCTTTGACGTTCCCATGCGTCGCGCCGATCGTGCTGGTGTTCTCTGCCGTACGCTCTCTAGTATTTCAATGTCATAGACGCCCTGGGGTACTCCCCTGATAACTCCAACAGCACAGCTCGCTGGGCGAGGGTCATAGGCACGCACGGGAATGTCCCCGATCGCTGTTATTTGCAGGAGACGTTCAGTAGCATCGGCATTTCTTGTGTCTATAGACATGAGGTCGAGCCTGTAATTTGGACGCAGCTGCAGAACCCCGTTCGGTGCCTTGCATTCCAGGCTTTCTTTCAGCGACAGTGGATTGAAGCGAGTAATAATTTTTTTTAATCCAGCGGCTTTAAGATAACAGTAAGGCCATGATTTGGGACACTTGGGCTGCGTTGCTTGCCGCGACAGATAGAGATCTTTTAGATCCTCGACGTCGTTTGGGAGGCACAACAACTTGAAACGTCTCCTCGTTGGAGCGGAGTGTGCCGTCTTTAGCGTACTCATAGGCCATGGTGGTTCAAGACTCGGAGGAGATTGAGCTGATGTCGTGATTCATACCTTCAGTGACCGGTGATGCCAGCGCATGTGGCCGCAATCGCATCCTGTGGTGCAGTCCCCGTAGAGAGCAAAGTTGCAGGAGGTTGAAGAGGCACACTCTGCGGAGCATCAGAAGTGGACGGTATAGGCCTAGTGCTCCAGAAGCAGCTGCAGCCATCGAGCCAAGATGTGTAGCGGGCGGATGGGGAAGCCCCGGACGCTCCTCTGAGCCCGCGGGCAGCATCGCGAACGTTGTAGAACACTGTTCTAACCACGTTGTCAATGTAAAGACGAGATCGCACAAAATAATCCAGAAAACGCAGAGCGGGCTGAGCACCACCTCAAGCATTGTTTGCAGTTCCACTTCAGCATTGTTTGCAGTTGTTCTGCAGTCTCACTCAGCAATACTATATACGTCGTCCGCAAACCTAAAACGGCTCTAGTATTGTCCATTTATCCTTAGTCCTATGTGTTCCCAGTCAAGCTTTCTAAACAACCCCTATAGGCATGCTGCGAATAGTTTTGGTGAGATGGTATCTCCCTGTCTTACTCCATCCCGAACAGGGAATTTATCTCTTTGCTTGTGAAGCAAAGCGCTTGCTCCAAAGCTCTTGCCTGTGGAGCAGAGCTCTTGCTCTTCCACAATCAAAGCTCTTGTTTTACCCGTTCGTAATGTCATGCAGTGGATTTGAAAAGACGTCACTGTACCAGATATATAGGGTTTAAATTACTTTAGATACCCTGTGAAGATTAGCAATGCTAACAGTTGGGGTTCAGGCGTGGTGGCGCAGATTAATGCGGTGTGGTGCGGAGCCCAAGCCGGCAGGTTTCATCACAGGCGGGGTGCATGGCCGCTTTTCTGATGGAGGCAAAAGCGAAAACGCTCGTGCGTCGAGATATCACCGCACGTTAGCGATACCCATGTAGCCAAATTTATCCACATCCTTCCTCTACAGAGCGCCTCATTGGCCAGTGGCAGCTTCGGCCCACTAAAGCCTGAAATTTCAGTTTGATATACCTATTTGACATACGTAGCAGTCTTAACTTCGATCTATACAAGCGCTGCTATGAAATTTAAACGTGGGTAATTTCGGGATGGAACATCTATAGCTTGCATAGGTTTCGAGCTTGCTATACGCTCCGCTTCGGTGCGTAGATAATGTGTGGTGTGCGCTTCTCAACAGCTATCTCAAACCGGGTATGGGGCTTCACACTTGGGAGGTTCTCATTTGTAGTGAACACATAAGCACACTGCCTCGGCTACGAAAAAAAAACGGAGTAAAAAATTCAGGCAAGCTTGCACTCACGCGCAGGACTTCAATGGCGAAGCTGTTGGAAGTGAGCATTGCCGGACACATAGTTAAATTTCAGCATCATTGTTTATTTCTTCAGTTGCGGTGATAGTCGTTGTCATGTGCATCCAAGAGGTCGTCGTCTACTTTTCGGCGAGTGGTGGATGGAAATTCCTCCTCAGCAGCGTACGTAGACTTCCACCACCTCTTCGTCATTGATCCAGGCAGCGGTGGCGGGATCTGCAAGTCGTCTCGGGAAGGATTGGCACACTCGCAGCCAAGTCTCCAAATATCCATAATGGCTCGTAGAGAATGCGGCCGCGGTGACCTCTCCCGAGCGCTGTGTCTTTTCATCTTTAGCATTAGCGCTGGAGGTTTTTCTTTACATGCGCTTAGCCTTTGACGACAGCGCTGTAGTTTTCTTTTTTGCTAGAGCTACTGCGCGTGTCGAGGAAGCTCGGCGGGCGCCACGAGGCACGCACTCACGAGCTCTCGGCCTTTTTTTTTGGGTGTTCCTTCCTGCTATTTCGAACTTACGGTTTATTAAGCAGCTCCGCTGTTGAAACATGACGAAACATCACAACGTCTGTTGTGTGGTACGTACATGCTTCTTTTTCTTATACACATATATTTTTTTTATTCCTCAGCTGATGCACATCTGGTCCAGTGGGGCCATTCCAGTTACTTTTGCGTAACACAGCAGAAAAGCATTATAGGGTAGCAGATCAGTCTAGAATACAGCGTGCAACAGTAGCGGTACACGCTGCGCCTGCACGGGGCACACAGAGTCGAATGCGAACGCAATGCATGATCAAGCCAGCCATTCATAGGCATGACTGACGCCTTATGAACTGCAAAATATATCAACCCAATAGTTCCTAAGCTGTTTCATGGGGAAGCAGTCTTCTTGACGGATGTTGAGTGCTGCAATGTGTCGAACCAACCAACCTTTCAAGATGGCGTGCCAACAATTCACGAGCACAATTATATCTATAAGGCACTGAATAAGACTTTTTTGCTTAGTTGGTCATTATTCAGTGCCACGATTTCTGATGGTTGCATTCGATCTACGTACCTTCACCGAGACAAATATTTTGATACCCTACACGCCATATCGGCATCACTTTGAATTTTAGCCCAATCGGTGACTAGCCATGACTGTATCACGATAACAAGGAGGACGCATTTCTTTATTTATTCCACGCGATTTCCCTCATCGATAACTTTAACTTGATACCCAACAAGCCCTAGTGGCATCACTTTGAATTTTCACTCAATGCATGACTCCTCACGACTATCTCATAATAATACCCAGGAAGCATTTTTATATTTGTCCCACGTGATTCCCCTCAACGAGACCTTTAATTTGATACCCCACACACCCTAACAGGGTCATTTAAAATTTTAATCAAATCTGACTAATCATGACTCTCATAACTGCAACCAGGACGCATTATTTATATGTACCACGTGATTTCCCTAATTGAAACCTTCAATTTGATACCGCACATGCTTTAGCGGCCTCACCTTGAATTTTAACCAAAATTAAAAACATGAAGCCTTTTTTTTTTTTACTTGTCCCACTTGATTCCCCTCATCAAGACCGCAAATTTGATACCCTACACGCCCTAGCGAGTTCACTTCGAAGTTTAACCCAGTATAAGACTCGCCATGAATATATCTCATGACTATAACCAGGAAGCATTTTTGTATTTGTCTCACGTGATTCCTCTCATCGAAACCATTAATCTGATACCGAACACATCCTAGTGGCATAAATTTCAATGTTAACCCAAACAATGACTAACCATGACTATCTCATGATATAGCCATACGGCATTTTCGTCACACGTGATTTCCCTTATCGAGACCTTCAATCTGATGCCCCGCAAACCCTAGTGGCGTCATTCTGAATTTTTACCCAATTTATGACGCACCATGGCTATGTCATGATAATAATCAGGAGCATTTTTGCATTTGTCCCACGTGCTTCCCCTCATCGAGACCTTTAATTTGATGCGCCACACGCCCTAGCGTCATGAACTTGAATTTTAACCCAATCTATGACTAACCATGACTAGGTCATGATATAACGATAACGCATTTTTGTCCCAAGTGATTCCACTCATTTAGGCCTTGAATTTGATTCCCCACAAGCCCTGGCGGCATCATTTCGAATGTTAACCCAATATACGGCTTATTATGACTTTCTGGTGACTATACGCCTCGAGCTTCGCGATCGCTGCGCCGCCTGGCGCCGCTTCTCCGCGGCGTTGGCGGGATTTGCGCTACCTGGCTGATAGGGGCTCGGGCAGTGTTTTGGTTCTATTTCGCTTATTTTCGCCTTTCCGCGCCCTAAAAAAACTTGCTATGGTGACGTCTATAGACAAAGAATACGTTTAGGTCAGTTAAAAAGCAGCTGCGTCTTCGTAGAGTACGTGATCGCCTGCAAGAGCTACCCGGGGACGCGGTTCTGCGCTCTTCGTCGCTGCTCTTCCGAGCGTCGGCGGCGGCAGCAACATATCACCCATGTCACCTCCAAAATATCAGGCACAAATGAATTCTACTGTCGCCTCGTTTGGACCTGATACTGGCACAGTGAGAGATTGATTTTGTTTTGCAGCGTGGACAACGAAATCGGCTGCGTTTCGAATATATACGTCGCAGAAAAATATGTTTCGGGGATGTGATTACCCAATCCCGGACAATAACTTATGCATTTTATAAGAATATAAACCATGCGAAAATGTTAAGTATATTCCAAGCCTGTGCGTCGTTAAATATGTGCCCACACACGCCATATAGCAAGAACCACGGCCAGTTAATGAAACCACGGAAAAATAAATGCTGTGCAAGTGCGGAATTACGAAACATACAAGCTCTAACGGAAAAGAGAAAAAAAAAAACAGTGCAGCTTCCGACATGCTAAAGACGTTCGTCGAAACTTAAGCCAGGTAGGGTTCACCAGACCAACTATACGCGAAATGCAATGCTATTTCGCGAGACATCGATGGGGGGGGGGGGGGGGGAGGGGGGGGAGGGGAGGGGGACGGTGTCTACAAATGCGGAGCGGAATCAAGCAATGAACGTTTTAGTAGGCCCACACACAAATCTCGCGTTCTCTTTGCTTTTGTTTTTCTGCTTCAATGAAGAGCTGATCTTACGGCGGACGCATTTTTGGAAGTATACAGGGTAGGCGGTCCAACAAGCGATGAAAGGTGTCGTTGGAAGGGTGTGGTATGTGATAAGGCCCTCTGATTTCAGTTTCTGCTTTATTCTCAAGGCTCCCTGTGCCATATGACGATATTTCGAAGAACAATTTAGTCGCGCAGGCGGATTATATTGTAAGCCAGTGTCCGCGCTGCTCGCAGAGGATATATGCAGCATATGAATGTTTGCGGGCGCTCACCTCACGACAGACGACTCTGTCGTTTGCTGTTCCCGAGCATAATTATGCATTGTCCATCGTACTTTTGTTGAATATTCCCGAAATTAACACAGACTGGATGGTAAATGGTGGTAATCAATATCTGAGGTATAATATTGGCAAACGTAACTGGCGTGCTGTCAGGTATGAGTGCTCCGCTGATTATGTTAGCGCACAAAACCGATTTAAATCGCAGTGTATAGCCGTAGCATGCACATCTGAGGAACCGGTGGTTACGGAGACACAGCTAGTAAATTCAGGTCAGTGTAACCACAATCGGCTCCATCATACGCCGGTTCCGCGACGTTGGCCTGTGACACACACATGGCGCTTATACAGACCGAATATACCACACCAAGATCGCGTCAGAAACATTTAAACTCTCGTAAACACACCCCATTTGCGAATAGAGTGACTGCTCCACATAAACATGGATTTCAAACGCCCGCAAACGGTAAATCTCAGTCGTGAACGTGCCGCAAAAGCAGCAGCGGTACTGGGGAGTGGGGCGCGGACTCCCGCGGCTGCTTTCGAAACGGGCCGCTAGGGGATTTCAGTGGCGCCCCTACAGGCGGCGCTCGAGGCGTATACTCAGGAAGCATTTTTTAGTTTACCCCGCGTGATTCTGTTAATCGGGACCTTTAATTTGATTCCTTACACGCCTTAGCGGAATCAGTTTGAATTTTCACCCAATCTATCTCATAACGCGGTCATTGCGGGCCCGTTATGAGGCAGCCGCCGCCCTCTTATCCCCCCCCCCGGCGCTCACCTCTTCCTTTTTGACCCCTAGCATTAAAACCGTTAACAGAAGCAGGCGAACAACCAGCAAGCAAGCGCCGCCGTGTGCTTTCCTACCACCCTCTCCCACCTTATTAGAGGATCCATCAAGAGGAACAGGTGAGATAAACCTTTTTTATGACCTCACCAGTTGATTATCAGTCATACGCCCAGCCGCTAAAACATGGCTGAGCAAGTTCTGAGACTGAGAGTCATGAAAATTCAACAAGAAACTTTTGAAAATCAGACGCCCTTCCATTCCCCAACCGATCATGCGGAGCGCGAATGCAGCCGTACGCGCTGGTAACCTGAATTGCGAGCCCAAAGCGACGCATGAAACTTAACAGCCAACCATAGCTGCCTCCTAGGCTACTCATATGTACTCAGAACTCAAAACGGACTCAAAACTCAAAATGCCCTCAAACTCAACATGGACTCAAACTCAAAATGGACTCAGAACTCAAAATGTACTCAAAACTCAAAATGGACTCAAACTCAAAATGGACTCAAAACTCAAAATGTACTTAAAACTCATAATCGACTCAAAACCTAAAATGGACTCAAAACTCAAAATGTACTCAGAACTAAAAATGTACTCAAAACTCACTATGTACTCAGAAATCAAAGTGGACTCAAAACTCAAAATGAACTCAGAACTCAAGATGAACTCAGAACTCAGAATGGACTCAGAACTCAAAGTGGACTCAAAACTAAAAATGAACTCAGAACTCAGAATGGACTCAGAACTCACTCGGTCTCAGGCTTAGTCGAACTCAGTCGGGCTCAAACTCACTCGGGCTCATTCGGCTCAAACTCACCATGCCACACTAGCCTCGCGCTCACTCAAAATCAAACTCACGCGTGAGTTTCAGTCCAAATGAGTCTGAGTGAGTGGACTCATGACTGAGTCCACCGACCCCTGGTTGTGGATGCTGGTTTACGCTATTTATTGCCCAACTGTTGGCGCTTCAGGAGTGGATGTCGTCGCGCTGTGACGGGGCTTCTGTAGATGCTTTGCTCATGTATAGAAACAAAGTTGTGCGACGGCTTCTTTGTCGTAAACGGGTCGTTAAGTAACGTTTCGTTAAATATGTATGTCAGAAATGACGAAAGCCTGGCGTCTTATTTAGCTAATTTCGCAATGCTAGGCAAACTGCATAGACCGCCTCTGCAAAAAAATAGAGCACTTCATTTAGAAAAGTTTCACCTCGAGTTCGCCCAGTGTTGTAAAAAATGTGGTTGATGCCTCTCTCATAGGAATCGGTAAAACACGAAAGTGAAATGTGGCTTCACAGGAGAATTTATTGTGCATCCATATGAGCTTGCACATCGCTATTTATACGCCTCGAGCGCGACCTGTAGGGATCCCTCAAGCGGACTGTTTCGAAAGCAGCCGCGGAGTCCGCGCCCCGCTCCCCAGTGCTGCCGCTGCTTTTGCGGCACGTTCACGACTTGAGATTTACCGTTTGCGGGCGTTTGAAATCCATGTTTATGTGGAGCAGTCACTCTGTTCGCAAATGGGGTGTGCTTACGAGAGTGTAAATGTTTCTGACGCGATCTTAGTGTGGTATATTCGGTCTGTATAAGCGCCAGGCGTGTGCCACACGCCAGCGTCGCGGAACCGGCGTATGATGGAGCCGATTGTAGTTACACTGACCTGAATTTACTAGCCGTGTCTCCGTAACCACCGGTTACTCAGATGTTCATGCTACGGCTATACACTACGATTTAAATCGGTTTTGTGCGCTTACATAATCAGCGGAGCACTTATACCTGACAGCACGCCAGTTACGTTTGCCAATAACATTCCTCAGATATTGATCACCACCATTTACAAGCCGGTCTGTGTTAATTTCGGGAATATTCAACAAAAGTACAATGGACAATGGATAATTATACTCGGGTATCAGCGCATGACAGAGTCGTCTTGTCGTGGGGTGAGCGCCCGCAAACATTCATCTGCTACACATATCCTCTGCGAGCAGCGCGGAGACGGGCTTAGAATATAATCAGCGTCCGCGACTAAATGCTTCTTCGAAATATCGTCATATGACACAGAGAGCCTGCAGAATAAAGTAGAAACCGAAATCAGAGGGCCTTATTGCATACCACACTCTTCCAACGACATTTTTCATCGCTTAATTTTTGTTGAACAGCCTCCAAAAATGCGTCCGCCGTGCCATAAGCTCTTCGCTGAAGTAGAAAAACTAAAGGAAAGTGAACGCGCGTGGGATTACTAAAACGTTCACTGCTTGGTTCCGCTCCGCATTTGTACACAGCGTCCCCCTCCCCTCGTCCCCCCCCCCCCATCGATGTCTCGCGAAATAGCAGTGCATTTCGCGTATAGTTGGTCTAGTAAACCCTACCTGGCTTAAGTTTCGACGAACGTCTTTAGCATGTCAGACGCTGCACTGCTTTTTTTCATATCCGTTACAGCTATTATGTTTCTTAATTCCGCACTTGCACAGCATTTATTTTTCCGTGGTTTCATTAACTTGCCTTGGTTCTTGCTATATGGCGTGTATGGGCACATATCTAACGACGCACAGGCTTGGAATATACTTAACATTTTCGCATGGTTTATATTCTTATAAAAGGCATAAGTTATTGTCCGGGATCGGGTAATCACATCCCCAAAGCATATTTTTCTGCGACGTATATATTCGAAACGAAGCCGCATTCATTGTCCACGCTGCAAAATGAAGCCAACCTTTCATTGTTCCAGTATCAGGTCTAAACGAGGCGACAGTAGAATTCATTTGTGTCTGATGTTTTGGAGGTGACATGGGTGATAGTCAAACCCGGCCATAACGAACCCGGATAGAGCGAATTATGGTATATATCGAACAAAAATAATTCGGTTACGGAAATACATGGGAAACATATTCCTTATAACGAAGTTCACATCCGATATATCGAACTCTGGGCGCCTAGAATGACCGCCGAAATGCATGATTTCGGAGCGGCGATTGAGATTTGGATTGGCCGCGACCACGAAGCAAGAGCCGCGACTGAGACATTGCGCCTCGCACGCAGCGACGTGACGCCCAATACTTTCCGTAACTGTTTCCGACGCGCCGGACTCGCGACGGAACCCGCCCTGTCAGCGAGTCCGGACCAAGACAGCAGCATCGGTGAACTGTGGGACGAGCTCGCCAGCGTTCCCGATCATGTCGCGAGTGAAATCTGTCCGACGCTTATAATGAAGCGCTTTCGGCAGTCGATGTGCTCCGCCAATGCTTCTTAGATTTTTGAGGACGCGGACTTGAACTGGTGCAAACAATGTTTCGTCTAGAGAATGCTATGCTAGTTGAAGCCGCCAAAACGAAAGTGAAAACAAAAATCACCGCTTTGTTTTTTTTTTTTGCAACGTGAGCAGTTAAGGCGGAAAGTACATTTATTACTTGCAATAAATGAATTATTTTGGTATGGTAATGGCTACTGTACTGTGTTTCTTTCTGCATACGCGGATGGCGGAGTTGGTGGGGGGAGGGGGGGAGGGGGGGGGGAGGGGGGGGGGGGCGGAGGGGCTCCCGCGGATTGCGAACTCGTAACAATAAGCTCGTTATAGGCGGGTTCGGCTATATCGAACTATTGGATATATCGATTTAATCGCGGTGCATATTGCAGTTCGCTGTAAACGGGTTTGACTGTATGTTGCAGCCGTCGCCGACGCCCGGAAGAGCGGCGACGAAGCGCGCAGAACCGCGTCCCGCGGGTACCTCTTGCAGGCGATCGCGTACTCTACGAAGACGCAGCTGCTTTTTAAGTGACCTAAACGTACTCTTTGTTTGCCCATAGACGTCACCATAAAAAATTTTTTGGGGGGCGCGGAAAGGCGAAAAGAAGCGAAACAGAACCAAAAAAATTTAATTAGTATGACTCAATTATCACTAAACACCGAATTAAGCATCATTATTTTTCACTTATCAACCCCTATAGAGCGGGAGAAAAGTTAACTGGCTCTTATCGCAGTGACAACCGTGAGGACATGTATACATTTTGTTGTGAAACTCCCGTAGTGAACCCAAAAGGGCGAGCGTGCAGGCGGGAACAGTACACTGAACGCCGTTTAGTAGTTCTGCGACGCCACGCATAAAGCTTCGGTATTTAATATTGGCTCATGAAGTCCAAGTTCGCCGTTTCGCGGATTTTTTTTTTTTTTTTGCTGGAAGACGCCTTCGCGTAGCAGACGACGCCGAGGTGCGTTTCAGTTCCCCTCCGCTTGAAACCGCAATTCGCATTGGCATGGCCATCGAAAAAAAAAAAAAAGACTGAACCCGCAACGTTCAGCGAGTGGGCGCGACGCTGGATCGAGACCACTTTGCCACCACACAAATGCGTTTTTTTTTCTTTACTGCCGGTAGGGGCGCAGCCCAGTAGCCCTATCGAGCCCCATCCTTCGTATCATACTATCATATGATAGTACAAAATGGTACAAACAAGAGTGTGATCACGCAAATTTTGCTTGCGTCCATGCTAAGAACAGGCGCAAATTGTTTAGCCTAATTAACGACGTCGCTGCTTTGAAACCAATTTTTATTTTCAGTAAACAAAATTATTTTTCTACAGTATATACAAGGAAAACAAATTTTAAGTAAAGAAAAGTGTGCGCAGAGTGCTTTTCTTTCAATACAAATAGACATTTGTACTATTTACTGCGTTCCATTGGTAAACTTTTACTTATTTCAAACTTCTACCTGAGCAGTTTGGTATCTCATTGCGGGTGACGTCCTGAGTGTCTTCCTCCAACTGTTATCACACCATCGGCTTTCGAAGATGCGTTTCAAATGATAATATACGATGTATGAAGAGGTGTAAATGATAATTGAGAAATTGTACATGATGTCCCGCCTGGGCGACGTGTGATACCGTCGGCTGTGGCAACATTTTGGGAGGCCCCCCGGGGCCTCGTATCCGAATCCAAAGTAAGATTTATCACACAAGTGTGTTCTGGGGTGGCAGTAGGTTCACGAAAGGTATGCTTGTGGACCTCGATCCTTTGGAGGGACAATAGATGGATTAGTAAACATTGCGGGATTAATCCCGCGATATTAATACGAACACATTTCTTCGCTAGTAATTACGAGAGCAAATTGCAGTCGAGTCGCTGCGTTTACGCGCCTTAATGTGGTGGTTATTAAAAAAGGAGAAAAGAAAAGGAGAAGCATAGTACGCTGCTGTGGCTTATACCACGTCACCCGAGGATTCAGTGATCGAAAGGAGTCATCCATAACGTACCAAGCTACGACTCGGCAGAAGACATAGCGAGAAGCCTAATCTACTCGAGGAATCCCTCAGCGTTGCAGGCCAGAAGAATGGGGAAGACGAACTCAGTGATTATAGCATTTGCGGGTACAAAAGTGCCCTACTTTGTCTACTACCGCGGAGCAGAATACCGGTGTTTCCTGCACAAAAAATTGGCAATCTGGCTGGAGCAACAATCCTAGATAATGTGAGAGAAGAGACTTGGGGAAATGCCGAAATCTCGTGCACACGGGCGTTTTTGCTTTTCGCCTCCATCAAAACAGATGTTAGCGACCGGAGCGCGCGCGAACGACAAATTGGGCCCATCTCCCCGCGAGGGGGACTCGAGTAAATGCGTCGCATAGGGGGTGGGTGTATTGCGTTAACGTTTAGTGTTTGGGGAGTTGGTGGTAGTGAATGCGTTGTATCAGCAGCTTCTGGACGTAGTTTGAATGAGTCATGGAAATTTCGTCATTCTTGCGTGTTTCGCTTTGTTTACAAAGCAAGAAACGCAAATGCGTGCGGAGTTGTTAACTAGCTAACTAACTAACTGACTGACTGACTGACTGCAACGGCTTACTTGCACGAATGCTTTGCTCTGTGGACAGCCAATGCACTCGCCATTTGTACAAGTGCCGCTCGCACACACACAGCTGGCTGGCGCCGCATCTTTTCAAAGTGCTACGAGTTGTGCCGCGCCTCCACCAGATGGCGCCACGGGTCCCGCGACCGACAGAAGACGCAGTGAAACATCCTCCTCGCGAGGGGCACGATCAAATGCAGAGCATTTCCGGGGGCGCACGACGTTAAGTAGTTTGCGTTACGTTTATGTTGTTGCTCTTGTGGCAACTGCTGACGAGAGAGTGCTCGTCAGCAGTAATTTAAATGAGTCAACGATATAAGGGGCGTTCGTAGCGTCCCATTCTGTGCCGGCTTTGTGGCGCAGTGGGTAGAGCACAATGTACATTGCGTTCCGCCCGCAGGGTCGAGGGATCGAAACCGGGCGCCGGATAGTATTTTTTTGTATATAGTAGGGACAATGACGGTGCGGACTACGGACGTCAACGCGGGTGACATCGTGAGTTACTCAAATGCTCTGCATTTAAAACACTGCACGAGCCCCTATCAGCCACGCATCGGAAATCCCGTCAACGCCGCGGAGAAGCGGCGGCAGGCGGCGCACCGATCGCGAAGCTCGAGGCGTATATTACGTCGGTATGGCACCGTTAGACGCACCAACGTTAGACGCTGGATTGCACGCCCCGGAACATTGCGTAAATGCGACTGAAATTACAGCCCCTTAAAAACCGTGCGAACGAAACGAAGCCGAAACCGAAAGCCGCGTCCACGAAGACGCTGGCATCGAGGCGCCAACTGTCGGCGTTCATTAGTGCCATGAACTGCGCTTCACTTCTCCTAGACGGCAGCATCTCCTAGACGGCATCTGAATGAAGAAAGTAGTGGGAAAGATATAAGGCGCGTTCGTAGACCTCCGTGCGGTTTAATTCGTAGCGGATTCTGCTTCCGGTAGCGCTAGCGAGCGGACGCAGGATGGCGAGCTCCGTCCAAGGAGCGGCTTCGGCGGGCGTTTCAGCCCGCGGTAACAGGATACCGATGATTATCAAGTTCTTTTGCCCCAGTTCCCAACTAGTCAGTCAGTGTTAAATACGGTGTTTCTTCATGCTGGTATACGGGCCCGCCCCTATATCGTCAAGGACTTTCGCGACAGTTTGGCTCGTCTGTCACTGCTCGCTGATGTCGCATTGGGAGCGTACCAGGTGAGTCACGTCTGGGCAGTGACTTTCAAGTCGGCGGAAGGAGTGAAGAAGATTTTTGCCGCGAAAGACGTAAAGGTAAAGGACCGGCGCTGCATCGTCGTTGATTCGGGAAACCAGGAGGTTCGCCTAAAGGCACATTCCCACTGGCGATTCGCCTCGTCGCGCGACGAAACGCGACGTCGCAAAGCGATGAGCCGGCCGTCGCTTTTCGTCGCTTTGCGACGGCGCAGCAGATCGTTCTCGGTCCGAATTCCCTCGTCGCGCGACGGCCCCGCAAAACCGGATAGCCAATCATGGCCACGGAGTAGGCTGACGTAGCCGGAAACGAAACGTTTGTTTACATCCGTCAATGCAAACGGCGGCGGGCGCGCGAGCCCAACGTTGGGCGAGCCGCCGCCGCTGGGCTCGCTCGGCCAGCGCTTGGCCCGCTATCGCTGTACCCGCCGGGTCGGGCCGGCAAGCAACTTCCCGTGCGCTTCGGTTCTTTGGTCAGAGGCTTCAGCGTACGCGTGCACTAATCAACGAGTAGCGTGAAACTCATCAGAGTGGAGAAACGTGTGCGGATTGTAAAAGCAGGTAATCATCGTATACAGGTGGATAGCGAAACAATAGGTTGACTTGCAGCCTCTTCGTACTTCTATCGGCGACTGGTAAACACGCGTAGAGTTCGGAGGCGTCAGAACTTTGCGCCTGTGAAAAGAAGCGAAATTTGTGGGCCGTGATGCGAGTGTTGTGGCGTGAAAGCAAGCGTGTGCATTTCTTCGTGCAATAATATGTTGAAAGGAGCCGTCTTGAGTTTGTTGTTTTCTGCTCCTCCCGCAACCCGCAATGCTTTCGGCATTGTTCCAGTTTAATAGCATGTGTTTTAGTTTGATTTCCGCCTGTTTTAGATGCGGCGCATCTCTTGCTCTGAGGCATTTCCCTACTGCGTCGTCGTCGTCGGCGGCGGCGTCCGTCCGCAGCCCTCCTCCGTTCGCCTCTCCCACAGCTGTGTGCAACACTCTCACTCCGCCGCATTAGCATAACGACAGCTGGCGCGCTTGGTTGGCGCGCGCTTCGCTGCGTTAACGCTGCGTTAACAGCTGCTCCGGTGCGCATGTGCGCGCATGCGCGACTCTCCTCCGCGGTCTCCGCTCCTTCAACCCAATGGAAACGCCAATTGAACCCCCAGATGCGCCGCATCACATCAGGGTTCCCTCGCGGGGAGATGGAGGCAATTTTTGTCGCGCTCGTGTAATATAATTTTCTTTGACTGCGAATGGTTGACGCTCCAAGGAGGTCGTTCAAGTCGGGAAGCAGCTGCGCTGAACGCAGTCGCATCATTGCTCATCGCAAGTGCGAACACCGCCTCATGGCCTCATCGCGCGACGCGCGCCGTCGCGCGACGAGGCAAATCGCCAGTGGGAATGTGCCTTAAAACTTCACTGGTTGCTCTATAACGTGCCTGAAGACGCCGTTCGCGTTGCGCTAGCACCTTACGGGCGCGTCGGCGAGGTGCGCAGGGAGGGATGGCGCGTCGACGGCCTTCAAGATAAAGGTCCAACGCTGCGTTCGGTGACCCTGAAGTTGAAGGCGGGTGTGACGGCAGATGACCTGCCGCACGAACTTCATGTTGCGGGAGACAGGGATCTCGTTGTTGTCGCAGGCTGGGCACCCCAGTGCCTGCGTTGCAGCACCAAGGGGTACATCAGGCGTGAGTGCAAGGTGTCGCGGTGTTCGCCATGTCGTCGCTTTGGACACGAGGCGAGCGCGTGCGTAAAGTCCTACGCGACTGTCACCGGGCCTGCGAGGGACGACGAGCTCCGTGAAAACCCCATGGACGAAGAGGACGCGGAGGAGACGGAAGCTGGGACCAGTGGCGAGGTGGTGGCGACGCGCGTCCCGGGGGTGCCGGTCGTGGCAGACGCTGGTCTGGCGTTCCTCCAAAGGGGCAGCTAGGCCAGCTGAAGACGCCAACCCCGTGCACTTTGTCGAGCCAGGCCAGCAGCACCAAGGTGAAGGAGTTGATGTCGAAGACGATGCCAACTCCCGTAGCGGACGTCATGAACATGGAGCTCAATGGTGCCGTCGCAAAGCGGCAGCACGAAGGCAACGATACCAGTCAAGGCACCGAGGTTCCCAGCGTCGAGGAGCCGCTTGCAAAGGCTGTACCCAGGCGTCGTTCGGGTTTCAAGTCGAAGCCTAACGTGCCCCCCTACCGACCGACGCCACCGGGTTTACCTTCCTAGCACCACTTCGGGGCTTCGAAAGGGAGTGTGTACCGGAGCCCGCAGCGACGCTGGAGTCCGTGAGAAGAGACCTATGTTTTGTAGCGTAAGCTACACTGGCCGAGGTTGAGCAGTTTCGCGTGGACTTTGAAGGGCCGTGCTGCGCAAGCGCGAGGAGCATTGGATTGGATTGGATCGGATCGGATCGGATCAGATTGTATTGGATTGTATTTCGACTGGATTTGATTGGATTGGAAATAAATTGGATTGCATTGGAATTCGACTACGGGTGTGTAGAAAATCGGGTCCGCACATTCGCCCGTCTGCGCATTCCAGAGGAGTGACGTCATAGCCGCGGCAGACGCACTGGCGCGGGCGCCTCCCAGCTGTGCGCCTCCGTTGCGCAGTAGCCAAGTTTGACGCTGCGCCGGAGCCGCTTGATAGCCGTTTCGCGTGGCTCCTGGAGAGCCGTGCTGCGCATGCGCGAGCAGCAGTGACTGGACTGGACTGGACTGGATTGCATTGGACTGGATTAGATTGGATTGGAAATCGTTTTAGCAGCAGTAAGCATGATAATCAGCTAATCCTAGACAACCAGGAACCCTAAGAATAACCAGCTGAACGTTAGCTCACGCTACGTATATCCTGACATAGCCGAGCTAAGCCTCCGCTAATTTTTTTACGTTGGCTCGGTCTCGCACTGCTTGGTAGAAGCGAACGCGAGTGGGCGTTCCAGTTCTTGTTTTGCGTTTCGGGTTGAGTTATGTTGTTTACGTAGTGTTGAAGGCAACCGTTGTGCGACAGGTTTGGTTCTCCTCTCAACATAGTTTTTTTAAACAAGCCTATGAGCATCGCCACACTAAATGTCAGGAGACTTGCTGACCGTAGGCGTCAAAACAATATCGACTCGTGACTGACGGTGACCTGGACATTGTGGCCTTGCAAGAGACCAAGGTTGAGTGGGAGGACCAGACCGACCGTATGGTGCGGCCCTTCATGGTTCGCTACGATGTCTGCGTTCCTCATTCCGTCTTATTGTCTGCGGGCGGCGTGCTTTAAATAAGGCGTAGTTTAGGAGCGACTCTAAAGACTGTCACTGCGTCGGAAGCGGGCCGGTTTGTTGTGTGAGCCTTTGATTTGGGTTTAAAAGAATGCGTGTTATCTGTGTGTACGGGCCCAACAACGGCGCCGAATGAAAGGCGTTTTTCGAGGATTTACGAACATGGTGTAACACTGAGCGGCTGTTTATTTTGTTGGGGGATTTTAACTGCGTGGGTACTGCGCGTGATAAAAGCAGCCCGCCAAATTTCCGAGATGCAAGTACGGCGGTGCTTAACGACATCGCCACAGACTTCGCCCTGGAAGATGTAGGCGATAGCCTTGGTGGCGCTGGGACAGTACAATACACTCATTTTCAGGGCGATAGTCATCCTCGTCTGGATAGATTGTATATGTCGCTTGAGCTTCTGCCTGAGTGCGACGATTACCAAGTGTCCCCAGTGTCGTTTAGCGACCACTGTCTCGTGTCGGTATCACTTGGTAGGATCGGAAAGCGAAGAAACGCGTTCTGTTGGGGGTTGTGGAAACTTAATAACAAGTTGCTTGAGGATGAAGAATTTGTTGAGGCCGTCGTGGCATGTGGACGGGAGTATGTTTACAGTAAAGACAACGTTATCTATGCGTCTAAATGGGAACATTTTAAACAGGGGGTTAAAATGAAGGCCCTCGAAAGATCGTCTGCAATGCAATATGAGGAGAAAAGGAAAGAGGCCTGGCTCCGGAGCACTCTGGATGTTTTTGTAAAGGAAGAATGTAAATCACCTGGTATGTTTAAAGACGATACTCTAACTCTAAAAGCGCAACTTGAAGTCATCGACAGGGAACGCTATCACGGCGCACTTGTACGGGCAAGGGCTGAACGTTTCTTGGCGAAGCGCCTACAAAAAGAGCACTTAGTTCGGAAAAAAGATACGCTCGTAGGAATATGATTGCCGAAATTGTGTCCGATGGTGTAGTGTACAATGACCAGACCAATATTGAGCGGTGTTTCTGTGAGCATTATGAAAAGTTTTTTGCGCGTCACCCTGTCGATGCGGTTAAGTTTAAGGAGGAGACTATATGTTTAATGCCAAACTTGGCTGAAGAAACCATAGAGTATCTCGCAAGGGATATCACCGTAGAGGAGGTGAGGAGAGCCATCGACGAGCTGAGTCCTGGAAAGGCACCAATCCCCGATGGTTTATCCGCAGCCTTTTATAAAATGTTTAAAGAAGACCTTAGTCCTGTGTTGTGTAGAGTGTATTTGGAGTCGTATCAGAATGGTGTGCTTCCGCCTTCATTTTTAGTCACATATCATTTTCATCCCAAAATCTGAGGATGACGCTATAAACTCAGAGAAATCTCAGGGTATCGCCCCATTAGCCTGACGAATGTCGACTACAAGATTTTAATGAAAGTATTGGCTTCCCGCCTGCAGACTGTGATCAAAAACATTGTTGGTCTGCACCAAACTTGCGGAATAAAAGGAAGGTCGATTGTAACGAATGTTCATACTGCCCGGAGTGTTTTGGAATGTTGTTAAGCAATGCTTCAAATTGACCTGGCAAAGGCCTTTGATCAGGTTTCGCACGAACTGCTTTTAAACATGTTAGAACAAGTAAATGTAGGGTCTGTTATTCTTGATGGTGTGCGCATGGCGTATACAGGGTGTACAACTAAGCTCGTTGTCAACAAAAAAATTGGCAAACCCATCCCAGTTCAACGGTCTGTACGCCGGGGTTGCCCGTCGTCCCCGTTGTTTTTTTGGCTCTACATTGAAGCCTTTTGTTTGAGTATTTTTGAGAGCCAAATATTCAATGGTTTTCTACTAGAGCCATGCGAGGTGCGCGTTTTGGCGTATGCAGACGATATTGCTCTCTTTTGTGTCGATAGGAGCAGCATAAGCGTTGGTGTAAACACGCTAAAGGCTTTCTGTAAGTACAGTGGCCGTGGCGTGAACTGGCAGAAATGCTTTGGTTTTTGGCCTGGCTACTGGGACACTACACCGAGTGTTTTTGAGTGCATAAGCTGGCAGACGATGCCAGCGAAGTATTTGGGAGTGTCGTTGGAAAATTATGTTTATAATGATCCTTATTGGCACAGGCAGGCTGTTGAACTACGAGAAAAGGCCGAGTAATGGAAAGGCATTTCAATGTTTGCCAGGGCCTCAGTGTGTAACGTGTTTTTTATGAGCAAACTCTGGTACGTTCTTTAGGTACTTCACTGTTCTCGTAAGAACGTACAGGCTCTGCATCGTGTGTTTGCATGTTTATATGGGGGACTGCGTGGGAACAAACGACCCGCACGAACTTGTTTCGGCGGGTGCGCGTCGGGGGTCTTTCTTTTTCGCATTTTTTTTTGCGACAAGTTGTCAATCGGTTTTGTTTCTGCGTGACGCGAATGATCCTTTCTTGCGCACTGTGTGTCACATGAGGCTAGCTAGGGCGCTACCTATTTCTGTTGTTTCTTCTGCGTTTTTTACTTTTGGTGCACCCAGAGGATATTTTAGTGAGGTAGTACTGGCAAATTTGTCAAGCGTGACGCGCAAAAGACTGTACCATGACATTGCGGATATTGCTTTGCCTGTGCCGATGTACAGATCTTTGTACCGTGCAGGGCCTGGACAGGACGTACTTAAACGAGTAAAGAGAATTGCAGTGCCGCCATGGGTTAAAACGTTCTTTTTTAAACTTCACGTGGGCGTACTTCCAGTAAAAAACTGTCAAAAAGAAAAAGGTCTATACATTCCATGGGGGGTTGAGTGTTACCCATGCAAAAAACCCGAGACGGTTACACATGTTTTCTTGGAGTGTCGGGATGGGGTCTTCTTTTGGAATGTGCTTCAGCGCACATTAAAGAAGGACTTTCCCCTGGATGCCTACGGTATCAGGTTTCTACCCATTCAATGCGAGGATGGGGTACCATATGACCTCTTCATGGATCTGGCCCTACACGGCATTTGGAAATCGCGCATGGCCATACGCCACCGCGACATCGATGCCAAATGGTCCGAAGAGCACTTTTCTGAGTCTGTTCGTCTGATTATTGAAGTGTGGAGGGCTCAGCCTGAGCCTCCGGAATGGTTGCCCGTGTTTGAAACATTAACAAACATGAAACAATTTTAGCCGTTACTCTGTTAGTCAAGTGCTGGCTAGCGTTTTTAGAAGTCTAGTGTTTTGTTTCTGATGTGTCAAAGTATGGCAATAAAGAAAAAATGTCGTAGCGCAGTGGGCAGAGCGCTGTGCACCCCCGTTGCGGTGAGAAAGTTCATGGCTCGAATGCGGGCGCAGCCGCGTCAATGGAACTTTTTCTGGCGACGTCATTTCCGTGACGGATATGGCGCCGCTCATATCTTGGTGTACCCGGGCATAAAACACTTTCTTTTTAAAAAGCATGAATAAAATTATCAACTTGATGCGATTACGAAAGCGTAAACGGGAAGGGCATCCTACAATACCACAAAAAATGCAGCTCTTAGACTCAGGGTTGTCATTCCAAGGGGCAGAGACCAAGAAATATTCATCGCTTTTTGTTCCGGCGGCAAGCACGTGGGTAAGGAGAACATTTAGGCAAACGCTTTTGAGACAATCCCTAAACTCATTTTCGCCTCATAAGGCACATCTCATCGAAGGGCTATCGTGCTGCTGCAACAAGGCATGGAAGAAATGTGCCCAAATACAACGTCGCGCCCTCATAAAGACGTTCATGATAAAGCAGTATCACGTCCCCTCCGAACTGCGGTTAACAATAAGCCGCACTTCTGAAATAGGCAGAGAGTTTGGAGACAGAAAATAAGTCCTCAATAAAGCCGCATTCGGGGGAGCGGGCTTTGCAACCAGAAGCTAGACTATGATTTCAGCCCTATATACTAGCCAAGCGAAGAAAAACATACTGAAGAAGAATAAGAAAGGTATTTATTTAGCAAATCTTCATGCGTACAAATCCTATGAATTACATCTGCATACATGATCACACGTCTACTTTTGGATCAATACAAAAAATTTGCATTTTTTTCTATCCAAGTCAAGAACTCTGCGAAAACACAAGGTACATTTCGGGGACGTACAATCTGAGTGAATATAAAGATGCACGGGCACAACAATGCGAAATAAAAACCAGGATTCGAACAAAACAAAGGTACGAACACTTCGGAAATATACAAGGAGTCAAGAAACGATACATACTATGTGCAACAGAACAAAGATTCATCTAGAGGAACTATATGTGGTAGACATTATGTAGGTTTTTCTTGACTGTTAATTTTCTGTCAGACATATTATTGTGTGTGGTAGGCTATTCCATATTTATGTGCCAACAAAAGGCAGGCTTCGACGTCGGCATTCATGACATATCTGCGTTAGGTTAAGGTTATTATTGTTAGTATAATATTTCTACTAGGAAAGCGTAGAATGTATATATATATATATATTTTTACAATGTAAAACTCTTTATTTTTCATAAACAAAGACTAAGGGTACGGGGACAAAAGGTACGCATAAGTACCTGACTGGGTCCCTGCTCCCTTTGAGACATCAGCAGCAGCACAAAGTTACAAGACGAGAAAAAAAATTCAGTATTACTGGTAACCGAGCAAACAAAAAAAACAACAAATTTTCAAGCAGTCGCAACACTTCGCGTAACAGTGTGAGCATAACACAACATATCATCACACAATAACATTTATATAAACTTATAAAGAACCGAAATTCAAATGGAATTTTTTATACAAAAAAGAGAGGTACATATACAACGCAGGATGGCAATAGCTAAATTTACTTATAAAATAAGTCAAAATAGAGATCTTGCACAACAGTATTCTCGTAATATTCGTTTAAAGGAATTTGGAGGACATGTTTCGATAATCTCACCGATATGAGAGGTACGGACTCTTAGTACACGTTACACTCTTGATCAGTATGGCTGTTTTGTAATCTCGAGGTTGATTGAAATGCATGAGGTTCAGTTCTTTAAAAAATGGCGAAGATAGTGCATTTCTCGGTACCGATGGTATTGTGCGCACTGCTTTTTTTGTAATGATTTCATAGGTTTGGAGTACGATGTATAAATGTAGCCCCGGGACTCTACGCAGTAGGTTAAATGGGAGTGGAAAATACTACAGTATATAAGGCGCAGTTAAGTTAAAGCGCCCACAGCTTTCTTGCGGACTGTTTCTATGTGCATGTGCCCAGTGCATTAATCAGTACAATGTTACACCTAAGTATTTCCATCTATCTACTTGGCAAAGTGCTTTGCCATACGCTTGCAGGTTACACACGTTGGATAATTGCTTTCGACGGGGAAAAAATCCTTAATTTTTTCTTTTTAATATATAGCACTAACCTGTTGGCGTTGATCCACCTTACGTTCTAGCGAGATCTCCATGAGCAAGGGTTTTGGCTTCCGCCACAGAGTTGTAGATGATTAACAGCGCTATATTAACAGCATTCATGATTGCTTTAGCGTATCTAAGGACTTTGCATAATCATTTACAAATAAAGAAAATAAAATATGACCCAGACCCGAGCCTTCTATCTTTCAGTGTTAACTTTTATTCAAATACGTCCACAAAATCCTTACGGCTTGTTAAATAACTTCGGAGGCATAAAAAAAGGCGGATGTAGTGAACTTTTTTTTCCATTCATACAGAGCCCTCAAGCCATAAATTGAGTCCGTTATGCGAGAGCATGGAGCTATTTCATGTTATCATGGGGACCATGCGCATACGTTCTTGGATTGTAATGAACAGAGTGTAGAACAAAACCACCGCAACCCGCGACGCTGTTTTAGTGCTTCGGTTTTTGTCGCTGTTTTTGTCGGAGTGCTATTTTGTCACTGTGCTGTTTAGTCGTAGTGCCTCTTTGGATGTTTCACTGTTTTGTCGCTGTGCTGTTTTGACTTTGTGCTCTTTCTATGGATGTAGTTTCGTCACGGCAATGAATAAATAACGCCATTTAGGTAACGGCCTTCCGAATTTTCCAAAAAACGTTAGGAGGGGGGAAGGCTACATTTCCACGCACTCCCATTGCAGCGGCAATGCTAACGCAGTGTTTGCCGTGCCGCATCTATTTTCGAAGGTAATATGATAGCCCACTTCCTGTACAACCAGTGTGTTTCCCTCCGAAGCAAGCATTCCATAATGCGCAAAAACAAGAATTTGGCTGGGTTGGTCATGCTGGGTATGGCTGGGTTGGTCAGGGACGAAACACAACGGACTCACTAATTAATGCTAACCAATGCTAACCTGATCGATGCTAATCAAACACTTCTGTGTTAAGCCGACACGCGTGTGAGCACCATCTCCAGGCTAAAGTCCCTTGATCGGCGTTTAGCTAAAGCAGATGAAGGGATTTTACTCCAGGCCAGCCTGCGTCCACGTGACCAAGCACGTCCACGTGACCAAGTGAGTGGGTTGTGTGTGTATGTACTAACATATGTGCATTCAAATTTCATCCGTTTCTATGCATCGTAGGAGCCATAGAAAAGTGAAAAAGCACTCAGGTCAGCACATTAGCATCACAAGTCCTGGACGCAGACAAGTACGGCAGAGAACTGAAGGTTTTTCCCAACGAAACCAGACGGAAGCTGGCTTCATGGATCGTGTTTTAACAGGCGGCGCCCTCTGGGACGAGAAAAAGATCCCAGTCACCGCAGTGTCTGCTCTCTTTAACTGCAGGGGACGCAGCCTTCCAGCAGCGCGTGGCAAGCAGTGCAAAGTATCTGGGTCGCTGTCTCAAGCGGCTCGTACGTCACGGTGTCACGGTCACGGCTGGTTTTCGCGTGAAACGCGCGTGGTCGTGTTAACCGCAGAGTTACTTGTAATATCGGCATCTACTAGCCCTGTAGCAAACGCGGCTCGAAATAATTTCACACAAGCTTTACTGGTAGCTAAGCAGACCATTGATTAGTGTTTGTGCAACAAGCCTCATTAGGACCTGGGTACGCGCTCCAAGGTAAATATAAATGGTAGCGAAGCTTCGGGCATAAAGCGGTTCAGAACCTATTGCCAGCGACATCAGCATGGCGGCTTATGGGAGGGGTGAGCCTCATTTCACACACGATCTCTATGACACCCCCTCGCGCTCCTGTCACGTGATCAAAAAGGTCGTGACGTCAAGACCAAAAGTCACGTGACAAAGATCGTTTCGTCACGTTCTTGCTTTGCCCAAAACAAATCGTGCCGTGCGCGTTTTCTCAACGTTGGCGTCGGCGTTTGTTTGACCATAGCCTCCTAGTAGGTTATATAGGAGGCTATGGTTTGACGCCCCATTTTCTTCCTCTAAACGTCAGTGCTATCCGCGTCTTACGTTGTCATGGCCGGTAATTTACACCAAGTGCAGCGTCGATCTGCAAACGCTAGACTTCGCGTTGTGTGCTGTGCTGGGAGCTCACGGGTGTAGCCGGCGTGCTGAGCCCTCGTCGACGAAACGGTGACCATGACGACACCGATCCATCTCGTGAAAAATCGAGGACGAAGTTTGCCACCACTAGTTCTGCAGTACCTATCCTACAAGTCACGTTGCCACCAGCAATGACATGCAACAACGTGCCAGAGATCACCACACGAACAAACGCCGTGCTGTGATGTGGCGAATACAGTGAGGTTCGATTGTGTGCATCGGAGCGTAGAGCTCGACGTACTTACCACATTCGGATTTTGCGGTAAATGCACAAATGAGATGTGGAGGAGTGGAGGGTGTGTTGTGTCCTATGTACCGATTACTTTGTGCTGTCGCTCTTCATGTCGGCGCACTCGGCGGTGAAGTGCGATGCTTGCATGGGCAGCGATTGTTGCAGGCAGCCGCTGCAAGCATCGCGCGGTTGTGCTGGTCAGTTACGATCGCTTTGGCGTTCGGTTAGCGCCCGAGGTTGTTTCGCCCAACGGAGCTGCTACCCGCGTAACATGCTGCGCGTTGCGGGGACGAAAGATGGCAGCGGCGGTGGTGAAAGAAAGGGTACGGAGACCATGGTGACAGCAGGACGCTTGTTTTCATTATCCCTCGTCCATGCACTTATTCTATTCCAGCATGAAGGCTAGACTTCTGCCAATTTACTAGGACGTCTTAACTTAGCTTTAGGAACGACAAAAAGTAGGTTCTGTATCTAATAACAGGTTCGAATTTCACATTTACAAAAAGCCAGCAATTATACTGGACTATAAAAGGCCACTTTACAAGTGCCCTTTTAGGGATGCTGTAAATCAGGCATGTTCTCTGAACAACCTCCGCTTAAACCCTTTCGCACTTACCCCCGCCTTTTAATATATATCCTCCTGTGGGCATTGAAGTGTCCACCAAATGTGCATTCTGCTCTTTGTTCTCTTGAATTTCATTTCAAGCTTCATAAAAACCGCTTTTGGCCTCAATGTCCAACGAGACGAAGGGTCCAACAATACTAAGGCCCACTGTTTTATTCAAGACATGCATTTGTTGTGAAGATTAAGCCGATAGCGGTAGGTTCAAGCGTGTTGTGCCAAATGTTACGCTACGTTAATAAAATGAGCGTTGCGACTGTGCAGGTAGTCATGTGCGGGCCTCACCTTTGCGTCAATATAAAGCGTTGCACATGAATGTGCCGTACCGGATGGCTTTCGTCAACCTTCTAAAAATAGTTCCGCCGCAAAACAAACAAGAAAGTGTGATTGTGATTATGGAAATCTATAAGACTAATCTGTTTGTTTGCGGCACAGGGTACCATCATATGATTAATGGCGTGTGAAGACTGGACCGGAAATCACAAAATTTTGCCAATTACTCTTAGGCCAGAAAAACGAACTTCTGCTCAATTGATTCTTTTAGCAACGTGTGAGCTATCTTCTCGATTTAGCCGGAGCACTCCTTAATGATTCAAAAAATACAGCGCGACTTGGACAACGACGGTAAAGAAGGACGACGGGTCAAGCGCTCATGGTTTACTAGAATTAACGTGCACACAAAATCATCTAACCCGCTATGAAAATAAATAATTGCATTCGAGCAGCATCTCTTGGCGCTCTCTCTTGTTCATTCCTTTGTTTGAAGTATAGTTGTCCATCCCTGGGAAGTATGGCAACTGAACAACCCGGTGGCAGATTAACCGTTTGTCTGCTCACATTTAGTTCCTAAAGTGTGTAATGATTGGGGCAAAGTCAAGTAGTCCCCCAGAAGACCAACTTTTAGTCCTTTTTTGCCTATGCATGCATGCAGTCTTTTTAGGCCGACTATGCGGAAATAACATTTTCAGGGGTTGAAACATTGAGTGCACTCTGAGCCTACTCGTGCTCACCATCCCACAGGACGGATCAGGCTCCAACTTCAACGCACAATGACTCAGCTAACCAAATTCATCCACCGCACCAAGCACAAACGGGCAGGAGTGAAGGAACCAGACATCATCCGACTTAAGCTTTTCTCATAAGGCACATTATGTACGGCACACCTTACCTGTCTCTCAAGCCAGCCGAACGGCGAACATTCTGTACTTGTGACATGACGCCATAATATCGATCAATGCAGGTGAACAGGATATGCCTTTTCGTATGCTGTGAATGATCTCGTGGCACCTTGTCACAAGCACAGACACTTACGCACAGAATAGTAATAGAAGTAAAACGAGAACAAAGCAACAAACGTAAACAAAGAATTGTAAGCCTTATTTCGGAAAGTAGGGTAACCTGGCACAGAAGACGACAGCTTATCTGAAACCAGGTAACCGGTATCGACAACAATGAACCGCAGGAGTACAGTATTATGATTTGTACTAGCTGCTATGTAATTATTTGTGGCCATCCTAAGCCATCGACAAAAGAGGTTTTTTGATCCTCTGCTACCTCGTGCGGCTCCTTCCCACCGTGAATTGTCATCGCTCATTTCATTTTGCATATCCCACGTGGCACCACCAATCCAAGATCAGCTTGCCCGTCCATAATGGCCGCAATTTTGCCATAGTCAAAGATCGATATTATGTATTTGCAGAATAAACAGGTATCTACTGTTGTTGTTCCCAGTGCCAAACAAAATAGACCACAAAATGCGACCTCCGTGTGAAGTTTGAGCGCGAACAGAACAGCGATGCGCTCATGAAATTTTCATTTCCTGAGCTTATTTTCATTTCATACGCTCAGGAAGTGTTCCATTTATCAATGTAACACATGTCCTGGTGCTGAGGGCATCGTCAAATTTCTACTGCTGCGGACAGATGAGGAAAGGGAATTGATGAAAAGAAGATGGTTTTTGAAAAGTGAATACTATGGTAATTCCAAGGCTTGAAGTTAGTATTTGGGCTTGCTCTTGTGACAGCGTGAAGCACAATAACGTCGTTTTTATAAGTGGGCACGAAATTTAGACGAAATATCAGAAGGGAAGATATTGAAGTAGGATGTTTTATCTCAGTAACTGATTAATATGTGAAATCCTGGATGACAAATATGACACATCAAACCGACGCCTTGATGAGACCGAACTGAGAATATACAACCCTCATCCGCATCGACCGCTTCTTACGGGCTGCGAGCAGTTGACGAACACTCACGCGCGTACACGGTGAGTGTCAGGCGACTGTCGTAGCACCCTCCTTTTTTTGGATGGACGAACATGTGACTGTTTGCTTAGCGCTCGTGTGCCTGCCATGGCATGAAGGTCGGGAAAATTATTTTTTTCACTGATACTAGTGCACTCCAACACAACGACGAGAAAAACCCTGATGGTTTGCCCGAATGATAAAACAGGTCCGAATGAAAAAACTGGAGTCATATTTCGGCACCCTCAGCAACGTACTCGCGACCAAGCTTGCTTTCGTCAATAGCGTTGCAGGCGCACTCAAATTTTATGACGTAAATCAGAGGTGCCAGGCATACATTTCACTTCAAATTATCGTGTAAAAGGTATTGCATGTGAAAATGCAGAAGGTCCCACAACTATATTGCGGTAGAGGGCATTCAAGGTAACTTCAGAGTGCTCCAGACATTCATTTAATAGTAAGAGCCTCAATGTCTAACGAGACGAAAGATCCTCTGAGACGGAAAGTCCAATCGAGCCTAAATAACCACCGAGACGGAATATCCACTATTGGACCTTTCGTCTCGTTGGACCTTTAGATGCTGAATACACTGAAACAAAGTTAACGTAATGACTTGCATAGTTTCAGTGTTGGAATACTGAGTTCGCAACCAATTTTACAAATGAATTGTGAAACTGCCACACTTCTACTGCACTATTGTTAGTCACAACAGTTACCAAGGCCTGAAAGGAACTTTACATTTTTTTTGTGTGTGTCAGCAGCAGCTGAAAATGCCTTGCCGTAAAAAAACTTTGTACCAAACATTATGCTTGCATTATGGCGCATAGAGTTGGGATGTTTCGTTGCTGCTGCTGTACATCACAACTTCACATTAATCAGGCAGAGTTAGAATGACAGCAAGCATACCCCACATTTTTTTTATTGCGATAGTATGCCCATTGGCATAAATACTATGTCACTGGTATGTAAAACAAAATATATAATATAAAATGAGCAAGTGTACAAAAAGGCCATTAACTGCGAAAGCAAAAATTAGAATTCAATAAGTACACTTGAAACAAAAGAAAAAAACAATATTTTTATGCCCAAAAGTGCAATAAAAGCAATATCTTGCAGGTAGGTAGTTTATTGTTTATGTGACCGACTTCTTGTTTGTACCTGTAATTCTGCCTTAACAGTGTGAAGCATTCATTATGTCTGTCTAAGGTGTAGCTTATAAGCCACTTAATTGCTCTCAGCAATGCTACATATCTGTGAGACAGGATAGTTAAGCAGACACCAATTTATTTGAGAGCAGGCCTCAGGTACGTGTCGGTGTACAAACATTCAAATTGAAATAACATACTGAAAGACAAACTAATATATACACAGGTAAACAATCCAATGTGGAGTAATATGGAAATCAAAGAACACAAGACCACTCGCACTTTGTTGTACAGATACCAGGACACTGCACCTCTGTGCAATTAAAACTCACGGGCTTTGCACAAAGCCTCCACAAAAATTGTTACAGGCGTTAACGATTGCGCGACGCAATCGCAAACGGATACGCCTCGTTACACGACAGTTAACGTGCCCACTAACGCAATGGGCGCGCTAAAGTGGTGCTTTCCGCTGTACTAAAACTTTCTACTGTCTGTACAGTGACGACTGCCTCATCGAACCTTTTCTCGTTGTCCGAAAGGTAGCCACGAACAACGGCTGCGATCCGAGACGTCAGTGACCGCTTTCCACTCGCACTTTTGACATAGTGGGCCTTGAGCACCCTGTTTTGGGCTTCAATGCCGTTATTTGTCGTTAGAACAACGTCAAATTCAAGCCTGTGAAACATTACCCACAGCTCCTTCACACTTAGCCACACCGCTTCAAAGTAGCTGCGAAATTTCTCGTTGTTCCAGTACTCTGAGCTAGAAGCAAAAACAGGTAAGGTAAGGTTAATAACTACTACATGTGGGCGTCAGCTTCCCGGCGCGCAAGGCCAGCCGCGCACTCGGAACGATCGACCGCCAGGCACGAACGCGACGCCCGAAACCACGAAACGACGGAAACAAGGGGAAAATAGCTCTCCCTCACTCTCGCTCGCTTATTTACCTGACAGAAACGTTTGCAGATGGACGCTGCACTTGTTTTAAATAACCGCCCTTGACACCAAACGCGGATAGCACCGAACCGACAAACGCCGACGCCAACGTAGAGAAAACGCGCACGGCACGATTTGTTTTGGGTTAAACAAGAAAGTGACGAAACGATCGTTGTCACGTGACGTTTGGTCTTGACGTCACGACCTTTATGATCACGTGACAGGAGCGCGAGGGGGTGTCATAGAAATCGTCTGTGAAATGAGGCTCACCCTTATGGGAGTGGCGATTGAAGCGCGACTAGGTGGGGAGGGAACAAACACTAGTAACAAAAAACCAAGTTTTGTTCAACAATAAAGCAACATTTATATTTTACGAACGATATTTATTTTTGAGTAACATTTATTTAGGCACAGTGTGTAAATAATTTATGAAAATGCTGTTCATTCTCAAAAACCTTCTTTGTAGCGCCCTCTAAAGAATGGCACATGTCATTGCTCTGTGATGCAGTCCTTGTAGTGTTCGGAAAGGCGCTCCTAAAGTTCGTCTGCTAGGAAACGCCCCTCGCGTGTTTTGGTGGTGCGCATTTGCATTCGTTTTTCCTTGTTAATTTGGTGTGCACTTAATTCTTGCTGTGCGTGGAGTTGCGAGGTGCGTTGTATCGTCGGTGAACTCTTTTAGTACCGTGCCCGGCGGGCACGATGAACTACGGGACGATGCTGCAAACTGTTGGAGCGGAGCGCTTTCCTCGGTACCTACGGAAACGATGGGCTGTACAAGGTTGCAACAGCAACTCCAGTACGCCTGGGGTTTTACTGGACCATTTTCCTCTCATTTCCACCGGTAACGCGAAACTATAGTACTGTTAATACGTGCACGGGGGTTGTGTAAGGGGACGTGGTGGTGCTTCGAAAAAAAAATGGGTCTAAAGCTTTCAGTCTGGCTCGGGCTGGCTGGCTCGGAGCAAGTGGTGTCAATTACTCTATGACTTCTCAGCGTAGTACCACTCGAATTTAAACGAGTCGCTTTAATTGTCTATCTCAGTGTCTTTTTTATTGCATTAAAAAGCTTGCGCACTTGTATGCGAAAGCATTATTTCCATCGCAGTACTGTGTTTTGCTGCTCCGTGCTGCGCTGCTGCCAGATCTTTCCTGCTATGTGCTTTTACATACTGCCGTCGTTTTCGTTTGCATTGATCCATTTTCCCTCTTCTTGCTTATCTGTTGCGACACTTGCCTAATAATGCAACCAGGAAATTGCAGGTGACAATGCTGAGTGAACTTCTGTATAAACCCTTGTCTACTTGATAAGACGCCGGGACAGCTGCGGTGTTGTCGCTGCACTTTCGTGAATCGGCATTCCTGCGGCCCGGTTTTCTGCGCCAAGATGCAGTGCCTAGTTCTTTTCTCTTGTTTTGAAGTAGTTCTGCTGTTGACGCTTTCATTGCTCATATTGCTATGTGTTACGGGCAAAGCCAATTTTTCGGCGCGTAAGGAAAATCATAATGCATGTAGTGCCCACGAACATTTTGTACTTATTTGTATACGTGCTGATTTTGTGCAGTGTGGTAAATTTGTTTTATGTTTATCCTGGAATAAAATTCAAATGTCTTCATTATAGCATGACTATGCGCTATTTCTTCTCTTAGAACAGAAGTACACAAACTGAGCAAGCATTATATAATCTTGATCTTTACTTAAGGCACGCACGCAACCTGCGTATGTGCGACGCAATTAAACCCAGCAGTGGCGTTGGTAGAAATTGGTATCGGGGTAAGGAGTGGGCACGTTTATTAAATGAAAGGGGGGCCGGGGAGAGTGGGCAAGTGTCATTTTGTGCTCTGTATCCCAAGGCAGAAAAAAAATTCCGGTCGGGGGGGGGGGGGGGGGGTACGTTTGCCCCCCACTGTAATAAAAATAAACAACTGATTGCTTTTATACAGCAATGGAAGGCATGAATACGGAAATAAAGGTTCAGAGAAGATGCAAGATGTTCTTATAAACACCGAGGCTAGTCATACGACAGTATGCTAAAGTACGTGTCTTTAGTCACGAGTATAAGCTGGCGTTGACTTGAAGCACACACGCCAAGGGCTCGCAACTTGCGTCAGATGGCAATGACAAGAGCCCTCAGCGATCAGAGGCCTGCTAAGGCTATTTCGAAGTCAAATTTCCCGCTAATGCCACCAAAATGACGTCACTTTCTAACCGGATCTTGCGTCACATCCTGTTTATTTTTTGTTCCGCCGGAAGTGTTCCCTCCTCACACAGATGGCGCTAAGCCCCATGAGCCGCTTAAGAGCCGCCATTTTCTGAACGTATGGGCTTCTATGGAAGCTTCGCTACCAGTTATATTTACCTTGCGCGCTCTGCTATCGTGACTATGCAGCACCTAAATTGATTGGTGATTGATTGATTATGATGTCCCCTTTACATAGGGGTGACTACGTGTGCCATCGCACCAAAGAAGCTAATGTACCTATGCTATACTAGTCTTTGAAGTTACCCGCCACGGTGGCTCAGTGGCTCAGGTGTTGTGCTGCTGAGCCCAAGAACGCGGGTTCCCCGCTCGGGGCACCTTGAGTAATCTTGGTGACGCTATTGTCGACACCGCGAACCCCGAGCCCCCATACATAAGTTGTAACCGACCGTGACGATGTGTTTTAAGGTGAAGGGTAAAAACCACAAACGGGCCGTCGGAGCCGTGGTCAAGCTCTGGCGGATGGGCTCCCTGTCTGTTTACCAGGCAGGGAGCTCCGGGACCCCCCTAGCTAACAGGGTAAGGCTCGAGAAGAAAGTACCCCCGTTCCCTGCTTGGTACTTTAGCGTATGGTATATCCTAACCCCCCCCCCCCCTTCCCCCAACGAAACGATCGAGCCCTGAAGAGGCCTCGCACCGAAGTAATTGCTTTTCCACCACTTTCTGCTCAATATTTTACAAGACCTGACACCTTCCCTTGTTTTCTGCTAATACAGTCCGTTGAGAAAGATGCACCAATCACCAGTAAATCAGTCTTTTCGGTAGCTAAGTTCATAGAGAGTGTAGTTGGCGGAAACTACAAGGCAAAGAAGCTAACATAAGGTGACATTCTCGTTGAAGTGCAAACTAAAGAACAATCCACTATTGAGCCAGATGGACATGGACAATGTCAAAGTATCTGTCACTCCACCCTGTTATTACCGGGCTGCGTACCTGGTGCACCAAAGCATGGACCCGGCGCACCCAAGCACGGACCTCGGCGCTAATTAGCGCGCTCGTCGGTATCGGCTTGCGCCACGTGTCAATCCGCATTAGATACAGCGGTTCATCAACCCTGCGGGAACCGTGCCCCTTCACCTTTAAGTGACTTTAGCGGAAACGTGCAGGCATGTCCGGGCACGCGACTTCCTGAGCCATCCCCGCCCGGGCGATTCTGGTGAAACAGCTGCAGAGACGCCTTCGGAAGAGCGGGCCATGAAATCTGTAATCGGCGGGCATCGTTAGTCAAGCCCCCCAGGCGCGCCTTGTACTGGGAAAAAAGGGTCTTCTGGTACCGGCGGCGCCATCTCCTCCCCTTCCTCGTGGTCGCGTGGAGAAGAATCCAGAACGGCTTCGCCCGACGTCGGTGCCGGCGGGCGGGAGTTTGTGGGTCTGTGATTGGACCAGACATTTGGGAGTTGAATTCCCTAGGAGGACTCTAGGAACTTTTGCATGAACAAAAAGGCGGTGTTGCGAACTTGCGAGCCACCGAGTGTCGCTCTTGCGGTTGCTGTTAGAGTTGCTTCTGTTGCTGTGGCTGTGGCTAACACAGCATCCTAACTTATACTCATCATGTAAATACGTGTATAAAGTTTTTTCTCCTTCTTAAGCAAGCATCGGTTTCTTGATCAACGTCTCCGGTCACCAGTAACGCTACCAAGATGGATTCCCGAACCCCGGAGTCCCAACAACTGGTGGCAGCGGTGGGATTAGTCCACCCAACGCCCAACAACACCGAAGCTTAAACAGCTCGCAAGGTGTAATTTCTGAAATTGACCTTTTGAAAGAAACCGATTCTGACATCATAGATGGCATGCGTGACCAAGGAGTTAGTGCAGTAAGGAAAATAATGATAAGATGTGATGGAAATGAAATACCCACGAAGCATGTGATACTAATTTGTGATCGGAGCACTCTTTCCCAGTCAGTTACTGCAGGATTCTTGCATTGCGAAGTCCGACCATACATCCCCCACCCACACCGATACTTAAAGTACCAACGGTATGGGCACAGAACAACCTCCTGCCGCGGACGTCTGACGTGCGCCAAGTGTGCACCACTCGATCACCCGCCCGAAAATTGTACAACCCATCAGCTGAAATGTGCCAACTGTGAACAACCGCACGCAGCCTATTCCCGAACGTCGAAAAGTTTAAAGCTAGAAAACAAATACTTCATCTCAAAGTAACCCAGAACATCACCTATCAGGAGGCGCGGAGAAAGCATGCCATGTTTTCTCCTAGGTATGCCGACGCGGCTTGGCGGGGGCGCGGAGCCGCGTCTGGTGACGGTGGCGACCGAGTACAGCAGTGCTGACTTGGTCCCATCCTCGCCCCCCCCCCCCCCCCCCGCTGTGCTGCCCTCGGCAGCCCAAAACGTCGTCACACTGCCTGTGCCTGCAGCAACAGTGGCGACAAACACTTCTGGAGATGGTGCGACCACTCCAGTGTCTGTAGCGCTCACCGCCCCCCCCCCTAGTGTTCCTGAGAGGTTGGAGAACATGGACACGGGGGGCGGAGGAGGGCGGCTCCAGTTTCCACGCTTGCCGTGCCGTGTTCTGCGCACCCGCGCGCGTGGCCAACGCGTGGCTCGAAATTATCTGGGCGCGTGGCCCAGATAATTTCGAGGCTGCTGTTAACGCGTATGGAAGGCGAGGATATGTTTTTCGATATGGCTTACAGGACACCACCTCCTCGACGCGCAGTTAGGTCACAACGATAGATTGCAAAATTACATGCCTCTTGAAAAAATTTTGAATACTGGTCATGCGCGGGTAACCATGTTTCAGTTAATACAATTATGTGTGCATTGCAGGTATCTATTGCGGAAGATCAAGAATTGTATTCGTTAAGACTGAAATTTTCGAATTAGATAAATGGCCACTACCGCTCGCGCGTACCGAGGAAGGGACACGTGAGCGGTTGTTTACCATTTTCGGAGCTTTTACCAGGCCGTTGTACTACTGTAATCTGGTCAGCATAAGTATCAAACACGTAGAATTTTTGTTCACATATAGCTTGTTGAACGTAGCTTAAATACCACTTTCAAATTAACTAATTACAGTACCAAATATGTCAGTTCAAGAAACACCTCATAAGAGCATTAACTACCGACAGAAGTACTTTGCTACCTTCAAGGTACCTAAGTACAGTACACCTTTAGAGCAAAACAAACTGCGTCATTATCAGCTTTATCTTCCTTAATAAAAGGAAAGGTCCACGATGGGTTGTCCACCCTCTGAAAGAGCATATAATCAAAATTCCGGTCCGACAGCTTAGATTTTTTTTAAGAATTCGCCTGTCATGGTGAAAAGTCGCTCGACATAAGAAGGCAAACCTGAAGATCAATTTTTCAGGTTTACAGCGTCGTACTCAAGTCGGTGCGTAGTCACTGCGCAACGGCGCCTTCCCTGTCATCCGCAGGTGACATGTCGAAAAAAAAATACCATCCTCAGATTGCTGTTCCTTCAGTACCCACGACCACTGCAACGTTGGCCTGGTAGTCAGGATTTTTTGCGACGTCTGTGTAATAGGCTTACGGGTTGTCGGTGAATTTCTTGCTTAAATATCTTGTCCTTGCTTGTCTTCTTTGTTGTATACCGGGTACACGTGTCTTGGAATTGGGGCGACTTTGATGTTGGTACGTGTATAGGCACGTCGGATGGTGTGGGGATGGGCTAGACCAGTTTGCCGAGAACCACGCGGCCCGTTGGAGCCAGTCAATTTAGTTGGCTTGCTCGTTGCGCTTCGAGAATTTCACTCAAGGGGTTTGGAGTCCAAGCTTGAAAAGGCTGTCTGTAGGTGTAAAAGCGGCCGGTTCCAGGGCGCGTTTATACGATTTTCGAATTAAGGCATCTATTTTAAAGTGTTCATTTGGGCGTAGTTGTAGGTCATCATCATCATAATCATCACCAGCCTATCTACGCCAACTGAAAGGCAAAGGCCTCTCCCATTAATCTCCAATTACCCCGGTCCTGGGCTAACTGCGACCAATTTATCCCCGCATACTTCTTGAACTCATCTGCCCATCTAACTTTCTGCCGCCCCCTGCAACGCTTGCCTTCTCTATGGATCCACTCTGTTACCCTTAATGACCAACGGTTATCTTGCCTTCGCATTACATGCCCTGCCCACGTCCATTTCTTCTTCTTAATTTCTACTAATATGTCCTTAACACGCGTTTGTTCCCTGACCCACTCCGCTCTCTTCTTGTCCCTTAATGTTACACCTATCATCTTCGTATTGGGTGCCATATGCGATGCGGCTGGTCAGTAGTGCTTGAACTATGCGGCAGGGGTTTTGTTCATTAAGACCGCTTGGTTGGGTGCAGATCTGTCGCATTAAGTGCATCAACTGCATGACCGTGGTGTTTAGTTGTGGTAGCAAGTCAGTACCTGAGCCGGCTGCATGAAATGGAACTCCCAAAATGCGAAGTGATCACATCTGCAACAGTCAGAACATCAGACACCGACATCGAAGAAGAGACACGTCTGTTCTGCGACATCGGTGTCTGATGTTCTGACTGTTGTTCTTGCCGCTACGGCTGTGGCTGTAGCCACCGCCATAGCGGCCACTTCCAGAAAAAAGCATACTATTACAGCCATCACTGACTCACAAGAGGTGTGCCGGCATTGCCTATCAGGCCGAATATTTCTGCATATACTCACATTTCTACAACATGCCAAAACTCTAGCAACCATTCACATTGTTTGGACGCCTGGCCATGACGTCCTTCCTGGGAATGAGGGGGCTCACGCCGCGTCCCGCGACATTTTACACCGGGCATTCGCAACGGAGGCACACCTCCCATCTGCCTCGTCCAGCCACTCAGTTCCAAAAACATACACAGACGTCTTATACCATTATCGCCGGGAACGCCTCATTAACCCTCCTCCTCAGCCATCACTCCACACACAATACTCACGAACTCTGGCGACGAATTCAAACACAGACTTACTACAACATGACAATTTTACATCACATTTCCCCAACTATTTTTCCCTACAACTGCGCACCATGTAATACACCAAACACCACCTATTACCTCGTGTGAGAGTGCGTCAAACATCCCAACCCAATCCCATCACCCATATTAGAGCAGTGGGAGGATAGGCTGACCACCCTGCAGGTCGAGGATCAGGAGTACCTGACCTCCCGGGCCCGGGCTGCTGGGGGGCCTGAAGGCGACCTGGACTGAGACGACCCCCCGCTCGCCTTTCCCCCTCCCGTTTCCCTTGAAAAAGGAATAAATGTTATTCCTCCTCCTCCTTATCGTGTGTGGGAGATCATTGCTCTCTTGCGGCGTAGTGTAGGTGTGGCAACCGAGCCAC
Organism: Haemaphysalis longicornis; assembly: GCF_048455015.1. NCBI lineage: Eukaryota > Metazoa > Arthropoda > Arachnida > Ixodida > Ixodidae > Haemaphysalis > Haemaphysalis longicornis. Next base: position 198,871,695 of record NW_027526203.1, on the reverse strand, counting down.
GTCCTTACGTGTTACCTGGGACACTGCTTGGCGCTATGTGTCTGTAGCATGATGAAGTTCTAAGCAATAAGGAATGACTGTGTGATGGTCAAAAGTATGCTGCTCGTTTCCTGCGCCATCAACAATGTCGGAAAGGTGGCAAGTACCCAAGCAAATACGCTCAACAAAACCTCGAACTAAATATTTTGTGGAAAATTTAATCTACCAGTGCTAATTCGAGTCTGCAAAAACAAACAAAAAGCGTTTCAGGTTACTATCTGGCAAGGCTAGCGATCACAGTGAGCCTCAGTGCTCCCAAAGCTGGAGTAAAAGTGACATCGAGTACTTGCGCCTAACAACTTGGACCGATGGTGGCAAACAGCCAATGAGAATATTGTTGTCTTGACCAATATACAGCCCGTTTGCAGCGGGCACCACACACCACGTTAATTGGAGATATTTCGAACAAGCGATCACCGGTAATCTTACCACGATACGTCACGCAAACTTCCCACGTGAAACTATTCTCGTGTATATTGCACAGCCATTGATTTCCGGACTGCAAGTTTCAGTTCTTGGCAAAGTTTATCCAATGATTCATATTTTTTTAAAAGTTCGTTTCGTCAAGACATGCCCTCTTTCAAGGCGCTGTGAAGAGGAAATACATCTTTGTTCAACTTGAAAGAACTACCCATTCGTAATTGACTCTGCTCTATTCCAACCATAAAGGACGTTTTTTTGACCGACAAAATGCAATGAATACAGGAAATCTCTCAAACTTTGCGACACATGACGTCAGCAGAGATGCAATAGCGGCTGCAGGGACGCAGTAGAGGCCACCACTAAAAACATAGCTATCACTGTGCACATTACCCTTCAGGCATACGAATGCGAACACACTAAAACAGTGCTAACACACGGTAGGATTGACTGATACGATCAGATGGAACTAGAGGTCCCAGCACGATCGCCCAGCCGTGTTTCTTGGCAGTGGCTTCGGTCAGCGGCACGACGTGATCGGGGGCTGCCAATTGCACAAACAAGGTTCTATGGCCTCACACAGACCTCGCCAGAAAGTGGCTGGGTAAGTCGCCTCCGCTTCATCGGTTTGCCCTTAATCTCCATTACTTGTTCGACGTTAGCGATAAAATTAGTACCATTGTTATCAGGAGAGTAGTCTTTTTAATCACCCAAGCAGTTTGTGTGTGTGTGTGTGTGTGTGTGTGTGTGTGTGTGTGTGTGTGTGTGTGTGTGTGTGTGTGTGTGTGTGTGTGTGTGTGTGTGTGTGTGTGTGTGTGTGTGTGGGTGACAGAGAGAGAGCGTGTGTGTGAGTGTGTGTGCAGTTGTGTGTGCGTTGCAAGGTTCGCATAGAGTTTTAACACGAAAGTGTTTTATGCCTGGGTACTCAAACCTCACCGACGTCATATCCGCCACGAAAATAACATCACCAGAAAAAGTTCCATAGGCGCGGCGCCGCTAGGTTTCGAGCCCACGATCACTCTGGCCGCAACGGGAGGTGTGAAACGCTGTACCGACTGAGCATGAAGTCATGCCCGGGTACCTAGCTTTACTAACGCGCCTTATGTCCTTCCCTCTAACTTGTCCATTCAGATGGTGCTACCGTCTAGGACAGGTTAAGCGAAGTAGTGCGTCATGACGCTAATGAGCGCCGATAGTTGGTGCCTCGACAGGGCAGCGTGTAGCAGCGGAAGCTGCTGTGTTGGCTGTGTTTGCCTGTCTGCCGCCTATGTGGAACGCCGGCCAGATTGTGGAACGCTACCGCCGGGTTCCACAAGCTGAGCTCGTCGCAACGCAAGCGTCTGGCGCACACGCGACAGACCAGGGCCATTGTGCTTGCTCCTTTACCTCTCTGCCTAAGCGACCCGCCAGAAGGACGTCGTTCGCCAAGCACACCCACAAGACTGCTGCTGACCGGCAAATCACGCTCCTTTCGCTGTAGCGTACTGTGACCTCACCAAACGATTCGCTGACAACCCGTTAGGTTTCGTTCGCACGGTTTGCGAGCGCCTGGGGTTTCAATCGGATTTACGCAATGCTCCGGCGCGTGTAATCCAGTGTCTAATGTTGATATGTCTAACAGTGCCATACCGACGAAATATAAATAGCGATGTGCAAGTTCATATCGATGCACAATAAACATTCAAATGCTCCTGTGAAGGAGCATTTCCGTGTTTTACCGATTCGTATGAAAGAAGGATCAACCACATTTTTCTATATAGCTCCCGCAGGGAGCTATTTAGAGGAACTCCACCTTCCCATACTGGTCAACACCGTCTGGTTTGAGAAAACTGGACTGCTTCGTATCCATAGTGAGCCACACCCACGCGCATGATTGACCAATGATGAATAATAGAGCCACGTAGCTTGGAAGGAATTCTCGCTTCCTTTCTTTCTTGCTTGCTTGCCTGCATCCTTCTTTAAATGCTAACTGATGATGGTTCATTTTCCTACTTTCATGCGCTCGACGACTTCCGCAGAGAAAATGTCGACTGCTGTTTTCAATAAAAGTATTTGTGATATGCCAACACCCTGCAGTACTTCAGCTATCGCATTTTGAGTAGAGTTCCCAGTATAGTTCGAACAAATATGGCACGCCCCATTACGAGCGGGAATGTTGCAGTTTACGTAAACGAAAGGTGCCTCGGAAACCATGTACTCCTCAACGGCACCCTAGCCAATGTGAACGTTCGTCACTCAGGTCCTCTGTTCGTCAATCCATGCGTGTTTGGGTGCATTTAATTTTCTTTCAGTCCTTCCAGATGTCCCTGCGAGTTCCAGCTTTAGTCGCAGCGCGGTAGTAACGTCCGTGAAGAAGACATCCGAGAAAGACCTCCCTCCGTTGTCCGCTTGCAGGAACAGGCTACTCAAAAGCCTTAGCTCGTTTTCATCATTGTAATAGGGCAAAGAGGCTCAAAAAGTTAAAGTCGTTGTGAAAAACGACTTTCTGGCAGACGTCAAGCACACGAGGGCCGCGAGGTTTATATGTCCACTGAGCGAGCATTGTTCGGAGCTCCTGGACACGCGTCGTTGGCATGATGAAGTACCCGCGGTGGCTCCGCGTGAGGGGCTGAAAGCCTTTCGGGCGCGCTCTGATGCGTTTTGCTGCTTCAGCAAAGTACGCGGGAGAATGCCCCTTGTCTGTAATCCGTGGCAGGGAATTCTCTGGAACGGTCTCCGGAAGACGACTTGGACCATCAGTCGAAGCGGCTTCCCATGAGGCACTGAGAAAAAGATAGAAATCAGAAGTTCGTATTTACGGTAGACGTGCCAAAAGTTCTCCAAATTTCTACTATTAAAACAATATTGAGACAAGTCCTGCTGGAGTTGGGCGCGCGACTAAGCGAATGGAGAATTTTAATCTCATGTTCTAGGATCATGTGTTATGGGAAGACAAATGAACACCGAGGAAATTCACAACTACAAATTACTGCAAGGAAATCACACAAAGGCCATTGTAAGAAAAAAGAACAACAACCAGCACGAAGTTTAGCAAGTGTTCAGCGCTTTTGGTTTGGCTAGTTTATGATTTTGAACGTCTAAGAAGGGTGTTCTCGTTCACAGAAAATCGTTAAAATTTGTAAACCAGGATGAAGTCGCGTTATTCCTTCGTAGATTTTCACTATTTCGCTCTATGTCGATTGTAGATCGAGGGCTTGAATGATTTGTGAAATCTCTGAAACTGTGAGAGCTCTTTAAAAGGAGTAGCTATAGTAAGAAAATGCCCACGCTCCTTGGCACAGATATTAGCAGCCACTTAGAAAGCCGGAACTGATGATAAAAACTGCCTCACAATCTCCAACTGATTATGATCCGGCATGCGTGGGAGTAACTCGGAACAACCCGGCACCAACTTATACGGCCCTATGGAAGACAATAACGATTTTTACCGGTGTAAGATTAGCTTAATTAAATACTAATTACGCATTAATAACGTTAAATGGGCCCTGAAAGAGGTTTTACCGATACATGGGTGTTCACATTTTCAGGAATTTCATTACAGCGACGAGTATTAGTGGAGTTGTGTCTCGCTTTTGTGTCCCATTGTGTCTCGCTTTTCAGGGAAGTCTGCAAGAACATCCGGTGGCGCGCGTCGTCTGCTTATGCGTGGGATATTCGGCGCCTCAGCTACCTCAGCATCGCGTTTGGGACGGGGCCATCTGACTTCCTGCGTTCCGTTTGGGCCGTTTTTTTTATCAATTTGCTTATGAATCCTGCACTCCGCTCACGGTTGGAAAAGCTGCACGTACATGCGTTCCGAATTGACGTCAGTTTATATATTGCTTAATTGGCCCCCCGTTCGCGCCAATGTCGAGCTTGGTCGCGTTGTGGTGACGCCATGCACGCGCGTACACAGGCCGCTGAAGTGTTGCATTGCGTTATTCCGATCGGTTCTAAACATTTCTCAAACGTTTCTCAGGCCATCGCCGTGCTACGGCGGAGCAGGATGGCTTGGATTTGAACCCACGGGAAAAGAAACTCTTATGAACGCGAGAGCGCTCAGCGTGCCCGCTTACACTGCACACCCAGACCCCATGAAACCGGCCGCTAGCGAAGCCTGCTTTAGAGCGACTAATTCCGTTTCAAATATTGAGCAAAAGCGGCTGCCTGACTAGGCCGACGTATAAACACTGGGCTAGGCGTCGCACAGGCGGGTGCCTTCATCTCATGCCGTCTGGCGATCCCGTCGAGCTCATATTCTCTTTTCGCACCCCAACCTAGCGTGACATATACACTCGCTTTCCAGCATCCCTCTCGAGTAGTCGTGGCCGAGGTCCGGATCAGCCAAGTTCGGAATTGGTCGGTTAACTACCTGCAGTAAGTACCCTAACCTTTTTCTCGCGATAAGGTTCGAACCAAGCGCAGGCACGATTTAGCGATAGCAACTTCCGTGCGCAAAGAACGGATTAGATGCTCAGGCGGGTCGCTTAACCACCTGCAGTGTATCTTTTACCTTTTGCCTCTTCCTGTCGGGTTTATTTCGCTTGCAGAAGCTAAGGTGTTCACCGTGGTAGGTTACTGACTTTGCTAATTGCGCAACAATGCTGCTACAAAACTAAAGTGAAATCATGATGGCCCGACGACCATGCGGCCGATCGGTATTGTCGGCGACTTCCGTCAGCGAGCCAGTCACACCACGCGGACTTTCGAGCGGTCGACGTGTTTGTGTCGGCGTCGGCATCGTGTGACAAGGCGCTTTGCCAACTCGGAAGTCGGCGTCGCCGTCGTATCGTCGTCGTGTCGGCCTAGCCAACGCACCCTAACGAGAAGCGTGGTAATACAGTAAAAAATATAAATATGGACGAACGCGATTGCGTTAAGCGTGCTGCAACAGGCGCTAATTAACCAAAGGCGCCACCGTGAGCCATCGACGCTGAGCAGACGACGCTTCTCTTCGCCGGAAGTGGGAGCAAAAGCCGCCCAATTGCAAGATTTGTGCTGCGTTACTAGCATGGGAGAATCGATGACGTACGTGCGGGAAGACGGCGGAGCACAAAAACACGCAGGAAAGGGTGGGAACGTGGCAACGAACTTTGCAACGAAATTGTAAGCTTTCCGCTGCACGTAAAACAGTTATACATGGCACAGATGACGTTGACCACCCAACCTCACGATTGCGCTAGTTCATTTAGCGGGCTCAAAACGACTTTCAGGACCCCTTTAAGTGATAAAAGTAAATTCATAACTCGCACCCTCGTTGTGCACATTTGTAAGTGTTGGTTAAGTGAGTGTCGATGCCCTTAAATCAGATTTTCAAGGAGTGGCTTTTATTTTAAAATTAGAAGTTTTGACTATCACTTGAGAACGCCAAGTATTTAAAATATTTTTTGTCTTTGCCCCAATAATTTAGGAATATATCATAACTAGCACTAAGTAGCTTCCTGCACGAACGAAAAAGAATCGAAAAGGGGAAACCAAATGATCTAGCTGATGATCACCCTAACCAGTTTCCGGAGGGAGCGGGAGACGTAGAATTTTATAATATGCGGTGCCGAAGAAGCTATGGACAGAAATTGAGCGCTGTCTACTGGAGGGCAAGCATCGTCATTATTATCATCACCACCATCATAATCATCATCATCATCAATAACAGCCCTTCAGTACAGGATGAACGCCTCTCCCATCGACCTACAGTCGCTCCTGCCCCGCGCCGCTCGAGCCCATTCTTTGCCTCCGAAATTCCTTATTTCGTCCGTTGATCGAGTAATTCGCCATCCCCTTCTTCTAGACCCTTCTCTCGGTGTCCACTCTGTTACACTGGTCCACCGGTTTGTCATCTTGCCTAACTACATCTCCCCTAACGTGACTCCTACCATTCTTTCCATCCAGCGCTGAGGCGACCTAAGTTTACTTTTAAGTTGTTTAGCAGGACGCCAAGTTTCGACCCCGCATGTCGTCACCAGCAGGACGCATTCATTTTATATTCTCCTTTTCAGTTATAGAGGTAGCTTCGTTTTCATTATTTGGGAGTGTTTGCCGAGTGCACCCCAGCCCATAACTCTTCTGCGCCAGATTTCTCTTTCGTGATTGAGATCAACACAGACGACCTGACTGAAGAAGTTTTGATCTTCTACTTGTTCTAGCGTTTCGTTACATATGCTGAAGAGTGCGCTTTCGGAATGTTTATTCATCATTACTTTGGATGGAATTATTCATTGTTTTTAGGCCGACGGCCTGGCTTTGTGAGATTAGTTCATCAAGCATTTTTTTGCAGGTGTTCTGCAGACTCGCTGTTCTGCAAAGCTGTGTCGTCTGCAAACCTCAAATGGCTCAAGTATTCTCCGTTTATCCGTAATCCAGTGTTGTCTCACTTAAGATTCCTGAATACCCCTTCCAGACAAGCTGTGAACAGCTTTCGCGAGATGGTATCAGCCTGTCCTACGCCCTTATGGATCGGGAATTTGTCGCTTGGCTTGTGAAGGATTATCTTGTCCGTAGATCCTTTATATATGTCGTCCAGGAGTCTAATGTAGGTTGCCTCTATCCCCTGTTTGTTCAGTGCTTCCAGCACTGCTGCGGTGCTCACTGAATCAAACTTTTTATCGTAGTTTATTAATGTCATGTAAAGGGGTTTATTATACTCTGCGTACTTTTCTACCACTTGATCGACGACATGGATCTGATCCATTGTTGAGTATCATTTCATAAACCAAGCCTGCTCTCTGGGTAGATGGGAATCTAGGCTGTGACTTATTCGGTTAACTATCTGGTAACCAGCTTGTATAGAACTAAGAGTAGCCTGATGGCACTAGTTTTTAAGGTCTCTGGTGTCCCTCTTGTTGTGAATCAGAATTATGTTGGCGTTTTTCAGGCTATAGGCACTTTTAAAGACTAAGCATTCTGGAAATAGTGCTGCAAGCTTTTCCAGTACAGTATCTCCTTAATCCTTCAAAAGATCCATGGTTATGCCGTCTTGACCTGTAGCTTTCCGTATTTTCATGCCTTCGAGATCCTTTCGTTGTGAGCCTTGTATCTAAAAAAGAAAAGGCAATCATACACCATTTGGCTCTATAAAAACACTTAAAAACGCCAAATAGCACTGGCAATAACAACTGCAACTTTGGTATGTGTCCTTACGGAATCCCTCGTCCCGTATGTCTCTGTTCTGCAATATATATATATATATATATATATATATATATATATATATATATATATATATAGGTTTGGAAATGAGGGGCTCGTTATGAAATACAGAAAGAAATGCCAATAAAAAAAATAATCTAACGCACTAACTCAACCATTCCCCTATGCCTTCTTTGGCGTTGTAGACTGCCGGCATTTCTTTCTGCATATATATATATATATATATATATATATATATATATATATATATATATATATATATATATATATATATAGCGATTCAGAATAGGAAATGAGGGGCTCGTTGAAATAAGACAGAAATAAGAGTTGGCAGCCAAGAAAACCTCGGAAAGCAAAGGGGAGGATGTGGTAGGTCAGTGAAACAGATAAAAAATTTGGAAAGAAAGTGGAGAAAAAATGCTCGCCAGGTGGGATACGAACCCACGTCCTCCAGAATACCGGTCTGGTGCGATAACCACTACGCTACCGGCGGGGCGATTTTGCGCTCCACCTTCTGGGGTATTTATGTTAAGGTATTTTTGTTTCCTACGCTTGGGGGTGGTCGCCAGCGCCACTCGGACTACTCGGGGTGAAGGGGACTTTTTTACCGCCGGGCCGTGACTCGAGTGTCTGGGACATGTCGAGAGTGTTCGAACAGCATAGAACCCTCTTGAGCTACCTATGGCACCAAGACTGCCAGAACAGAGGCCCCCACTAGGCATGTAGCGAATCTGAATGGGAAATGAGGGGCTCGTTGAATTAAGACAGAAGGAGGGGTTGGCAGTCAAGAATGCCTCAGAAAGCAAAAGGGAGAATGCGGTAGGTGATTGAAAAAGATGAAGAATTTGGAAATACAGAAAGAAAGTGGAGAAACAATGCCCGCCGGGTGGGATCCGAACCCCCGACCTCCAGAATACGCGTCTCCACTTTCTTTCTCTTTCCAAATTCTTCATCTGTTTCATTCACCTGCCGTGTTCTCCCCTTTGCTTTCGAGGTATTCTTGACTTCCAACCCCTACTTCCGTATATATACGTCAGTAAACCACTGTTTTTGTTTTTAATCGTGGGTCTACCATTTTCTCAACTATATATATAAACAGCCCCGCCAGTAGCGTAGTGGTTATCGCACCAAACCAGTATTCTGGAGGTCGTGGGTTCGTATCTCACCCGGCGGGAATTTTTTCACCACTTTCTTTCTGACTAGAAAAATTCTTCATCTGTTGTTTTTGTTTTTAATCGTAGGTCTACCATTTTCTCAACTATATATATATATATATAAACAGCCCCGGCGGTAGCATAGTGGTTATCGCACCAAACCGGTGTTCTGGAGGTCGTGGGTTCGGATCCCACCCGGCGGGCATTTTTTCACCACTTTCTTTCTCACTAGAAAAATTCTTCATCTGTTTCTATGACCAACCTCCCCTTTGCTTTCCGAGGTTTTCTTGACTGCCAACCCTTAATTTCTGGCTTATTTCTCTGAGCCCCTCATAGCCCGCTAGGGGGCGCCGGCGGTGTAAGACGCGTTTACGTCGAGCTCCGCAAAGTTATCGCATTTGAATGTTTCACAGCGACGATATGCATCCTGTGTGCCACAACGAACAACAAGACGGCGCTGCGGCGTCGCCTGCACCGCTGGAGCACAGCTCGACCGCATCCCTGCCCATTTGCGACGGATCACCGCCCGCACTACCAGAGGCAATGGAAGAAGGGGCGCCATGTCCACCCCCACCCTCGGGCTACAAGGACAGCGGTCAGCATCTTCCAGCACAAGCATCCGGCATCGCTATTGGTGAGCAACCTTCCTTTGCGAACTCGCACAATTCTTCACGTGAAGAGACTCCATCTGGCTGTCGCGACTCCAGCGCGAGCCAAGCTTCAGCTAAGCCTTGCATTCCAAATGTGGGCGCAACCATTTTGCTTCGGGGGGAGGACCTTCAAGCACCGTGGAGCGCACGTGCGCCAGAACCCGGTGATGAGGATGACAGCTCCTGGGAGCATTCCACACGTGCCAAGCGTTCCAAGAGGTCGGCGCAAAGACCTCCGACGCGGCGGGAAATTGGAATGCCTTCCTATCAACCAGCTTCACCTGACCTTAACCGGCGCACCATAATTTTAGACCGTGCGGACAGTACGCTATGAGAGACCTGCCACCACGTCAACTGCACAACGCAATCAGCAACATAGTCGGGATGGGGCAGTTCAAATACCGTGTCCTGCACAAGGCCAACTCAACTGCTGTCGACGTGTGGAGCTACGTGCATGCGACGCAACTGCTCCGAGACACGCAGCTAGGTGATCCCCGGTTTCCTATTCCCACTTATGAAGCGTTGGCACAAAATCAAGTCCGAGGCGTCATCTACAGTATTGACCCAGAAGACACGCAACGTGACCTTCGACAGAACCTTATCTGCAAGACTCATCGCATAGTGTCTGCCCGACGAATGGGAGCCAAAGGCAACGCAGCGCTGATAACATTCGAAGGGAATGAAATACCACGCGAAATACTGTATTACTGCGGAGTCAAAAGGGTGCTTCCATACCTCCCAAAGGCAGTGAACTGCAGCCGTTGCCACAAGATTGGCCACAAGTACGACGTGTGCCCTAATCCCGGACGATGCTCTGCATGCGGCCGGGAAAAGACCAACGACCACAAATGTGTGGACGCCCGTGTGAAGTGCCGCAACTGTGGGGGCTCGCATCTTGGCACGGACCCCAGTTGTCCCTCACGGCTCAAGGAAACGCGGACAATCAGAGCGCGATTGACAACCCAAAAAGACGTCCGCTCACCGCAAGAACGCCGCAAGCAGTTTCAAAATGGTAGCGGGGAGAATCGTGTGCTGGCACAACAGCCTCGCACTCCGATCCATCGACCGAAAAGGAGCAGACGTAAGAGGCAACCTGACGAAAAGAAGGCGCCTGAAGCCGCTTCTCAGCCTGTGTCTCAAATAACCTCCATACCTCAAGCTGAGCACCAGAAGAGTGTGCCTGCGCGAACAGATCCCGCCTTGAACATGGCCAGTACATCTGCCCCAGTACTCACTCCACCGCCGCCCAACTGGGCTCAGATAGCTGCAAGTCAGGCGGCATCCACAAATAAGGCACCCACTCGCTCTGCACCCTGTAATCTGAGACAACGCACAACACTTCCGCCACTCCTGCGTGAGGTACCTACTAAAGTTGGGGAAGTAGACAGCGGCGCAGAGCAATGCTCGAAGTCTGCGAACGCAACTGTGCCAGATGTACAAAAACAAATATTACTTCTCCAACAAACTACGGCAGCGCTAGAGCAGAAAATGAGACGGCTCGAAGAGCAACAAACTACCATGCACAAGGAACTCGTTCAGGGGCTCAAGTGTGGACTAGAAGCGGACCAACGGGACAGAGAGGAATTTAGGCGCATCAATGATCTACACTTCCGCATGCTCACAAGTTTGTTTCAAGCTGTGTTTCCCGGCCAAACCGCGCCGTTAACAACCTCATCAATGTCTATGGAGGCATATGATCTGGCTGTCAAACAAGGCAACACGCATTCAAGGGAGAGGCCTACGCAACATGTCGAACACGAACATGGATCCAAGCCCGCACGTCCTTCAATGGAACTGTAGAGGCTTCGCTGTTCGTGCTGCGGAGATAACCGAGCGCCTCCGGCGCGATCCTATCCCGGTTCTTTTGCTCCAGGAAACGGACTGTCTTTCGGTGCACCTCACGGGCTACATACCTATTCGTGTCCAACGATAATTAAACTTAGAAGAGGGAGACGCGGTAAAGACAAACAATCACCCGCACCTGAGGCTAGGGGTCAAGCTGTGGTGCTCGTGGACAGACGTTTGCCACAAACTTGTGTCGACACTAGTGACATTTGTACGCCGTGCCGCGAAGTGGTTGCTGTCATCATAGCTATTCGGGGTGTCAGGTTAATGGTGGCATCAGTATACATACGTCCTGCTGTGAGCGATGGCGATGACCCCGCATGGATCATAGCTCTTTGTCGTCGAGCCCAGGGTTTGCCTATTCTAATTGGTGGAGATTTTAATGCTGTTTATACAGCTTGGGGATACACCAAGGACACAAGGAGGGGGTCTGCATTGATTGGGGCAATGGAGGCCGTCCACCTTGAGCTTCAAAGCGAGGTTGGCACTATAACCCGCCTCGCCAACCATGCAAGCAGACCGACAGTTCTCCTGACTTGACCTGGGCAAGCACCGCTCTCAAATGCGAATGGCACACCTGGCCAGATACCCTTGGTAGCGACCATTTCCCCATTGCAGTGAAGCTGAAGTGCCTCAAAGATCCCCGCCAGTCACGCCAGGCCCACGTGATCCGCTGGGACAAATTTAGAGAGACTCTTTTGCAAACTCCATCGGGTGATAGCCATGGTGAAAAACACATCTCAGTCGCCATTGTAGACGCTGTGAACGCGGCGACCGAAACGTATACGGTGAAGGCGGACTCTCCGAATCCCGACATTCACTTACTCAACCTTTGGGCCAGTCGCCTTCAGGCACAGCAGCGATACCGCAAGAACGGCAAAACACTTGCGCGGCGCATTAAGCTGAACAAGGCTATAGCCGCTGCTCGTCAGTACTCCAAGAAGTTGCAGAAAGCTCAATGGCACGCGCACTGCTCTTCTTTCAACGAAAGAACGGGCCAGTCCAAAATGTGGAGAACGTTTCAAGTCATGCAAGGAAAGCGGCGAATGCGCACAGCTGGCCAAAACCTTGCCCTTCGCCTCAACATTGACGAAGCAGCTCTCGCTAACATGGCAACAAACGTTTTCTTTCCGCAGCCATTAGTTCCGTGTTCACCTACACAACCCAAGCCAATATCAACAACAGAAACGCAAGAAAATCCTATGGACACTCCATTCACGATGGCCGAGCTCGTTACGCCAATCAGCCAATCAGCGTCAGCAAGTGCGCCAGGACCTGACGGCATTACGTGTTCCGCGCTCAGAAACATTCCTGACAACATCCTAGAACAACTACTTGATTGGTGCAATGACATCTGGCTTAATTCCTCTATACCACCGGAATGGAAGGAGTCCTGGGTAATACCAATTCCTAAGCCTGGGAAGCAACCAGACAAGTTAGAAAACCTGTGACCCATTTAACTTACTTCAAACGTCTTCAAAGTGATGGAGCGCATGGTTCTTAACAGGATTCAATGGTACCTGGAAACTACTACGCAGCTTGGCGTCACGCAAACTGGGTTTTGCCCAGGCCTTTGCGCACAAGACAGCCTGCTTCTTCTCCATTCAACGCTAAAAGAAGCTCGTACGTCGGTTGACCCCAGGGTCATAGTAGCAATCGATGTACGGAAAGCTTTTGACTCTGTTCCTCGTGACTCCGTTGTGGAAGGTGCGCGACGCCGAGGCTTATCAGGAAAGACCATTAAGTTCATACACTCTTTGTTGAAAGAGCGAAGCGTCCGCGCCAAGGTGGGCCGGGCCTTTGGAAACAAAACAGCAAACCGAATAGGTGTACCCCAAGGGGCAGTGCTGTCTCCAACACTTTTTAATATGGTCATGGCGGACCTTCCACCTATGCTGGACAAGATTTCACGCATATCTTACACCATTTACGGCCGACGACATCACCATCTGGTCGACGGGCGGCTCACTCGGCGAACAAGAGCAGGCTCTGCAACAAGGACTGAACACAATCACTGACTTTTTGGAGTCAGTGGGTCTCTCGCCTTCTCCAGAAAAGACAGTCTTTGTAGTGGTAGCCAATGCCCGCCTTCGCAAGCAGCAAGTGAAGGACCATATCAGCCTTTCTATGAACGGAGTGAGACTGCAAGCGAAAGAGAGCGTTCGTATTCTCGGTCTCCCCGCTGATGAAGATGGTGGATGCGGAACATGGATGTCGCAACTTTTCCGCACGTGGAAGAGCACAACCCACCTAATCAAACGAGTCACGTCCAAATCATGGGGAACTGACGAGAGCTTTCTACGAACACTTGTAAACGGTCTCCTAATTTCCAAAACAATGTACGGCATCAACTATACGTACCTCAAAAAGAAAAACTGGCAGAAGCTTGAAATCCTGCATCGTGAAGCTCTGCGCGTCGTTACAGGATTGCAAAAATTCACAGCCAAGGACGTTCTGTACGCACAAGCCCAAGCTAATAGACTTGACGACATAGCGGAAGACAGACGGATTGGACAATTTCAGCGTCTGGACAGCACCAATGCAGGCAGGAGACTTCTTCTCAGAGCTGGTTTCGAGCTTCTCGGCAGACATCCTCACGAGCTGCCGGTTCCGCCTTGGGAGGACATTATTGTGACAATGAACAACCCACTGCCAAAAAATGTTGGTCACGACAACCCAAGACGAAGGAAAAGGAAGGTTAAAGATAACCCCCTAGAACTAGCCAGTGGAGACAGCGATACCCCAGAAAATCGTACCCTGCATGTCTACACAGACGCCGCAGTTGAACATGACCGCGTCTCACTCTGCTGGTACAGCCTCGAAAACCGAAGCGCAAATGCGCACGTGCGCTTTGTCAAAATTTCCAGCCGAGAAGCCGAGCTAAGGGCCATCCTGCTTGCCTTGACTGAACATGCAGGCAAACATCCAAGCACCCTCGGCCCTCCCCAACGCATAATAATTTACACTGACTCAATGGACGCAATTCGAGCCCTTGGTTCACGCAAAACTACTAGCCGCACTGTCCGCAGAATAAAAAAATTCATTGCTGAATGCCAACAGAGTGGCCTGCAATACCAAATCCGATGGGTCCCTGGACATGAAGGGATTGAAGGCAATGAAGAGACAGACAGAATTGCCCGGGAGCAACTTCGTATTCACCCCGAGCAAGACTGTTCAGCACCCGCTGATTCAGATGCGGAGGCCGACATCGATATAGAGGACGGTGGTGCTTTGGGGAAGGCCGAGCGGAAGGCCGTTCTTCGAAACAAAATTCCGGAAGACCCCAACCCGTTGCCCCCCGGATTCAGCCGATGGGCAACAGTGCGGCTAAGGCGTATCAGAACGGGCACGGCTCTTACGCCTAGTAAACCCGTACAGCTCTCCGAACTGCCAAAAATGTGGTACCGGTGCCCTGTGCAGTGCGCGACACCTCCTGTGTGAATGTTCAGCAATCATTGTTCCTAGAGAACGCTGCCTAAAGACCCTTGGCCTGCTACGACCGGCTGACTAAGAGATTTGGGTGCATCCACTTGGAGCCCCACCTCACAGGAAGCACCTGCTGGACACTCTACTGATTTTCATCAGAGAAGCCGGCATTGAGGACTGCTTCTAGCTGCCTTTCTTTCCCGGTTCTCCCCGCTCCTTACTTCCCATCCCTTTTCCGCCTCTTGACCGAGGCCTCCGGTCATGTCAAGGGGACTTCTTTCCCTCTTACATTTTTTTTCAATAAACGTGTGTTCATTCATTCCCAGTTCTGATTCGCTATATGCTTATCGAGGGCCTCTGTTCTGGCAGTCTTGGTGCCAAGGGTAGCTTAAGAGGGTTCAACGCTGGTTGACCACTCTCGACATGTCGTAGACACTCGTGTCACGGCCCGGGGTTAAAAAGGACTCCTTCACACCGAGTAGTCCGAGTGGCGCTGGCTACCACCCCCAAGTGCAGGGAACAAAATATATCTTAACATAAATACCCGAGAAGGTGGTGGGGAAACAGCCCCGCCGGTAGCGTAGTGGTTATCGCACCAGACCGGTATTCTCGAGGTCGTGGGTTCGGATCCCACCCGGTGGGCATTCTTTCACGAATTTTTTCACCACTGTCTTTCTGACTAAAAAAATTCTTCATGTGTTTCTATGACCTACCATGACCTCCCCTTTGCTTTTCGAGGTTTTCTTGACTGCCAACCCTTATTTTGTCTTATTTCACCGAGCCCCTCATTTCTGAATATATATATATATATATATATATATATATATATATATATATATATATATATATATATATATATATATATATATATACAGTCGAACACGGATATATCGAACTCCAAGGGGATCGCGAAATAGTTCGATATATGAAAAATTCGATATAAAAAATATGGCCTCTGAGACCTCACCTATGGCGCACGATCACTTACTGATCGTCGCATTCAAGAATGACAACTAATTCCGCACTCACGACGCAACAGGACGCTTTATTTCCGTGAAAAAAAAATCGCTGATCTTGGCCTGCTTCTTCTTCCTGGAAATGAAATTAAAGACGCTGGTCTCGATCTTCTCGAGGCGGCACAACTAGAAACTTCCAGCAGTACGCTGCGCCTTCGCACACCATGCACAACACGCGCGCAAAAGAACAGCGCGCACGTACCACAAGAACTTTGAAGGTAAAAATTCCAAGGCTCTCTGAACGGACTCCAACAAAGCGCTCGCGATGGTCATTTCCGAGAGGAACAGTGATGTCCGTAAGGTGCGGGACAACTCGCCAAACAGCAGCAACCGCAGCAAAATGCAAAAGAAGGAGGAGGCCGCCAGCGCCTTCGTTCCCTCTTGCCTTTCCCGAGACGACATCGAGGGAAGACAGACACAGAGAGAGAGAAAAAAACTCCTTTTCGGCAAGCCGGGGAACGTACGCAGCCGCAAAAAAAAAGAAAAAAAGAAAGAAAAATGGACGTGCGCAGTCGGGTCATCCCTACCTCGCACTGTCACATTTTCCTAGCGTTCGGGCTTGTGTGCCTAGAGAGTTCTAGCATACCGTGCTCCGTCCGCTAACGCTACTGCGGCCGGTAGCGGGGCCTGACTGGGCAAGCGCAAATTCGTTCCGGTAGGGGGATATAGTTCCGCGAGCCAGTCTTCGCCCTGCCCGCGCACTCCTCGAGATCCTCCTCAACCTCAATCGGGGGTGCAGCGACCACCGAAGAGCACCTTCCAGCTCGCGCGGCGTTCGATATACCCAATGTCGGGAAAAATACGGTTCGATATATCCGTGTTCGACTGTATATATATATATATATATATATATATATATATATATATATATTGTAAGGATGCCCGTCGCCAGCGCAATTCACGAAGGAGCAACGCGAGTATAGGAAGCACTGTCCACTCGCCATGAGAGGGTACGTGCCGAAACAGAGCATCATCATCGCAGTCAAGTAACAACAATAGACGGCAGCCGCATACGTGGCCCGCTATTGCCGCCGCGTGGCCCGCTATTGCCGCCGCTATTGCCGCCGCTATTGCCGCCGCAAACGTTCCGGAGCGTAAATCTTCCCTCAGCCCTGACCTCCGGACCATTGTCCAACAACAAGTTGCTCAGTCCCTTCCAACTGCACTGCAGTCAACTCCTGTTGTTGTCGCCCCCGTGCCCTATTCCGACGCTACGCCGACAGCCCCAGTCACCACAACTCTGGCTTATGCCGATTCTGTACCCTCCATGCCGATGGCCGCTCCACCGACCTTTCTTGACTCTGTCCCACGGCGACCTTATGCTGAAGTCGCAGCCAGGTACATACATCAAAGCCCCGTCTTTCTGCAGCCCCGCGTACCTGTACGCCCCCCGGTATGCTCTGGTCCGCAACTCACTAACCCTTGGAGGACGCTGGATAATCGTCCAATTTGCTTTGCATGCAGGGCTCCTGGCCATGTGGCCCGCTATTGCCGCCGCAGTATGACAACTGGACGCAACCCTGCCACGGCTTATTTCTACGCCCCATCGCAACTCATTCAGGAGGGCGCCGCGTATTCGCCGGTGACATCTATGCCCTCCGAAAGCCGTGACTTCGCCGGCCGCCGATCTTCGTCTCCGCGACGACGCTCGCTGTCGCCCATGCGTCGTCGTCCTACCCCAACGCAAGCGGAAAACTAGGCGCCGCAGTTCCGGAGGCAAGAACTGCGTCGTCGTCGATCTGCCCAAGACCTCCTCCCTCTCCCGCAAACATCATTAGTATTGTCATAGATGGCGCCGAAATCTTAGCCCTTGTCGACACTGGAGCCGCCGTTTCTGTCATGGACGCCAAACTCTGCCGCCGCTTAAAGAAGGTCACGACGCCGCACCTCGGGTTCTTATTGCGGACTGCTACGGCTCATCCCATAGATCCACTCGGCGTGTGCACTGCCCGTGCCGTTATTCGAGACGTCCTATACGTTATCGAGTTCGTTGTCCTGCCTTCGTGCTCCCACGATGTAATACTGGGGTGGGACTTCCTTTCCCAACATGGAGCTGTAATCGACTGTGGCCGTGCCGAAGTAGAGCTCTTCCCGTCCATAGATCCTACCGCTGATGACCCGCCCGCTTGTTCTGCCGTAAAACTGCTCCTCGCGGAAGAAGTTAGCATTCCTCCTCATTCCGCAGTCCTTGCTTCTTTATCGTGCCCCTCTCTGTCCAATGCGACAGTACTCTTTACGCCTTCTACCCTGTTCTACCAGCGCCGAAATCTTCCGCTTCCTTTCTCCCTGCTTCCAATCCGCAACAGCGAAGCTACACTTCTCCTTTCTAACTACGGCTCATGTCCCTGCACCTTGCAACGCGGAGAGTGCGTCGGCCACGTCGAGACCGTAGCTTCTGTTGTGGCTGTGGATTTTCCAGATGATTTAACAACCCTTGACGTCAGTGGACTCTGCGCTCCTGCAGCAGCGACACCCCAACCGTCTGCAGATATCTTTCTTCGCGCCGTTGATGACAAGCTTTCGTCGTCCGAACGAGACCAACTTCTTGCATTGCTGCACCGATTTCGGACGTCTTTTGATTCTGTCCAGACTGGCCTGGGGCGTACCACCACTGTTGAACACACCATCGACACTGGGAGTCACGCACCCTTACGACAACGTCCCTACCGTGATGATGATGATTGGATGTTTATGGCGCAAGGCCAACTAGGGCAAAGAGCGCCAAATCAATGGTTATGTATGACGGTTGAAGATGTAATCCCTAAGACTACTCAATAAGAGCAGAGATTAAAATAGTAAAATCAGTGAGACGATGAGGATGGCTGGTGTAAAAGGCCAGGGTGTGATAGTGCAGGGCATGAAACTACGTGCAAGAATTACGCGTGATAGGAAATAAGCTGTAAAAATTTGATTTCGCTAAGAAACGTAAAAGTACGTTGTAGGGGGACTATGGGATCATCCGCTAAAAACAGTGCGGGATGTAGTGGGATGTGTTCTCTGTATAGTCGTAGGAAATATTTGCGTCTTGTTCTGTGGAGTGCTCTGCATGTAATGAGAATGTGAATTACAGATAGGCCCTCCCCACACCTGCTACACAAGGGTCTTGGAGAACCAGTGAGCAGATGGGAGTGTGTTGCGTGTGTGTGGCCTATCCGCAATCTAGCTAGTGCAACTTCAATGAATCTGTTGTGTGAGTCAGTAGTGTATGGTCCTAGGTGTGGTTTAATTAGGTGTAACTTGTTGTCTGTCTGTGTGCTCCAGTCGGCTTGCCAGGTTCTGCGAAGGTGTTCTCTTATGTATGGCTTGAGGTCGGTGTACGGTACTTTTGTAATGTCCACTGTGTTCGTGTGTGCCGCAGCGGCGGCCATTTGGTCTGCGGTCTCATTTCCCGCAATCCCACAGTGACCCGGTACCCAACATACAATCACTTCGAGATTTTTAACATACGCTGACATTAAAGTCTTAAAAACTAGATTTATGACATGATTTTTAGAACGCTTTTGGGATGATAATGCTCGTACAACGCTGAGTGAATCTGTGTAGATGATGGATTTTTGAATGTGATGTTGAACAATATGACCAGCAACAAGAAAAATGCCATACGCTTCCGCCGTGAAGATGCTCGAATTTACATGCATCGATGTAGAGGCCGTAAAGTTGGGTCCGTGCGCAGCACAAGACACCGCAATGGAAGTTTTCGATGCATCACTAAAAAATTCTGCAGCCTGGTATTTTTGCTGCAGATACTGAAAATGTTGTGAAATCGCGATTTGTGGTACCCTGCTTTTCTGTAATTGTGTAAAGGACAGGTCACACAATACAGGGCGAAATTGCCAGGGGGCTATAAAGTCAATGGTAGATGTTCTGAATGTGTCCAAAAAGGAGATTGACAGTTCAGAAGCTTCCCTTCTCACCCTAAGTGAGAAAGGTAGAGACAGAGATGGACGATTTAAAAACAGCTGTGACGTGGATGTATCCATAAAAACAGGTTTAAAAGGATGGTTGTCGATTGATGATATTTTACAAGCATATAAAAGATCAACATAAATTCGCTGGTACTCCAGGCACCACTTGTCACACTCCACATACAGGCTTTCGACAGGGCTTGTACGAAAAGCACCACACGAGAGGCGAAGCCCGAGGTGCAGCACTGGGTCGAGCATTTTTAGCGCTGTTTTTGTGGCCGACCCGTAGACAACACTACCGTAATCCAAACGAGACCCTACCAAAGCGGTATAAAGGCGCAGCAGGAGTTGTTTATCTGCACCGTATGATTGGTGAGACAGGACTTTCAAAATATTCATTGTTTTTAGACATTTTTGTTTGAGTTGTTTGATGTGAGATATGAATGTAAGTTTTTCATCCATCACCACACCCAAAAACTTATGTTCCTTTTTAACAGGGATTGGGTCACCATTGAGGTTTATTTCAGGATCGGGCCTTACTCCACGTCTCCTTGAGAATACGACACAGGTACTTTTTGTGGGATTAAGTTTGAAACCATTTTCGTCTGCCCAGCGAGAGAGTTTCTTTACCCCAAGCTGGACTTGACGTTCACATATGGATATGTTACAAGATTTAAAAGATATTTGTACATCATCCACATATACTAAACAGGAGATCGATGGAGGCAATGCTTTCCGAAGCGAATTCATTTTGACGATAAAAAGCGTGCAGCTCAAAACTCCGCCTTGAGGCACACCATTTTCTTGAATGTGAACTCTGGACAGTGCTGACCCGACTCTCACACGAAATGTTCGTTTGGACAGGTAACTATCAAGAGTGTTCAACATATTACCTGTTACACCATACGATTTTAAGTCTGCAAGGATGCCGTAACGCCATGCCGTATCATATGCTTTTTCGATATCAAAAAATACGGTCATGCAGTACTGTTTGTGTATAAAGGCATCCTTAATGTAAGATTCCAGTGCAACTAATTGATCGTTTGTGGATCGCCCTGCCCGGAAGCCTGCCTGGCAGCCCTCGAGAAGACCATTGTACTCAAGAAAGTACATGAGCCTCCGGTTAATCATCTTCTCGAAGAGCTTGCACAGGCAGCTTGTCAGGGCAATAGGTCTATAGCTTGCGGGAGAAGAAGGGTCCTTCCCTTCTTTCAGAAAAGCCACAACTATGGCCTCCCTCCAAAGCCTTGGAAGGTGCCCCGATAGCCATATTTGGTTGTATAGGTGCAGGAGTGTCTCAAGGGTATCTGCGTGTAGGTGTTGAATCATAGTGTATGTAATGTTGTCTGCACCTGGAGCAGAAGGTTTACAAGTGGCAAGAGCAATCTTCAGCTCATGGAGTGTAAATTCACAGTTGTATCCAGACTTTGACTTGTTCTTGTCGCGTATAGGCTTCTTTTCGGCAGATGTTTTGTGTTGCATAAAAGTGTTTGTATAGTGCACAGAACTAGAGACGTGTTGGAAGTGTTGTGCAAGTGCGTTAGCCTGATCTTCCAGAGTGTCCCCTGTGGTGCTAACCAGGGGCAGGCTATGTGTGTGTTGTCCTTTTAGTTTACGTATTCGGGTCCATACCTTGTGGGTGTCCGTGTATGAATTTATGGATGTGAGAAAGGCGCGCCAGCTCTCCCGTTTTGCCTCACGGCGCACACGCTTACCTAATGCCTTCGCTCTTTTGAAAGAAATAAGGTTAAAACTTGTGGGGTGTCTACGGAGGATGCCCCACGCCTTGTTCTGGGCCTCCCGCGCACGCTTGCAGTCGTCATTCCACCAGGGCCTTCTCGGGTTGCGCGGGGCCCCAGAGGCCTGGGGTATTGACTTTTTAGCGGCGGCGAGAATGTGCTCCGTGACGAGCTGGGTTGCCTTCTCTACAGGTAAGTGTGTTATGTCTGTGTAGTGTAGTTGGGATGTCTCTGTGAATGTGTTCCAGTTTGCTCTTGCTTCTATAAACTTGCAATGGGAAGGGGAACTGCTAGGGCCTTTATCTATGTATGTTAGTGAGGTAGGGAAGTGGTCACTACCGTATGGGTTAGTGCCAACATCGCATTCAAGTGATGGAAAGAGTACTGCAGAGCCAATGGCCAAGTCGAGGTGTGAATAAGTGTTGTGTGCTATATTATGGTATGTAGGCTTGTTTTTGTTAAATAGGCATGCTCCTGAAGATATTAGAAATTTTTCGATTAGGCGACCTCGGGCATCTGTGCGGTGAGAGCCCCAAAGAGTGTTGTGTGCATTGAGGTCACCTATAAGAATGAAAGGTTCTGGTAGCTGATCTACAAGGCCCTCGAAATCGGAGCTTGAAAGCTGGAAATCAGGAGGGATGTAGATGGAGCACACTGTTATTAGCCTATTAAAAATTATGGTTCTAATGGCAATAGCCTCAAGGACAGTCTGTAATTGGATAGGGTGGCATGCCAATGATTTTCGGGCAATGATGGCCACACCACCTGAAGATGTACCACCACCAGCCCTGTCCTTCCTAAATACCATGTAACTATTCAAGACATTTGTGTGTTTGGAGTTTAAATGTGTTTCTTGTAGACACATCACACTTGGCTGATTGGAATGCAATATTTCGTAGACATCATCAAGATTGTTAAGGAGGCCTCTACAGTTCCACTGGATGATATTTTCTGTTCCCATTATGTACCTTTAAGAGCTACTGGAATGTGTGTGTGGGTTCATGTTTTGTCTATCGGGGCTTGTATTCTTGGAGCGGGTTTCTTTGGCTTTTCTGTTGGTTTGGACGCCGCAGCCCGTTCCTTGCGGACCGATGCAGACAGGAACGGTCCGACGTCCATTTCCTCATCACATGTTCGGGGGGTGTCCGGCGGACCGGGCCCCCTGGACTTGGCACCCTTACGGGTGCCTTTGGTTCCAGCCGCAAGCGCCGCGGGCGGGGCAGGCGGCGGGGCTAGGATGGGCGCTTCTGTGGGCCCTACCGTGTCCATCTCCTCCGTGCCCTCAGGTGTCCCTAGGGCCTGTGGAGAGGACACAGTGAGAGCGGCAGAGCTCCCAGCGGCGTTCGCACTCGCCACATTCGTTGGAGTCGCCACACTGGGCGATTCCTGACTACTCTGGACTACCGAAGGCAGTCCGGCAAGAGACGGGGCCCCCGCAGCCTCTACAGGTGTTGTAGAGGCAGCAGGTGGCTGCTCAGCTGGGGGTTGGGACAACAACACGTCAGCAAGAAGGCTGCACTGTGTTGCCGTGCTGACCAAACGCCGCCCCAACCCCCGGCGGGCGGCGTCTGCGCACGATGTGGCCGAAAGCAGCTTGTGCTTTTGGCGCGCTTCTGGATAGGTGATGTTTTCATTTACTTTTATGTGAATTATTTCCTTTTCGGCCTTGAATTGTGTACACGCACGCGAATAAGCAGCGTGCGGTCCGCTGCAATTCGGGCACTTCTGAGTGGTGCTTTCACAAGCTTCTGAGGAGTGACCTGTCTCAGCACAGTTGGCACATGTCAACTTCCCTCTGCATGATTGGGTTCCATGGCCGTATCGTTGGCACTTAAAGCAGCGCCTCGGATTTGGGACATACGGTCGTACGTTGCAGCTAAGAAAACCCACTTTGACCTTTTCTGGAGGCGTTGTGCGATCAAACGTTAGGATTAGATGCTTTGTCGGAATTTCTTGGTTTGCTCTCCGAATCACGATTCGTTTTACTGCAGTTACATGTTGAGGTTGGAGCGCCTCAAGAAGATCTGCTTCCGTCTCAGACTCTAGTTCTTTCTCTGATATGACTCCTTGCGAGGAGTTGAGGGTCCGGTGTGGTGTCACAGTGACATTCAAGTTGGCCAACGTCGTCTGTTTCAGTAGGTTCTCACTCTGATTTTTCCTTTTTACTTCGACCAGTACATCACCTGAGGCGAGTTTCTTAGCATCATAGTCTGAACCAACAACAGACTCAATGCACTTTGCCAACAGGATGACAGACTTCTTTGCAACAGGAGTGGTTTCTGCAGAGTGAATGACAAGAAATTTGTGGAAATGTTCTGGTTTACCTTTAGCTAGTACTTCGGTGCGGCCCCTTTTAGGGGGCCGATCATTGGATTGGGGGGATAAAGAAAAAGCCATGCGATATTGAAAAAAGCAGGGGACGGGGGTACTTTCTTCTCAAACCTTACCCTGATAGCCTGAGAGGTCCCGGAGCTCCCTGCCTGGTAAACAGACAGGGAGCCCATCCGCCGGAGCTTGACCTGGGCTCCGACGGCCACCGTTTGTGGTTTCTGCCCTTCACCTTACAACTCGTAGCCACGGTAGATTACAGCAAGAGTATGGGGGCTCGGGGTCCGCGGTGTCGCCAACACCGTCACCAAGATTACTCAAGGTGCCCCGTGCGGGGACGTCCCTACCGTGTTTCTCCTACTGAACGCCGCGTAATTGACGAACAAGTCGAGGACATGCTCCAACGTGGTGTGATTCGACCATCCACTAGTCCATGGGCGTCACCGGTAGTGCTTGTCAAGAAGAAGGACGGTTCTATTCGGTTTTGCGTCGATTACCGACGGCTTAACAAGATAACCCGCAAAGACGTATATCCTTTGCCAAGAATCGATGACGCCCTCGATTGTCTTCAAGGCGCAGAGTTTTTTTCTTCAATTGACTTACGCTCAGGATATTGGCAGGTCCCCATGGCGGAGGCTGATCGTGCAAAAACGGCCTTTGTTACTCCAGATGGCCTCTATGAGTTTAACGTCATGCCGTTTGGCCTCTGCAATGCGCCTGCAACCTTCGAGCGAATGATGGACAACATTCTCCATGGACTCAAATGGCAGACATGCCTTTGTTACCTGGATGATATTGTGGTCTTTTCTCCAGATTTTTCAACACATCTCATCCGACTTGAGCAAATTTTGACGTGCTTAACTACCGCAGGACTGCAGCTAAACCTCAAGAAGTGCCGTTTTGCTGCCCGACAGCTGACCATCCTCGGCCACGTTGTCTCTAAAGCGGGGGTGCTGCCGGATCCTGCCAAGTTGCGTGCTGTGGCAGAGTTCCCGAAGCCGACATCAGTGAAGGCCCTTCGCAGCTTCATTGGGCTGTGTTCGTATTTTCGCCGCTTCGTACGGAACTTTGCATCCCTCATCGCGCCACTGACACAGCTCCTCAGCAAGGAAGGCAGTATCTCTGAGTGGTCAACGGCTTGCGACGACGCTTTTGCTAAACTGCGTCATCTCCTCACATCTCCGCCAATCCTGCGCCATTTCGATCCCGACGCCCCTACCGAGATTCACACCGATGCGAGCGGAGTCGGTTTGGGGGCAGTTCTCGCACAACGGAAGGCAGGTTATGACGAGTATGTGGTCTCCTACGCAAGTCGTACGCTAACAAAAGCCGAGACCAACTATTCTGTGACAGAGCGAGAATGCTTAGCTGTTGTTTGGGCGCTTGCAAAGTTCCGCCCGTATCTCTACGGCCGCCCTGTCGAGGTTGTTACGGACCACCACTCGCTTTGCTGGCTGTCCTCACTAAAAGATCCGTCCGGTCGCCTAGCACGCTGGGCTTTGCGACTCCAGGAATATGATATTCGCGTTACCTATAGGTCAGGCCGGAAGCACCATGACGCTGATGCCCTTTCTCGCTCCCTATTGCCGCATGAAAGTGAGCGACTCTCGACTACCGATTGTTACCTCTCACCACTGGAGATACAGTCCATGTCATCCGAGCAAAAGAAAGACGCCTGGATTTCCTCCATCTTCAAACTCCTGTCAGGCTCATCGGCGAAAGGTGCATCTCGAAATCTACGCCGGCAAGCGTCGCACTTTGCCATTCGTGACGGTCTGCTGTTTCGACGCAACTACCAACCCGAAGGTCGCAAGTGGCTCCTAGTAATTCCACGCCACCTACGTGCACAAATATGCGCATATTTTCACGACGAGCCGCACTGCGCCCATGCTGGTGTACCCAAAACCTACCAACGTTTGCGCCTGCGGTACTACTGGCGCGGCATGTACCGTTTTGTTCGTCAGTTCGTTCGTTCCTGTGTTCACTGCCAACGCCGCAAATCTCCACCTCGCCAAGGAATTGGACCTCGACAACCTTTACCATGTCCAGAACGACCCTTCGACCGCGTCGGCATCGACATCTATGGGCCTCTCCCTTGCACGGCAGCTGGAAACAGGTGGGTTGTTGTGGCTGTTGACCACCTGACCCGATATGCAGAGACGGCAGCACTGCCGGCTGCAACTGCGCCTGAAGTTGCCTCTTTCCTCCTTCGGCACTTCATTCTACGACATGGAGCGCCTAGAGAACTACTCAGTGACAGAGGAAGGGTTTTTCTGTCTGAAGTTATAGAAGCGTCCTCACAGCCTGCCGAACCATCCATCGCACCACAACAGCGTACCACACACAGACCAATGGTCTCACCGAACGTTTCAACCGGACGCTAGGGGATATGCTCGCAATGTACGTGGCATCTGATCATTCTAATTGGGACACCATCCTTCGATTTGTTACATATGCGTATAACACCGCCAAGCAAGCCACGACTGGCTTCTCTCCGTTTTTCCTTTTGTATGGACGCGAGCCCTCTTGTACGCTGGACACAATACTTCCTTATAGCCCTGATGACTCAGAGTGCACGCCCATCTCATACGTTGCGAAACACGCCGAAGAATGCCGCCAACTGGCACGTTCACTAACCAAGGAAGACCAACAACGACAGAAGACACAGCATGACGAAAAGACCTCTGCACCAAGCTTCTTACCCGGATCACTTGTTTGGCTGTGGGTGCCAACGACTGCTCCTGGATTGAGCAGTAAGCTCATTTCGCGATACGATGGTCCCTACCGTGTCGTCAAACGCACCTCCCCTGTCAATTACATTGTCGAGCCTGTTGCCCCATCACCCGACCACCGACGCCGCGGCCGTGATATAGTACATGTCCAGCGCCTCAAGCCTTACGTTGAGCCCCTCACCATTTCGACTCCCTGATCGCCAGGATGGCTCTTTTTCCCCGGGGGCAATGGGAAGGATGCCCGTCGCCAGCGCAATTCACGAAGGAGCAACGCGAGTATAGGAAGCACTGTCCACTCGCCATGAGAGGGTACGTGCCGAAACAGAGCATCATCATCGCAGTCAAGTAACAACAATAGACGGCAGCCGCATCGCGAACGCTTGGAAGGAAGAAGAAGCTGCCTCTCGCTTTTGCTCTCGGCCAACACTGCAGAGCGGACTTCGTGCTCCTGACTCCTAGAGCTGACTTTGAGCTGACAAGTCCTTTGGCCTTGGAATAAATCCTCCTTACAATATATATATATATATATATATATTGCCGCGAACCATACATTGGGTTTGTTTATTTGTGTTTTGCTTTTACCGCCCGGCTGCGCCGGTCTGTGTTATCTCTGCGCAAAGGGAAGCGCGTGTTCCATTCTTTCTTTCTGTGCCGCATGTGTTATCTGTTGTGATAGGGAGAGCATTCCGATCTAACGTGAACAGCCCAGAAAAATCTTCTTGGATCTCGCGATTTCAAAATTTCGCCCATATGTGTATGGAAGGCCATTCAAGGTTGTAACAGACCACCATGCGCTGTGTTGGCTCGCCAATTTGAAGGACCCCTCTGGCCGTCTTGGGCAGTGGAGCTTGCGCCTGCAGGAGTTCGACGTTATAGTCGTTTATAAATCCGGCAGGAAACACTCCGACGCCGACTGCCTGTCCCGCGCCCCCGTCGACCCACCACCACAAGACTCTGATGAAGACAGCGCGTTCTTCGGGATCGTGACGGAGAGCGACCTAGCCGCCCAGCAGCGTGCCGACCCCGACTTACGCGTCATATTCGAGTACCTCGAGGGATGCAACGTTGCCGTTCCTAGGACCTTCAAACGCAGCTTACCAGCATTCAGCCTGAGAAACTCCGTCCTTGTGAAGAAGAATTTCAGCCCCGGAACAAGAGCGAATTACCTTCTCGTCATCCCCGCGGACCTTCGTGACGAAATTTTGGAAGCGTGCCACGACGACCCGTCTTCTGGACATCTGGGCACCGCCCGCACTATTGGAAAAATCAAGGCGAGGTACTACTGGCCCGGCCTTACCTCTGACGTCACTCACTACGTCCGGAGCTGCCGTGATTGCCAGCGACGAAAAACGCCGCCGACAAGACCCGCCGGACTTCTGCAACCGATCGCCGTCCCATCAAGGCCATTTCAACAGATTGGAATGGACCTTTTAGGCCCGTTCCCTACGTCACGATCACAGAACAAGTGGATTGTCGTAGCGACAGACTACATGACGCGCTACGCAGAGACCGCCGCTCTTCCGAGGGGGACTGCACAAGAAGTGGCGAAGTTCTTTATAAGCCAAGTTGTGCTGCGACATGGAGCCCCAGAAGTCCTAATCACAGACCGCGGAACGGCATTTACTGCGGAGCTGATGCAAGGAGTATTACGCTACAGCAACACGGATCACCGAAGAACGACGGCGTACCACCCCCAAACGAACGGACTAACAGAACGTCTGAACAAGACAATCGCAGATATGCTGTCAATGTACGTTGACGTTGAACATAAGACGTGGGACGAAGTGCTCCCGTATGTCACGTTTGCTTACAACACGGCTATCCAGGAGACGACACAGCTGACGCCGTTCGAGCTTGTCTACGGTAGAAGGCCGACTACGATGCTCGACACCATGCTTCCGCACGTAGAAGACGACGACCTCAACGCCGACGTCCACGGATATCTTCAACGTGCGGAGGAGGCCCGCCAGCTCGCTCGAGTTCGTATAACGGACCAGCAGCTGGTGGATGCGGGCCGCTACAACCTCCGACGCCGAGACGCCGAGTACCAACCAGGGGATCGTGTGTGGGTTTGGACTCCCATCCGACGACGCGGACTCAGTGACAAGCTCCTGCGACGGTATTTCGGACCCTACCAGATTCTACGACGTGTTGGCCAACTTACCTACGAAGTGATCCCCGATGGTGACTCTGGCACATCACGACGACGCACGCGGCCTGAAGTCGTCCACGTGGTTCGCTTAAAACCTTTCTACGGACGATGACGAACTTTTATTTTCATTTGTTCGGACTGTCGCTTATGTTAGCATCGGGTCGATGCACTCTTAGAAGGGGGGGGGGTTAATGCCGCGAACCATACATTGGGTTTGTTTATTTGTGTTTTGCTTTTACCGCCCGGCTGCGCCGGTCTGTATTATCTCTGCGCCAAGGGAAGCGCGTGTTCCATTCTTTCTTTCTGTGCCGCATGTGCTATCTGTTGTGATAGGGAGAGCATTCCCATCTAACGTGAACAGCCCAGAAAAATCTTCTTGGATCTACTATGTTCTCGATGCGAATCGACGTTTCGAGAACCACGCGCGCCAAAAGATAAAAAGCCTGCAGTGCGGACGCCGGGGCATTCGATTCGACGACACTCGCCTATGCAAGTCACTTTGTTGACCGCTGCTTCGCCGCCTCTGTATTCTTTTGAGTTGTTAGGGGAGCACAAGTTCGCTCCAATAAACGTGTTTCTCATTCAACACAACTGCATCGTCCTTGCCTTCGTGAGAATATATATATATATATATATATATATATATATATATATATATATATATATATATATATATATATATATATATATATATATATTGTAAGGAGGATTTATTCCAAGGCCTAAGGACTGGTCAGCTCAAAGTCAGCTCTAGGAGTCAGGAGCACGAAGTCCGCTCTGCAGTGTTGGCCGAGAGCAAAAGCGAGAGGCAGCTTCTTCTTCCTTCCAAGCGTTCGCGATGCGGCTGCCATCTATTGTTGTTACTTGACTGCGATGATGATGCTCTGTTTCGGCACGTACCCTCTTATGGCGAGTGGACAGTGCTTCCTATACTCGCGTTGCTCCTTCGTGAATTGCGCTGGCGAAGGGCATCCTTACAATTGCCCCCGGGGAAAAAGAGCCATCCTGGCGATCAGGGAGTCGAAATGGTGAGGGGCTCAACGTAAGGCTTGAGGCGCTGGACATGTACTATATCACGGCCGCGGCGTCGGTGGTCGGGTGATGGGGCAACAGGCTCGACAATGTAATTGACAGGGGAGGTGCGTTTGATGACACGGTAGGGACCATCGTATCGCGAAATGAGCTTACTGCTCAATCCAGGAGCAGTCGTTGGCACCCACAGCCAAACAAGTGATCCGGGTAAGAAGCTTGGTGCAGAGGTCTTTTCGTCATGCTGTGTCTTCTGTCGTTGTTGGTCTTCCTTGGTTAGTGAACGTGCCAATTGGCGGCATTCTTCGGCGTGTTTCGCAACGTATGAGATGGGCGTGCACTCTGAGTCATCAGGGCTATAAGGAAGTATTGTGTCCAGCGTACAAGAGGGCTCGCGTCCATACAAAAGGAAAAACGGAGAGAAGCCAGTCGTGGCTTGCTTGGCGGTGTTATACGCATATGTAACAAATGGAAGGATGGTGTCCCAATTAGAATGATCAGATGCCACGTACATTGCGAGCATATCCCCTAGCGTCCGGTTGAAATGTTCGGTGAGACCATTGGTCTGTGGGTGGTACGCTGTTGTGGTGCGATGGATGGTTCGGCAGGCTGTGAGGAGGGCTTCTATAACTTCAGACAGAAAAACCCTTCCTCTGTCACTGAGTAGTTCTCTAGGCGCTTCATGTCGTAGAATGAAGTGCCCAAGGAGGAAAGAGGCAACTTCAGGCGCAGTTGCAGCCGGCAGTGCTGCCGTCTCTGCATATCGGTTCAGGTGGTCAACAGCCACAACAACCCACCTGTATCCAGCTGCCGTGCAAGGGAGAGGCCCATAGATGTCGATGCCGACGCGGTCGAAGGGTCGTTCTGGACATGGTAAAGGTTGTCGAGGTCCAATTCCTTGGCGAGGTGGAGATTTGCGGCGTTGGCAGAGAACACAGGAACGAACGAACTGACGAACAAAACGGTACATGCCGCGCCAGTAGTCCGCAGGCGCAAACGTTGGTAGGTTTTGGGTACACCAGCATGGGCGCAGTGTGGCTCGTCGTGAAAATATGCGCATATTTGTGCACGTAGGTGGCGTGGAATTACTAGGAGCAACTTGCGACCATCGGGTTGGTAGTTGCGTCGAAACAGCAGACCGTCACGAATGGCAAAGTGCGACGCTTGCCGGCGTAGATTTCGAGATGCACCTTTCGCCGATGAGCCTGACAGGAGTTTGAAGATGGAGGAAATCCAGGCGTCTTTCTTTTGCTCGGATGACATGGACTGTATCTCCACTGGTGAGAGGTAACAATCGGTAGTCGAGAGTCGCTCACTTTCATGCGTTAATGGGGAGCGAGAAAGGGCATCAGCGTCATGGTGCTTCCGGCCTGACCTATAGGTAACGCGAATATCATATTCCTGGAGTCGCAAAGCCCAGCGTGCTAGGCGACCGGACGGATCTTTTAGTGAGGACAGCCAGCAAAGCGAGTGGTGGTCCGTAACAACCTCGACAGGGCGGCCGTAGAGATACGGGCGGAACTTTGCAAGCGCCCAAACAACAGCTAAGCATTCTCGCTCTGTCACAGAATAGTTGGTCTCGGCTTTTGTTAGCGTACGACTTGCGTAGGAGACCACATACTCGTCATAACCTGCCTTCCGTTGTGCGAGAACTGCCCCCAAATCGACTCCGCTCGCATCGGTGTGAATCTCGGTAGGGGTGTCGGGATCGAAATGGCGCAGGATTGGCGGAGATGTGAGGAAATGACGCAGTTTAGCAAAAGCGTCGTCGCAAGCCGTTGACCACTCAGAGATACTGCCTTCCTTGCTGAGGAGCTGTGTCAGTGGCGCGATGAGGGATGCAAAGTTCCGTACGAAGCGGCGAAAATACGAACACAGCCCAATGAGGCTGCGAAGGGCCTTCACTGATGTCGGCTTTGGGAACTCTGCCACAGCACGCAACTTGGCAGGATCCGGCAGCACCCCCGCTTTAGAGACAACGTGGCCGAGGATGGTCAGCTGTCGGGCAGCAAAACGGCACTTCTTGAGGTTTAGCTGCAGTCCTGCGGTAGTTAAGCACGTCAAAATTTGCTCAAGTCGGATGAGATGTGTTGAAAAATCTGGAGAAAAGACCACAATATCATCCAGGTAACAAAGGCATGTCTGCCATTTGAGTCGACGGATAATGTTGTCCATCATTCGCTCGAAGGTTGCAGGCGCATTGCAGAGGCCAAACGGCATAACGTTAAACACATAGAGGTCTTCTGGAGTAACAAAGGCCGTTTTTGCACGATCAGCCTCCGCCATGGGGACCTGCCAATATCCTGAGCGTAAGTCAATTGAAGAAAAAAACTCTGCGCCTTGAAGACAATCGAGGGCGTCATCGATTCTTGGCAAAGGATATACGTCTTTGCGGGTTATCTTGTTAAGCCGTCGGTAATCGACGCAAAACCGAATAGAACCGTCCTTCTTCTTGACAAGCACTACCGGTGACGCCCATGGACTCGTGGATGGTCGAATCACACCACGTTGGAGCATGTCCTCGACTTGTTCGTCAATTACGCGGCGTTCAGTAGGAGAAACACGGTAGGGACGTTGTCGTAAGGGTGCGTGACTCCCAGTGTCGATGGTGTGTTCAACAGTGGTGGTACGCCCCAGGCCAGTCTGGACAGAATCAAAAGACGTCCGAAATCGGTGCAGCAATGCAAGAAGTTGGTCTCGTTCGGACGACGAAAGCTTGTCATCAACGGCGCGAAGAAAGATATCTGCAGACGGTTGGGGTGTCGCTGCTGCAGGAGCGCAGAGTCCACTGACGTCAAGGGTTGTTAAATCATCTGGAAAATCCACAGCCACAACAGAAGCTACGGTCTCGACGTGGCCGACGCACTCTCCGCGTTGCAAGGTGCAGGGACATGAGCCGTAGTTAGAAAGGAGAAGTGTAGCTTCGCTGTTGCGGATTGGAAGCAGGGAGAAAGGAAGCGGAAGATTTCGGCGCTGGTAGAACAGGGTAGAAGGCGTAAAGAGTACTGTCGCATTGGACAGAGAGGGGCACGATAAAGAAGCAAGGACTGCGGAATGAGGAGGAATGCTAACTTCTTCCGCGAGGAGCAGTTTTACGGCAGAACAAGCGGGCGGGTCATCAGCGGTAGGATCTATGGACGGGAAGAGCTCTACTTCGGCACGGCCACAGTCGATTACAGCTCCATGTTGGGAAAGGAAGTCCCACCCCAGTATTACATCGTGGGAGCACGAAGGCAGGACAACGAACTCGATAACGTATAGGACGTCTCGAATAACGGCACGGGCAGTGCACACGCCGAGTGGATCTATGGGATGAGCCGTAGCAGTCCGCAATAAGAACCCGAGGTGCGGCGTCGTGACCTTCTTTAAGCGGCGGCAGAGTTTGGCGTCCATGACAGAAACGGCGGCTCCAGTGTCGACAAGGGCTAAGATTTCGGCGCCATCTATGACAATACTAATGATGTTTGCGGGAGAGGGAGGAGGTCTTGGGCAGATCGACGACGACGCAGTTCTTGCCTCCGGAACTGCGGCGCCTAGTTTTCCGCTTGCGTTGGGGTAGGACGACGACGCATGGGCGACAGCGAGCGTCGTCGCGGAGACGAAGATCGGCGGCCGGCGAAGTCACGGCTTTCGGAGGGCATAGATGTCACCGGCGAATACGCGGCGCCCTCCTGAATGAGTTGCGATGGGGCGTAGAAATAAGCCGTGGCAGGGTTGCGTCCAGTTGTCATACTGCGGCGGCAATAGCGGGCCACATGGCCAGGAGCCCTGCATGCAAAGCAAATTGGACGATTATCCAGCGTCCTCCAAGGGTTAGTGAGTTGCGGACCAGAGCATACCGGGGGGCGTACAGGTACGCGGGGCTGCAGAAAGACGGGGCTTTGATGTATGTACCTGGCTGCGACTTCAGCATAAGGTCGCCGTGGGACAGAGTCAAGAAAGGTCGGTGGAGCGGCCATCGGCATGGAGGGTACAGAATCGGCATAAGCCAGAGTTGTGGTGACTGGGGCTGTCGGCGTAGCGTCGGAATAGGGCACGGGGGCGACAACAACAGGAGTTGACTGCAGTGCAGTTGGAAGGGACTGAGCAACTTGTTGTTGGACAATGGTCCGGAGGTCAGGGCTGAGGGAAGATTTACGCTCCGGAACGTTTGGCATTAGGGACAATTGACGAGCCACTTCCTCGCGCACAAACTGCTGGATTCGCTGAAATAATGTACCATCACTGTCGTTAGCAGCCAAGCTGGACATAAACTGATCTTGTACGACGGGTCGCCGAGTGAGAGCCCGCTGCCTACGCAGCTCGTCGAAACTCTGGCAAATGGTAACGACCTCTGCCACAGTTTGGGGGTTTTTCGCGAGGAGCATTTGGAAGGCATCGTCTTCGATCCCTTTCAGGATGTGCTTGATCTTGTCCGTTTCGGGCATGGCGCTGTCGATCCTCCTGCACAGATCTACGACGTCCTCGATGTACGAAATGAAGTTTTCACCACTTTTCTGTGCACGCTCGCGCAAACGTTGCTCCGACCGTAATTTTCGTACAGCGGGGCGTCCAAATACTGCTTGGAAGTCGGCTTTAAATTCTGGCCACGTTTCAAACGGGCTGCATTGTTCAGGAACCATTTCTCCGCGAGCCCAGTCAAAGAATATTCCACGTTATTGAGCTTGAGGCGATTGTCCCAATTGTTACGAGTGCTCACCCGTTCAAACGCGGCAAGCCAGTCGTCGACGTCCTGCTCATCGGTGCCGTTGTACTTGGGAGGGTCCCGCTCACGGATCGCACCAGAGCAGACGATGGGTGTTGGCGTAGGCGCCGGGTTATCGTCGCGAGGCATTGTAGGAGTTTGAAGTGTCCGATTGCGGAGCTCCAGGGTAAGAAAACGACTGCCGACGCGGGTCACGCCCTCTCGACGATTGTGCGAAGGCCGATGAGGTGGGAAGCTGGCGCCAGGGCGGGGAGGAACCCGCACACTCCACCAAAATTGTAAGGAGGATTTATTCCAAGGCCAAAGGACTGGTCAGCTCAAAGTCAGCTCTAGGAGTCAGGAGCACGAAGTCCGCTCTGCAGTGTTGGCCGAGAGCAAAAGCGAGAGGCAGCTTCTTCCTTCCAAGCGTTCGCGATGCGGCTGCCGTCTATTGTTGTTAGTTGACTGCGATGATGATGCTCTGTTTCGGCACGTACCCTCTCATGGCGAGTGGACAGTGCTTCCTATACTCGCGTTGCTCTTTCGTGAATTGCGCTGGCGACGGGCATCCTTACAATATATATATATATATATATATATATATATATATATATATATATATATATATATATATATATATATATATATATATATATATATATATATATATATTATAGTGCGCAAGAGATACAAGTACACCGAAGCTGCCAGACCAGTCATTCATCCATAGTTACGTTCGTGATAACAGCACTCAACAGCTTGCCTTCGTCAGGGCAGACTTCCCTGACGAAGGCAAGTCCCTTTGCTGAAACGCTGGAAACAGTTGAGGACGCTACCGCGTTCGAAGTTTCCCTATGTATGTATAGGTATATATTGTAACGTGGCGGCAGATGACATGAATCATGCAGCGATGCAGGGATGAAGCGATGTATTTACATAATGGAGAAGAACTATTTATACATCAAGCCATAACCGAGCCCGGCCTGGCTGCGCCGTCACACAGCTCTTCTTCGTCGTCATCCTTAGTGGTGGGCCATCGCTTAACGGGGATTGTCCCGTCCCGTGACATCACCTACCCGGTCGATGACGTGCGTCCTGGTTGACACCGCGGCACATGGGCGATTGAAGCCGGATGAGTGTTTGGATGAAAAATGCAGTGACGAATCCCTTGCCCCCACGGATGACGATGACGCGTTGATGATGCCTGGCCCAGCAACAGCAATGGTTTCAACCGCGGCGAAGCAAAGTCCTCGAGCCACGTTGGACGGAAGGGCGGGGGAACACATCTTTGGCTTGTCTGGACACGGCTCGTTTCGTCTGGTCTTCGTTTGGATCTTTCGGGCTGGGGAACACGGGGCGGGGGACGTCGTCTTGTTCTGGTCTCGATTGGGCTTGGGTGGCCCGGTGCAGCTTCGTTGTCCTTGGCGGCTGCGTCCAGGCCGATGTGATGCGATGCTTGGGCCAGGATGGGGATGACGAGCCCGCACACCCCACCAAATGTAACGTGACGGCAGTTGACATTACCCATGTAGCGATGCAGCGGTGACGCGATGTATTTACATAATGGTGAAGAACTATTTATACATCAAGCCATAACCGAGCCCGGCCTGGCTGCGCCGCCACACAGCTCTTCTTCGTCGTCATCCTGAGTGGTGGGCCATCGCGTAACGGGGATTGTCCCGTCCCGTGATAATATATATATTGTCACGAAGACAAGGACGATGCAGTTGTCTTGAATGAGAAACACGTTTATTGGAGCGAACTTGTGCTCCCCTAACAACTCAAAAGAATACAGAGGCGGCGAAGCAGCGGTCAACAAAGTGACTTGCACAGGCGAGTGTCGTCGAATCGAATGCCCCGGCGTCCGCACTGCAGGCTTTTTATCTTTCGGCGCGCGTGGTTCTCGAAACGTCGATTCACATAGAGAACATAGTAGATCCAGGAAGATTATTCTGGGCTGTTCACGTTAGATCGGAATGCTCTCCCTATCACAACAGATAACACATGCGGCACAGAAAGAAATAATGGAACACGCGCTTCCCTTGGCGCAGAGATAAGTGCAGCCGGGCGGTAAAAGGAAAACACAAATAAACAAACCCAATGTATGGTTCGCGGCATTACCCCCCCCTCTAAGAGTACTTCGACCCGATGCTAACATAAGCGACAGTCCGAACAAATGAAAAATAAAAGTTCGTCATCGTCCGTAGAAAGGTTTTAAGCGAACAACGTGGACGACTTCGGGTCGCGTGCGTCGTCGTGATGTGCCGGAATCACCACTGGGGATCACTTCGTAGGTTAATTGGCCAACACGTCTTAAAATCTGGTAGGGTCCGAAATACCGTCGCAAAAGCTTTTCACTGAGTCCGCGTCGTCGAATGGGAGTCCAAACCCACACACGATCCCCTGGTTGGTACTCGGCGTCGGAGGTTGTAGCGGCCGGCATCCACCAACTGCTGGTCCGTTATCCTTGGACGTCGGTGTTGAGGTCGTCGTCTTCTACATGCGGAAGCATGGCGTCGAGCATCGTAGTCGGCCGTCTTCCGTAGACAAGCTCGAACGGTGTCATCTGCGTAGTTTCCTGCGTCGCTGTATTGTACGCAAAGGTGACATACAGGAGGACTTTGTCCCAAGTCTTATGTTCAACGTCGACGTACATGGACAGCATATATGCAATCGTCTTGTTCAGACGTTCCGTTAGTCCGTTCGTTTGGGGATGGTACGCCGTCGTTCTTCGGTGATCCGTGTTGCTGTAGCGTGAGATTCCTTGCATCAGCTCCGCGGTAAAGGCCGTTCCGCGGTCCGGGATAAGGACTTCCGAGGCTCCATGTCGCAGCACAACTTGGCTTATAAAGAACTTCGCCACTTCTTGTGCAGTCCTCCTCGGAAGAGCGGCGGTCTCTGCGTAGCGCGTCATGTAGTCTGTCGCTACGACAATCCACTTGTTCTGTGATCGTGACGTAGGGAACGGGCTTAAAGGTCCATTCTAATCTGTCGAAATGGTCTCGATGGGACGTCGATCGGTTGCAGAAGTCCGGCGGGTCTTGTCGGTGGCGTTTTTGTCGCTGGCAATCACGGCAGCTCCGGACGTAGTGAGTGACGTCAGAGGTAAGGCCGGGCCAGTAGTACCTCGCCTTGATTTTTCCAATAGTGCGGGCTGTGCCCAGATGTCCGGAAGACTGGTCGTCGTGGCACGCTTCCAAAATTTCGTCACGAAGGTCCGCGGGGATGACGAGAAGGTAATTCGCTCTTGTTCCGGGGCTGAAATTCTTCTTCACGAGGACGGAGTTTCTCAGGCTGAATGCTGGTAAGCTGCGTTTGAAGGTCTTAGGAACGGCAACGTTGCATCCCTCGAGGTACTCGATTATGACGCATAAGTCGGGGTCGGCACGCTGCTGGGCGGCTAGGTCGCTCTCCGTCACGATCCCGAAGAACGCGCTGTCTTCATCAGAGTCTTGTGGTGGTGGGTCGACGGGGGCGCGGGACAGGCATTCGGCGTCGGAGTGTTTCCTGCCGGATTTATAAACGACTGTAACGTCGAACTCCTGCAGGCGCAAGCTCCACCGCCCAAGACGGCCAGAGGGGTCCTTCAAATTGGCGAACCAACACAGCGCATGGTGGTCTGTTACAACCTTGAATGGCCTTCCATACACATATGGGCGAAATTTTGAAATCGCCCATATAATAGCCAGGCGCTCTTTCTCAGAGGCAGAATAGTTTTTCTCCTCCTTCGACAGACCACGGCTGGCATAGGCGATTACCCTTTCGCAGCCGCTTTGCTTTTGGACAAGGACGGCACCCAAGCCTATATCACTGGCGTCCGTGTGCATTTCCGTTTCGGCATTTTCGTCCAAATGAGCGAGCACGGGCGGGCTTTTCAGGCGTTTTTGCAGCTCGGAGAATGCTTTTTCTTGGTCGTTTTCCCAGCTGAAAGGGGTGCTATCTTTCGTCAAGCGCGTGAGTGGCTCTGCAATGCGTGCGAAGTTTGCGACGAAGCGCCGGTAGTATGCGCACAGCCCGAGAAATCTTCGCACGCCCTTCTTGTCTTTCGGCCTTGGGAAGTTCGCAATGGCTGAAGTTTTTGCCGGGTCAGTAGGACTCCCGCGGCGTTGACGACGTGGCCCAAGAACTTGAGTTCCCCGTATGCGAAACGGCACTTTTCAGGCTTCAGCGTCAACCCCGACGCACGAATGGCCTCTAGTACAGACTCCAACCTTGCAAGGTGTTCGCCGAAAGTCCGGGCGAATACCACTACGTCGTCGAGGTATACGAGGCAGGTGTGCCACTTAAGGCCAGCTAGCACAGTGTCCATGACTCTTTGAAACGTCGCTGGTGCTGTGCACAGCCCAAACGGCATCACCTTGAACTCGTATAGGCCGTCTGGGGTTATAAATGCAGTCTTCTCTCGGTCTCTCTCGTCCACTTCAATTTGCCAGTAGCCGGTCTTCACGTCCATCGATGAGAAGTACTTCGCGTGGCCGAGGTGGTCGAGGGCGTCGTCGATTCGGGGGAGGGGGTACACGTCCTTTTTCGTGATTTTGTTCAGTCGCCGGTAGTCAACGCAAAACCTTAATGTGCCGTCTTTTTTCTTTACGAGTACGACGGGCGCAGCCCAGGGGCTTTTCGATGGCTGTATAATGTCGTCGCTGAGCATGTCGTCGACTTGAGTCCGGATGGCTTCCCGTTCGTGTGAAGAGACACGGTACGGTGACTGTCGGGTAGGTCGGGCTCCATCTTCGGTTATTATTCGGTGCTTCGCTAGAGGGGTCTGACGCAGTTTTGCGCTCGAAGAAAAACATTCGCTATAGCGACGCAGCAAAGCCAATAATTTGTTCCGTTGTTCTTGCGGTAGCGCCGGATTCACGTCGAAGGTCTGCGGGAGCTTGAAGATTTCTACGGGTGTGCGTTCAAAGTCGGCGACCCCGATCACGTCACTTGCTTCTTGCGTTTCTTCGAGGAATTCAATTGTCGCGCCCTTGTTTAAATGCTGGTACTCATCGGTGAAATTAGTAACCAAAATGTGTGATTGGTGTTCCTTGAAGCGCGCAATGCCTCTTGCGACAGACACACCACGTTCGAGAAGCACCCTTTGATCAGTGTCTACGATAGTGTCGACGTCAGGAGCAGCATCTTTACAGTAGACTGCGACCATCAAGCTTGCGCGGGGTGGCAGGGTGACATGATCATCGGCAATCCTTACAGCAGCACGTCGTTCGGGGTTCGGTTCCGGCGTCATGGAGTGATGGGAGGAAAAAGTTATTGACTTAGTGTGCAGATCGATTATTGCACCGTTGTCCATTAAAAAGTCCATTCCAAGAATTACGTCGCGGGAGAAGTTAGGCAGAACGACGAACGCAGCAGGGTACGTTGTGCCGTCTATGGTGACGCGCGATGTGCACGTTCCACTTGGCGTCACGAGGTGGCCTCCTGCTGTGCGTATGTGCGGACCGTCCCATCTGGTCATAACTTTCTTCAGTTTAGACGCAAATGGTCCGCTCATTACCGAATAGTCAGCTCCCGTGTCTACGACGGCGACTACGTCAAAGCCGTCGATGGACACCTTGACGTCAGATGCAGTCTTCCTCGAGTTCCGGGTTCTTCGGGGCGTCGTATCTCTGCTTGTACGTGTTCACGGTCGGGCACTGTGCATCATCGTTGTCGTCGTCTTCTCAACGGACGTGTCGGTCAGGTCGGGTACGCGTCGCGCCGCGTAGCTGTCGTCGTGTTCGGGAGTCTCGTCAGGGTTAGGTCGGGTTGTCGGTATGAGGGCATGTCGTGAATCACTGTCTTCAGCGCGTCCTTGCGTCGTTGGAGGGTTTCCAGTTTTTCGCTGTAGAGCAACTTCACCTCCAGAAGTTGCTGCTTTTAGTTTCTCCACGTGCGAAATCAGCATTGCTACGGCGGTTAGGCGACTGGTATGGGTAGGGCGACGGCGATCGGTGTGAGCGGGCTGGTCCTCGGTTCGTGTTGGACAGGTATTCGTCGATCTCGGTAGGGCGCTGGCCGGGTCGGGGGCGTGGGGCGTCGACGGAGAAACCACGCAGTCCGAGTCTCCTGTACGGGCAGCGACGATAGATGTGATCGGCCTCTCTGCAATGGTAGCACAGCGGACGATGATCTGGCGTTCGCCAAACGTCAGTCTTCCTCGGCGTCTGGGTTTGGGCTGTGTACGGCGGTACGGTCGATGGCGGCGACAGTGGGGACGGCGGCGTGAGTGGACGGCGGTACGGTGGAGCTTCTTGTAGACGGGTTGGAGCAGGGCGGGGTCGACGAACAGCCGCGTAGTAGGTCATCGCCTGTGGCTCGCGGGGTGCCTCGGATGGCATAGAAGTGCCCAAAGCGTGTTGGACCTCTTCGCGGATGACGTCAGTCAGGGAAGCCACTTGAGGTTGCGGCGTCGTCGGAAAAAGCTTTCGAAGCTCCTCCCTGACCACTGCTCGGATGGTATCACGCAGTGTGTCGGAGCTTGTAGCCCCGGCACCGATCGTCTCGGAAACCAGCACGTTGACCGGGCGATCGTACTGCCTCGTTCGAACTTCCAGCATCTTCTCCATCGCGGCCGCCTCAGATGAAAATTCGGCCACCGTCTTGGGAGGATTGCGGACAAGGCAAGCAAAAAGCTCCTGCTTTACCCCTCGCATGAGAAACCTTAGTTTCTTTTCTTCTGTCATCTCCGGATCCGCACGTCGAAACAACCTCTTCATCTCCTCAACAAAGATCACTACCTCTTCGTTGGGGTGCTGCGTTCGAGTTTCAAGTAAAAGCGATGAGCGTTCTTTTCTGACCACGGTAGTGAAGATCTTAGTGAACTCGCTTTTGAACTGAGCACAGTTTGTCAAGGAGCTCTCGTGGTTCTCGAACCAAGTGCGAGCCGAATCTTCCAAGTAAAAGAAAACGTGCCGGAACGTTTCTGCGTCGTCCCGCCTGTTGAATTTCAGGACGCGCTCCAGTTTCTCCAACCATTCTTCTGGGTCTTCTGCGGGGGCTCCTCGGAATGATGGCGGTTCCCGTGGCTGCTGCAGAACGACAGGAGGATTGGCTTGGTTGAGCATGGTGCTGGTTGCGACGTCTTTCTTCTTCGTCTTCTCCGGTAGTAGACCGGACTCGGGTGGTAAATCTTGCAGGCGGAGGCTGGCTCTTGTTGGACTGGCTTGGCGGCTTCCCGAGGTTGTAGTGGGCATGAAGGGTGCGTACCCAGCACCTCCACCAGATGTCACGAAGACAAGGACGATGCAGTTGTCTTGAATGAGAAACACGTTTATTGGAGCGAACTTGTGCTCCCCTAACAACTCAAAAGAATACACAGGCGGCGAAGCAGCGGTCAACAAACTGACTTGCACAGGCGAGTGTCGTCGAATCGAATGCCCCGGCGTCCGCACTGCAGGCTTTTTATCTTTCGGCGCGCGTGGTTCTCGAAACGTCGATTCACATCGAGAACATAGTAGATCCAGGAAGATTATTCTGGGCTGTTCACGTTAGATCGGAATGCTCTCCCTATCACAACAGATAACAGATGCGGCACAGAAAGAAAGAATGGAACACGCGCTTTCCTTGGCGCAGGGATAACACATACCGGCGCAGCCGGGCGGTAAAAGGAAAAAAGGAAAACACAGATAAACAAACCCAATGTATGGTTCGCGGCAATATATATATATATATATATATATATATATATATATATATATATATATATATATATATATATATATATATAACACAGAAATAAGGGTTGGCAGTCGAGAAAACCTCGGACTGCCAACCCTTATTTCTGTGTTATTTTCAACGAGCCCCTCATTTCCTATATATATATATATATATATATATATATATATTGTAAGGAGGATTCATTCCTTGACCGAAGGACTCGGAGCCCACGAAGTTCGCTCTGTCGTGTTGAAAGCTAGAAGCAGCTTCTTCGTTCTAAGCGTTCGCCATGCGGCTGCCGTGTATTGTTGCCACTTGACTGCGATGATGATGCTTCCGTGTTTCGGCACGTAACCTCTCAAGTCGGGTGGACAGTGCTGCCTACACTCCGGTTGCTCATTCGTGAATGGTGCTGGCGACGGACATCCTTACAATTGCCCGGGGAAAAAGAGCCCTCCTGGCGATCAGGGAGTCGAGATGGTGAAAGGCTCAATGTAAGGCTTGAGGCGCTGGACGTGTACTATATCACGGCTGTGGCGTCGCTGGTCGGATGAGGCAACGGGCTCAACAATATAATTAACAGGGGAGGTGCGTTGACCGACATGGTAAGGACCATCGTATCGCGAAAGCAGCATATTGCTCAAACCAGGTGCAGTCGCTGGCACCCACAGCCAAACAAGTGATCCGGGTGAGGAGCTTAGCGCAGTGGTCTTTTCGTCATGCTGTGTCTTTTGTCGATGTTGGCATTCCTTGGTTAGTGAACGTGCCAGTTGACGGCATTTTTCGGCGTGTTTGGCGATGTATGAGATGGGGGTGCACACTGAGTCATCAGGGCTATAAGGAAGTATTGTGTCCAGGGTACAAGAGGGCTCGCGTCCATAGAAAAGGAAAAATGGAGAGAAGCTAGTCGTGGATTGCGTGATGGTGTTATGCGCATACTCGTTATATGCATACGTAACAAATGGAAGGATGGTGTCCCGATTAAAATGACCTGATTGCACGTACATTGCGAGGATATCCCCCAGCGTGCGGTTGAAACGTTCGGTGAGACCATTGATGTGTGGGTGGTACGCCGTTGTGGTGCGATGGATGGTACAGCAGGCTGTGAGGAGGGCTTCTATAACTTCAGAAAGAAAAACCCTTCGTCGGTCACTGAGAAGTTCTCTAGGCGCTCCATGACGTAGAATGAAGTGCCGAAGAAGGGAAGAGGCCACTTCACGCGCAGTTGCAGCCGGCAGTGCTGCCGTCTCTGCATATCGGGTCAGGTGGTCAACAGCGACAACAACCCACCTGTTTCCAGCTGCCGTGCAAGGAAGAGGCCCATAGATGTCGATGCCGACGTGGTCGAAGGGTTGTTCTGGACATGGTAAAGGCTGTCTAGGTCCAATTCCTTGGCGAGGTGGCGATTTGCGGCGTTGGCACGGAACACAGGAACGAACGAACTGACGAACGAAACGGTACATGCCGCGCCAGTAGTATCACACCCGCAAGCGTTCGTAGGTTTTGGGGTGCACCAGCATGGGCGCAATGCGGCTCTTCATGAAAATAGGCACATATTTCTGCGCGTAGGTGGCGCGGAATTACCCGGAGCCAGTTGCGACCTTCAGGTTGGTAGTTGCGACGAAAGAGCAAACCGTCACGAATGGCGAAGTGCGATGCTTGCCGGCGTAGATTTCGAGATGCACCATTCGCCGATGAGCCAGACAGAAATTTGAAAATGGAGGAAATCCAGGCATCCTTCTTTTGCTCGGATGACATGGA
Source organism: Haemaphysalis longicornis (assembly GCF_048455015.1). Classification (NCBI taxonomy): domain Eukaryota; kingdom Metazoa; phylum Arthropoda; class Arachnida; order Ixodida; family Ixodidae; genus Haemaphysalis; species Haemaphysalis longicornis. The sequence continues at coordinate 198,828,049 of NW_027526203.1, read as the reverse complement.
GTGCATCTCCAGTAGTGACAGGCAGCAATCGGTACTCGAGAGGCGGCCACTTTCATGTGGCAACGGGGAGTGAGAAAGGGCTTCAGCGTCTTGGTGCTTCCGGCCTAATCGATAGGTGATGCGAATATCATATTCCTGGAGTCGCAAAGCTCAGCGTGTAAGGCGACTGGACGGATCTTTGAGTGTGGACAGCCAGCAAAGCGAGAGTCGTTGTCTGTAACAACCAAGACAGGGCGGCCATAGAAATACGGGCACAACTTGGCAAGCGCCCAAACAACAGCTAAGCATTCTCGCTCCATCACAGAATAGTTGGTCTCGAATTTTGTTAGCGTACGACTTGCGTAGGCGACCACATACTCGTCATATCCTGCCCTGCGTTGAGCGAGAACTGCCCCCAAACCGTCTCCGCTCGCATCGGGGTGAATCTCGGTAGGGGCGTCAGGATCGAAATGGCGCAGGATTGGCGGAGATGTGAGGAGATAACGTAGTTTAGTAAAAGCGACGCCGCAAGCCGTTGACCACTCAGAGATGCCGCCTTCCTGGTTAAGGAGCTGTGTCAGAGGCGCGATTAGGGATGCAAAGTCCCGTACGAATCGGCGAAAGTACGAACACAGCCCAACGAAGCTCTGAAGGACCTTCACTGGTGTCGGCTTCGGGAACTCCGTCACAGTACGCAACTTAAAAGGATCCGGCAGGACACCAGCTTTAGAGACAACGTGGCCAAGGACGGTAAGCATTCTGGCAGCAAAACGGCACTTCTTGAGGTTTAGCTGTAGTCCTGCGGTAGTAAAGTGCGCCAAAATTTCCTCAAGTCGAATAAGATGCGTTGAAAAATCTGGAGAAAAGACCACAATATTATCCACGTAACAAAGGCTCGGCTGCCATTTGAGCCCATGGAGTATGTTGTCCATCATCCGCTCGAAGGTTTCAGGTGCATTGCAGAGGCCAAACGGCATAACGTTAAACACATAGAGGTCTTCTGGAGTAACAAAGGCCGTTTTTGCACGATCAACCTACGCCATGGGGACCTGCTAATAGTCTGAGCGTAAGTCAATTGAAGAAAAAAACTGTGCCTTGGAGACAATGGAGGACATCATCAATTCGCGGCAAACGATATACGCCCTTGCAAGTTATCTTGTTGAGCCGTGGGTAATAGACGCAAAACCGCATAAAACCGTCCTTCTTCTTGACAAGCACTACCGGTGACGCCCATGTACTTGTGGATGGTCGAATCATACCACGCCGGAGCATGTGATCGACTTGTTCATCAATTTCGCGGAATTCAGTGGGAGAAACACGGTAGAGACGTTGTCGTAAGGGTGCGGGACTGCCGGTATCGATGGTGTGTTCAACAGTGGTGGTACGCCCCAGACCAGTCTGGACAGAATCAAAACCCGTCCGAAATCGGTGCAGCAGTGCAAGAAGTTGGTCTCGTTCGGACAACGAAAGCTTGTGATCAATGGCGCGAAGGCATCTACACACGGTGGGGGTGTCGCTGCTGCAGGAGCGCAGAGTCCACTGACTTCAAGGGTTGTTAAATCGTACGGTACATCCACAGCGACAACAGAATCTACAGTCTCTACGTGGCCGACGCATTCTCCGCGTTGTATGGTGCAGGGACACGAACCGTAGTTAGAAAGGAGAAGTGTAGTTTGGCTGTTATGGATGGGAATCAGGGAGAAAAAAGCCGAAGACTACTTCGCTGGTGAAACAGGTCAGAAGTCGTAAAGAGTGACGTCGCATTGGGCAGAGATGGGGAAGATAAAGAAGCAAGCGCGGCGTTATGGGGTGGAATGCGAACTTCTTCCGCGAGGACCAGTTTTACGGCAGAAGTAGCGGGCGGTTCATCAGCGGTATGATCCATGAAATGGAATAGCTCTACTACGGCACGGCCACAGTCGATTACAACTCCATGTTGAGAAAGGAAGTCCCACGCCAGCATGACATCGTGGGAGCACGAAGGCAGGACAACGAACTGAATAGCGTACATGACGTCTCGAATAACGATACGGGCAGTGCACACGCCAAGTGGATCAATGGGATGAGCCGTAGGAGTCCGTAATGAGAACCCAAGGTGACCTCCATGACCTTCTTCAAGCGGCGGCAGAGTTTGGCGTCCAGGACAGAAATGGAGGTTCCAGTATCGAAACAGGCTAAGATTTCGGCGCATCTATTGCAATACTAATTACGCTTGCGGGAGAAGGAGGAGGTCTTGGGCAGATCGATGACGACGCAGTTCTTGCCTCCGGAACTGCGGCGCCGTGGGTACAGGACGACGACGATTGGGAGGCAGTGAGCGTTGTCGCGGAGATGAAGATGGGTGGCTTGTGTAGTCACGGCTTTCAGAGGGCCTAGATGTCACCGGCGAATAAGCGGTGCCCTCTTGAATGAGTTCGAATGGGGCGTAGGAATAAGCCGTGGAGGGTTCTGTCCAGTCGTCATGGTGCGCCGGCAATAGCGGGATACATGGCCAGGATCCCTGCAGGCAAAGCAAATTGGACGATTGTCCAGTGTCCTCCAAGGGTTAGCAAGTGAGTGAGTGAGTGAGTGAGTGAGTGAGTGAGTGAGTGAGTGAGTGAGTGAGTGAAAAGACTTTATTTGACCATCCGGCAGACAACTATCCTAGCCCCACGAGGGGAGGGTCATCGCGATGCGGCCACACATTATCTCGGCGTGGCGTTCTTTACTCAGCGAGCAGCCCTCGCTACTCCCGCCTTCTTTTGGCACCCGCGCCTGCCTCTGTGCTGGGGTGGTAGCGAGCACCTGGCGCTGCGGCTCTGGCGCTGCTTTTCGAGGGCAGCAAAATCGACTGGACGGCCCGTGTCCGCTCTTCCCGTTGGTCGCTTCCCGCCGCGGCCGCAAGGCCCGGCGGGATCGTTGTCACTGTCCGTGCCTCCCTCGGATTCTGTTCACAATCCCACAAAATGTGGGCCGCAGTAGCCCTTTCCGATTCACACACGCGACACAAGTCACTCACACGTACGCTAGAACACACGTGTTTCATGAACACCGGCGGGGGTAGCGACCCTGTCTGCAGTGGCCGGAACGTCACCGCCTCGCTTCGGGTCAAGCCCGGGTGAGGCGGGGGCATAGTCCTGCGCCCTAGTCCATACCATTTCAACACTTCACTGTACTCTGTCATCCTGCCTTTGGCCTCGCACCACCACTCCTTCGTCGAGTCGGCCGGTTGGGCGGCGCGGTAGGTGAAACCTCGCGCCGAATCATTGGCCGTCTCGTTGTGGTTTTTGTTGCCTCGGGCCCACACGTCCCTTCCCATGTGGGCCGGGAACCACTTGATTGTCACTGCTCTGTCCATTAGGTTCACCGCGCGCAGCACCAGCACTGCTACCACACGCACTCTGCCTTCCGCACTGCGGTTCTGGAATCACTCAGCACGGTCGTGCATCCGGGTTCGGCGAGGGCCAGGGCTATGGCTAACTACTCGACCCCATGCGCCGACCTTGTCCACACGCTCGCCGCCGCCTTCGTCTTGCCGTTGACCGCACTGAGCACCGCCGCGGCGAAGGCTCCCGTACTGTCCTGATATTCCACCGCGTCCACATATACGGTACCGCTGTCTCTGGCGTAGAGGTTGATCGAGGTTATGGCCCTTGCCGCCCTCCACTCCCTGTTGTACGGAGGATTCACATTCTTGGGTATCGGGCACACTTGCACGTGTCTCCTCACACACTCTGGTACCTCCGCTCCTTCCGCAATCTCCTCGTCCGCTCTCCTCGGCTCCAGTCCTAGGTTACGGAACACCGGCCGGCCGGTTCTGGTGCCCGAGAGCCGCTCTAGCTGGGCGGTTTTCTGCGCTTCTGCAATCTCTTCGAGAGTGTTGTGCAACCCCAGCGACAGGCGATTTTCCGTGCTTGCACAGTCGAAAAGCCTGAGTGCTGCTTTGTAGGCCCTTTGTATGAGCACGTTGATCCTGTTACGCTCGTGTACCTTCCAAATGTGGAAGGCCACCACATAGGCAATATGGCTCACGGCAAAGGACTGGACCAGCCGCGTGAGACTGGCCTCCTTCATGCCTCTTTCCCTGATTCCTCCGCTAGGGGGCCTAGCAGCGCAAACCCGCTTCGCATGGGCTCCCGCATCAAAGTTGTTTCACGCCGAAATACTGCCTGACACTAGCTGAAAACCCTCCCATAGGATCCGTAACGTCACCCGACGCGCCTGGACACCACCCAAGGTCAGTTCGGTCCCCACACGGGACCACAGCCAACATCTCAAGACCGGACCACTCCACGGCGGCTGCTAGGCCTACTCAGGCCTAGGCAGCCAAAGAACAGCCACGCCGGCCTCTGGCGCTGCTCTCCGCGCCAGCTGCGCTCAGTATGCAGCCGAACACAGCAACCATGAGCCCCGCTACCGAAGAAACAATGGAATTCGACCCACTGAGCGGCCGAACTCTCCCAAAACATGACCCTTGGCGGCAAATCCTACGAGAGCGCCAGTCACAGAAGCAGCCGCCACCACCTGCAGCACAAGCGGGACTTACAAGTAAGCAAATACCACCACTTCGTATTCCGCCTGCGCCCAAACTCCCTGAAAGCGACTATAAGATCGTCTTTCGCCCGCGCTCGGGACTCCGAATCGCGGCATGGCCCGACCGACAACTCATGCACAGCATCCAACAAGCTAGCGGGATCCCAGAACGCCGATTCTAGGCCCAAGTCATCACGCAACCACAAGCTCAGCAAAACCTCGTCACTGTGAGCACACCAGACGAAGACTGCGTAGAAGCTCTACGGCGTATCACGACCCTGCAGCTTGGAACCACCACCTTCGAGGTCACCGTATATCTGAAACCACCGCCCGGTACCGTTCGAGGGATTATACATGACATTGACCCCGGCACCACACCGGAAAAACTGCGCGAATCCGTCGTCACAACTGGACCAACCATCCTAGAAGCAAGAATGCTTGGCGCCTCGACCACGCGGTCATCACATTTGAAGGCCCGCACGTGACCTTCTACGTAAGGGCGTACGGCATGCTCACACGCTGCAAACTTTATAGGCGAACGTACCAGTGCTGCTCCCTGTGTGGTGCTCTCGGGCACCGACAGGACATGTGCCCTAATCCACAAGTGGACATATGCAAACAGTGTCATGCCAGGAACCCTGTGCCGGACCACACCTGTAAGCCAAAGTGTCAGCTTTGCGGACTAGAGCATCTAACAGCCAGCAAGGACTGCAAACGCAAACTTAGACCTCCACCACCACCCTTCCGAGTGCGTGAACGTGAACTGAAATTTCAGGACAACCAATATCATCGATACCAACCTGTGCAGCACCACCTGCATCCTCCTGCCATGGAAACCCGCCACCAACAACCACAGGTGAGCTGGTCGGCAGTTGCCGCTTCTCCACCCACTGCTGAAACACATTTTCCCCCTCTCCCTCTACGTGAAACACCCCAACTCCCCACCCTCCCCAATTACGATGCACAAAATGAAGCACTAAGACAAGAAAACGCTCAGCTCAAAGCCTTACTGGAAGAGAAGTCAAAGCAGTTCAACATTCTGGAGCAACAAATAGCTGAACTCCGAGCCCAAATGCAACGTCAGGTCACATCACCGGAAATAACCAGGACTTTTGATAATACCAACACAGTAATTACCACAGCTCCGACCACTGAAAACACGAACGCCTCAACCACGGCACAACCGCCATACCCTCCCACAAACACGACTCTATTGTCATCATTCGAAGATCTTAAACGCTTCATTCACGACGCAGTTCAGAAGTTCCAGACCCAATACCAACAACTTGACGAGCGGCTCACGGTCATAGAGGCAAACAAGCGCAAGCGGCTCAAGACACCTAAACACAGCCCCCTACCGCAGAGCCCAAAAGACCCGGCCGAATCTAACTGGGACGATGGCGAGTCTTCAATGCTCTCTACATAACACGGGTTCTACTCCCGCCCGAAACACGGTTATTTGGCAATGGAATTGTCGTTAATTCCGAAATAAGAAGAGTTCATTGTTACAATTGTCACAACAATGTTTTCCGGACATCATAGCCCTGCAGGAAGTAGACGTCAATCAGGTCGCCCTTCGAGACTACAATGCTTTTTGCACAACCCCACAGGCCCGTACGGCAATACTGGTGCGAAACACGCGGACTGCCCAGCTACACGCACTCTCAACAACCATAGATTACGCATTTGTGGAGCTCCTTCCGTCCAATAAGAAACAGCCAAGCCTCTACCTTCTTAATATCTACAGTCCACCCTCTGGGCATCTACCGGGAATTAACTCCTTGATAAAAGAAGCCACCATACGGGCCAACGAAAACCAGCTGCCAATAGTAGGGGACTTTAATGCGCCTCATACGGCTTGGGGCTATGCCCGAAACACCCGCAAAGGTACCCTGTTACAGGAAGCAATACAGCAAGGTTGCCTAACCCTCTGCAACCAACCTCATACACCAACAAGAATTGGCAATAGTGTCTCCCGAGACACCTCACCAGACTTAACTCTCACTCTCAATATAAGATTTTTCATGGCGCTGTCTCGCAGAAACTCTTGGCAGCGACCATTACATAATAGAACTTAAGATTCCAAATCGGTCACGTGGGAATCAAAGACTGGGTACATCTCGCATAACAGACTGGAAGAAATTCCGAGAAGAAACACTGGATAATTCAATCCAAAATCTAGAAGAGTGGACCAAGGAGCCGCTAGGCCTGCTCAAAAAGCACACCAGAGAGCTTCCGCTGACGCAAGATTACCCCGCTGTTAACACCCACCTCCAGCACCTTTGGGATGCCCGTCAAGGACTGATGAAACGCTGGAAAAATAGAAAAACAAACCGCAAGCTTAAACTCCGCGTTGCAAAACTAACTAAAGAAGCAGAAGAATACGCGAACCACATAAGCCGACAAAACTGGACGCAATTTTGCGACAAACTACAGGGGACACTTGGTACACGCAAAACATGGAATCTCCTGAGGACTCTCATGGGTACTCAAGAAACCAAAACTGCCATCAGCCACCAAATTCGAAGACTTATCCATAACTACCCCGGTACTGAACAGGACTTACTTAATGAAATCATGGCACCCCTAAAGGCTACGATGACGCACAACATATCCGTGCAACTTACATGTACTGGTCACCCTAACTAAGATCTGCATGCCTCCTTTACCATACAGGAAATAGAAGCGGTAAGAAGAAACCTCACTCGGAACACCGCCCGCGGTCATGATCAAGTACCCAACAAATTACTACGCAACCTCGACCCTCTAATACTTGATCAACTCTTGGACTACATCAATAGCCAGTGGACAACAGGCATCTTACCACCGCAGTGGAAACATGCCGACGTCACTCTAATTCCCAAGGCAGGCAAAACATTAGTCCCGAAGAATCTCCGGCCCATTTCGCTAGCATCATGCGTAGGTAAAGTGCTGGAGCACTTAGTACACAACCGCCTTTCGACGTACATAGAAGACAACGATTACTTCCCCCACACAATGTACGGATTCCGACCACATCTGTCCACACAGGACGTACTGTTGCGGCTGAAAGAAGATGTAATTCCACGGCTTTCAAATCAGCACAAATAATCTATATTGGCAATTGACATTAAAGGAGCATTTGACCACGTCTCACACTCAGCCATACTGCAAGGCTTGTACTCCATACATTGCGGGGAAAGAGTATACGAATATGTCAAAGCCTTCCTCACCGACCGCACCGCCACTATAGTCATTGGACACCTACGATCTGATACATTCCCAGTATGCCCAAAAGGAACACCACAAGGCTCGGTAATCTCACCATTGCTTTTTAATCTGGCCATGAAAAACCTGCCTCCCCTTCTCCTAAACATCCCCAACTTATGGCACGCCATTTATGCCGACGACCTCACACTGTGGACACTGACAGGCTCCATTGGAGAACAACAAGAAGCCCTACAAGAGGCAATAAATGCAACGCTTACGCGCCCGAGGCCTCCAGTGTGCCCCTGAAAAATCAGCCTTACTAACACTCCGTAAACGGCTATCCAAAAAGAACGCGGACACAACACCGGACCCTACAGTTACCATCGATAGACAAACCATCCCCAACGTACCACATCTACGTATTCTGGGCTTGACGATTCCCAGAGACGGATCAGGATCGCAAACCATCTTACCACTTCAACGCACTGTTACCCAAATAATGCACCTTATACACAGAATTTCCCAAAGACGCTCAGGGCTGAAAGAAAAGGATACTATCCGCATTATACAGGCTATTCTCATCAGTCGAATTGCTTACGGAACACCTTATCTAAATCTTAAACCCGCCGAAATTACCAAGCTTAATGTTATGATAAGACAAGCATTCAAAACAGCACTCGGCCTCCCCCCGAAAACCTCGACGAAGAAGCTCCTGCAACTAGGAATATCTAACACCTGGGGAGAAATATGTGAGGCACATCAGTAGTCCCAATTCCGCCGACTACGCCTCACCACTGCCGGTCTCTTCACTTTATCTCAACTTGGCTACCCCGTTCCTTCTCAGCAGGACCATAAAACGTGCATCCCACCCATCATCCGACAGAAAATATGGATAGCACCCATCCCCCGTAATATGCACCCCGAATACAACAAAGCAAGACGGGAGGCTCGAATCGGATACATCCGCAAACGGTTTCAACATGTGCCGACCACCAGATACACAGACGCATCGCCCTACCAGGACCAGCCGGCTCACGCAATCAGCGTAATCGACGCAGCGGGTAAAGAGCTATCGGCAGCGACCGTCCTAACAAAGTCAACGGAGATAGCAGAAGAAGCCGCAATTGCCCTCGCAGCCACCACTGGAAAAGAGTACATCACCATCATCACCGACTCACAGACGGCATGCCGCAACTACTTAAATGGACGAATTTCAAAACCCGCTCTGCACATACTGCAGCGACACCCCGAATTGCCAAGCATAGAAATCGTATGGTCGCCCGGACACACCGCCCTCGAAGGAAACGAAGCAGCTCACGCCGCAGCCCGAGAACATTCACACCGGGCCGTCTCCGAGAGGGAACCACAGCACCAGAGATATTCATATCCTAAATCTATGCCTCTTCATACATACGCAGAAATATTGTCGCACTACAGACAGGCTCGTCGCAAATATCCAGCGCCGGACCACCGACTAGCCAAAGAAGATGCCACCACGCTACGCAGACTCCAAACAAGCACTTATACTCACAACAGCATACTTCACGCCATGTACCCGACACAATACACTGCCAACTGCAAATACTGCCCGCAGAAAGGCACCCTATACCACATCGTTTGGGAGTGCTCCCACACGCCGCAACTCACACCAAACCCCAATCCCTCCTTTCAGCAGTGGGTGGAGATGCTGACCAGTTCTGACCTCTCCGACCAGCAAACGTTGGTCGAAAGAGCGAAGGCCGGTAGACTCCAAGGGGTCCTGGACTGAGGACTCCTCTCACCGGGCGGGTGCCCCTGACACCAGCACCTTGCTGTTTAATTAAAGTTTATTCCTTCTCCCTCCTCCGGCTCTTCTGCTCGATATCCTCTTTATGAGGCGTATGACCGTGTTGACTTTCGCCGTTAGGCGGTTGATGGTTTCGCCGTTGGCTCGGCTTCGCTCTAGGAGCATGCCCAGCATCCGGATCTTTTCGACGTGCGGGATCACCTGGCCACCGCTCGTTCGTATCATGATTTTCTCGCCGTCCCTTCTCGGGTCTCGCTTCTTATTTCTCACTCCCTTCGGTGGCACCACTAGCAACTGCGACTTGCTCGGTGAACACACCAGCCCCGAGCCGTGCAGTTGCTTCTCAATGGCGTCCACCGTCGCCTGTAGCGTGTATTCAATGTGGGCGTCGCTGCCTCCCTTGACCCAGAGCGTGATATCGTCGGCGTAGATGGTGTACCTGACACCGCCGACGCGCGAGAGCCATTCGGCCACTACGATCATCACTAGGTTAAACAGAAGCGGCGAGATGACCGACCCTTGCGGGGTCCCCACGCTGCCAAGCTTCTTCTCTGGTAGATGAAGGTCGCCAGCGTGAATTTCAACCGTGCGACCCGACAGAAAATCCCTGATGTATCTGTACGATCGCTCACCCATGTTCAGCCTCGACACCTGCACCAGGACCGCAGAGTGCTTCACCTTGTCAAAGGCGCTCTGCAGGTCCAGGCCGAGCATGGCGCGGTTGTCCCTCGTCTTGGTGTTGTCATCCAAAATTTCGCTCTTGAGCTGGATCATAGCGTCCTTGGTACCTAGCTTGCTCCTGAAGCCGATGACCGTGTCCGGGTAGAGCCCCGACTCCTCCAGGTACCGCTGCCACCAGTTCATCAGGACGTGCTCCAGCACCTTGCCCACGCAGAACGTGAGCGAGATTGGCCGGAGGTTCTCAATGTCTGGCGGCTTGCCAGGCTTGTGGATCAGGATGGTTTTGGCCCCTTTCCACTGCCAGGGGAGAGTACCAGCCCGCGCCGGCATAAACTAGAGTTGTAGCGACTGGGGCTAGTGGCGTACTGTCGGAATAGGGCGCGGGGGCGACAACAGGAGTTGACTGCAGTGCAGCTGGAAGGGAGTGAGCAACTTGTTGCTAGACAATGGTCTGAAGGTCAGGGCTGAAAGAATATTTGTGCTCCGGAGCGTTGGGGATTAGGGACAACTGACGAGTAACTTCCTCGCGCACAAACTGCTGGATTCGCTGGAACAGGGTACCCTCGCTGTCGTCAGCAGACAAGCTAGACATAAACTGATCTTGTGCGACGGGTCGCCGAGTTAGAGCCCGCTACCTCTGGCTGTCGTCCCGCTGTCGTCGCTGTAGAGCCCGCTGTCGTCAAAACTCTGGCAAATGGTAACGCCCCTACCACAGTTTGGGGGTGTTTCGCGAGGAGCATCTGGTAGGCATCGTCTTCGATGCCTTTTGAGGATGTGGTTGATCTTGTCCGTTTCGGGCATGGCGCTGTCAATCCTCCTGCACAGATATACGACGTCCTCGATGTACGAAGTGAAGTTTTCCCCCCTTTTCTGTGCACGTTCACGCAAGCGCTGCTCCGACCGGAATTTTCGTAGAGCGGGCTTGCCAAATACTGCTTGGAAGTCGTCTTTAAATTCTGGCCACGTTTTAAGACGGGCTGCGTTGTTCCGGAACCATTGCTCCGCGACCCCAGTCAAGGAAAATTCCACGTTATTGAGCTTGAGGCGGTCTTCCCAATTGTTATGGGTGCTCACCCTTTCAAACACAGCAAGCCAGTCGTCAACGTCTTGCTCATCGGTGCCGTTGAACAAGAGAGGGTCCCGCTCACGGATCGCACCAGAGCAGACGGTGGGTAATGGCGTAGGGAGGGGGTTATCGTCGCGAGGCATTTTTGTCTGATTCCGGAGCTCCAGGGTACGGAAACGAGGACCGCTACACTTCCACCAAAAACTGTAAGGAGGATTTATTCCCAGACCGAATGATTGGGAGACGGCGAAGTCATCTCATGAAGTCAGGAGTACGAAGACCGCTTTGTCGTGTTGACGAGAGCAAAAGCGAGAAGTAGCTTCTTTGTTATAAGCGGTCGCGATGCGGCTGCCGTGGATTGTTGCCACTTGACTGCGATGATAATGCTCCCGTGTTTCGGTGCGTACCCTCTCAAGGCTGGTGGACAGTGTGCTGGCTACACTCCGGTTGCTCATTCGTGAATGGCACTGGCGATGGACATCCTTGCAATATATATATATATATATATATATATATATATATATATATATATATATATATATATATATATATATATATATATATATATATATATATATATATATATATATATCGAATCAGAATAGGAAATGAGGGGCTCGTTGAAATAATACAGAAAAAGGGTTGGCAGTCCAGAAAACCTCGGAAAGCAAGGGGGAGGTTGTGGAAGGTCATTGAAACATAAAGAATTTGGAAAGAAAGAAAGTGGAGAAAAAATACCCGCTGGGTGGGATAAAACAAACCGCTATATATATATATATATATATATATATATATATATATATATATATAGCGGTTATTATTATTAACCGATATTGAGAGATCTGCGAGTTCGCGTGAACAAAGGATTACAGCTCACATATGCAGAGATATGTGCACATACATACACGCATACATGCATGCATATACAGGGTGTCCCAGCTATCATGCACCAACATTTAAAAAAAGAGAAATTGCGTAACTCGAAGAAAACCTAGTGCATAATGTTTGCAGTACTGTGAAGAAGCGGAGAGTAATTTTTTCGTTAATGAGACCTAATTAATTGATTGTAATTAATTATCTAACTCGAGAAATACTGTCCTAATCACTAAAGTGTCAATGAGGCACTTGTAGGTAACCACGAGGGGCATCTAACTGCGCTATTTTCAGCGACGAACTAATTGCATACTCATTTATTCTGACTGATAAAGGAAACCCGCGAAATATGAAAAATACCACGTGGCGGCGCTTTCGCGCGCATTGCAAAGCAGCGTCCCCAAATAAGCTGATTGAAAGCAAGTGCTTCGCCTGTCACCCGCCCGAAGAGACAGCGCATCACCTTGATAATAGCATGCATGGAAGGAGCAGCAGCAGCAAGATTCGCGGGACGCGTGTGCAGATAAGGAACAAACTCGGTCGCGATTTCTTCTTTCTTTCTTTTGTCTATTTCATTCTGGCTAACTCAGAGGCAGCCTGTTTGAGGGCGTTGTTTTACGGTGCGCGCGGAGGCGCCGTCACGTGGTATTTTTCATATTTCGCGGGTTTCCTTTATCAGTCAGAATAAATGTGTACGCAATTAATTCATCGCTGAAAATACCGCAGTTAGATGCCCCTCGTGGTTACCTACAAGTGCCTCATTGACACTTTAGTGATTAGGACAGTATTTCTCGAGTTAGATAATTAATTACAATTAGTTAATTAAGTCTCATTAACGAAAAAAATACTGCCCACTTCTACACAGTACTGCAAACATTTTGCACCTGGTTTCTTTCGAGTTACGCCTTTACTCTTTTTTTAAATCTTGGTGCATGATAGCTGGGACACCCTGTATACACATACGTGCGTACATACTGTGGGGATCGCGACTTTCACGCGAACCCCTTTCTGGCTAGCTTCCCATCGCGGCCGGCGTTGCAGAATGCGCCTCGCTCCCGCGATGGGAGCCATACGGGAGGGCGCCAGCAACCGGAGGGTTCGTTGTCGCCAGGGTGGAGGCGTTGACCCTTTTCCCCTCTGCCTATATATTACCCGCGAACCAGTTCTTCCTCTGCACTAGCGCCACGGTTCGGCGAGGTCTGGTGGGTTGTCGCATGAGAGGAAGGTCTCTTGTCTTGGGGATGCGGTAGCGCGCGGACGCTTCGGCGTGCTGGTCAGGACCTGGGGAACGCGCCCCAAACGGACGCTTCCGGGCGAGCTCGGAGACTGCACCTACGCTCGCACGCACGGCGCCCCGCTGCTCCGGTATCCCATCGGTGAGTCGAACCATCTCGCTCCCAGTGTTACCGTTATGGCCTACGATCAGTCTGTATGCAGTGTATTTGATTTGCACATTGCAATAAATTCTGCCATTGGTGTTTTGCCCTCGTCGCCTCCTGCCTTTGTCTGCCTCCGCAAACAACGGACCCGTCCGCAGCCGGCGCTCGCAAGGCATGTTTCCTGAGCGCGGATGGCTGCGGGGTGGGAAATAGCTAGTGTGTGAAATGTAGAATCCCACAATACATACATGCGTACACACATACCAATGGGGACTCGAAAAATGCGTCCCAGTTCCGAAACAAATGTTTCTAAAACCTACATCCGACAAAAAGAGAAGTATTGTTTTGTGCTGTCGTATCAGCTGGGGGAATTTCAGTGTGACGTTAAATATACGAACACTAGCTTAACCTCCCAACACGGCCGCTGGATGGAAGAGGTCTCCTCCTTTCCATCGAGCGGCCGTGCTACTAAAGGCTATGTCCTGATTGTAGTCAAGCTACCAAATTGGAAGCACTATTCTGAGCTTCATTACTAAATCTGACAATGCACTCTTTTGAGGGAGACGAGACTCCGTCCATGCAGGGATAACTGCTTCATCATAATCAACAAATTCTTGCCAACCTGCATGATAATCCAAATGTCGACAGCCTATTCGACTCGTCACGTTTGTGCTTTACAAGCCACGCGCAGTATACTTCTTTTCTTTCCTTACGAATACTCTGAACCAAGAATAGATTGATTGATTGTGGGGTTTAACGCGCCGCCGCAACGCAGGCGATGAGGCGCGCCGTAGTGGAGGGCTCCGGATTAATTTTGACCACCTGGGGATCTTTATCGTGCGCCGAAATCTAGTGCACACGGGCGTTTTTGCTTTTCGCCTCCATCAGAAAAGCGGCCGCCGGGGCCGGGAATCGAACCCGCGACCTCGTGCTCAGCAGCGCAACGCCTTCTGAACCAAGAATAAACCAGGCATACCTTTTTCTGTCTTGTGCTTCTCTCTGCTGCTTGTAGACGCGTAACAAAACATCAAGTGAGGGTTGAAAAATATAATCAGGACGGAATGTGATGTTACAATTCCCTTTAGAAATGTCCACCAGCTGCAAGATTCCACAATATGTAACTTAAATGTGCTTAAATTTTATCACTGGCTTAATTTAAAATTTGAAGTTTTTTTTTATTTTACGCTCGAAATTTTTAAAGGCGAAGCTTTGGTTTAAGCTTATCAAGCCATTCTCACTGGTGTTGAAACGGCTTGCCCGGAAGTTGTGTCGCCCCAACGCGGGCGGCTTCTCTCGCGTAGGTGGCCTGGCAAGTATCCTGGCAGCCTGCGTCATTGTTTGCGGCGGCCGGCAAGTTCTGGGGCGGTATTCCCGTGTTTTGTCCCTTTTGTGTCCCTTTCAAAAGTGTCCCTTTTGGGCGAGCCCCGATTGGCTAAAAGCGAACACCCGGATGTGACGCCATGCAAGCACGGCGGAGCTATGAGCCGTGGCCACGGAGCAAGCTTGCTCCGTGGCCGTGGCTACTCGGAGCAGACGATCTGGAGCAGACGATTTTTCGTCGCAGTTCGCTCGCGGAACAATAAACACATAAAAGATACTCTGATACGGTTTCACTTCTTTAAAATACGTTTGCAAGAACAGTTACGCTATTTGAATAAAAGGCCCACTGCTTAACCGGAAGTGCGTCACGACGAAAGGGACGCAAAAGGGATGTTTTCGAAAGGGACAGTTACGAGAATACCGCCCCTGAAGCGTGCGGTTGCCCATCTCGCTCATACTGCGAATGCTTGCCAGTGCTCTTCGCTGCTATGCGCAAGGCCCCACCCTGCTCTACATCTTTGCGCGCAACGTCTACTGCACAGGAAATGTATTTAATAGCGCATACTGGCTCCCACCACCATGTATCACACACTCAGCTTTCGGGTGGACACAAGGCGCTTTCTGAGGGAAAGTACCCTCCATATCTTCATTTTATTTTCATGGTTACTTCCAAACAAAATACCCTCTAGTATAATGCCGTCACAATTTTCATCCGTCTGGTTTTCACTTGTATGTTGCGTTACAAACTTTTGTGTGTTTTGCTTATACTTTTTCGATTGGTTTTTACTTATTATTTCGTTTATAATCATTTTTCGCTGATGTTCTGCAGCCACTCCCCATGCAACGGCCCCTTTCTCATTTTGTTTCGGCGATTGACAGCACGTATCGACTGGAGATATTTGAAGTAGTTTCTGTGTCAAAATATTTGCGCACCTAAAACGCCCGAGCTCGAAGCGACGATGATCATTCGTAAAGCTCAAGATCTGCCAAACTTCCGACGCGGTGCGCAGTGAGTGGCCTTGTAGCTTTGTGCAAACAGACCTGATCTTCCTCCGTGGGCACTCGGCGCCGGCCCGCCGTCGGTCGGTCCGTCAGGATTGCGCAGCTTCCGCCGTAATAGTCGCTTTTCTATCAAGCGTCATCTCAACGGGACCCCGGCAACGCCATATGCCACTTGAACGGTAATGCTCTGTCTGCTTTCTCCCTCAGTCGACGACCAGTCAGGGGGGTATAAACACACTTGAAAAAGATAACGGGCGAAAAATACAACAAAGCAAACGAGGCGTCACTGACAACTCAACTTTATATTGAAAAAAAAAAACAACTAAATGAAGCCAAGCGCCAAGGGATGATCCTCTAACCTGTCTAGCTCTCTACGATAAGGCAACAGACGGTTGCCCCCCCCCCCTTCCCCCACCCTCTCGATAAAATAATCTTTTAGATATCCCCGCTATAGTTTATCGCCGATTCTATGCGGAAACCTGGTTTGCTGAAACGTCACAGAATATTTGGCCCTTTTACAGTGTTCCGCCATGAGGCCCTTACATTGTCTATTATTATTCATTTATGTCCACGTTCTCTGTCATTGTAGCAACAAACTGTATGTCCCCAGAGGCTCTAAATACGGTTTTTTCCCCCTTGGAAATCAAGTTCAGTTATAGTTCTCTATTGTCCTTGTTTCTTCTTTCGTCTGTGTTTTAACAGCACAGCTGTTTAAGCCGGGCGTTGTCCGTCCGTCGCACCAAAAACCTCGCGAAGCGATGAAGTCACCTCGCGTTGCCCAGCAACCCCTGGCACAGCGGTGCATAGCTTCGTTCTCGCGTGGCTCCGCCGAGCCTCATAGGCGCCCATCAAGCCGTGACGTCACCGCGCAACCCATGGTGTAAATGCTCGTGCACAGAGGCGCCGTCCAGGCTTGAGCGTGGTACGAAGGGACAGAGGCCACCAGCTCGGCTGTTTCTCCAGCCTTGCACCACTAGTGCAAGCTGCACCATTGTTTTTCTTTTTTGCGCCCTTTATTTATTTATTTATTGATACTGCGTTCTTTTACAAGATCATGGCAGGGGTGGTGAAAATAAATGAACGTCAATTGTAAGTGGCAAACAACAATCAAAAGCAAACGATGTACAGACGTATGTAACTAAAACAACTGCAGGGAATCTCCGGAAGCAGACAGAATAACAACTTCGTAACAACGCCTTAACAATGTCGTTATCTAGGTTATTCCAGTCCACGATTGTCTCAGGAAAAAAGTAATATTTCAAATAATTTGTTCGTTGGTGTAGTGGTGCTATATTCAGATTGTGGCTCTGTCTTGTCGCGTAACCAGACGAAAAAGCTTTTTAAAGTATGTCGAACCAAATATCCCACGTTAAGCTCTTTCTGGATATAAAGAAGGGCGCAAGGGAAAAAAATTCCCCGCATTTCCCCGAGGGGAAGAATGTGAAAGTGCGAATGCACGAGTTGAATTTGCGCGGTTCGGTAATGTTCGCGAAAGAGAGATCACACACACACACACACAACTACAAAGAAAGAAAGATGCATTTATTCACAGACACCTATTTGTGTTGTCGTTGTACTTGATTGCTAGAGCGGATCTCAGCTTTGAAATTTCGTGTCAGTACTCCTTTCAGCGGGTGCATTAGCCCTTCTCACGCCCGATTCTTGGCCAATCCCCCACGTGGGTATGTGCCATGTCAGCGGCCAGGCAGCGCGCGCCCATCTCCCCCCGTTGCCAAGGAAGACGAGGAGCGCGCGCACCCGCAGCTGTTGCTATGCGGACGGCAACGGACGCTTCAGGCTCGCTTAAGAAGTGCATTCGCACTTAAAAATAATTGGATATCCAATGCATGATCATCTGGGGTGCCATTCCAGAAGGCCCGAGTTTGAGCGAAGCTGGAGCAAAGCCGAGCTGTGGTAATAATGATAAGCTCATGATAATATTTCGAGGCAGGGATCAAATGCATTAAAACGGGATTCGTGCTATTTCCTTGTTATTGAGGCGGCGTAACCGGTCCAGGGCAGCGCGCTCCAAGGATTCGCGACTAGGGCGTGGCGCATTTTTCAGTGCGTTCTCTCGCTCCACCGTTGCACCAGTGGCTACTGGGGGTAAGCGAATCCAACTACTTTACTTTATTGCGCTTTTACTTTATTAATCTGTATTTTACTACAAAGTTTATTTATTTTTTATTTGAGGCGTTCCTACGAGATTTTTGTTGGGATTTTTTTGTCCAAAGAAGTAGTTTGGCATCAACACAAGAAGAAGTTGGCATCAACACAAAATGCTTTCCCAAAATACAACATTATCAAAGTAAACCACTTGTACAGGTTTCGTATTTTAAGTGCATTTGTTTCTGCAACAAACGCACTAAAAGGCGTTTTAATATCACTCTCATCCCTAACAGCAAGGGATGCCGATTCACGCACGCGCAGCACAGAACAATGGGTAGTGCCGCGGTTCCGCACTAATTATAAATATCAGGCTCTGCACTTCAACATTCCCACCATTCTAAATGAACATAGTCATACACATTGCTTTTCCCGCAAACAGTTGCGGCAATACTTCGTAAACTTGTAGTTTCCATCACTGTTACAATCACTGCTGGTGTTTTGTATTTATGTGCTATTGCTGTTGTTTCGTGTCTTCCTGTGTATAAAAGTGTCTTTTTGTGTTAATTTGTATGAATTGAGAATTTTGAAACCATAATTCTTGTATAACTTTTCGAATTCAGCTTATTGTGAACTGCGTACGAAGGATGTACTCTTTCAATTGCTTTCGTTATGAGTGATTTTTTTTTTCCATTCTTGAACCCTGCCAAGTGAGGGTTTCCGGGCCACTGTCAAGCTGTTTTTCAGCAGCTTTTAGCCCGCATGACCTCCCAGTTTCTTCTGGAAAAATAAAGATATTATGTTTCTTATGTTATGTTTCTGCAGCCAGCTGCAGACAATGAAATCACGTAACTATGGCCGACTGGCAAAAAAAGAAAGCGGGTGATGGAAGCGCGCCGTGTTCAAAATAATTTCTCCTCTTTGTTACGTTATCGAAACCCTCCGTGCGCTTTTCGATACAAAATTTCCTGAGGGCTCTAAAATCTGCTTAGGTGCTTTTAAGGGGAAAAAGTCTCGCGATACGCATTAACAACTTTTTTTGCAGATACATTGTACTCTCGGCTTTTTCCTCGTTTTCGTTTCTTTGTCTTTTGGTACAGATTACTTCGACAGGATTCTTTTCTGCTATAACGAGTTTGCGTCAGTTTCTTCTCTCTCATTTGTTCGTCTTAGTGCGTCAATTACGACAGCAAGCAGACTGGAACACGCCACAGCCCCTCAGTAATCGGGGTTCTGCGAGGGTGGTGTGCACCTGTCCTACTTCCGTGGCATCGCGTTCAGGTGTCACGTTCAGGTATCACTTTTACTTTTCAAATTCACAGTGTTTTGAATTTTGCAAACCGGGCTCCTCAAAGCTCTTAATTGCGGGCCATTCCCACAAGTGAGCATGTGCTACGAAGGAAGGAATAGCCACAACGACAACTTTTAAGATTTGTTTGTTTTTGTTGGGACTTCCTCGCTGTTAGCAGACGACACTGATCATCATCATTTCATGCTGCTTTTCACGAGCTGTCGCATGCTCGCGTGGCTGCGCCGGCTCGCGCCCTTCTTCTGATTCCATTAAAGCCTCATCGTATCACGACGTGTCGCTCCGCTTTCTGAGCATCGCGCCGCAGCTGGAGGACCCAGAGGTCCAACAGCTTTACTTCCTTTGGCTCTTCACCGCTCTTGTTCGACGCAGCTCTCCAAAGTCGTTATTTTTAAATGCGAATGCATTTATTAGTCGGGGGTTGTCTTGCATCCATCGAGCGGCGTGCGCCTGCATTCCTCCAGCGCGAGCGCACGTGAGCGCGCGCCTCGTAGTTCTGCCTTCGTCGTCGTCGTCGTCGTAAATGCGAATGCATTTCTTAGTCGGGGGTTGTCGTACTCCGTCGGCGTGCGCCCGCAGGTGTTATCTCCCCGCGCTCAATGCCGAACGCATGCGCTTGAAGCGAGCTGTACTAGTTTGCTCGAAGCGGCAAGGACGGCGAGTACTGCGGTGGTAGTCTCGTGTCTAACGTGTATGGGAACTTGATATCGCACGCCGTTGCCACGTCTCCCGTTCGAGACACGTCTCCGTACAAGGACTTGTACACCCTTGCCTACACCGGAGACGGAGTCTTTGTGGTGACCGTGTACTTTGCGCCCAACCTCGCTCGAGACGCCGTTGCCGCGCAGCTGGACGCGGCTATGGAAAGTGTGCGCGTGCGCTCCAAACCCTCTGACCCCATAGTCTTGGTTGGCGACTTCAACGTTGACGTGCGCAAGAAGAGTGGCGAGTGGCTGGTTGAGTACATGCAGACCAGGCACTCTATGCATTGTCTCTCTGCCGGCTTCGACACGTGCCCCACTACCATTCACGGGAGTTGCATTGATCTGGTCTTTACGCGAAACTGTGACGCGCGTATGCTTCTCAAAGATCCTTTGACCGTGCACTTTAGCGATCACAAGGCAGTGATTGTGGCCGTCAGGTACAAGGATAACACAAACAGGTGCTGATGAATAAATGATTATGTTCACACTCTCGTCAGTAATTACGCCATTACTCGCAACACACTCATCGGTGCACCCAATGCATTCGCATTTCTGAACGATTCTCTTCGGGGAGGTGCGGGGGGGGGGGGGGGGGGTAAAAGGGTCTTTGAGAAGCATACGCGCGTCACAGTTTCGCGTAAAGACCAGATAAATGCAACTCCCGTGAATGGTAGTGGGGCACGTCCATCCCCCCACTCCCATCTTTTCCTTCGCCCCCTTTCCGCTCCCGCTTACCCTCTCTCTGGTGTCATCTCCAATCTACTCAATTTCCATGCTCTGCTTCCAGCCATGGTGACTGGGTGGCCGTTGTATGGCACCACCATCGCTTCAGCAAACAGCGCCGCCCCATGTCGAACCGCTCGCCAGTGGAATGTCGCTGGCGGTCAGCGCGGCGTACCTGTGCATGGCTTTCTGTCGTTCTGCTGTGGTGCGGATTGCAGAGACTGCGTACCCACAAGGACTTTTTCATACCGGTAAATCTTGAGAGTGGAGGTGACCTTTACTAGGCATGCCATGCATGTGTATGATTTACGCCCATACTCAGGAATTGCAAATCGCAGACGACACATAATGCAACAAGCTACAATGTTGAGTTGGAAGTGCAAGTGCGTTCCTTTGTGCAATTTGGTGTATGGAGGAATACATTGCATCTAAATGCTCGTGCAAAGTCGGCGTGGGTAGCCGATCTCAGTATGCTGTGGCGCTGGCATTTGGCATTGATGAACAAACGACGTAGTGCACGACAGAAAGACAAAGTTGGGGGTACCTTCTAAGATTTACCCCAAATAAAAAATGCCGAGGGACGGCGCTACGTAACCTGATTACTTTCCATAGAAACGTGATTAAATAGGTTTACAACAGCCATCGGAAATCGTTTCCAGAATAAATACCTCATGACAGTGCGAAGTTATTGCTTGACGTGGGAAGGCATTGCTTTTTTCCTGTAATAACACTTCGTTGCTGGCTAGTTGGTTAATCGTTATTCAAAAAGCAATTACTGCGTGCTTGAACGAGTAGAGAGACCTGAAGGTGCCAAAAAACACCCTTGAGTTTCACAACTTAATGCTGTGGTCGCGTTTTACCGCAACATGCGACCTACGCTTGAATAAACATAACTGCATGCGTCGCCTCCGCTGCACAGAACCCACTGTCACAAACCAAACAAAGCCCATGGCATAAAAGAAATTGCAGACATTTTGAGAATTGTTCATTAGTGCGTAAAAATTTATGCCGTCGTTCTGTTTCACCAACCTTGCGTTTTCTCGGAGGCATAAATCCAGAAAGCTATTTACATGAGGGGCCGGGGTCGAAATACAAGTTGATTTTGTCAGTTCACTCTCAGTTCTCTTTTTCTTGGTTCTGGACGTGCATGAAAGCGCACGATTACTTAAAACTGTGATTTATTAACACATTTACAATATATTTTTACTTTTGTGCGTTTCATGCAACGACTGGTTGTTGCACCATTTGACTGTCACTATCCAAATTCGGTCGCTTTTGTTTCGTTTGTTTATATTTTTTTCTTTCAATTTTTTACATTTACTTGTATTTATGTATTGTAATGTATTGGCAAGGAATTACACGGTTTGCGCTGAGGTACTCGAGAAAGAATGCTTGCCCATTAAAAAACACAGGTTGACATTAACACTCTGCCAAATTTTTTAACGCCTTGGCCGGTCTATCGGTGCCAGCCTTCATTTCCCAGAGGTGGTATAACGGGGAGGGTAGGGGGGCGGGTTTGTGGCTTGGGCTGTTGGGTGGTTGAATTACTTTGACTCTTAATAAAAAAGACTACTACAAACGCGGGAGTTCCGTTTCAGCTCCCAGGATCCTATGCTGTCACTCATGAAAACAAAAGGCACAAAACTTATGGTTACAGAAAGAGATTGTAAACTGCCACGACGTTTCCACAGCCCCACGGTAATCGAGCTCGTACGCAAGTGGCTTTGTCTTCAAAGCACACGTATCGAGGTATCCCACCGTTAAGCCTTGTGGGAAAACCGTAGTTATACAAACCAGTGGAAATAATTTAAACTGGTAGAAATTAATGCTAATACCAATAATTTTATTTGTACTCAAATCGGGTGGAGCCAGGCGTACAGCGCCGAAAAAGCGCGCGCACGCTCCGGCTGCAGACGCGCGGTAGAACCTGAGAAGCCATGTCCTCCGAAACACCTAAAAGAAAGGCGAAGTCAGGGAAACACGTCTCCAGCGATCATATTGAGCACGCACCGGCTGACTGTCCAGTGGCGGTCGATGGTACGGTCTCCACCAACGCTTCCGTTGAAGCTGCTCCTCGGCGGTCATGGAGCGAAAGCCGCCTCTAAGTCGTCGCAAAAGGGGGGTCTGTCGCCAGATTACTGCACAGCCAATGCACAGCAGTTTTCGAGAGATAAAAACGAGCTCAAAATTTCCCCTCCGTTGAAAAGATCTGTCGGGGTAGAAATATGCCTGCTCCGGCGACCATGCACAATAAACCACTACGAAGCAGCGGCCGCCACGAGCGTCAAGAGCTCGACACGGCCGTACAAAACCGTTCCCGAGCTTCCTGCGAGTTCTAATGTTAATCAAACACACCGAGCCCATTCGTGGA
Organism: Haemaphysalis longicornis; assembly: GCF_048455015.1. Lineage (NCBI taxonomy): Eukaryota > Metazoa > Arthropoda > Arachnida > Ixodida > Ixodidae > Haemaphysalis > Haemaphysalis longicornis. The sequence continues at coordinate 198,805,049 of NW_027526203.1, read as the reverse complement.
CGCGGCGTAGCTACCGAAGCCACACCCACCCATGGCGTCGACTTTGTAGATGGCGTTACGCCGTCTCCACGCCACCGTCAGCCAATGCATGGTGCCAGAGTCGGCGAGGGAGTGCTCGGTCCGAAATGGAGTTTACTCTTGTCCGAGTCCATAGGAGCGGCGAAGACGACAAGGCTTTTCCCACGAAAGCCGTTTTCATACACCGTGAAAACACATTCGATGACAAATGACACAACTTCAACATCTGAAACGCACTCGCCAATGCTGAAACACGCTTTTGACCCGCTGAAATGGGACAATTACAGATAAGCGCTCGCCGTGCACACTCAACCAAGCCGTAAACAAAAGTCATACCTCACGGTCGGGAGCAGGGTTCGCTACAGTAAACGCCTTTGTTTTCTTGGTTTGTGCTTGCGCGGAGCTGCACTGGGTCTACCCTCAAGCCACACATAGCAAACATAATTCAGTGGAAGAACAGAAGACCGAGAAAAAAGGACCACCCCGCGCCGGGCGTTGACAACAGCCGGGCTTGGGATGTGAAAGTAGTACATAGTGGGGTTGTCTAGTTTATGCTAGAGAGCGAGTTTATTCCACCTCAATTTCAGATGGCCCTGCATGCGGATGATAGCACACTTCTTACTTTCTCAACGTAAGCGGCCCCATTATGGTGCGCTGAATATGCAAGGCGTGCTGCGCGCGATCGCGTCGGTTTCGCTCGAGTGTTTCAGATGCTCATACTACTTTCACTACTACTACTACTACTTTGATTATCACTACTTCATAACCGCAGCAGCTGGAAACTCAGGAGTAGGCAGAACTCAGGCCTTCTGGAATAGTACCCCTGCTGCCTTTATCTCGAGAAATTGAGGCTCGGCCTTATGCTCACGTATACGCACGCACGTACACGCACACACGTATGCGCGCACCCGCACCCGCGAACGCACACAGACACGCGCGCGCACCGGCTGGTGCGCACTTTGAGAGATGTGATGGGTCCTTTAATTGAACATAAACCGCCATTATATCCCGCCACACCGCCAGTCATGAACAGTGAGCCCCTTTCGCAAGCCAGCATTAGAGCGTACTTGGAAGTATTCACCACAAGGCGTCTTCACCACAATGGTCCAGAATGACCAATCGAAGTGCCCTAGTTGGCAAATTCGACGAATGACGTGGCCGTGCATTCAATTCGAGGGGAAAACGGCACCTGTGTAGGGACATTGCGCAATGGTAAGCGCCATTCACGCCCTGCGTGTTGTCCCTGCGCACATGCACTTTTTTCAGTCAAATCACATGCATGGGCTTCGTAATTCGCCGAATATGCACACTTGGTGGCTTCCATTGGTCATTCTGGAGCGCTGTGGGGCAGTCGACCTAAGGGGACTTCTTAGAGTGTAGAAACTGTTTCCTTTTATCTTTCTTTTGAAATGTCATACCATTTCTTTAACTTAATCTCTGGTTTTCGAATGAACAGCGGCCTTTTTTTGTTGTTACGGTTGTTGCTGTCTCCACACAAATTCATAGTTCTTGGAGCTACGTATTAAGAGCGTTAGGACCATCGGTAAAAGGGCATTGCCTCGTTCCCCCCTAAAATCACTAGCCACGCTCTTTGAAAAGTAATTGTGCATGCCTTCTATGCAATCAAGGCCACTGGATGTGAATACCGCAAATTTTTCTGTAAACTACGGTTTAGTGCAGACTTCTTTTAAGAAGTCGATGGTGCTACGCAGATACCACAGCGCTCCCACAATGCCACAGCGTGGCGGTGGGAGTAGTTACGACGCTGATCATGTCTATATATGGGCTTCCAATTTGAACCTGGGTGATGGTAAATTCAATTTGGCCTGCTAAATTTATTCAGTAGCTTCTATTTATCAGTTTTGTATACTAAGGCTTGTATTTAGGCTTGTATACTAAGGCATGTATTTTGTATTTTAGTTTTTGTAGCGTGAGCTACACTGGCCTAGGTTGAGCAGTTTCGCATTGCTCCTGAAGAGCCGTGCTGCGCTTGCGCGAGGAGCAGTGACGTCACATGGCACACAGAACGTTGCTCGCTGACCGGCGTCTCTCATACACCCCACGCGCGCAGTGCCTTCGCCGACCTCCGTTCCGCCCGTCGGGCCCCGGTCCACTTAATGATCATGCGAGGGGTGGCCGGATGTGGAACCGATGGCTGTGGAACCGATGTGGAACACCGACGTGCGCTTGTGGAACCAGCTTAGCTCTGGGGCGATTGGTGACGCTGCGCCGGAGCCGCTTGATAAATATCCATTTGTCATATAATGCGTATACCGTGTGTCTGTTATTGAAGCAGCAGTAAGCATGATAACCAAGCTAATCCTAGACAACCAGGAAAGCTAAGAATAATCACCTGAACCTTAGCTCACGCTACGTATATCCTGGCATATCCGAGCTAAGCCACTGCTAATTTTTTTATTACATGCTCCAATTAGCTATGCCTGTGACATTGTTGTCACCGCTTCTTTCTTAAGGTTTTTGCAACCAAGACTTTATTCGCCTGTCTAATGTCTACTGCAGACCATTTTATGACACTTTCACCCCTCGTAAAACATAAATCTTCATGACGATGGACGACCCCTCCATTTTCAGCTTGGCTACTTTGGCATTTAACGGTGACATGTTCACTTGCCTCGGAGTTTTCTCCGCAGCATGTACGTCATGTCGCGAGGCTGGTTGAGGTCCTCGTTATCATTAGCCAGCTCCGAGCTAAATATGAGTTATTGCTGTTGTAGTCCATTAATAATGAAGGGAAGGCCATGCGGCCAAAATAGGGGTAGGGGGAAGGAAGGGAAGGGAAGGGAGGAGTAGCAAAGTTGAAGAAATACCGTAAAAACCCGCGTATAATACGAGGTTTTTTTCCAAATTTTACTATGTAAAATTTGTGCCTCGTATTATATGTGGATCCCAAAGTTTTCAGCCAAAAATTTCCACTTTCGGTTTCAGCGGAGGGTGCGCCATCTTGCGGTGGCGTTAGCTGGCTGCTGCTTCTCTCAGCCGGCGCCATTTTGATTGTTTTGACCACGCGAACGATCTCTGCACGTTCACCGCAAGTCTATCACGATGTCGGGTGCACAAAAACATTATTCTGCTGCAATTAAAAGAAAAGTTATTTGATGCACCGAGACCATCAGGAATTGCGCCGCAGGACGGCAGTTCGGCGTCACCGAAAGCATCTTTTGTGGGTGGAGAAAGCAACTGGTGCTTGACTGGATAAAGACCGTGTGGTGTCGGCGGCCTGGAGCACTGTTGTGGATTCCCGTCAGTGCTCGTGTTGGACGCCTTTCGCTGCCACCTGGCCGATTCCGTAAAGAAGTTGTTGCGCGAACCCCGCGCCCAACTCATTGTCATTCCAGGAGGAATGACATCCCCGCTGCAACCGCCAGACGTTTGCATCACAAAGCCTTTCAAAGACTGCATCAGGTCCTGCTACCAAGAATGGATGAGGTCAGGAGACCCGTAAGTGACAGCTACCGGATGGCTGACGCGGGCTTCTCCAGCGGTGCTTTGTGGCTGGATCGCGGATGCGTGGGCCAGCATCCCAGTGGAGCTCGTCAGTTGCTCTTTTAAGAAATACGGCATCTCGAACGCCCTTGACGGCACTGAGAAACACTTTCTGTGGGAAAACTCTTCCGACAAGGCGACTTCAGGAGACAGCGGCAGCGAACCTGACGATGACTGAACGGACGTCGGGAGACAGTGCCAGCGAAAACTGACAATGACTGAACGGTAACTGCAGCGCAAATAAATGTTTTCTGTGCTCTTTACCTCGCATTATATGCGAATGAAAACTTTTTTTCTGATTTTGCTGTCCCCGAATCACACCTCGTATTATAAGCGGGTCCGTATTATACGCGGGTTTTTACGGTAATGTGTCCATGAAGGCGAGAGCACCGCAACAGCAACGCCAGCCCTGCCGGCGGAGGGAACCACGAAGAGTGAAGAGTACAGCTGCTCTCATTAGCGTATGTGGCGGCTTCGGAGCAGCTTCCAAATAAACGACACGAATACGTAAACCGGGACTTATCGTCCAAGTTTCAGGCGGTCGATTCGGGCTGAAGTACCGTGACGTGTGCTTCTTGTGGATAGATGCATGAACGGTGGTTTCCAGACCACTGCGGGAAGCGTGTGGCTGCACACCGCGTGCGTTCGCCAACTGAAGGTGCCGTAGGGCAATGTGTGGTGTCTTCCTGGGTGTCCCAGAGCTGCGGAGATGAGAGGTTATTGCGATGCTAAATAGCACGCTACGAGCTTCAAAGCAACGCGAAACGGCATGATGCGAGTTCAGAGAGACGCAATGCGGGTTCGGTGCAGCTACTAGTATAAAAAATGGCAGCATCTCCACTCCGTCGATGATGGCGAGGGTGCGGAGTACGGGGACTCGAAATGACATCCAAGTTGCGCCCCGACCGTCATTCCATTTGAGCCGTGAGTTGCACCTTGATTATTCCGTGAATGAAACTGCAACTCACGGCTCAAATCGAATTTTGATTGATTTTCGTTTGATGGTGGTGTGCGCACAGATGGACGCGAACGGCCATTGGGAGGTGCTAAGGTACTCCGCACCGTTACAGGCGAGGGAGTAAGGCGTTTGACTCTCGGGTACTAACTCACGGTCGTATCCCATTGGGTAAGACGACTGACAGTAACTAAGTCTGGTCTGCCAGACGAAGGCTCGAATCCTGCCGGTGCCTGTGTGATTTTTTGCGATTGTAAATGCTATGCGCACGGACGCGGATGGACATTGTGCGGTCCTAAGCTACTCCGCACCTAAAAAGAACGGCGTCCGGCGTTCGTGACAGTAAAGCGGCTTCTTCGGTAGCGTTCCATTCCACGGGGTGTTCTACATAACGAGGCGTTACTGCGCAATGTTGTGCGAACAAACCGGCGTCCGGCATCGGCGCCAATAATAGAATCACTGCCCTTTCACGAGACGTTACACAGCGCCAACTTAAACTCGGCAGTAGCGAGAGGTGGTCGACGACCCCGCCAGCCTACCGCGCATGAAGGAAAAGGAATAGAACTAGTGGCGAAATTCACCGCCGCGGTCAACTCTCCAATTACACGGCGGCATGAATGAGCAGCGGCGCAACACGTAGTGTACAGATGTATACTATTCGAAAGCGCTAAAGGGACAGACAACGGATTTTAAATGCAGAGCATTTCTTTAACTCACGATGTCACCCGGCGTTGTCGGCGTGCCTCGGTGTCCGCAACAGCCGTTCCAGGTGCGCCCTCTCCCCCACTCCTCCTCTCCCGCATCACGCTACCCTCCTCGCTCTCAACAACAGGTCCGCACCCCTCCCCCTACACTATATAAAAAAATAATACTTACCGGCGCCTGGTTTCGATCCCATGACCCTGCGGGCGGAACGCAAGGTACATTGTGCTCTACCCACTGCGCCACAAAGCCGACACAGAATGGAAGGCTACGAACGCGCCTTATATCCTTGACTCATTCAAACTACGTCAAGAAGCTGCTGATACAACGCATTCACTACCTGTGGGCGGAACGCGAGGTACATGGTGCTCTTCCCACTGCGCCACAAAACCGACACAGAATGAAAGGCTACGAACGCGCCTTATATCCTTGACTCATTCAAACTACGTCAAGAAGCTGCTGATACAACGCATTCACTACCACCAACTCCCCAAACACTAAACGTTAACGCAATACACCCACCCCCTATGCGACGCACTTACTCGAGTCCCCCTCGCGGGGAGATGGGCCCTGTTGTGAAGCTGTTACGCAACCCGGCTTCAGTGCTGGGGTGAATCACCGAAAACCTGCCTTAGACCCTTCGTCATCAACTTTCCACGAACCGGCGTATTCACAGAAGCGAACTATGCGGCCGGCTACTTGAACTATGCGCCTTTCAGCGACCTCGTGGCTTCTCAAAGCGCCAACCGGCCAGCGGCGGTGCTAACAAAAGCATTGCTTGGCGCCCTGCACTGCAAGCCTCGGCGGTGGGCCCGCGCCTCATTGTCTTGGACTTTTGTGGCGTGTTGTCTTCAATAGGCCACTAGAAGAATATTACCACCGAGGGATGCAAGGCGTCTTCGGGGTAGTGCAACATCGCCAGGACAAAGGAAGGCTCTGACCACGGCGGATTGCCACGGCGGGAGCAACCTGGCGCTCACCTGCCCAGGAGAGGAGGGGTCTCTCGTGCGTGCGCGCGCGTGTGTTTTGTGTTTTGCGTTGTGGCGCTGCCATCAGTGCCATGTTCTGTGATTGGTGCATCCTGACGTCAACCGGAGAAAAGGGGTGAAGGGGAATGGACCCAACGTGCCCTATTTAATCTCGCGCGCGCAGGAGCGCACTGCCCGCTCTCACACCAAGATGTAAATACTTGTATAAAAAGTTTTCTTCTTCGTCAACTTGCCCATCCTGACTGCCCCGGCACTTCACCAACCTCGGCCCACATCGACCACGCTACCATGGTTCGCAACAGTGGAGACAGCGGTGAAATTCCCAACTGTGGAGTCAGCCCCTGGCTTCCCAATAGCCCTTTCTTTTTTGTCGAGTATATGTTCTATATGCTCATAGCCAGCGTTTTCTACAGTGCCAGCGTTTTCTATGGGGGGTAACCACAAGTAATTTGTAAACAAATTGGCGGAAATAATTTTAATTTAGCACTAAACTTTTCCAAACCTGAACGATGGCGGTTGGTAGTGCACAAACGTGACACTACAATACATGTCCTTGTCACGTGACCTGCAAACTTCGCAGCTACTGAAACTGCTGAAACGTTTATTTACTTATTGAAAACCTTTTAACACAAGTATTTGCATGAGTTGAACTTGTATACGTATTTTTAAACATTCTTTTGAAACTTTCAAAGACACGCCGCCCGCCGCCGCGTCGCCGCTGAGTTGCTCTCAGTGTGGCTAACTGAACCTCCATGCCCATAATCAACGGCAGCATTCAGTAAACAGACCCAGTGAAGTTGCTTCCTCTTTGTGTTTTACGTTGTTTGGCGATTCTGCCTGAGTCAGGGGCGTTTCTTCTGCCGAAATATTCCTTTTCAGTTTCCAAAAACGCCAACGGCAGCTTAAAAGAAAGCGCACCCGAAGATAATGAAACTGTCGCGGACTCCACAACCTGAGATCAGCATTCAACCTCTCGTCCATCCGAACAGATGGCGTCTTCGTGCAAAATAGAGTATTTCATACTAGGCCATCAAATCAGGCAGCTTACTGCTTTTAGGGATTAAAAAACCACATAAAGGAATGAGAAAGCCTGCAATTCACAATTTTTTAGCTGGAGACAAGTTTTTAAATACCGCTTTTCAACTCGCATACAGACAAACGTATGTTGCCGTGCTACTGTATGTCATGGTTGCCAGCATTATTTTTGGGAGGACACGTACGGCTCGTAGATCTAAAAATTTCGATTTAAAAAGTTCTTGGGCGCTATCAGCAAAACCGTTTCGCGTTAAGGTGCTTTAAAGGCCAACTGCACTCAAACTTTTTTTGTACAAATAAGTAGTCTATGCTCTTAAAATCACCATGGCGAAATCCTTAGCTTCGTAATCACAGAGAGCGCTAGGTACCGCCGTTCAAAGTACCTCCGAGCAGACGACGTTTGCACCTGGCGGAGAGTCGCCGTAACAAGTTCCGAGCGGCCTGTGACGGAGGTTGGGGAACCTCTTCTCCGCCGACTTGCAGGGCGCTCCGCCGGGCGCAGTGATGTGTTCGCCCGGGGTTTCTCTGCTACACCAGCGCGCTGTACCGGCGTCGCCATCAACTGTTTAAACTAACCGCATAGGCAGTAATATCCCCCATTTTTCTCAATGCAAAAAAAAAAATGATTAGAAGCCTAAACCTATTCAGGCACTTGCGAACGTGTTAGAGTTAGCAAAACTCTTTTTACTTGAAAATAATATTTTTACTCAAAGAAAAAAATAGCGCGAAAGAAGCACTTGCCTTACATTTGTCATTCCTATTGCATTTACCACAGAAAAAAAAGATATATTATAAATTATTGACCACTTGCACTTCCGCGTCCAATATTGGCCTCATTTGGGCTGGCCCAACGCCACCTCTATTCTTTAGACATTTCCAAAAGTTTTACGACCCAAATAGAGTTCTTGTACACGCGGCTATAAACATTTGTGCGACTTTTGTCTCCCTAGCTAAGTGAACCAAAATCAGCCTTTCTCATAGTAACAAATACACGCGCACAAATATTGGCCGTCGTATTTGGGAAGTGCGAAAACTAAACTGCTCCTCTCCTAAACAATAGATTATATTTTTGTTCGATTCCCAAGTGAAGTATTTACTTTGAGCGTTAGATTTAGTTTATTAAGTAAAACGTTTTCAACAGTACCTGTCTCTGGTTAAAGTAGAAAACAGCGGTAGATAGGAAGTGTTTTCGTGTTTTAGTGCGTCATTTAGCTCTGGAGGCGGGCTTATAGTTTCTGATCCCTTTTATAATTCGATTCTCGATGTGCACACAGGGGAAAAATACTGGGCCGATATTCACGCAGCTGTTTGCATGTAATGTATAGTAGAAATAGGGATTTATCTCCGTCCGCGTGCGATTTGTTTCCTTCAGAGAGGGCGACGTGATAGCCGAGGGGTCGGCTATAATAAAAGCTGCTTTTCGATATCGTATACGAGCAAATAGCTTTGTAAATCAGGGTCCGTTTTTTACTTACAATGCTGAAAATTGCTATTCCGGCAGTTATTATGATGGAAAAAATTACTGTCGGGCAGTCTACTTCATCTCGATTGATACCAACGGGATGCCGGAATTGCGCCCAACTCCATTATCATGGGCAAACGTTAGTGGAAGTTATTCTGTGCAAATAAAAAAGCGAAACGCAGCGCTACCACGCGCATTTGAAGGCGGCTCTGAGCAGCCGCCGGCTCTGGCGCGGTCGCTTCCGTTCCCTCACGTACGTCACGTCCGGCCGCCGCTATGGCCGCCTTTTCTATTCAGTTTCGGTTCCGAAAACGCGAATGTCGAGAGCCGTTTGCGTCGCGCACGTTGATGTTTGAAGCGCAGTATTTTGCATTTCGCACCCTTTTTATATGAACTGTTAGGTGACATTATTTTTACGTTGTCGAAAATTTGAGTGCAGTTGGCCATGCCCTCCATTTGGGATAGAAAACATATATTCGACGAAAATCGGGTGCTGTCGCAAATGAAATCGTTCCAGTGGCAAGATTGCACAAGCCTTCGGAAACGCGAGGCGGAACAAGGCGCCGCAAGAGTTCATCTGGATGTTAATGCTTTCCCATTAACAACTTATAAGGAATCGACGAGTATTGATTGGTGGGCTAGTTGGTATTTTGACATCCCTCATGCGCAGCTCACTGAAAAAAGGACACAAAGAAGGGATGCGGACACACCGTTGTGCCAGTTATAAGAAGTGCTCAGATTACCTTGTATTATGTTCTTTCCGAAAGCTCCACGTATTTTTTCGTGTACTGAAACCACGTCAAAATGAGCATGGTTTGGACGATGAAGTGGCCGAGAGATGTCAAGCATGAGATGGAGATTCAAAATCAAGGACCTTTAAATGAGGACAGCTATTAGCAATTAGGCACAGGCACGTCGGCGGGCAGAATAGGGAGCAGCTCGCAGTCAGCGTCCACCTGTTCCCAACCTGCAGTGTGTCGGTGAGATCAGGACTTTTCTCATCCTCCCCCACCGAAGAGCTGGGCAAAAATGTTACAAGTCCGCGTTTATCTCACAGAAAAAAAATTGCAATCGGTCCGTAAGAACCCTATTGAGACGATATTCTTTCACATATTGCCCGAAAATCGCTTCAAGCAACATCCGCCCTCTGCGGCATTTTCGAAGTACCCCTAATAGCTATAAATGGTGCTTCATTACGGAGTACAGCACCGGCGACTCCCCATCTAGGGTATACTTAGACACTCCACAGGTCGTTGATGGGGATTCAAGCTCAGCACGGAACATGACAGCGTATCAGTTTCTTTTCGCGTGACAAAAAATTTAGTCAAGTAAATGTCATGCAATTTGGAAATCAAGCTGAGAGAAGCTGCCGGTCAAAAACTGGCTTAGTACAGAGAAGCAACCAGTAAATGACGAACAACTGGTGGCCAGAAGTCCGTTTTGTCAGTGGCGAGAATGAAGCATTCAAAGTTCTAAATTAGTTCACTTGGCTTGCCTCTGCTCCCCTAGGAATGCGTACGTGTCAGTTCATTCGAAGAGGGCTCATCAGCGGCTTATAAAGCACTGCAACCAGAAATACCTCTCGCACGCTTCTTTATTCGCTGTTCTCTTTTGCTTAACCACATGGATCGGTATTCTTTGCTGAGAGATATCATAAGGGTCTGGAGGTAACTTCAAGCAAAGGAACCTCGAAAGCAAAAGTAACTTCGTCCTTTCTATTTGTGCTTAAGCACGGCCCGTCGTACAATAAATTTCTAGCCTTTTTAAATGGCTCCTAGGAGCTCGTCGACGAATGTCTCTCGAAGTTACGTACGACTATTTTCGTATGTGTCAGTTTTGAATAACTATCAAATACTTTCTACATGCGAAGCACTGGCCAAGTCCTATGTAAGGTGCGCTGGATAACTTTCGGTGGGGTTGATTATTCACGCGGTCTCACAGGGTTCTCTGCCCACTCAAAAAACGCCACGGATAACGGTGCTTAGCGCCACTATGAGACCGCGTGATAAATGAACCCCATCGGACGTATCCGGGAAGCCCATAGGATACCTGCCGGAATTCTGCACATTTCTTGCATCAATATTCTGCTGTCGCGTTCTCCGCGTGATGGTTTTGGCATCGCCCCTACCACCCCTTTCTTTTGAAGACATTTTTGGCGCCATTACTGAAATATTTCTGTCATGTAAAACAGCGTGCACACGAAGTGTATATAGGCAACGTTTCTGCAAAATACTAGCACTTATGGCACTGCTCGTACTTGTCAGGAGTGTTCAGTGAAAAGCAAATCTTAGCGCATTTGGTGCAGAAAAGCAGCAGACAAATGAATTTTAAAGCGCTCTTTAATTAAAAGTCACATTGTGTGGGCTTCTAAAAACCGAACAATATATACCTTGTTAATAACGGCGTCGAAGAGAGCCGATGTCAAAGCCCAACAAAAACAAACGATATCGGGTCGTGGGGGGGATCCAGCACTACAAGAACGAAAGATAAAGACAAAAACGCTGGCTCGCGCTGTGGGTTCGAGTGCCGTTAATGGCTACGTTCAAGTGGTTTAATCATCCGTTCTCAATCGCTCGGGCGATGAATGTCTCGACTTTCGTTAAAACTCGTAAAAATAAACTGACACTCGTCATTCCATGCAGTCTTGTTTTAACAAATGACCCTAACGATTCCCGGCGGCAGGGTTCTTTACGCGATTGATTGTTTATATGCTTAGCATTCCTTAAGCAACCCTGTGATGGATCTTTTATCTTTTTTTTTTCATGTCGTAGCGTATGTTTAGCCTGCCGCCAGCAACAGAAGGTGGCGCCGGCGTCACAGCTTTTCCCTTCCTTCTGAGTCTGGCCTGCAGTTGACGCCGCGGGAGCACCGTCGCCCCCCTCGCGATAAATCTCGCCGGCCATCGGGCAACAGCGCCGTATACGTGACTCCAACACAAGCGCTCACCGGGCGGCATGCGCAGAGCACAGCGCACACCGTCGCGAGCATCAAGGGGCAAAGCCACGGCGGAGTACCCCAACCGAGGAAAACTGGAGAATGCTTCAGAACAAGTAGCAAACGCGCCGCCGCCGCCGTGCAGATCAAGCGTCCGATGTGAGACCCAACTCGAGGGGCGACCAGCGGACGTAAATTTGCAGCGATCAAGCAGCTCCCTCCCTCTCCTATAAAATGTGTGTGTACGTGGATAGGCGCCATTATGGAATCCTCACCTGCTGCCGCATGCTCGGCCACAACCCTCTCGCTCTCCCCCTGCCGACGACGAAGCTGCGCCGATGTCGTCGCGATACTATTTTGCTCGCCGTTCCATCGGTGCCGCGCGTTCCTGCGGGCGTCTCGTCTCCGGCACACGCGGTGGTTCGGCTCGTATCGAAATCCCTAGTTTTACTGCTATGCCAGCGGGACCACCACCACCGCCGTCGCCGAGTCTCTACAGAGGAGGGAGACGAGAACGCCCAGGGTAGTCAGGGAGGGACGGCACTTTTTGGACTCTCAGCTATTCCCGCCCCCTTTGTTATGTGATTCCGGGAGCCCGATAGTCGTTTTATGTGCGCCGTAAAAAGAATATATATGTACATTTACTTATCCATGGTGACGGCCGTTTTCCAGGGGTCATGAGAGCAAAAGGGGAGTGAAGTATTTAAGCTTTCCTTTCTCTCTGAACAGCAAGAAAATTATATATATATATATATATATATATATATATATATATATATATATATATATATATATATATATATATATATATATATATATATATGTGTGTGTGTGTGTGTGTGTGTGTGTGTGTGTGTGTGTGTGTGTGTGTGTGTGTGTCGAAATGTATTACCGCAAACGCGACAGTGGTGGAGGTAGGGGCGCATTCCAAAAGACAACGCGGCTTCGTTTTCGGAGCGACACTCTCAAAAACCCTGCCCCGTCGCTTAGGGTGCTTACTTTCGGCTTTGTGGCTCGAGAGTATCTCTGGTACCTCGTATATACACTTCGACGCACCAATTTCTAACGCTCTCCTCTTTTTCGTTCGACCTATCCCCCATCGTGACTGGGAGGCGTGTCAGGACTGCAGAAAATGTCACGGCTGTGTAAAGTCGTCAATCCGGAATGTCTGTCGGCATTTGGTGGGACCCATTAAGATACGCACGCGCTTAACTCTCGCGCGTACGTGCGCACGTACAGCACTGAGGTCGCTGTGTACGTCGAGTGTCAAAACAGAGCGGCGACTTTCTAGAATTTTACAGACATTTCTCCCGCCTCTTATTTAGCAGCTTAACTGAGGCGTTTTCCTGCCACCGCTTCTGTATGACAAGCTGAAAGGAAACTTCAAAAATGTGCTGCTGTTTACGTCAACTTTATCTTGTTCACCAGGCTTCCGAAAGTTTTAATCCATTGTATTACTTTTTGCGCAACTTCGCAACTTGTAGGAAGATTCCTTTTGGCCGCTGAATATGCTCGCTCTTGTACTGCAGTGGCTGGACTTCTGGCTGATTCAGCGACGACCACGAAGTAATATTGGGCAACTATTAAGTGTGCACATTGTGCCCTTCTGCTTGGCACAGTAACTAAGACTCCCGGCACATGAGAAATCTCATGAAATTCAGAGCTAATGACGTGCATACATGCATGCATGCATGCTACGTAGAGGCGCACGTACGCGTATCCATTCATGCGCAATGGGTTTACATGCTTAATGGTGTCTGTGCAGTTCATCACACGCGGTTCTATCGAATGCGTTTTGTCTAACGGCGAACAAATATTAGCAGTGCTGTAACAAGAAAACTTTGAAGCGGATAGTCTTACTTCGGTTACTCAAACGCGAAATATTTGTTCTGTCTGTCTGTCATTCCATTCAACCACCTTGCAAGAAGTTGAAACAGCCCTTCAACAAGAAGAATATATGCTCAAGATACTGTTCCAAATTACTAACACCACTGGTATATAGGTCACACATTTTCACTCTATGCAGCGCCAATGAAAACCCCGGTGTGTTTTCGGCAAGGTATATCAGTACACAACCGACAGAAGCAACTTTCTTTTAAGTGGACTACACGTTAGTTTTTTTTTTTTTACGGTAGCGAATAAAAAACTGGTGTAAAATAATGGGCCGCTAGAGGAGCGACCACGAGAAAATTGGATGTAATTAAAAAAACTCAGCATTTTATTAACCGTGGGAGGACGAGAGGGAAGGGGAAAAGCCCCTGAGGCGTGAAGGGAGAGAGGAAAGCGGGGTACCCTGCAGTGGCGGCATAAAGCTATCGTCTTTCGACAACATTGGCAGCTGCAGAGCAAGCAGATACGCGGCCAATTTTGGGGGAGGGTGCTACTCCCCCTTCCTTCTTTTACTTCGGAAACATACAGATGAAACTCCTGAGTTGTTCTGTTACAGGCAAAAATGCGGGGAGGTGAGGATGAGGATATGGAATCGATCATTTCCGCCAGGCTACGGCCCCTCTGTGGCAGATTTGAAGTACTGGATAGTGAAAGCGATAGCTGTTAAATAACGCTGATAGTTTTTGAGGCAACACCGAAGCCAAACCTGGGCTATGAGGCAGGCCGTAGTGTAGGGCTAGGAAGGCTATGAACGACATTAGAGACGCTTAAATAAAATCGCACACACGGCGTTGTTGTATTTTTTCGGCTCAGCCAGAAAAATAGCTTTAGTTTCTTTCATGTGGTTTTAGTAAGATAGTTTATTTGTTTACAGTATGTTTGCTAGAAAAAAGCCCTCGATTTCGTCAGAAAGCACATTGGCTAATGTATGCCTCCCATGGTACAGCCGCCAGACGCATGACCTTTCGATGCATATTTCCTTCCTTTTTATTTGAAGAGGATCCCGTCACGAAGCGTGAACACGCGTAGATTGATCCTCCTTGCAGACACAGGGATGGGATAGAGGTCGCAATATTTACAGAGCGCCAAGTTAAGTGTTATTCCGAAGATTACAGAGACTAGGCAGGAATTCCGACGGAGCCCGACATAGTCTCTCATAAAAAAAGACCCATGTCAAGATCATTTCTTCATTACACAGCAATCAGAAGATGAGGAAGCTATGCTACCCACCTCATTCCGGCCCCGGTCATCGGCGCAGTTTTGCTGAATCCTGAAGTATTGGGGTGTCTCCAAGGCAGGCCCACTTCACTTCGACTCAGTAGGTAATGAAATCGAGCAGCGTCGCTGACTAGGGCTTTTGCTGTAAAGTACAGGCCCCTGGAAGTAAGTCACGGGAAGAGATGTGAGTCATAGTCGCTACTTCCCGCTTGAATATGACCTCGTAATTCGTCACCGTCCTTATGTTTCAAAGTTGAAGCCTCCGGATACGCGTAACTGCCGATAACTCTGGCATGAACTTTTGGTTTCTGGCATTTAAAAAAGGTACACTGAAGGTATCTCTAGCCTACTTGCCAGCCTCATCGCCGCCTAGATTAGTTACAGCATTTTTTCAGGAAGAAACACGCGTGGCTGGCTTTTTAAAAATGTTCACCGTTAAAAGTTTGCTTATTAAAAATTTGCATAAGAAGTACACGCCATGAAACAGATGTTTATTGAAGTTTTTAAAATGAAAAACGTTGCTTCTTCTTGGATTACAACTGCCAGTAAAGGTGACAGTACCTCAGGGCACAGCGAAATAGCCCATCAGAATTCTGGACCACGCCATCTGCGTCTGTTTATCTAAAAGTCATCTCTTCCGAAGTTGCCTTCCGATCTCAGTGTTTTCAATGCGCTCCTTTTTCCAACGTTGAACACAGAAAAATGTAGTGCACGAACAGCATGAATCAGACAATTTTCCGGCCGACTCGTTACGTGATAACAGCAATCAGAAAGTTTAAAGATTGTGAACTTGACACACAGCCTTAACCGTCAGAAATGTATACCCGGCAAAGATGCATGTCTGGTTTCCGCAAGGGTCGCAGCAGCGTCGACAACGCAATCGCAGCAGCATCAAACAAGCTGAGTATCGGCGAAACATTATTATTGTCGTGTTCCTAGACATGACATTAGCCCATATGACTGCGTATCCCATGGCCCCATTCGCTCAGCGATGAAGTCTTCAGGTATCGGAAGCCGAATATTTGCACAGCTATCAGACTACCTTCCCGATAGGTATGTGTACATGTCAACGGACAGCGGCGACTTTTCGCCATGCAGAGTGACTCAAGGTGCTCCTCAGGGTGGAGTGCTAAGCCCCACGCAGTTCAACATATTTATTTTAGGTGGGGAGAAATGCTTGCCACAGTCTGTCGGAATCTCCCTGTACGCGGTCATCTGCATATCAAACTATCCCCCCTGTTTACTATAGTTCGACATTATACTGCAACGCAACTTTAATATGCTGTAAATCAACTGCCTGTTTCATTACAACATTGCTGTGATGTTGTTTAAACCAATTAACCACCAACTCTCTTTTGAATTTATCGATATTAAGTATTTGCGTAATCCAAACCCCACTAGATTTGCCTGTCAACGAATTTTTTTACGGCCAACAGTTTACACTGACTACGGAAAAAGGAATGCTCACTTGGCTTCGATTTCTTTGTGGAACACTCTGCCTCTGCACCTAAAATCCGGCTTTTCCATATCGGCATTTACAAAAGCGCTAAAAGATCTTCTTTTGCAGATCTAGTATCTTTCATTGCAGTTCATTTACCCGTGTCTAAAAGTGAATTTTCGATGTCTCATCACACTGTCTTTCAACATATCACTTCATTAAGATTACTCTTATTTTTTTCGAACAAGTGCTGGCACTATTGCGCGAACTATTATGTATTCTGAACTTCTTAGGGCTTAGCATGTGTGTGTTTGTTTGTGTACAGCTATTGTATCTTTGGACAATGTTTGTACCTACTGTATAATGATCAGATAATTATTTTACGTTTACTATTGCATAAATGTTTCATTGATGTTTCTTTAAGTGTCCATTATTTGCAATTGCTCATCGGGGTTCCCGTGACAGTCATGGGACTTTAGCACCCTCGTCTGTATATTTTAAGAAGTGTACTTCTCTTCAACGGCAAATAAACTTCACTTCACTTCACTTTGTCAGTCGCTGGTTTCGTAATCCAATACCAACACGCCTTCATTCGTTCTTGGCGTAAAGTCGGTCGACAAAGTAGACTATCTAACACCACCGATCTAAAGTTCCATTTAGATATCTAGCTTCCTGCTATCTTCCGATGTGCGACTATCCCAGCATCTTCCACTGTATACATGCTTGGCTTGGTTTATACCCTTTGTTGTGGGCCACCGGGTTTGTGCGATCCGCACATTTTCTTGACCTCTTTCGTTTACAGGCCCTTATATATAGCTTACATCACTTTACTTTGGTATAAACCTCACCTACCTGTGTGCGCGCGTGAAAACAATATTACGAGGTTCGCGGCTTTCTGAAGTAATCCCACACAAGCGTGCTCACTTCACAGCATGCCCAGTTGCAAGCGCGCCGGGTGCTTGTAACGGTTTTCTGTGCTCTTCGCAAGGGTCAACGCAGGCCGGAAATAATTCGTTACAGAACAGTGCGTGCGGCAATGTAAAGGTCTCCAAATGATTCCGGTAGAAGCAGCTGCAATAAAATCAATAAAAATACGTACAAACGAAGAATAAAAGTCCACATTAATAAATTAGTCAAACTTCAATGGCTTAACGTCAAGAACGCTCATGTTAACAGCGAAGTGGGGTGCCTAGATGTTACTCCTCGTCCTCGCTCCGTGACGGGTGGAGACAACCGCGTCGTCTGCCACGGCATCCGCCATGGTGAGTCCCGCCGCCCGGGCAGCGCGCGGCAAGAGCGGAACGGTGCTATTCGATTCTCGAACGCAAACACATTCTGTGGTGACAAAGTAATTCTAGAGTCAACGAGAGCTTGCTTTTGGGCTTGTTGGTTCATTTTAAGTGCGAATGCGCCGCACTGACCAAGTTCACAAAGCGAAAAAGCAGGCGAAACACAAGACAGAGGCACACCGAAGCACATCCTTAATTGTGCGTGCGCTTCCGCGTGCGTCTATCGTGGGTTCGCGCTTCCGTGCGCATGTGCGGTGCGTTTTCCCCACTTTTTCGTGTCTGCAAACTTATTCAGCACAGTGGTTTTACACTTCTCAGGGTTGCAGGCCTAATATTGCACCAGTGAGGCTCGTTCCTTGATTGTGTTTTGCCCCTAAACCTCATCAGCGAAGACATAGGAACTTATACGTGCGTTCCACCACTTTGCTCATATTGTTGCACTACACAACAGACTTGAACTAAAGTCCATGTACTTGGAAAAATATTTACAAAAAATCACAACTAAGCGACAACAGTTTGCAGCCAAAGAACCCGATGCAGCTTGCGACAGTCCGGGCGACCTCTTACCCTTCACTTCACCTTGTCTTGCGCATCCCACTGGGGTGACCCGTACCCATAGAAGGAGTGTCCGACATTGATTAACCATGCACCAGGTGAAACAATGCTACCATTACCATGTTACAATTCATCGTTCCAAGATGTCCGTCACCATATAAGATGTCCGTCACCACTACCTACAGCGTAAGCATACTTTGCCAAGTACCACAGCCGCGAAAACACTAATGCCTTCTATGTGCGCAATAACGCGTATACAGTTGGCAAAGATAGGGCATTTAATCATTGTAATAGTATCAATCGGTATATGTGTTGAAGAGCTGACGAAATCTCAGACGTATTCGAAACCACCGCCTTCACGCAATTAACACAAAAACAAAAAAAATAAAAAAAATATCCCAAAGCACCAACCATCCAGCGCCCTAATATCTAACTGCACGAAAATGCATAATCAGTATAGCACTTTAGTCTAAACAGTGGCACACGCACGATTTCATTGGAGGGGGAGGTGAACCCTAACGAGGGAGTGAACTTGTAAAAAGAGTTTTAAAAAGCACGGAAAAAATAAAAGATGGTATCAATTGAAAACTGAAAGTAAAAAAAAAATATCTTGGCTGCCTTCGGTGTAATCACCGTTCCACTAACGTATATTGTTTGTGAAATGGGGAAGTGGGGTAAGGTGTTTATGCTTTAGTTGGTTCATTTATTTGACTTAATACAATGCCAAATTTTGAGCATTGCATTATGTGGGTGCAAAGACATGGAACACAATGCAGGAATAAATGATACCTGAGATACAAAAAACAAAAAAATTGGCCACGTATCTGCTCCTTTCGTTGCAAATGTCGTCAAAAGGCGATAGTCTTTGTAGACATTTGCCAAGGAAATGCCCCCCTTTGCTTTCCCGCTCACCTCTCATGCTGTTCCTGTACCGTCGCGCTCATTCCAAGGTCAACACACTAAAGGTTTGCGCAAGGCGATTTGAATTTACCGCGTTCCACTGCTACAGGCCGGGTTCCTCGATGCCAGCGCTGCAGTACGGCGGAGACGCGCGTGAATGGAGGCGGCCGACTAGAATGTTTATAGAGCCGCGTTAGTACACTCTAGCCGCGTGGCCGTGCTCCACGCGCGTTTTAAGCAGAACGTGGAACCTAGCTAGTGGAACTTTTCGTTGCTGTTGCCGCGTGATTTTTCATATGCCGCCAGGAGGCGGCGGTTTTCTGCAGTAGATGTAGATATATCATATCATTTACTATCGAAAAACCAAGCATCCATGAATTTTTTAATAAAGGAACACTAAATATCCCTTGTGTACTAATTTCCTGTCTTATATCTGCGTAATGTCTTGTTCTCGTTCAACAAAGTTGACAAGTATGAACATGTAAACCGGGCTTAGACGTTTACATGTGGCTGTGAGTATATAAGACTATTGCGCAATATCAATTTTACTTTGGCCGGGTGGCTCAATCGAGTCACAGACACTCAGACGGACAGACAAACAGACAGACATACAGACAGACCAAAATTTCTGGGTTTAAGTAGCCTAAGAAAGACTATCGTCTTTAATAAACGCCCAAAACATTCAAAGAAAATGCCAGTGCGTTCAAGTGCGCGTGAGCACAAGCGAAACGGCAGACATGGTACAACAAAGAAACTGAAAGGCTGTAAAAGTTAAAATCCTATTTCAACAACTAAAAGAACGTGCCAAAGCTTCTTCAAACGTAGACTGCGGAGTAAAGCCAAAATGCACGATGCCGCCGTAATTTGCCACTTGTCGCCCTTTCCTCCTCTGGAGTGTTCTTCCTTTGATTGTAGGGTTTAACCACGACCAACTATACTAAAGTTGGTCGTGGGTTTAACGCACCGACGCAACGCAGGCGATGAGGCACGCCGATTACGAGGGCTCCGTATTAATTTTGACCATCTGGGGATCTTTAACGTGCGCCGAAATCTCGTACACACGGGCATTTTTGCTTCTCGCTTCCATCAGAAAAGCGGCCGCCACGGCCGGGAATCGAACCCGCGTCTTTGTGCTCAGCAGCACAACGCCTCAGCCACTGAGCCACCCGGGGCGGGTTGGAGTCTTCTTCGTTTCGGTTCTCTTGGGAAGCGGAACATTTTTTATCCATTTCCGCTGTGGTCTGTGCATAGAGGCAAACAGCAACCAGGCATTTTGAGCTGCGTACCGCGGCCAGACACTGATGCAAACATAGCACTTGCGACCGCTGTATACGGTCCCGCGGCGAAGATTTGGGCGGTGAATGGCAGCCGGCGGCTCCAAATACCAGTCGTAGCGGCGCGGGCACCTGCAAAGGATGTCTACATCCTACACGGAGCGGAGGCGAGGAGGAACATCCAGGCACCCTACAGCAAAACTGCAAGACGTTCCCTTGATAGGCAAAACTTCAGAGTACTTCTCAAAGCCAGCAAGACAATTCCCGTTCGCGCCAATTCAATTTTTGCCGTGTTCCACTGCTCGCGCCATCTGCTGGAACCTTGTGTTACTTTGAAATTCCGAGACTGCCGCGAGGGGCTGCCGCGAGCGCTTTTTTGTATTCTGAGGACAAAACATTTTTTCAAGGGGTATTTTTTTTTAATTTTCGATCGTGCAAGATGTATTTTAATGAAAAGAACAATGCAAATATCACTTACGTATTGATGTCTTGCCTCAAATGTTGTTTTTTTTTGCTTAACAATGTTGACAAGTATAAATATTGCCACCAAATTAAGCAGTTTAGAAATGCTTTGCCTATATAAACGTCTCGTTCATATATAAACGTCTTTGTCTTTGCCTATATAAACTTGCTGCACGTGTGCCTGGCGTTTGCTCTCCCCCTCGTTAGGCTATGCCCTCTCCCCATGGCTGCACCCGCGTTGCCACTCGTCGTCCCATGAAAGCCTCGACCAAGAAAAGCGTCAATGTTAAAATTGGCCGCGTATCTGCTCGCGCCGCTACAAATGTCGTCGAAAGGCGGTAGTCTTCTGCAGCCCCTGACACGTAACAGCCTCTCCTCTCTCCCGCCCACTTCACACGCTGTTGCCCTCCTGTATCGGTCCTCCCATGATAAACGCAACAGAGATTTGCTTAATTCAATACAATGTTCCCGCATTTGGACCCGCTGAACGCCGTCTGTTTAGACCTTTTGCTTCTGTTCCGCTTGGCGCTGGAGCCACGAGCTACAGGCTTGAGATTGAGCTCGTTTTATATTTTGTGATTAAAATATTGTTTTTAACGCATATTTGGGTTTGCTATCGTAAAAAGTACGGCCCCGTCTATTGTAAAAAAAGCGAACACTGCTGCTTTCAGCTATGTTTTTCTTCAACAAATGTGCCTGATGTTTTCTTTTTGGTGAACAATGTTGATAAGTGCGAAGTATGCTACAAGGTTTAGTAGTTTGGAAATGTTTTGCCTATATACACGTCTCCTCAGAGAATTCTTTTAACTGTTGGCCGGGTGGCTGAATCGAGGGACAGACAGGCAGACAAAAATTTGTGCTTTAAAGTAGCCCATGCAAGACTGTTGTCTTTATAAGCAAAAAATTTTACAGATTATGCCGGTTCCAGTCAGAAAAGCTTGGGCTATGCGAGCGCACGAGTTCCCATGCATTTTTTGACATAGGCACGCGACGCGTCAAACGCCGATAATGTACTGCATGCGGCTGTGGACGCGATGGAGGGGCTTTCCTTGAGCCCTAACACTGTCCGAAAATATGGCCGGTAGGGATGGAAGGATGCAGATAGTACGATATCCGGGGCAATCGGAAGTAGGCGAAGACGTAAACAAAACTACGCGCCAGCGAACTTCACAGGGCAGCGCTAATTTAAAGAAATTAATGCAGTTCCACTCAATGTGAAAGCTGTCGGAAGTGCAGAGCAGTGATTTGCCATAATGGGCTGAAGAGCCGTTATCCGCTCACTGCTGCCACCCAATGCATTTCAAATTTCCCGCCTTCGCAGTGCTCGCGCGCCCCCTGCCTGAAACTGCGCCAGCGGGAGTTCTGTTCTTTTGGCGTTTGCTTTAATTTCGTCTGCTAGAGCCTTTCTGCGTCATTTCGAACGCGTAATTTCTTTCTTGCGCGTCTGGAGCCTTTCTGCATCATTTCGAACGCGCCATTTTTTTCTTGCGCGGCTGGAGCGTTTGTGCGTCATTTCGAATGCGCCATTTCTTTTTGCGCGGCCGTTTTTTTCGCTTACTATCGTAAAAACCAAACCAACGAGTGTTCCTAACTAAATGGACGCGGGGGCTGCCGGCTATATACACAGATTTTGCCTGAACTGTACCTGCAGTTTTCTTTGCGCTAATAACGGGGAGATAGATGTATGACAAGCGCCAGCGGTTCACGAGGTTTGAACGGTTAGGACTATTTACACCGCGTGGTTTACGAAGCCTCGGCGTCACTCTCTGGCGCCGGTACAGAAGGCTCTACTTAGGTCCGGCAGTCTCCGGCAGTCTCACAGACCGTTAGCGGGCCAAGACGACAAGGCGGGTCTGCACTTAAAAGCGGCCGTGGACGCGATGGAGGGGCTTTATAAGCGGCATTAATAAAGCGTCCTGATGTGGAGCGGGGGCTGCCCACTTATCCCGGAAAGGGGGAAAACCGTGTCTGCTCTTCTTCTGGCTCGCCAGAAAACACTCCCCATAGTGATAGGATCGGCATCGTCATCTCCTGACCAATTGAGTCTAGGAGATGACGGTGTTTTTTCTGTGTTTCGATAGCTATTCCGAGTACTGCAGATTGCGATAACACCAGGCAAGGCTGAAAGGGTGCCGGTTATCACTTTTGCCTATGCATCATCACGTTGTCAAACAAAACACCGTACACAGCAGGCACGTCACAAAAGGGAGGAGCTTCGCGCCTGCCTTCTCTGTCTAGCATGTGTAATCACGCGAACGGCAATTAAACTTCGCAGTTCGATATCTCGGTGTCCGGATGCGCTAGAAGAATTCTGCCTAATGAAACTGCGTAGAAACACAATTGCGTCCAACTTTTCAATACAAACATGGCTGCTACTGCAGCCTCTAAAAAGTTAATTATTCATTTTTAGTTATTTAAGCCACCGACATCAATAATTACCGCCTAATTATGTGTCCCCTGGGAGCGTAACCTCACTGTAGAGGTAGTCTTCATGTAAATATAAGCGCGTAATTTTAAAAAAAGCTGTCGACTTAATTTTGATCACCCTGTATATACTTGAAACAGAGCACAATTGCCGGCTTCTGCCACATGATCAAGCCAATTTGGTCCGAATTAAGCGGTGCGGGCGTTAATTTGCGCCGAAATAATGAAGGTCCGCGACCACAGGGCAATGTAAATTTTTGAAGGGAGGGAGTAGAAGCGCCGCATTATCCGAACTTTCGAATTAATGGGGCCGAATTAACGAGGGGCTACTATAAGGTTGTCACAGTTGCATCAACGTGACTAAGAGTGTAGCATTGTAATAAGGCTGGTTATATGATTGTGGGAAGAAAAGGTTTAGTTAGCGGTAGTTGAGGTAGGGACAGTTTGGTGAGTCTTTTTGTTGTTGTTTGGAGTAGTGAGGTTTTCTAGGGGACGATTGTATTCAGGAGAGTTTTGTGAGATTATAAGGCTACGGCATACCTAGTTGCGGATATAGAAAGTGTGATAAGGTGAGACATACGAGTGCAATTTATTGATGGCTGAAATATTTATTTGTAGTTGTTATTGCGATTATCGGGGGAGCTGCTCTTAGTGCGTTATGGTGGTATATGGAAATTAAACGCAGACTTAAGATGTGCTTGATTGGTGAGTTTTGAATTCGGGTATTGGTTAATATGTGGTTAGGGATTTTTGAAATCGCAGTAAGAAAGTTGGGCCAGTTGAGTGAGATAATTTATTTGTGGTTAGTAATTGGGTTGGGCAGAATGTATTTTGGTGATTTATTGAGATAGAGGTAAGAAGTCAAGGTTTGAAGGGATTACCGACGTTGGGAGCATGTCGCTGGGGTTCAATTGTAGCTTTTGGGGTAGGTCAGTAGTTTAAGCTTTTTGGAAATAAGATAAGGTGAGAAAAGGTTTAGAGTGCAAAGGATTGGTTGAAAATTGTTACTGTATAATTGTGTAGTTTCGGTGGGTGAGGATTGTTTCTTAGTAGAGGCTGCTGGTTTCAGCCAGACTGAGAATCCTCGGCTCTCTTTTGGGGCCCGAGGTTGCGGTTAGTTTGGGACCCCGAGTGTGGACGGAGGACATTGCAGGTTTAGCACAGAAGCGGGGTTTCAAGAATGAGAAGTTTAAAAAAGGGTAGCATGTTTTGCTATATCTTTGTTAGTTCTGTTAGTTTCGTTTTCTATTTTTACGGGTGGTGTGGAATCGCGTCATGCTGGTGGGGAACAAAGAGAGTGCTCACTTACCAAATTATTGAGGGCTGTTCTGACGTCTTTGTGTGGCCTCTGGATTGGGGTCTTGGCTGGGGACTGAAGATCTGATCCTAGGTGATGGTGGAAGTACAGTCGCACATGTATAGCTCATAAATAGAGCCCCTGAAGCTTAATTCTAAAGATGTTGGTTGGGACTTCAGCTTGGGCACACATATTTGTCTAAGTTTTTCCTTCATAAAAAAATGGGCGTAGCTTGCACAAGTAGTGCCAAGTCTATAGACACAGCGGAGCTGATCTGCGCCTAGCTGGTCCTGGCCTCTCGAGGTTTTGGTTAGTTTTCCGAGGTTATGCTAGGTTTTGCCAGCTTCTTTCAGCCAAGTAGCCAGCCTTGCCACGCAAAAGCTTCAGCTTAGCTTGGCCAGGTAATCACGCAGTCGTGTCGGGGTGCAACCACATTTACTACACGGCGTACTCGAGGTCGTCGTCTCAGCGCTGTCGCTTGGCCGCAGCCTCTTTGGCTAGCTGTGTCGGGTCCGCTCGGCGTCGACAATCGTATTCTGGCTTAGCAGCGCGACGCGATTCCTAGTAAGCGGCTTCCTCCTCGGAAGTGCGGATCTTGTTGGGCCTCCTCATCGCTGCGTCTGGCAGACCGCCGCTGTACACGAGACTTTATACCAAGTGCTGAGCAGTTACGTCACGGTTAGAATGCTCCGGTGAGGCTCGGCGGAGCCATGCCTGGCGAAGCGAGCGCGAAGCTACGCACCACTGCGCCAGGGGTTGCTAGGCAACACGAGGTTACGCAATCGCTCCGCGAGGTTTTTTGGTGCAACGGACGGATAACGTTCGGCTTTAACAGCTCCGCTGTTAAAGATTTTTAAGCCTTATTTTCACACAAACAGAGCCACGCCAATCCCTCTTTCTTATGTGTGTGGCGTGGGGCGGGCACTCAATAAGCCCCATGTGTCGAATTCCCCACACTGCATCTCAATTGTAAATCATTGTAATCAAACGACCAAAGTAAGTTAATGACAAGGCCCAACATACGATGTCCCGACCAGGAGCGGATTTGAGAGTACGCCCTAGCTGGAGACGGTGTGGGAATTTTTTTGCAGTGATGATGATGGTAGTACAATCGACGATGATGATAATAATAATAATAATAATAATAATAATAATAATAATAATAATAATAATAATAATAATAATAATAATAATAATAATAATAATAATAATAATAATAATCAGTCGTATTTAGGCCTTTGTTGGCGTCCGAAAAATGGCAATTGGTAATACAGTAATATTTTTCTTAGCATTTTAATGGCAAAGGTACAAAGCCAACAACACTCATGGATATGTATACCAAGACACGTTAACGAAAACTGAAAATGCGTTCGGCCAATGCTTCTTTCAGTCAAATGGGGAGGAGCAAGGAGAATTCTATAAATTATGCATCGATTCTTGCCCGAACGCATACAAATAATTCAAGCACAAGGGTAATCAAATGGCGCACATCCAATTTTCTTATAGTTTGAGGCTTGACTTTCAGATGGAACTAGTTTTCATTTGTTGCTTCTAATCGCTCGGCCAGAATTGGTGGCCAGAATTACATGCCTTGGAGCTGCTAGTTCAATTTTTTGTCAAACTAACGCGAAGAGAAAGCTAGCACAGCCGTAATTGACTGTAATATAAGTACAGAAATATCAGTGTACATGGGACCAAATCATAAATGTAGGTGTCACCTCCAGGAAGGGAAGGAGCCGGTGTGCATTACCGGCTCCGCGAAGTGGAATGACCCGTAAAAGCACATGTGGCGGACTATTTTTTGAACGACCCAAGAGAAATAAAGAGCTGGACACTGCTTGCTCTACACACATCTGACAGTGTAAAGTACAAGGCATTGCTTCCACGGCTCTTCAGCTCACTCATCATCTTTAGTCAAGTGCGGCTGAAAATGGATTCAGATTTCATCGCCGAGTTGCAGCCATCGCCAAGCATGATGTTTTTATTCATTAGTACTACCAGATCGTAGATTTTTTGGGCATGCGATGTTGCCAGGTAATATGTGATCTATGAATCTATAGCGAACGTATTCCTGAACTTTGCATACGGCAGCATAGCGCGAGCTGGAACTTACACGGCATGTCATGTTCGAGAACTTGGCTTGGGAAACACAAGAAGCAGGCGCAGAAGACTCTGGCAACTGCAAAGGTGAGAAAATATTAACGCAGGTGCCATTTATCTACCGCTAAGAGATCTAGCTACTGCTTATCATCTGAGTTACTTCAGTTTTGAAGAGATGGGGCCAGTGATGTAAAAGTTAAATGACAGGATGTTGAACAGGTTGTTCGCGACCTAATTGTGCTTTCGAAGGATGAGCGAAAATTATTGGACACGTTATAATAGACTGCAGCACAAAAAAAAAACGACTGTTACATTTTAGCAGAACTGTGATTGTGCATCAAAATCGTCTGGCAGAAGGCAGAAAATTATGAAGCCTCAGGAAACGCAGCGTCTTTCGCGGTTGCTTGGTCTTGCTTCTCACGCATCTTCAAATGCTTTCATTTCTTGATCCTCAGCTCATGTGCATCATATACCGTGCGGAGTATGACGCTTGCCCCTTCTGTTCAAAAGAACGAGCTTCGCTCCACCACATCATTTGGTCATGTTCAGACGTACCGGCATCCCGTAGAAGAACTCATCCCATCATTCATAACCGATCGTCCACCAGAGAGTGGGAAATTGGCTGAAAACCTCGAGCTTCCAAAAACATCGGCAGCCCCGCTGTCTAGGTGAATGCGGGAATAAATGAGTGGTACAATCACCACAAATTGCAAGAAAAATAAAATTTTTACTACTACTATTTAACTCTCAGAACGTCGCCGTGGTTCTACTGTAGTGGCGGGCTGCAACAAAGTGCCGCTCAAGATGAACGGCACACCACGTTTGTCGCGATCAGAGTATGCGCACTTCGAAGCCCAATTGATGGCGGTGCACCCCGCCCGCCTTTCTGTACCTCTATACATCCCCGAAGGCTACACCTTCGGCTTTTAGATGGTTCGTATCACGGAGATCTCGTTGCTTTCTGGCATCCGTATATGCGATCCCGAAAATGCAATGAAATTTTCTCTATTTATTGAGCCAAAAAGGATGCACAGGGGTCTTGAATTGAGACTTATTTTAGGTGGTCTAGGTGGGGAGGCGGCTGACTCCACCCCCGCCCCCTTCAAATTCTCCACTGGTCCCGACTCACCATGCCTCCGATGCCCTTAAGTGAATGCCCCCACCAAGTCATTAACCACCCATCCCTCAGCCTGCTTTGGGACTCTTGGAAGACTGCTCTACCCAGCTGAGACCCACGAGACCAACACGCCTGATTGAGAGGGCGCTCCAGAGAGCGATCGCCGACAGAGTCCCGAACCTCCGCTCCAAAGAGAACGGCACCGCCCGAAGAGAACGGTGACCATCTGGGCCGAGGAACTTGAAAACGTTTTTTTCGTCGCCCTCAATACGGCAAATATCACTTCGAAGGAGTGGCTTTGAGTAATCGTGGTTTTTTGGGTTGTTGACAGCAGGTTCCTTTGGTGAACTCGGAGTAGGAGGAATGAACACTTATTCTGAGCAAAACGGATGGTGGAGCCGATCGCTCGCGTGAGGGACGTCCTCAGTCCACGATGTCCTGGGCACGTACAGCCTGCTGTGCCCGGGAAATAAGCTGAAGTTGATCTTCCAGGTGCGAGCTGACCAGCTGGCCCTCGCACTGCTCTTGGGAAGGAGTTGGAAGAGGAAAATTTGGGATGTGAACGCCCTCCAATATCACATTGTATAGGGTGCAGGTAGATGGGGAGAATTTGAATATTGAGGAGAACCGGAAGAGATAAATCTCATGGAGTCGAGTTCAGTGGGGAAAAGAATTCGTCTGGATTTTACGAAGGACGGTGTCTGATTCTTGTCTAGCTCGAGAAAAGGGAAGGGCAAAGTTCGTCGTTGAAGTCGATGATGAGCCAGGATGTCGTGGTATCGAGATGATATTGAGGAATAACGGTGTCTATAGTCGTCATCGTCAACAGCTCCCAGTGATGCGCGGGGTGTGAGCGCGCGGACAGAGGCATGAGCTGCCTGATTCCCTGGGAGAGATGCGTGACCCGAAGTCCACAAAATCTGAATGTCGGGAACGAGGAGTCGTTGGATTAGAACATTGAGTGTAACGGCAGCAATGCGGCCCGTTTTGTAATGGCGACATGCTGGCTGTGAGTCAGTCAGGATAGGCACGTCTTCGAGGTAAGTGTGTGAGGCTTAGGCAATGGCGGCCTCCTTGGCAGCTTAGATGTTGGCTGTCTTGAGGATGAGGGAGGATAGAAGGCTGCTCTCTGAGTCCCCAAGTGTGTGTGCTGTGCTGGTATAGGGTAGGGAGAGGCATCAGTATATCGCGCGTATAAGCGGGACTTGTAATCGGACCGTAGGTAGGTTACACAAGCTTGTTGACGGCCTTGATTATGAGTTGGATGCTATGACGAGAGATGGGTTAAACAGTCTTCTTGCTAGGGAGTGTTGGGAGGGATGAGTTGTAAGGGGAACGCAGGATGGCGTACCGAGTATCCGAGTCACCCCAAAACGATACCAGCGGAAGCAGTGATGAGAAGACTTTCTATGCCTGTTTTTTTTTTTTTTCGCATCGATAGTTCCTTCGAGGGTATTGTGTATACCGAGCTGGAAGAAGCGTCGAGTAGATGTTTGAACAGGGGTATTCAGGGCAATTTAGTATGTTTTGCGAAATGATGCATTTAGTCTAGTGTTCGGCTGGCTTTATACGGCGACATATTGGGGGCATAGAACAATTAATAAAGCAAGCATTTTGACGCCAGGTTTTTGTGCCTGCTTTCTCAACCCCCGAAATTTCCTGCGGCTATGTTGCCGACAGGTTTTCTGTTCCCTTACGGCAGTACCAGATGGACTCTTAAGGTAAATTTCTGGACGTTGCCCTCCGTAACCGATTGCTTTTCTTCGACCAGCGTCTCCCCAGCCAGGCGAAATACTTTCCCGTTCTCTTCATCCGTCATAAAAACGCTCTCATTTCTAGACCGTCGGCATGTAGATTGCTGATGATAGATTTCGAGCGAGCTTTTCTTTTGCTTAGCCTTATTTCGTGTCGCTAATTGTAAAAATTTTCTACAGTATCACAACATTACCAGGACAACATGGACATTTCATTCAAAAATTATGTTACCGGGTTAGTGCACCTAATTATCTAGTTATCACTATATCCTGTAGTTTTCTTATTTTCTTTCAATTCAGTGAATGCCGGTTCCGGATCACAGGTTAAATGGGATTTGAGGTAACACCGACCGCCAATGCAAGCGCACGAAAACTTCGTTAGAGGTGATACGTGGCTTAACAGGATTAAAAAGAGTATTCCCGTTCTGTTACAGGACGGCATATATTCCACTGAAATTTATAAACTACCGCCAGTAAATTGCACACAACTTACGCAGGTGCGCAGTAACTGTTCAATCTGGAAAATGACACTTACGTCACAACGGCGAAACGATTGGCATTTTACGAGTAAACGAAGTGTTATGATGAATCAAGATGTGCAATGAGTTGAGCTTGACAATCATTGGGTAGATAAGCGGTAGATCAAAGAAGAGACAGAACCGATACATACGAAGCGCAGGGTTCTAGAAAAATACGGCCGCAGGGTTACAAGAAAAGAAAAAAATCAGAGAAAGAACACTGTATGTGTGCACGGAAGGTCAAGTGCACAGCCACTAACTAACGTTGCGGGCGGGATTACTATTTATGTGGTTATCATTACAATTTGAGCGGAGATGGTGGTGGCCTGGTACACAAGAAAAGATACTATGGCCTTCTGTATTTGCTATTTCCGGAGGACACGTTGTACTGCACCCTTCACCAATGTTACGGGCGCCGCGTACTCTCGCGGTTGATTCTAAGGAGCGCTTAGCACAGACTTGTGATGTAAGGCCCCCCAGTTGGGTGTACCCCACTGCACATACATACATACATACATACATACATACATACATACATACATACATACATACATACATACATACATACATACATACATACATACATACGCACATACGTACATACATACATGTATACATGCATGCATGCATGCATACATACATACATACATACATACATACATACATACATACATACATACATACATACATACATACATACACACATACATACATACATACATACATACATACATACATACATACATACATACATACATACATACATACATACATCACGCATGTATCAACAGCAAACGCGCCCTACGGCTTCGCGCGCTTCGGACCGCGTCGGTCGAGGTCGGGGGCGTCAGGTTCGTCAGGTCCCGTTGGCACAAAAACCAACCCCATTATACTTCAACGCATTCGACATAGCGCGCCACATCGGACTGCCTCGACGCACGTTCGAATTCGGTTTCCTGCATGACACGAAACAAGGAGCTAGACGCAGCTGCAGCAGGCACAGTGTCGAGACGCGGACGCAGCGCGTTCGGTGACGAGGCTGGTGTCACCGGTGCGAAATGCAGCATGCCGCATCTCGCTCTGGATCCCTCCAGGACGTGCCGACGGACGCGTTACGTTGGCCACGCCGAGGCGCCGGCGTGCAGAGTGCCCCACTTTCCCTAATGTACCGTCGCTGTGCCTTGCGCGAGCGCAACGACTTTACGCTGGACTCGAGTTCACTGTAGCCTGCTGTAGCCGGACTCTAAAGGCCCCTTTATGCCCTAGAGTTGACGTCATCGTGTCCTCTAGCGGCCTCCGCTAGTGGTTACAAGATTCCCCTTCTGCTTGTACGCTATCTATCGGAGAAGCGCCTTACGATCCCGGGTATTTCCGTGGGAGCCATGGCCTAGCTCAAACTCCGCTGCCACTCCGTAATGGACCAAACTTCAATCGTGGGATATAAAGTTCTCTCTCTCTCTCTCTCTCTCTCTCTCTCTCTCTCTCTCTCTCTCTCTCTCTCTCTCTCTCTCTCTCTCTCTCTCTCTCTCTCTCTCTCTCTCTCTCTCTCTCTCTCTCTCTCTCTCTCTCAAGTAAGATCCCGAAAAAGAAAACGTTCCCCCGCCGAAACATCGAAACGGTTGCATGGCTCAAACTCGCGTATGCGCGCCTGTAAACTAATCTAACGAGCAGGGTCCCGGCTTCCTGTTTCGCTCTTTAATTGACACATAGAAGCTCAGCTGTTTGTCGAATTTTTATGTGTAAGTCCCAAGGTGTAGCAATTGACAACTTCGACTTGTCGATGAATTTGTTCGCGCGCTACTCACGGCCAGCACTCTGGCTGACTCAATTGGTAGGCCGGGCGACTTCACTGTACAGGTAGGGTTCCAAATATTCGGCCCCGAGCCAGGGAAAGTTTCTCTCTCGCTACAGATTTTTATAACTGCATAACGTGCTTTTTAACCCATCGGCCTGAATCACGTAAGTGGCTGCTAACTGTTCCTTTCCTCCTCACTGAATAGGCTCGGGACAGTCGTAAGTGAACATTTTCCTCCTTTCGCTGTGCACAATAACCAACAGGAAGAGTCAGTGTAAACATATCAATCGTAGCAAGTGATCATAGAGCTCACTACTTTGTACATCCGGGTGGCAGATAACATCGGCAGAGACGACTCGCCCACTGCCATAAGCTGGCAGCTTGAACGGCATTTAAAGTCGTTCGTCCCCGACCCTCTTTTTGTTTTTCGCTCCTCCCCACGCCCTTGCAGACTCCATAAACGATTCCGATCGCGGAAAACCAAAGAATACACGCGGAACGGTTGTGAGCCCACACACAACGCCCACACACTAGCATGCATTCACACTTATAAAGTAAGCGAATTTCACCACGCCAAGGGTATCGGCAAAGTGGTCTCCAAAGGAGCCGGAAGAAGGAGTTTTTTGATCATAGCTCGAGACAACACAGCTGAGGCCGTGAGAGGACTCGCTGAGTATCTTTTCGAAAGGCATTAATCGTCGCTGTATGTACAAAAGAAGGCGGGAACAGGGACATCTTCTCAAAGGCGTAGCGCACCTGAGTTTCGCGTATACGGTAGTAAATAAATCAATGCAGTAAAAGGACAACATTGCACTTGTATCCTCGTTTTTAGTTCTCCTTTCGCGACCGCAACTCGGAGCCATCGGCGATGTCAGCGCTCCTTGTGCGCAGCCCGGCGTCGTCGCGTAAACGCATTTCGTCGCCGCGAGCCTGCAGTGGGCGCGAACGACTCGCGGGAACGCCATTTCGTATTCTGTGCGTGTATGGCATACGCGCCACTTGGCAGACGAGCGGCTCCATCGCCGCACGCACAAGGGGGCAGGTTTGGAAAAGTCGCGCGTGGCGTGGGAATCGCTCATCATCAGCCCGCGGCGCGATTGCGAAAATGAAAAACGGATCCGCCTCTTTTGTTTGATATATAGTGGGGTCGTGCCTCTACACATTCCTTTTATTTTACGCGGTCTGCTACCCTCATACTCTCTTACGGACTGAACCGCTTTAAGTTGTTTTTCTATTTTTTGTTTCGACCAACAGCACGCGACAATCATTATTCTTCGGAGATTTCCGGATATGCCCACGCCGAGTATATTTACGGGGCATTTTATTGCATGGAATTTAAAACACGCAGTTTTTTCTGAGACCTGTTCTTTGTAGAATGTCGCTTTCCTCCCCTCCTCCCCCATCTCTCTCTCTCTCTCTCTCTCTCTCTCTCTCTCTCTCTCTCTCTCTCTCTCTCTCTCTCTCTCTCTCTCTCTCTCTCTCTCCTTTCTAGTTGCTACGTTCATTGTAGGTGCGCATTGCCTCTTAGCGGTTTTTACTGCATGCCTCCTTCCTGCAACTTTATAGTAGCCAATGTAAACGAGGCGTACATCCTTTGTTTTCCACCGTAACCGTAAACAGTGACCGCAAGTGCGCCCAAGATTACTTTTCACCAATTCAATTTCAATTCTTCCGGTTAAAATCTTTACTGCGATAAAGATGAGCGCACATTAGACGCTGTAGTGTTTGTTTCGAGTATTTGCACCCCTCGGTTGTAACTGGAGGGCTCAACGAGTTACAATAAAATATACAGATGGCATCACATGCAGGTCTTAAGATGTACGATGCAATAGCTTTACTTTTACGTCGAGAGAGCGCTTTGAACGGAGTTGCTGAATTTATCATTTATGCTTTCCGAACACTCAAGTCCAGCGAAGAGAGCAAGATTAGCTGCAACGGTTTTGAATCGCCACGACACTGGGAATACGGAGGCCATCTGCGCTCGTGCGGGTTAAATTGTGGGCGTGAAAGATTGCGGTTGGCGGTGTTGGTCAGTTTGAGCGAGAGGGCGACAGCGTCGGTTTCAAAGTGTTTATTCTCCAGCTTCGTGGCCAACTGAACTTTCTTTGTTTTGGTAAGACAGGCAGACAGACAGACCGAGAGAGGGAGAGAGAGAGGACTTTTGTTGGCTAAGGAACAGTGGGAGTTCAGGAAAGGAAGTACATAGACGGTAGGGAGCTCAAGGGTAGAACCCGAAGTCCAGGGCCCCAAATGCGGTAGCTCCTCCTCTTGCCCTCTTAATCAGCTGGCGCTGTTCTTGGGTTGACGAGCTGGTCATGGCTGCCAACGATGCCTCGATAGAAGTGGAATATGTGATTATTGAGTTGTTATCCCCTGAGCCTGAGCATATCATTGCGTATGATCAGGTTTCGTGAAAGAGGGTGGATGTCTCCCTGAGATTAGCACATTTTTAAGTTAACATGTCAAACGTTTACTATCAAACATCTTCACCCATGCAGATTTGTGGGTATGTGTGTTGGTTTCTATGCTGAGCAGTGTACGCGATTCTTCGTCTTTGAGACCCCCTTGTTGCTCGAGGAAGGATCGTGTTTCTAGGCGTACGATGAGGAAACGTTCTCCGTATTTTCTGTGAGGACAGTGTGCTTTTCGCGGTGGAAAAGAGCACGGTATGCGACCCCGCTTGGTAATTGTGAGGCTGCCTCATTCCCTTCCAAACGCTCATGTCTGGGTGTTAATGTGATTGGAACTTTCATCGTTGCGGATGAGAGAATCTTAATCGTTTAGGTGGCCTCCAACCAACAGTCTAATGGGCTTTTGAGAGTGTGTAAAGATGCTTGATGTTTGAGCTATTGTTCGATATTTCCGGCGGTCGGATCGCTAAGAGGATGGCTCTAATTTCCGCTTCTTCCGTTCCTGTGTGGAGGAGGGTCACGACGTCACAACGATTCCCACAGTAGTCCCCTATAATTATTGCCTTCTTATCCTCGAACATCCCGGCATCGGCGTACACTGTGTTTTCGTGGTTTTAGAGCTTTCTTCAAAGGAATTTCATACTGGCGTGTCGCTTATACGTTTGGATATATGTTTTTTAGTAGGGGAGAGCTTTCATGAGGAGTCGCTGGATAGGTGAGGTGTCTACCATGGCGTCCAGTCATTTTTTTCCCCGGAGTTGAGCCTACATTCTATAGGATGACCCATACTAATTTTTTTCAACAGCGGAGCTGCTATAGCGCTGGCCTTGACGACAGTCTCTTCTGGTATCTCTTTACTTGGTAAAGTGGTATCTCTGGTACTTTCTCTTTGAAACAGGTTTCTTCACCGCGGTAAAATCAGTTCCCACTATATGAAAAAATCATAAAAAACAAAATAAGGCAGAGGGCCTTCTTTTTTTTTTTCATTAATTTTTCTCAGACAGTGTCTAAGAGGTCACCGAGGCTAAAGGCGAAAAATGCCTGACGGGGCCTCGGTGCCTTTACAACATTCAATACATACATTCAGAACATAATGAGATGGCTCATATAAGACGGCTTATATTGCCCCTGAAAAAATGTCTTCCAAGCAATGCATTTGTGTTTAGAGGTAATCGGCGTAAGCTCTGTCTTTGTAATCTGGCCCACATTGCCTGTTGTGCTGTCAAGTATGGCCACCTAAGGAGGGAGTATGATTAGACCAAACAGTTCTAACTCTTTTGTTCTCAAAGTTATCTAAAAACAAATTACATGACAATTTGCCGCTAAGATGATTCTACCATTACACCGACTTTCATTTGCTTCTCGTAATTAATTAGTACACAGGGAAGTTGTAAATGTCGCAGAATTACTGTCT
Organism: Haemaphysalis longicornis; assembly: GCF_048455015.1. Lineage (NCBI taxonomy): Eukaryota > Metazoa > Arthropoda > Arachnida > Ixodida > Ixodidae > Haemaphysalis > Haemaphysalis longicornis. The sequence goes on along the minus strand of NW_027526203.1, from coordinate 198,769,594 downwards.
ACTGTCAATACACGGTGGAGGGAGTGTGGTTGCAGAAAACGGCTGTAACTTGTTTTACCGGAACTATCGCGAACAAATTATATGGCAATTAGCGGCTGAGACGATTCTAACATTGCGAACAAGAAAGAAGTCGAAATAAACCGAATGTTCGTAAAGACAACCAACAGCTTCGCTGTTTCAGCAGATTTCACACTGGAAGGAAAAGGGTTTACTTTTTTCCCAGGCGCTCCTTTTGGGCTAAAAGTGTGGCCACTCTGATTTCTTTAAAGGTATCATAAAGGCTCAATTTAGGTATACGTGTTCGCTGATCGTAAAAATTGGGAGGTCATGCTTCTGTGCTGTTCTGATGATGATGTTTGTTGATTCTTCGGTGTGGGTAAATTTGAGGTATAGCAAGCAGGCTGTACAATACCCGGCTCACTATCAGCGCCTGCATAAGTCTTGTCGTTTATTCTTCCCTCATTCCTGCTCCTTTCTTGGTTAATCTTTTCACAATGTGGTCAAAATAGTTTAAGATTGCATGTATTTTGGCGATTGTGAATTCGACTCTGCTCTTCCGTGTGAACTTCACTGTGTAAATTTCCCGCAGCACGACGGCAGGTGCGGAGCCTGTTCAAATGATGCATCCACCGGCCGCGGTGGCTCAATGGCTAAGGCTTTGCGTTGCTGAGCACGAGGTCGCGGGTTCGATTCGTGGCCGCGGCGGCCGCTTTTTTGATGGAGGCTAAAAGCAAAAAAGTTCCCAAAAAGCTGCAATCCGCCTCTGCACGTTATTGTTTTACCTCCGGTGACATACAACTATTCATTTTAGAAGCCCGGACGTTGCTTACTTGAGTAAGCAGTAACTCCGGACGCCGCTCCGTCACCAAAGAACAGAGATTTGGTATGTTGACCCAGGTTTCCCCCTTTTGCATGCTACTAGTAAGCAGCCGCGTTATCCTGCCGCAATGGAAAACCTCATGAAAACTTCTCGAACTGCTGCAATCCGCCTCTGCACATTAATGTTTTACCTCCGGTAGCACACTATTCATTTTAGATGCGCGCACATTGCACACATGAGTTAGCAGTAACTCGGGACCCTTCTCCGCCACCAAGCAACAGAGATTTCGTATGTTGACCCAGGTTTCCCCTTTTTGCATGATACTAGTAAGATACTTCAATATAATGTGCTGTTGGGCTAGTTGGTGCATTCTGTATCACGGAACTTGCGCTAAATAGACATAAACAGACTAAGGAAGACGGATGATGCGCAACTCACAACTATTTATTCGCAGGAAAAGAAGTTGCCTTATATAGGCTTATACAAGACAGAAAAAACACATAAAAGCAGATAGTAAAATCGATGGCATCACCACAATACTCAGAGCCCGCCAACCGCTTGCTGTCTAAAAAAATTCCCCCGCATTTCCCCGAGGGGGAGAATGTGAAAGTCCGCAAGCGGGCACGGTTGTCGGCCCGCTTGCGGCGCTTGCGCTCGGCCCCCGCAGCCCACCGCCTCGCCGCCTTCTCTTCCATCTCTTCCATCGGGTTTGTAGTATCACGTGTACACCACGCGGTTATCAAGCCGCTATAACGCCGCTGAGTCGCCAACGCACGCCGCTGACGACGTAGTTTGAATGCGTTACAGATATAAGGCGCGTCACTAACACTGATATCACCGTCGCGTCCGTGGCTTGGTCGGTAGAGCGTCGCGCTGCGGCCGCAAAGTCCTCGGATCGAAACCTGGCGCCGTATGCTGTTTCTTTTTTAAATATAGAGGAGCACTGCGGACGCCGCCGCCGCCGCCGCCGCCGGTGGATGGTTTGGGGTCGCTTATAAAGTGCATTCTCACTTAAAAAACGAAACTCATTGCTAAAAATTTCCACTCGTTTCAAAGGCGGTGCCAGGCCATCAGTGTCAGCTGAGTCGGCTGCGCAATTCTTGAGTTCGCTTAAAGCTCCCGATGAAGCAACCTTTTGCAGTTACCTCAGGATGTAAGTTGGGCAGCGTTCCGTGTTTATGCTACTCGTGAACTTTTCTTTGTCGACCGCACGCAAGAAGAAATGCGCACGCATCAACCTGCAGCCGGTCGTGTGCGCGTGCTTAGAAAAGACACACGCCGCCGAAAACATCCCCCTCGCGAGGGGCGCGATCAAATGCAGAGCATTTCCGGGGGCGCACGACGTTAAGTTGTTGCACTTGTCAAGGATATAAGGCGCGTTCGTAGCCCTCCATTCTGTGTCGGCTTTGTGGCGCAGTGGGTAGAGCACCATGTACAGGTCCGCGCAGAAGTAAACGGAGCACGGGAGCGGTGGCCGAACTGCATCGCTGCGCCGCGTATGGGCGCCGACGGGAACCATGGAGCGCCGGTCAAAGAGTGTGTTCGCACCGCCCCCGCCGCCCTATCTGATATGTTTAATCGCCGCTCTGCTGGCGTGTCATGCTCGGCGAGACGTTCTTCAAAAGGCAGCGCTGGGCTATAAAGGGGCGTTGGTTGCATTGCCGCTCGCAGGCATCAGCGACGACCGAATCCGCTGCTCATGAGCTGGACGAAGCTGCGCGCGCCCGGAAACGTGCCTTGTTGCGCGCTGTAAAGGGCGGCATAAAAGTGTAGGCCGCTGCGGTTTGGCATAGCATGTCATTGCGATATAATTAATTGTAAGCCGGCAACAAAATTTCCATGTACAATATAGAAAGCACATTCACAGACATTTTCATTGTTCATGAAAAAAATCTCGCTTACGAGATTTCTTTTTAATTTTGGGTTTCTCCCAAGTTATTGCTGCCGGTCAATCCATGGTCTGCACTGAAGAAAGGGAAATACAAAAAAGTCCATGCGGTGGAAATTCCGTATTAGAGAACACCGTAAAGAATAAGTACAATCGTTGCCTGCTATTACAGCGGGCCTCATAGGGCGCATATTTCGTTGTTTCATTAACCCTTTTGCTCCGGTTGACGAGGATAGCCGCCATAAGATTTTGTACCGAATTAACTGATTAAGAGTATGGTCGCCATCGGTTATGACGGCTATACTCGTCATCGGTCATTTTTGGGTCTTGACGGCGCTTTTCTGCAAGACTTTCAAGTCATGCGGTGGAGCCATCTTTCAATTCAATACGGAGTTTAATTTAAATCTGCAACACTTTCTTAACTAATATAAGGTGCTCGTTAAAAATAAGAACGTCGGTTTTAATGCCACCACAAAATATGAGCCCTATGAGGCCCACTGTAATAGCAGGAAACGATTGTACTTATTGTTTACGGTGTTCTCTAATACGGAATTTCCACCGCATGTACATTTGTTTATTTCCCTTTCTTCAGAGCAGACCTGGACTGCCCGGCAGCAATAACTTGAGACAAACCCAAAATTAAAGAAGAAATCTCGTAAGCGAGATTTTTTTCCCTAACAACGAAAATGCCTGTGACTGTGCTTTCTATATTGTACATGGAAATTTTGTTGCCGGCTTACAATTAATTATATCGCAATGACATGCTATGCCAAACCGCAGCGGCCTAAACTTTTATGCCGCCCTTTACAGCGCGCAACAAGGCACGTTTCCGGGCGCGTGCAGCTTCGTCCAGCTCATGAGCAGCGGATTCGGTCGCCGCTGATGCCTGCGAGCGGCAATGCAACCAGCGCCCCTGTATAGCCCAGCGCTGCCTTTTGAAGACCGTCTCGCCAAGCATGACACGCCAGCAGAGCGGCGATTAAACATATCAGATAGGGCGGCGGGGGCGGTGCGAACACACTTTTTGACCGGCGCTCCATGGTACCCATCGGCGCCCATACGCGGCGCAGCGATGCAGTTCGGCCACCGCTCCCGTGCTCCGTTTACTTCTGCGCCGACCTGTACATTGCGTTCCGCCCGCAGGGTCGTGGGATCGAAACCAGGCGCCGGTAAGTATTATTTTTTTTAAATAGTGTAGGGGGAGGGGTGCGGACTACGATGGACAACTAGAACGGGTGACATCGTGAGTTAAAGAAATGCTCTGCATTTAAAACGCCCGTGTGTGTGAGATTTTGGCGCACGTTAAAGATCCCCAGGTGGTCAAAATTAATCCGGAGCCCTCCACTACGGCGCGCCTCATCGGCGGCGTTGCGTCGGCGCGTTAAACCCTGCAATCAATCAAATCACGCATCCTTTCTTTTGCATCCGCCGTAGTGTCATTGTCTTCCTTTACACATTCCAGTTGTCGTTGCGCCGTATTCCAAATTCAGCCGAAGCATCGTATCTAGCTGCCTGAGTCGGAGTTTTCCGTTGGCAGCGATGACGTACGTATACCTCGATGGACGCTTCATGAGCCCGGCTGATAGAAGACGGCTAGCCTCCGCGGAAAGATCAGAAAATAAGCCCGCTATAGCGTTAAAATACGCTTTTGTAAAGGTTCCCTGGAATACCTTTTTCTGATTTTATCAACACCACAAATGCTGTTAGAACATGACGAGGATTAGATTACAAGGCCACAAAATACTCGAGATGCATATTACTTCTCAACGCATATGATATAACTTAAACAATGCGAGGACACCTACATCCTCCTTGTGATGTTGGGATTGCGAAAGAATGTGTCCTTTGCCGAACGCGCACGTGTTCCTTCGCTACTATTATCCTCACCAGTTAGCTTCCCTGATAATTTATTTCTTAAATTTTTTTCGCTAACTATATAACTAAGCACACAATCGCATTCGCATCGCCACGCAAAAATTGAACTGGTCCCCTCTGTCAAGGGGGATGACCAGCGCAGCTTTTTAGCTGTAGGCCAAGAGTGGAAATAAGAAATTCCGACGGGGAGCCACAATCTGTTTCAAAGCAGACCTGTTTAAACCGAGCGTTATCCGTCCGTCGCACCGAAAAACCTCGCGGAGCGATGACGTCACCTCGCGTTGCCTAGCAACCCCTGGCGCAATGGTGCATAGCTTCGCGCTCGCATCGCTAGCCTAGGCATGTCTCCGCCGAGCATCACCGGCGCCCGTCGAGCCACGACGTCACTGCACAACAAATGGTATTGGCGGTGAGATGTTTGAGTGGCGCCCCCTGGATCTGACGTCAGCTTAGGGACCCGCTCCGCTGTCGTCTGCTACATTCGCCCCGCTGCTACACCCGCGCCGCGGTCGTCCTGTTCTGACTGGCTGCAGTGCCTGCTAGAAATCGCCCGCTTTGATGGTTTGGTGCCTTAAAAAGCGTGTTTTCAATCACATTCTGACGGCTCTTAATAATTTCAAGCTTTGTCCCGCACAATTTTACAACACACGAGGAGAGAGAGAACGACTTTCAGAGAGCATCGCTCAGACAATCGTGTGTAACTCGCCCTCGTCCTATTTAGCGTATTTGGGAGTTTCAGCGCTTAGAGCTCCTCGATAAGTATTCAAAATGCGTAGGCTTTCCTTAACCATTTTTGAGATGCTCTTATGAAGACTCAACAGTCTAATGCTACGCATCAAGCAGCGGGTCGCACAGCAGGAAATAAAACGGGTGTTTTCTCTTTCTTTCGTTGTTGTTAGATGAACGTTTTTTTTTCTGTGCCCTACGCATTCATTTTTCTGCACCGTCCTAAACGTCCTAGGAGGTTTGGGGATGTTTGCGAGGCTCACAAAGTTCGTGTGAATATTCAATGCAATAAGATCTGTGCTACGGCGCAGATAACGTTGTCCACAGTACTCGAAGGCGGCTTTTGTGCACCTAATTTCTATCGAACCATCGATATCGTAACGAACTCAATCTCAACCCGAAAAGTTATGACATGATTACGGTGTTGAAAACTTGACATACTTGCTAACTAACGCAATAAATAGTATACATGCCAATTTTCAGTATAACACAATTCAAAAACAATGAATACGTCCAGACAACTCTTTATTGTTTTCCGACCCCTTCAGTCGCAAAGAACAAATCCTGGCCTACTCGGGATGAAGTTCGGTGAATTGAAGAATGAATCTTACTCTCTAGTCTTGGACTGAGGAGCCTGCCCACTAAACAGCTCGATTTTACTGTTAAATTTTTCTCCTCCTCCTGGTCCTCCCCCTCTTGAGTGCAGTTTTACTATAACGCCTATCTGAATATTGGGATGATATGGCTGTGGCAAATGTACCGAAATATCCCTCTAAATCTGAACAAACATAGTCTTACTGTATGTTTGCCTTACAGGTTACTCGTTTTGCTCAATAAGCCTGCATACTGGTTAGAAGCCTGGTATAAAACCAGCACGCGCCTATACACACAGCAGGTTATTTGGAAATCAACCTACATTATTTGTGCCCCATAGTGCATGTCGGCACACTTTCATGCCGTGACAACGTAAAGTGACTTGATACAATAGTTTCGAGTGTTAAGCACGGTTTCCAAATCTGTTTTACCTTACATACGATTAGCTGGAATCGTAATGCCGTCTGCCAAAGCCGACAGCCCCGATGGCCTGGAATTTGTTTTGGTCTTCCATTTTCGGTGTTGTCGGCTGTCAGCCTGCGGCTGTTACCTTTGTTCGAAAGACTGCTGAACACAGAGGCTGACGCCTAGGTCCGACTCTTCGCGCTCCGCACAGGACCAGCTTCGCAGCAATGCATGGGCGACGCCGGCAATGTTTCTTTCCGGAGCGGTATCAAAAGCTATACTTAAAATCACGCCTTGAGCTAGTTTACGCTATTTTAAGTCTTTTGTTACGAAAAAAAAGTTGCGCATTCGCGAGATCTGCTGTGGACAAGCACAAAATCTCAACCGCGCGCAAAGAAACAGCATAGAGAGCGAGCCCGAGTGAAGCAGACGACAAATGCGAGAATCCCTAAGCCGACGTCACGGAGGCGCGCTCCGCAGCGCCGCCCGTGGTCGCGCTCACCGCCAATAAAGGCTCGTGTACAGTGGCGCGTCCTCCAGGCTTGCGCGTGGGACGGAGGGAGGGGGGTCGCCAGCTCTGCTGTTTCTCCAGCCTTGCACCACTAGCTCAAGCTGGGCCAATTTTTCGAAATGAAACTGTTGACTGTATACTCCGTAATGGTATACGTTTTCGCGAGATGTATTTCACGGCAACTCAACAAGGGTGGATTGTCCCAATGATTGATTTGTGTTGTTTTTTTCGGTCCGTTACTGATAGCCTTACAGCGCTTCTTTAGACAGATGTTCTCAGCAGGTTTGGCATATTTGTGTTGCATCGACGACAAAACAAAATTTAATTCCTTGAACTACATTTTCAGCATCGCCTGTTTTAATGTGGCTTCAAGCAAAATTTTTGCGTGGCCTGCTGCCTTCTGAATGCCGCTTCATTAATGAGCCCGAAACAATTCTGCTGTATCTTATTTTCTCCCTCCATAGTATACAGTATAGCCCACTTATAGCGAACCCGGTTTTAACAAAATAGCGGCTATAACGAACAAATCTTCGTTTCCCGTTAAAATTATTATGGATAGATTTGGTGTCCAGATAAAGCGAAAAGCAGATATGACGAACTGATTTCAGTTTCCCGATGTCTTCGTTATAAGCGGGCTCGACTGTATTTCTTTTCACTTTTTGCAGCGCCCAATTATTGTTGTGAAGTGTTCTAATAGGGAAGCCTCATTAGATTAATCGGGGGTGCGGGGGGCCGCTCTCGCGGGGGGCCGTTCTTGCGGGCCGCTCTGGTTGGAGAAAGCTAGGAGACGCCAAGATGACGCTGTCCGACTACAGCGAAGCTCATGGGCTATGATGCAGGCCTTTAGGGGGATTCAAGAAGCATGCCGATGGGATATTCCCGGGGAGGGGCATGGGCCGCGCAATTCCAGATTAGATGGGCTGTGGTCTGCCCTGTGGCTAGCAAAGCTTCGGTCCGAGCACTGGAGTTTTTTCGCGAATGGGTTGAAATCAGCAGATCCTAGGTAGTGCCCTGGCGGTGGGGAAGGTAATGAAACGTCGCCCCTATTGCCACTGGTACCTTCATCATGGGTCCAGCACATCTGGTGTGAGGACGAAGCCTGAACGAGGCCTGTGCAGCAGCCATGCCCTGCCCTATGCAGTCTCAGAGGCTGTGGGTACGGATAGGAAGAATGGTAGGTGGTAATTAGCGTTTACGCACTTTGGTGACGACTCTCCCTGCTTTGTATGCACCATACAGCGATTCGGATACACTTGCCTCGTGTGCGGCGAAGTCGGAAAGCAGGGAGAGTCTCCGTCGACGCGTATGGAGAGTACAGTGCGTGCGCCGCACCTTTAACTCTATTGTTTCCCTCAATCTCACCGTTGCCATCGGTCCAGTGCAAAGTGACAATAATACCCTTGGCTCCCGCTCTACCACAGGCAATTTTCGACAAAGTGGGTTGACAATGATGCCGTGCTTCGAGGCTTGCGGGGTTAAAGCGCAAGTTGGCACTATATGTAGACATTGGTGCGCTTGTCTTTTTTGGAATTCGACTGATTGAGAATCAAATTGCGCATCAAACGTACCGCCACTGAATTTTTTAAATAGTATCGCGGGAGCGTCGACCGGCGGGCGGGTCAGCGTCTTCTTACGGTAGAAAGCGGCGAAACGAGCGAGAATAGATCGCACAGTTCGCATGCGCAGAACGGTCCCGCCAGTGCAACCGCCGTCTGCTAGGCTGTTCCCGCAAGTGCGACACAACCCCTTTCCGCTTGTAACCAGCCGCCTATCTTCACTGCCGGATGGTGAGAGTGATTTATCCTGAGCCGTGTTGACAGCCACGGAGATAGGCGGCTGATTTGGAGTGGAAAGGGGTTGTGCTGCACTTGCGGGAACAGCCTAGCAGACGGCAGTTGCACTGGCGGGACCGTTCTGCGCATGCGAACTGTGCGATCTATTCTCGCTCGTTTCGCCGCTTTCTACCGTAATAAGGCGCTGACTCACCCTACGGTCGACGCTCTCGCGATGTTAAAAAAAATCCGGCGGCCTTCCCCTTCTTTTAGGTCTGTCTCTCGGTACCCACACTCTTGCCCTGGTTGTCCAGCGGTTGTCATTTCGTCTCACTACATGGCCTGGCCAAGTTAATTTCTTTTTCTTTATTTGAACTATGACATCTACTCGAGCTGGCTCCGGTCCAGGAAGCTCGTTTTCTGTTTTTAAAGGGGCACTGACACAAAAATTTTGCATCTTGTTTTTTTTTTGTTGCGATAAGTAGCTAGTGACCTACTTATAACCTGTAGAAACCTCATTTGCTTCAGCGTGCGACGGTTGTTTAATTAGAGGCATTTTCAATGCGGCCAGTCGCAGTTTCGGTTTCAGCGAGTGCCGCGAAACGATGGATTTTGTGGATTTTGTGTGAACAAAACTGACCACGTGACCGTCGGAGGGATATCACAGAGCAGAGCCGCCGTAGCACTGTCGAATCCGCATCGACGGCAGTTTCTGCGAATGCCCCCACGTACTGATCTCGTGAGGCGCTTAATTAAAAAGCGACCGTGGATGTGACGCAGGCACTGCGAGTGCAAATGCTACCGCGGCTAAAGAACGACGCGCGACGCTCGAGACGGTGGGTGGCAAGATGCGCGCTGGGAGCAGCCGGCCGGTCTGCCTACAGGCCCGCCTACAGATGTGTTCGGCTTAGCACTGCGGCGGATATTCGCGTGCCGCTCTCGTAAGCGGTGCAGATGACAATTTTTAATGCAACCCGCCATCGCATCATTACCTCCTTTCTCATGTAAGCCACCATGGTCGGGACTTGGGGACAATTTCGTGCAGCGGTAACAAGCTATCACTCGAGCTACCTGCACCGGCCGCGGTCGTGGCCGCCGCCTGCACAGCGACCGTGCGGCTAGCTCAGTGGGCTTTTCGTGCCTCCGCCGTGTTTTCGCATCCAATGGTAATAAACAGTAATAGAAACAGAGTGCCTGGAATCGCTGTAGAACTTTGGTCGTGGCCAACTGCCCGATGAGCTGACGAAATCACGGCGCCTCCGCCGCCAACGATCGGGTCGTTCGTTCTCGAGAGCAGAAGCTCCGCCCTCCGGCCCTCCGATTGGAGCGGCGAGCCGGGCGAGCCGGCAAAAAGCGCCGGCAGTGCGGAAGCGGCAAACACAAACCCGTGACGTGTGTGGATGTTGTTTATTTACAATTGCGCGTGGTCCTCTGCTGGCTGCTCGGTTGCGTTTCGCACACTTTAAAATTGATTTTAAATATGTTCTAGGCTGTATTCGCCGCTGATATTTTGCAGATGATGTATATGTGTTCCCACCAATCTATCTCCGAAGTTATCTCGCCTTCAAAATTTTGTGTCAGTGCCCCTTTAAGGGTTACTCCGATCATTATTCGTTCCATGGCCCGTTGAGCCAAACTAAGTTTGCTTTCTAGTTTTTTTCAGTAAAGCGCCAAGTTTGTGCTCCATATGTCATCAGCGGTAGAGTGCATTGGTTGAATATTCTCTTTTTGAATGATAGAAGTAGCTTTTTTCTCATTAATTTGGAGTGCTTGCCGAAAGCGCTCCAGCGCGTACCTATTCGGCGCCTAATTTCTCTCTCGTGATTGGAGTCTTTTTTTTATTATTATTGCGCCATTTTGCCACAGGGCATAGGTAACAGGAAAACAATAGACAAAACAGGACAGGGGAACGACAAAGAAGGAAAGCAAAAAAAATTCACAGCATATCCACGGGGTGAATGATGATGAGTGGGCGAAGCTCCTGAGGGGAAATCATCGGTAAAACCGTGACTCTTCAGTGAAAGTTCGCCCACTACATCTGTGTCCGAACGTAACGTCTAGAAAGTCTCGCTTAAACCGCGCGTCGGCACCTTGGGGCTGAGCTCGCCTGACGCGTTTTGCAGACGCCTCACGAGCTCTCACTGCATCGGGGTCTGCCTGCCGATACGCGCGCTTTCTCGCCGCTTCCCGTTCTCTGACGTTTTGGAGATCCTCTTCGCGCCGCAGCCGTGCCGCTTCGCGTACGGCAGGGTCCTCGCGCCGTTGCCGTGGCGCTTGGGCCTCTCGTTCTCGAACGCTGGGATCTTGGCGGCGTCGTCGCGCAGCCAGACGACACGCTTCGGCCTCCCGCTCTCGTACGGCAGGATCTTGGCGGCGGCATCGCGCAGCTTCACGGAGCGCTTCTGCCTCGCGGGCTCGCACATCTGCAGCCTTATCCATCGGGCGACTCCGAGCGCGCGCCAACAGGGAACGGATTTTATTACAACGCTCCCCGCCATCTAGTAAACAATCCAAGAACTAAACTAGAGGTAGCCACGCCATCTAGTAAACAATCCAAGCGCATCTTTTCATCATATACAAGTACCGCCATCTAGTAAACAATCCAAGAACTAAACTAGAGGTAGCCACGCCATCTAGTAAACAATCCAAGAACTAAACTAGAGGTGGCTACATACATACGTCGAGGATGGACAGACCCACGCCCTTAGGAGCTTCGCCCCTAAAAAAAAGGAAAGAAATAAAGACACACAATGTGAGGCGGGCGCACTGCAGAAAACTATAGAGTCCAGTTTCGGAAATGAATTCCAACAGTTTCTTGTAAAGTAGGCCGTGCACCCACCGATGAATATAGGGAGGTCGCCCTGGGCGATGTCCTGTGGGCCCCATGTGTCGAGCTCGGATTGATTGAAGCCCTGGACACGTCCCTAGCAAGTGTTCCAATGTCGCTTCAGCAACAGGGGCAGGGCAGTAGGGGCAGGTCGGGGAGGAATCTTCAAGACTAGAAGTCCACGTTGCTCGCACAGCAGGCGTCAGTGCGACGCCCAGGCGGATTCTTCGAAGCACGACCTCCTTACGGCGGATTCAGCCGCCAGGAAGGTCAGACCCACGCGGAGGGAGAAGGGCACGCGTGGAGCGCCGAAGAATATCTTTCTTGATGAGTAGGGTGTCTTCCAGTGAGAGCTGTAGAAATGGGAGTGGGTACACCACTTGCTTTTCGTTACAGAGGCTTGCTTTCGGCATGTTTATTAAACATGCTTTCGGCATGTTTATTCATCATGATGGTAGGTTTACTCATATTTATCTTTAGTCCCACGACTTTGCTCTCTGATGGTAGTTCCTCAAGCATTTTTACACCTGTCCCGCAGACTCGTTTAGCAAGACTATGTCGGCTACAAATCTCAAATGGCTCAAGTATTCCCCGTTTATCTGTAGTCCTATGTTCTCCCAGTTTAGCGTTTTGCGTATCTTTACAAAAGAGGAACTCTAAAGGTGATGGGAGAGGGCCGATCGGAGCGCGCGCCGGGGGAGGAGAGGGTATATCCCCGGATCGAGTCCTTTCGCCCATGGACACTGCACGGCGCGAGATGCAGCGGTAGCTCGCCAGAGAACGGCAGCGCTAACGATGCGCTAATCCAGAGTTTCGATAGCGAGCAGCTGACGCCAAGCGTCAAAATTGAGTCGCATCGACAGAAGTCACGTCGAATTGAACCTTGCGTCAAAGCCAGCTTTGTGGCAAATGCTCTATACGCCTCGAGCGCTGCCTGTAGGCGTGCCACTGAAATCCCTCTAGCGGCCCGTTTCGAAAGTAGTCGCGGGAGCTTCCGGCCCGCTCACCACTGTTGCCGCTGCTTCTCCGGTACGTTCACGACTGAGGTTTACCATTTATATGCGTTGGAACCGCATATTTATGTGAAGCGGTCACTCTGTTCCAAAGGTGGTGTATTTACGAGAGCGTAAATGTTTCCGACATGATCTTAGTGTGATACATTCGGTCCGTATAAGCGCCAGGCGTGTCTTACAGGCCGTCTTCGCGAAGCCAGCATATGCATGGAGCGGATTGTAATTCCACTGCCCTGAAATTTACTAACAGTATTTTCGTAAGCAATGTTTCTTCAGATTGTCATGCTACGGCTATTGGCCTCGAGGACATACCGTGGCGCCACCTACGAGTGACGTCACTTGTGAACGCCTGGTTATGCTGTCGTCTGCTAGAACACATTTTCTGTGCTTATGCGACAACACGTTTTTTTGTTGTGGCCACCGTGTGTCCCCTCCTCCCTGTTTTGATGCAAATTACAGAAGGAAGTTGTCCACAGCAATCAACGACTCGCTTGTTACCGACCACACCACCGCGGCTGGGTAGTTGCTACCATCGCACCGACAGCTCGTACGCAGCCAGCTAACGCCAAGGACGATACAATTGACGCCGAAAAAAGTACGCTGTTAATTATTATGGAATACTTGCGACGTGACATGTACGAGACTGTGTGTGCAAAGAAAATAAACCTTGCAACAGAGACGGAAACGCGCCGCTCAGTTGTGATCTCACCACGCGTACTGCGCGCATGGTAAATGAATGACTACGTGAGTTCGGTGAGCGGATTGCTTCGCCGCACGGGCTTAAAAGTGTTGGTACGATCTGCACTTTGGCTTAAGCAGTGCCTATTTCCCCGCCAATGTTTTTTTTTTATATTTATGCCCTGATTTGATTAACAATCACTACGACTCTATGCTGCTGATATGTTAACTTTTCGCGACAACTTGTTCGCAATGTACGAATGGTATTAACGCGAGTTTTCAACGCCTTCGAGCGGGTTTAGACGTGGCTATGTCTATTTTAAATTAAGACCTCTGCAACACGGGCTTTTGTCTATTTACAATGAGCCTGCGCCTTTCTCTATCAAGTTCGAGAACACACAACTGCTCATAGAAGGCGCGGTTGTGCACGAGGCGAAACACGTCGCGGGGTATTGGGGAGTTTAAGAATAGGGGAACCAAGCGTTGGAGTCCCTCAAGAAGTTCGGAGAATCCAAAGCAACACGCTTGCGCGCGGCGAGTTTTAGAAGAGGGTTTTCTCCAACAGCTAGCTCGCCGCCGGTATCGGATGCGCGGAGTCCGATGTTGGGAACTTTAGGCTTAGCGTCGCGGCAGATATTTCATCGCCGCTATCGTTACAGTCGCGAATGACAGTCACTAACACAACTTTTCACCACACTGGCACCCCCTTCCTCGTATGTGGAAGTTTGTATCCGTGGTGACTGCCATTTAAACGATCGATGATCAAGATATTTGATACGGCCTCGGCCGATTTTCGCGCGCAGGTATCGCCACCCTTCGGCCGCCCGCCGCCCCGTGCGCGAAAGGGCCGGCGGCGCCGGTGCCGATGTCCGCGGCCGGTCGGCGTAGATCGCGGCAGATATTTGAGCATCGCTTTGAACATCACAGCTGATTACACTATGTAGCACAATTTTTCACCACACTAACATCCACTTTCACGAATGTGGAACTCCTTTTCCGCGATCAGTGTGATTTTAAAAACCAACAAGGTGTTGCTGTCGCGACGTGCGTCGGTTCGAGCCGCCGGCTGGCAGGCACGGCGGACGTGTGTGTGCGGAGCGTTTCTGCGAGGAGTAAACGTTTCATGATTTCCTGCTTCACTTATTTCTTGCGAACGAGAAGCGAAATCTAGAAATTTAGCTCGGTGATCGTCGTATCCGAGCTAAATGTTGATCGGGGAAACGAGCCGCAGCTTACGCTTACACCGGGTTCGGTAGCATACGTCCGCAATACCACCACGCTCAAGTCGTTTGCGGGCAACCTGCCACGGTTGACACGGTTATAAAGTCCCATGAGGTAAAACTACGCTTCACGCACTGATAATTAACTTCAAACGCTGAAATTAACATGAAAAAAGCCGCCCGCATCTTCCCACGGGGGGAACTCGAGTAAATGCGTCGCATCTACTCGAATCAAGCAAAGCGTCACGTCAAGCGAAAGCCAAGCAAAGACGCCCTTGACTGAATTCCGAACGCGCGCTCCGCCGCTTATATACGTTGAGGGGACTGCGTAAGCCGGTCCCAGTCGACGACGTTGGCGTACTTGTAAAGCGGCGTGGACTCTATGTGTTTGAGCCAAGCGCGGATGTTGCTTCGCCGGAGAACGGCACACCGGTTATATGCGCCGCGCTAGAAGAAGAGGAAACCGCGGAAGAGAGAGTACAGCACATGCGCCGGCCCCAGCGCGTCTGCCGCGGCTATGACGCAACGTGCCGCGGCTATGACGCAACACAATCCAACGCAATCCACTTTAATCCAATCCAATCCAAGCCAATCCAATTCAAGCCAATCCAATCGAATCCAATCTAATGCCCCTCGCTGGAGAGTGTTCGAATCCAATCTAATTCCCCTCGCGAGAGAGTTCGCTATCGCCTCGACTCGACGCGCATGCGCAGTGAGCGTGCGGACTACGGACGCCAACGCGGGTGACATCGTGAGTTACTGAAATGCTCTGCATTTAAAAATTACTCCCACCTCCCCTCGCGGGAACCCCTGTGTAGATGCGACGCATAGGGGGTTCCGTTGTTGTTTCCGTTAGGTTGATTCTCCCATCGCGTGAAACGTGCCGTGAACCCCCTGCCGCGGCTATGATGCAACGTGGCGCGGCTATGACGCAACACAATCCAACAAAATCCACTTTAATCCAATCCAATCCAAATCCAATCCAATCCAATCCAAGCTAAGCCAAGCCAATCCAATCGAATTCAATCCAATGCCCCTCGCGAGAGAGTGTTTGCTATCGTAGAGGAGAGGGGGTGAGCGGCGGAGAGCGCAGCTGGCGCGGCGAAGAGAATAGGGGAGGGGCGGACGCCGACAACAACGCCGACGACGCCGGATGCAGGGACAACGCGAGTGAATCAGATGCAGTCGCATCTAATATATTACAGATTATGTCGGTTTCACTCAGAAAAGTTTGGGCTATGCGAACGCACGAATTCACATGCATTTTGCAACATAGGCGCGCGACGCGTCAAATCGGCGAGAATGTACTGCATGCGGCCGTGGACGCGATGGAGAGGCTTTCGTTGAGCCATCACACTGTCTGAAAATATGACCGGTAGGGACGGAAGGATGCAGATAGTACGGATCCCGCGAAATCGGAAGTAGGCCAAGACGGAAACAGAACTTCTCGCGCGGCGAGAAGAATGGGGGAGGGGTGTGGACGGACAACGACGCCGTATGGAGGGACAAGGCGAGTGAATGAGATGCCGTCGCATTTAATATATAGGAAGCGCGTCCTAAACGAAATATCACGCACTGCAAGCCAACTACGCAGCAAGGTAGGAACGGGGATCCTACAAGTGACGTGAAAACGATCGCAGCGCCGGCCTCTCCAGAGGTGGCCCTCGCGGCCAATACACTACGATGTAAATCGGTTTTGTGTGCATACATAATCTAGTGGAGCACTCATACCTGACCACGCAAGTTACACTTCCTACCTCAGGTATTGATCACTACGCTGGACAAGCCAATATGCTATAAATTTCACAAACATTCTACGAAATAAGTACGATGGATAATGCAAAATTCTACGCGGGAATCACCACACCACAAAAATTTTAACGCTGGGTCATCTTGTCGTGAGGTGGGTGCTCGCAATCGATCATCTGCTACATATATCTTCCGCGAGCAGCGCGGAGATGGGCTTATAGAGTAATCCTCGTCCACGTCTGAACGCTTCTTCAAAACATCGTCATATGACACATGGAACCTGCAGAATCTAGCTGAAATCAGAGGGCCTTATCAGGTATTGATTTTGATTGATCGTGGGGTTTACGCCCCGACGTTACACAGGCGATGAGGAGTGCCGTAGTGGAGGGCTCAGGATTAATTTTGACCACCTGGGGATCTTTAACTTACGCCGAAATCACGACACACGAGCGTTTTCTCTTTTCGAGTCCACCAGAAAAGCGGCCGGGAATCCAACCCGCGTCCTTGGGCTCAGCAGCACACCATAGCCACTGGGCCACCGCGGCGGGTGCCTTGTCAGATACTACACTCTTCCAACGATACCTTTTAACGCTTGTGAACTTACTGTATACATTTTTACTTACTGTACACTCCAAAAACTGCGTCTGCCGAGTGATCAGCTGTTAGTTGAAGTCGAAAAACAAAAAGAAAGTGAACGCGCTGCTTACATGAGTGTGTCATTACTAAAACGTTCATTCCTTGATTTCACTCCGCATTTGTACACAACGATAGTTCAGCGGAACGGAAAGCAAACACTGTTACTTTCTGCTGCCACTATCTGGAATGTCTTACCCCCTTCACTTAAACGTACGTACATCTCTCAGTCCTCTTTTTATAGGTCTGTAAGAAAATGCATACTTGGTTGATCGTTCGGCGGACGCATTTTTGGAAGTATACCAGTTCACAAGCGATGAAAGGTGTAATTGGAAGAGTGTGGTATCTGATAAGGCCCTCTGATTTCAGTTTGTACTTTATTCTGCAGGTTCCCTGCGCCATATCACGATGTTTCGAAGAAGCGTTTAGTCGCGGACGTAGGTTACATTCTAAGCTCGTCTCCGCACTGCTCGCGGAGGATATATGTAGCAGATGAATGTTTACGGGCGCTCACCTCACGACAAGACTACCCTTTCGTGACCATTTATCGTGTGCTGATCCCCAAGGATAAATCTGCATTATCCATTGTACTTTCGTTGAATGTTCGTAAAATTAAGACATCCTGCCTTGTAAATGGTGGTGATCAATATATGAAGTATGATATTGGCGAACGTAGCTGGCGTGCTTTCAAGTATGAGTGCTCCGCTAGATTATGTAAGCGCACAAAACCGATTTACATCGTAGTGTATAGCCGTAGCATGAACATCTGAGGAAACGCTGGTTACGATGACACTGCTGGTCATTTAAGGGCAGTGTAACTACAACCAGCTCCATGCATACGCCGGTTCCGCGACGCTGGCCTGTGAAACACACTTGGCGCTTGTGCAGGCCGAATGCACCACACTAAGATCGCGTCAGAAACATTTACACTCTCGTAAACACACCCTATTTGCGAACAAACTGAGTGCTCCACATAAACATGGATTTCCAACGCCCACAAACAGTAAATCTCAGTCGTGAACATGCCGCAAAAGCAGCGGCGACAGCGCGGAGCGGGATGCAGGCGCGGCTGCTTTCGAAAGGGGCCGGTAGGGGGATTTTTGCTTGTGTTATGGGAAGGGAGGTGCCCCTGTCATGTTTTTTCCATGGGACCTCCTCCTGTAAAACCCTGTTTTTGTAAACACTGTACTGAGCTACTTAATAAAACAATGTCAATGTATATATTTGAAACAAAGCCGCATTCGTTTTCCGCGCTGCAAAACGAAACTAATCTCTCACTATGCCAGTATCTTGTCTAAACGAGGCGTCAATAAAATTCACTTGTGCTGAGGTATTCGGAGCTGCTGTTGTTGCTGCTGCTGTCGCCAACTCCCGTAAGAGCGGCCTAGAAGCGCGCGAAACCGCGTCCTCGGGCCTTGTTGGCGTTCGAGCACTCCACCAAGAAGCAGCTATTTTTTTCAAGTGCCCTAAGCGTACTTTTTGCTTACAGACATCACCATAAAAAGTTGTTTAGGGCACGGAAAGGCTAAATGAAACGAAAGAGAACCAAAACACTGCATTAGCCCCTATCAGCTGCGCAGCGCTCCTCGCGTGAGCCGTGCAGAGGCGGTGGCAGGCGGCGTAGCGATCGCGAAGCTCGAGGCGTATACATGTCAATCTAATGTAGACATCTTGAAAAACAGAAATTGCCCTCTAGGACGACTCTAACGTCACCAAGTTTTTACAACGTGTTTGGTTTGTGCACTTCTTTGCCTGCCCCTCGCTCCGCTGGTCACCCTTCTTTACAGAGTAGAAGGGCACTGAATTTTTTCATTAAGCGGGACCGTTGCCAGAGGCGGAACAAGGGTTGGCCTAGTCCTCGCATCGATAACGTCATTTCGCGGGACAGGTGAACGTGACGGCACGTGAGTAGAACAGGTGCACACCATCGACGCAGAACTCTGATGCTGGGGAAGCTGGGGCAGCAAGTGTCGCCACTCTGCCTGTCGAAGTAATCATCGCCTAAAGTAGATGGACCGAAAGCGAAGACAAGAGTCGCAAAGTCCCCCGCACGGGGCACCTTGAGTATTCATGGTGACGGTGAGCAGCGACACCGCGGACCCCGAGCTCCCAACATAAGCCGTGTCCAACCGTGGCGAGGTGTTTAAAGGTGAAGGGTAGAAGCCGTAAACGGTGGCCGTCGGAGCCTTGGTCAAGCTCCGGCCGATGGGCTCCCTGCCTGTCTACCAGGCAGGGAGCTCCGGGACCTCTTTGACTACCAGGGTAAGGTCAAAGGAGAAAGTACCCCCGTCTCCCTGCTTTTATACTACTCTTTATGGTATTGTCTAAAACCCCCCTCAACCGTGATCGGCCCCCTAAAAGGGGCCGCACCGAAGTATCGTTTCACCCATTGCCATTTTTGACATTTCCTGAACCAGATCATTACTCTCGATTTCTTGTCATGGAGTCCCTGAATCCAACCCACCCTCTAGCATCTTAGTCAGTCTTCTTGATCGCCAAGTATCTTGATTGATTGATTGTAGGGGTTTAACGCGCCGACGCAACGCAGGCGATGAGGCACGCCGTAGTGGAGGGCTCCGGATTAATTTTGACCACCTGGGGATCTTTAACGTGCGCCGAAATCTCGTACACACGGGCGTTTTTGCTTTTCGCCTCCATCAGAGAAGCGGCCGCCGCGCCCGGGAAACGAACCCGCGACCTCGTGCTCAGCAGCGCAACGCCTTAGCCACTGAGCCACCGCGGCGGGTTTCGCCAAGTATCTTGAAGCAATAATAGGAAAATCATATCAGGCAAAAAAAAACAAAGAACTGGTGAACTCCTCATCGAGGTAAATGACAAGCAGCAGTCCACAAAGCTTCTAGCTCAGACTAGACTAGCTGATCTAGACATCAGGGTCACAGCCCATCGGAGCCTCAACAGCTCGCAGGGTGTGATATCCGAGACAGACCTCCTGAACGAAACGGATGCGGATCTCCTTGCCGGCTTGAAGGATCAGGGCGTCACTGCCGTGAGACGCATCACTATCCGTAGAGACGACAAGGAGATTCCCACCAAGCACATCATCTTGACCTTTGACCGCGCAGTTCTCCCACAACATATATATGCAGGTTTTATCCGGTGCTCAATACGTCCGTACATCCCGAACCCGCGGCGCTGTTTTAAGTGCCAGCGGTTCGGGCACGGTACGAACTCTTGCCGTGGCTGAACGACGTGTGCAAAATGTGCGGCGCACGATCATCCTAGTGACAACTGCCAATCCGAAACCCTCACTTGTGTAAACTGCGGTGGGCCGCATGCAGCGTACTCCCGCAAGTGTGAAAAGTTCCAACTTGAAAAAAAGATAATCAACATCAAGGTAACTGAGAACATTACTGTTCCGGAGGTGAGAAAGAGGTTCGCCTCTTTCCCTCTGGGGAGGTACGCTGACGCGGCTCGCCGGGGGAGCGGCGTCTGGTGTCTACAGGGACCCAGTTCAGCGAGTCTGACCTGGTCCCGCCCCCGCCCCCCTCTGGGTTGCCTCACGCAGCCCAACCCGGCACCACGCCGCTTGCTGAGGCAGCAGCGGTTGTGGCGCAAACCACTTCTGCCGGGACCGGTGCCGCTCCCGCCTCTGTCTCCCCGTCCTCCAGTGCGTGGGAGGGTACCGAGGTGATGGACACCACGGGCCCCGCATCGGCTCCCACCGCCACCGCACCGCCCGTGCCACTTTTGGCGTCCCCAACGCCCGCGGCGGTGGCGGCTCAAACGAAGGGCTCCCGAAGGGGGTCCAAGTCCGGGGGGCCCGGTCCGTCGGGCACCCCTCGGACATCCGACGACGAAATGGATGTCGGGCCATTCCTGCCTGCAACGCAGCGCAAGGAGCGGCCTCCGGCGGCCAAGCCAGTAGAAAGGCCTAAAAAGCCTAATCGAAGAGTAACAGCCCCGAAAGACGACACATGAACACACACGAACACATACACTCCAGTCATTCTTAAATTTAAATAATGGGAACAGAAAACATCATTCAATGGAACTGCAGAGGCCTCCTTAAAAATCTTGACGATGTGTATGAGATTCTGCATGCTAGTCAGCCAAGTATCATGTGTCTGCGGGAAACCCACCTCAATTCTAAACAAACAAATTTCTTAAATAGGTACATGGTATTCAGAAAGGACAGGGTTGGCTGCACCCACTCTTCAGGAGGTGTGGCCATTATCGCCCGGAAATCATTAGCATGCCACCCTCTCTCTTTAAACACTGTCCTCGAGGCTGTAGCGATCCGTACGATAATATTTAATAGGTTGATAACGGTATGCTCCATCTACATTCCTCCTGATCATGCACTTTCGAGCTCTGATTTCGAGGCGCTGGTCGACCAGCTGCCCGAACCATACATACTAACAGGCGACCTTAATGCGCACAACTCTCTTTGGGGCTCCTCCAGAACGGATGCCCGAGGTCGCCTGATAGAGAAGTTTCTTACATCCTCCGGAGCATGCCTCTTCAACAAAAAACAGCCTACATACATAACTTAGGACACAATACATACTCTCATCTTGACTTGGCGATTGGTTCCGCAGTTTTCTTTCCATGTCTTGAGTGGGGTGTGGGCACAGACCCATATGGTAGTGACCATTTCCCCACTTCATTAACGTATATAGGTATAGGCCCGAGCAATCCATCTTCCCATAATAGGTTTAATGAATCAAAAGCAAACTGGAGTACATTCACAGAAACATCTAAATTACACCACACAACCATAAAACACCTACACGTGGAGGAAGCAGCCCAACTCGTCGCGGCACACATACTCGACGCCGCCGAAAAGTCCATGCCCCAGGGCTCCAGTGCGTCCCGCACCCCAAGGAGGCCCTGGTGGAACGAGGACTGTAGGCGGGCGCGGGAGGCCCAGAACAAGGCGTGGGGTGTCCTTCGCCGGTACCCCACGCCAGATAATCTCATTTCCTTTAAACGGGCAAAGGCTCTTGGGAAGCGTGTGCGTCGTGAGGCGAAAAGGGAGAGTTGGCGCGCCTTCCTCACTTCCATCAACTCATACACCGACACTCACAAAGTCTGGACACGAATACGCAAGCTAAAAGGACAACAGACACACAGAACAGGGGACACACTCGAAGACCAGGCCAACACGCTTGCACAACACTTCGAACACGTGTCCAGCTCAGCACACTACACCAATACTTTCATTAAACACAAAGCATCATGTGAGAAGAAGTCCTTGCGAGACACTAATAAGTCGAACTCATCCTATAACACCCCCTTTTCACTTCATGAGCTGAAGGTCGCACTCGGTACTTGTAAACCTTCAGCTCCAGGTGCAGGCAGGATTTCATACACAATGATACAACACTTACATGCAGACACGCTTGAAACACTTCTTCACCTCTACAATAAAATATTTCTTTCGGGGCACTTCCCACGCTCTTGGAGGGAGGCCATAGTAGTGGCTTTCCTAAAGGAAGAGAAGGACCCTTCCTCTCCCGCCAGTTATCGCCCCATTGCCCTGACAAGCTGCCTGTGTAAGCTCTTCGAGAAGATTATAAACAGGAGACTCGTGTACTTCTTAGAGTACAACGGTCTTCTCGAGAGC
This sequence comes from Haemaphysalis longicornis, assembly GCF_048455015.1. Taxonomy (NCBI): domain Eukaryota; kingdom Metazoa; phylum Arthropoda; class Arachnida; order Ixodida; family Ixodidae; genus Haemaphysalis; species Haemaphysalis longicornis. The sequence continues at coordinate 198,747,296 of NW_027526203.1, read as the reverse complement.
TGCCAGGCGGGCTTTCGGGCGGGGCGATCTACGAACGATCAACTCGTTGCGTTAGAGTCATATATTAAAGATGCTTTCCTCCATAAGCAGTACTGTATGACAGTATTCTTTGATCTTGAAAAGGCGTACGACACTGCTTGCCGGTACGGCATCCTCAGCGATTTGAAGTCCTTTGGTATGTCGGGTAACATGTGGAACACGCTTGCCAGTTACCTCTCTGAAAGAACGTTTCGCGTGCGAGTTGGAACTGCACTCTCTAGAGTTCATGTACAGGAAAACGGTGTTCCGCGAGGTGGAGTTTTGAGTTGCACTTTGTTTATTGTAAAAATGAACTCTCTTCGGAAGGCTCTGCCAGCAACCATTTCCTGCTCAATCTATGTAGACGACGTGCAATTATCCTTTAAGTCTTGTGACCTGTCTATCTGCGAGCGCCAAGTCCAGCTTGTTAACAAGCTAGCTGGCTGGGCAGATAGCAACGGTTTTAAATTTAATCCAGTGAAGTGTACTTGTGTTTTGTTTTCGAAAAGGCGTGGCATTCGGCCAGATCCAGACATCAAACTCAATGGTGTCTCAATTCCAGTCAGAAATGAACACATGTTTTTAGGTGTAGTCCTTTACGAAAAGCTCTCGTTCATTCCACATATAAAACAACTTTAACATAAATGCTTAAAGGCCATGAATATACCCAAGGTTCTCTCCCACTCTTCATATGGTGCTGACAAACAACTTCTTTTACGTGTTTTTACTAGCCTGATAGGTTCACGATTAGACTATGGAAGTGTTGTTTATGGGTCAGCAAGTAAGACATCCCTCAAAATGCTGGACCCAGTGCTTCATCTGGGGCTCCGGCTGGCATGTGGTGCTTTCCGGACTAGCCCGGTCGAAAGCCTCTATGTGGAGTGTAATAAGTGGAACCTACAACGTCAGCGAGCATACACAGATCTCCTTTTTGCTTTTAAAATTTCATCTATGCCACACCATCCTTTTAAATCAGCTTTTTATGATACGTCTATGACTGCACTACTCCTAAACCGACCATCGTTCTCTGCGCCCTTCTCTTACAGAGTTAGAGAGGAAGCGTCAGAGCTTTCTGTCTCCTTTTTAGACACCATACAAAGTTCTCAAACAGATTTTATAGCACCATGGCATCTCCGCCCTGTCTTATGCGACACATCTTTCACACGTGTAGATAAAAACCGAGCTCCCACATGTGCAATTCTGCAGCACTTCTTGTATTTGCAGCAGAAGTATCAATTTTCTGAATTTTATACGGACGCCTCTAAAACTGCCACCTCTGTGTCCTGCGCGGCGCATGGGCCCGGCTTAAATGTCACTAGAACTCTTAATAGTAATACCAGTATCTTTACGGCAGAGTCTTATGGTGTACTTCTTGTTGTTAATCATATCCTTCAAAGTCACATCCCACAATCCATTATATATACAGACTCCCTCAGTGTCGTGCGGGCGTTGTCGTCAACAAAGTCTTCAAAAAATCACGTTGTAAATCTAATAGTCTAGGGTATTATGTCTGTGTATGTCCACAAATTTGAACTGGTCCTCTGCTGGGTCCCTGGCCACTGTGGTATAGCTGGGAACGAAACAGCGGATCGAATGGCTGCTGCTGCTACACTCTTGAATACAGTAGACATAACCACATTACCCTACACCGACGTGAAACCACACATCACACAACAACTTCGCAAAACATGGCAAACACACTGGAGCGAACAAACAGACAACAAGTCACACGTAATAAAACCACACTTAGGACCATACACCACCGACACACGCAATAGATACACTGAAGTCGCCTTGGCTAGATTACGGATAGGGCACACTCATGCAACGCACTCACACCTTCTCACTGGATCTCCAAGACCTCTGTGCAGCAGGTGCGGAGAGGCCCTATCCGTGATGCACATCCTCATACAATGTAAGGCACTCGACACTACACGACGCAAACACTTCCCTCAACTACACACACGACATATTCCACCACACCCATCATACTTCTTAGGAGATGATGCCATGTTTTCTGTTCAGCGCACCTTTAAGTTCCTATCAGAAGTTCACTTTTTACAACTCATCTCATACCACCCATAGCTTTACCCCTGGTCCTATACCCCAGCCACCTTATTTATCTTTTAACCAATCTTGTTCTTCACCCTGGCCCTTTACACCAGCCGTGCTCATAGTTTTTAACTGATTTTATTTCGTGTTCTCTCCTCATCAAATCACTTTGTGTTTGGCGCTCTTTGCCCATGTCGGCCTTGCGCCAATAAAATGAAACCACCGTCATCATCAGAGTCGCAAAGTCGCAGTACAGAATACTTTAATAATGGAAAGCTTCAACGCTTTTGCTTTCAAAGCACGTAATCAGACTTAAGTGCCTCAATGAATTTTTACAGGGGCGCTGTTATAGGCTAACTCCCCCAGTTTTTTTTTGTTCTTTTCTTGCGTGCGTAGACCGAGAGCAGCCGCCCCATACCCTTCTCACTACGGCACACCCTCTTCCTTCGGTTACCTGTTCGCCTCCGGAGTTCTCTCGACAGTTGCGCAACGTCGCGGCGTAGCAGTGCTTGTCACTTCGCTCGAGCCTCATAAATCGCCTAGCGACGTTACCGCAGTTGCGTTCCAGTCGAGCTATTCATAGGACGCGTTTTAAATGCAGAGCACACTCTTAGGCAAAAAGGACTAAAATAGGGACTAAAATACAGCCGTTAGTCTTCGCGGGCGACCGTTCATCTTCAAAGGGAGTATCTGCGGCAGAGTACGTGCCGTGTGCATAAATTCGGACTAACTGTTCGTCCCCGCCGATCTATAAGGAGTAACGGGAAGACGAAACGCATGCAGTTAGTCTCTCTGCTGCGTCGTTAATCCCCTAATTGCGTCGTCGTTGCCCTTTCGCGCATATGTCTGCGAACAGTTTTATATTTCCAAAACACAAGGCATTGCAGTCACTGGGTGCTTTAGATGGTGCCACGGGAGAAAATATTGATGTTAGTTATAAGAAAATCGCCTAGGGTTAGTAGAGCGGCGGGTAATGGCAAGGAGCGGCGAAGCGCGATTGTCATACGCTTCTCGGCGAGGTTATGTTGATACGCTGTGTTGCATTCGATTCGTGCGAGATAATAACGGCCAATGAAAGCTTTCAAGCGCCTTAACAGTAACTCAAAAATTAGTGACAGTAGCAAAAGTGGATTCCTGAGCGTAATGAATATGTATATGTTTAACAGACTAGAAAAAACGCATATTGCTGATGACAACTGCAAAACAAAAATGCTCGCTACAGGTAAGCGTCTCGAAGTTATCTTTTACACTCGGTACATAATTGCCTTGGGCACCAAAGCTATGACAATGCTGCAACTGCTGTAAAACCCGCTTGCATTTCGCGGTCGCAATCGTCTAGCGACGCGAATTTGGAGAATTCAGGCTAAGCAACACCAAATTCGCTTTCGCCGATGCAGGAAAATATGGCATGTTTCCTTATTCTGACACTCACACAGACGACACCTTTCACATACGTTACATAGAGCACTTAACATATGTATCGAACACTAAGAAAGCACTTAGCTTGCGCTAATTTGTGCGGAAACAAATGAGTTGTCCTATCGCCCAGCTACCTATCTCAACTAGGCGACGACGAGTTGATTGTTATTTACGAAAAAACTATGGTTGTGAGGCTCTACTTCGAATCGAACTGAGCAGTAGTCCCTAAACCTAGCAAACCGCTAAGCGCAAGGCGCAAAACGCGGTCACGTTCGCTTGCACAGATAGAAATTCGGGCACCAGTTGCAATGGATCTGTTGCGTTATGCACAGAACTACACCCTGTACACTTGAATATTATCTGCCGCAGGAACCATCCGGCGGCGTGGTCTAGCGGATAGCGCGTCGGGTTCCTTGTGTAGAATTCCGGGCGTCGGGGGTTCGATCCCTGCCGGTGCTGGCGTTTGTTTTCTTTTTTCTGCACTCTACGCAGTTCGTCCTTGGGGAGTATCGGAACGGACCATCCGGGTGGGGGACTAACCGTTCGTCCCCTCGCAGTTAGTCCCCAAAGGGACTAATGATTGTGGCAGAGGCCGTTAGTCCCCGAAAGGACGAACTTTTAGTCCTTTTTGCCTAAGAGTGCATTTCTTAGCCTCGCCTCTTCCTGCGTCGGACGGCGTCCACAGCTCCGCGTCCGCAGCAGGTGCGCCTCTCCTCCTTCCCTCCTCTCTCTCAACAGCAGCTGGCGCGCGCATGCGTCGTAGTCAGCCCGTTCGCTCCGTCGCGGTCTCGGCGTAACAGGTGCGCGATAGCAGCGCGGTGGGGCGTGGAAGGGCGCGCGCTGCTTGCGCATGCGCGCTATCCCCCCCGCACTGCTCTCCCTCTACTGCGCGCGCTGCAAATATAAAGCGGCTAGCGGTCGCTCGTGCTTCAGTCACTGCGTTGCTCCTTCCTTCCTTGGTTTAAGCTCGCTCCACCCTAACGCGACTTTACTCTCCTCTCTCTACCCCAAACAAACACCAACGCAACTACGACCCAACTACCCACCCTAACGCGACTTTACGCGGCGTTAACGACCCCCAATGCTCTGCATTTACTCGTGTTCCCCTCGCGGGAAGGCGCGGGGATTTTTTTTTGCACAGCGAGGAGGAACAGCGTGCTTTCGAAGAGCGCCGGCGTGAGCAGTAGCAGCGATGGGCATATAGGCGGCGGAAGGAGGCTACCAACGATGATCGGGCCGCGGCCGCCAAATGTAACCGCAATAGCCGCCGGAACCCCGTTTACCGCGAGGCGAAAAACGTAAGACATCGGCGGGGCTACAATCCCGCCGAACGCTCCCCCGGCATGACGGCGCGGTTTGAGTGGGAGATTGCGGCCAACCAATTTTGGGTCGCTTGGGCTGTGTGCGCCCGTTGGGGCTTCAGTTCCGTTACCACGGAAACCCACAAACAGCTCCGCTGGTCATCCCCCTTTACAGCGTGGAATGGCACTGAATTTTTTGTATTCAAATCATGTGCTGGTGTTGTCATTCGCCGAATTGGCGCACTAAGTTACATTATTTGGTGTTCTGGAGGGGGGCAGCGAGGCCGGCCCACGGTGGTTTTTTGAGTGCACTAAACAATCACCCCCCTTCCCCCCACCCCCTGTTTTCCTATACCAAGTAAATTTTAAATTGAAATTGTAAGGGCTGCCTTGTCATCTATCTTTCTCACTCCAAACCACTGGCGTGGTACCAGCGCCGTGTAATCATTTGCTTAGCGGTGCAATAATTGTGGCGCGTTCAAAAAATGGTTCCCCTAAAACCCACTTGGGTTTTCTGGTAAAAGGTCGCTCTGAGTTTTGGTGCGATTTGAGTCTATATATAATGGCAGTAAAGCATAATATAGTCCAATAATAACGTATTAGCCTAAAAAATTGACGTTTTGTCGTCAAACGTAACTATGTTAGTTATGTAGCAATGCAGTTGGATTGCCTCGCAGCTGTGCTGAGCTTTGGCATTATTGTATACAATTACCTTTTAGAAATTTCTTCCGTACACACTTTCTTTGTTACTGCTTGTATGAGCTAATAGTTGACGAGGTCTGTTAACGTGCGCGGTTTTTTATTACGTTATCGATATTTTTTATTTGGTTCATTGTTTTTCGCATCCAGAAAACTGCTGGCGCCAAGCTCCCTCTGGAACATGAAAGGATAACGAGAGTCCGAAAAAAAGTATAGAGAAACAATAGTAGTGAAGCTTGTTCATGTGAGTTTTGTTGTTTATTTATCTCGAGTAGCTGTGGAAGCCACACCAGCAGTTTTTAAATTTACTGCAATTATGTGCCTTCCGCGTCAATGACACAAAACGACAACAGGAAGCGGCGGCGTTCGACTTCTTCAGGCAATGCACCCATCCGGTCTGTCGTGCACAAAGGCGATATAGGTGTTCTGAGCGAAAGAACATTTAGGGGTATGCTCCCAAGGGTGCCTTATTGAAGAGAACGTGAGGCAACTGAAACGAAGTTGACGATTTAATCTAGGTCCTTCGGGGAACAACGCATACGCTCCGCCATGTAGGTTTCCTGCAGGCGAAGGGACGACGTTCGAAATGGCTACAGCACGTAGCGTCCCTTCGCCCACTTTGAGGCTATGATACAGCCCTCAGGACCACATCAAAGGAGGGGACGTAATGCAGCTGTGTGTTCATGTATGACATTGGTTAAGAGCCGTCACAGGACACTAGCGTGGATAGGCAGGCTTGAAAAAGAACGGACAAACAGGGAAAGGAAGGAAGGCGTTAAAGCCTGCTGTTACCTCGATAGTTACGCCGCAGCCAGCGTGACCTGCGAAGCCGCGAGGATACAAACAAGCGACCTCTCGCGCTCTTTATCTTCCTTTCTTTCCTTTCCGGCGTATAAAAGCAATTTGTTGACACAGTGCATCTTCGGGCCCCGGGGGGGATCGGAAGGCAACTTCGAGTCGCTGTCTTTGTGTTTTTCTTTTCCTGCCTGCTTTTATAATAGCTGCAGGTTCGCTGCCGTCTCCGCTGCGTTACACTTCTCTTCTTCTGCTCCGCATCTAAATGGGAAGGAAATAGAAAAGAGGGGAAGCGAACTTGTTTTTCCCGCTTAAATGTCCCTTCAGGGCTTTGACGCTCGCTGGGGACGCTGTTGTTTCTATTCGCTTCGCGCAACCCTTTATAATGGTTTCCCCTTCCATTATAAGCTTGCGATCGAAGGCCCTTCGGCTCTCCGCACCGACAAAGTTGAAACAGGAAATGGAAGTGAAGCCTTTCTTTCCGCATTGCTTGTGCGCAGCCAGTGGGGCAATTAGAAGCTGTCACGGGCAGCATGTGCGGCCCGCGCTGTTCGTATCTGCAAGTCGCCGCAGCGCAGCTTAATCACGCGCCATTGTGGCCATGGCACTCCCCAATAAATGCGACCTCGTGGGTCGTTCCGGGACTGTTCTTAAAGCTGGATTTTTGTGCGGGCTGAATTCGCAAAAGTTGCTGCGGGAAGTGAAATTTCGGCGTAATTCGAAAGCTTTCTCCAGTTATTTAATTTATACCGCTGCGTAGCTTCCATCCAGGTATCCCAGGTCCATGTACCTGAAATCACGCACCAACGGAACAAAGTGAACAGACGAGATCTTCCTGTGGTTGTGCGGGAACCGATGCGATGCTACACTTTGGAGCAATCGCGTGAGGCGTACACGCCGCAAGCAATCGGTTGCCTGTGTCCGTCAAAATAAACCTAGTCTGCACAATATGACTACCAGTAGTTCCGTTTTGAAAGCTTCTAGGCCAACACTGCTCCCTAAGAACATGGACTACGATAACATAGAATTGGCAAGCATACAATCCCAACGCGAAACGGACATAGTTTTAATTCTTCCATTGGAAAAGTTTCTTTCATACTGAATTTAATTAATTTTTGCACGCTCGTGGAATGTTTCCGGCGGAAAAGCGCTGCGTAGTTTGTTTTATGGGGAGATGTATTAGGGGCGAAGCCCCTTAGGGGCTGAGGCTGTTGGCGTCTCCTGTCGTCGTCGTAATAGTCGTCTCATGTAGGCACGCTACTAAAACACCGGGAAACTCGTTTACGCCTCGCGCTAGAACGTAAAGCGTACTAAAAACCACCGGGACACTCGTTTACGCCTCGCGCTGTAGCGCTTCGCGCTTCATAGACAAAAGATTCTACAGCAAAGCTATATACCCCCCAACGGTTTCATCTCCGTTGGGAAAAACACCCAGGCTCCAAGAACACACTTATACACTGCACGTTCCACTCCTCCGCAGGTTTCACGGTAGGGGAGATGGCCCGGGATTTTTTTGTACTTGAACTACAGCTGCTAGATCTGCAGCCGCTCAGCCGTCGTTGTGGTTGAGCGCGGCCGGGCGGTTGCACCACAGCCAGAAATTAGCAAATCACCGCACCTGATTCGACTTAATCTAAACCGCACATCAATTTTCTTGATCCCATCTCAATCTCTCCATTTAGGTGCAGGTGCTGGTAGGGAAACTTACCAGGGTATACGCTGGCGATCGCAGATTTCACCGAAAAATTCACCTCACCCTAAAATCATCACTTACTCGATGAGTCTAGGCTTCATTCGAAGGTATTTCTGGCTTATTTCATGCATGTGAAGCAGGCATCCTACTTGTTTCGTATTAGGCAACGTATAGATGGTATTCGTTGAAAAGTTTAGCGGTCAATTTCTTCGCTTGGCAACACTGGAAACTGCCACAGACATGGCTGAAGCGCCACGGACATGGACAAGTACCGCCATCCCGCGGAGCCCGACGTAACGAGTGATGGCACACCACGGCCGGACTGGAGGAGCGGCGAGCGCGCACTTTCATGAAAGTGCGCGCCCGCCGCTCCTCCAGACCGGCCGTGGGCACACTGACACGGTTTAATGGAGGAGAAGAGGGGTGCCTGATCTGGGGGCCGTGCGCACAACGTCGCCTAGCAACAGACGCTTGGCCACAGATATGGCGGCGCACTCGCATGGTTGCCTGCATGCATTCCACGCCATTGAATGCCGGCCATACTGCGTTCATTTTTATTTATAAAATCAAATAAAAACTTTTTAGTTATGTACGTAAGTCATGTTACAAGATTAGATGAGGTCCCGAAGTTGAAGTCTGCGTAGGGACCTCCTAGCAACCTGGGCATACACGAATGTAATATAAAACAGCAGTGGAGCATTTTAAAAACAGATAAACAACAGAAGAGGTGAGATTAACGCACATGGCAAATAAATGGTAACTGAGTTATCGATTCAACAATTAAAAAGCGCCTGCTGGGCATGAGAAATGAAGAGTAGTATTAAACATTCAGGAAAATTAAGCGACTACATAATAAGTAATCGCATGATGAATTGCCGGTTATATTAAATTAAAAGGAAGGTAAGATACTTAAAACAAAAACATCAGTGAAGTCAGCAATACTAATCACACCGAGAGGGGTTATTTCAGATGCATTGAATAAGACTTTACAGCATATTTTAAGCGATTCAATGCACTAGCTTCTTCAATATACTTGTGTACGGAGTTCCAAACAGTAATTGGTCAAAAATGGACAGTGTGTTTTCTGTAATTAGTGTGGACTTCAGGCACGACAATGCTACCATTAACCAAGAACGTAGTATTATTCTGATGAAGAAGGCAAAGTAGCCGAGAAACCTGCCGAAGGAAGTTTGTTATCAATCGTCCGAAGTAAGATACTAAGGCTATAAAAGAACGTTTGCAGCGGAAAGTATGTTGTGACATTAAAAGGGACTTACCATTAGTATAAAAATTAGGGGTGTGCGAATATCAAATTTTTCGAATACGAATCGAATACGAATATCTAGCTTCGAATATCGAATAGAATATGATGATGGTTGGATGTTTATGGCGCAAGGCCAACTGGGGCAAAGAGCGCCAAGACAATAGTCATATATGAGGGGTGAAACCTTAAGCACTACGAAAAGTCAGCAAAAACAAAAGTAAAATCACAAAACGACAATGAGCATGGCTGGTGTATAGGGCCAGGGAGTGATCACGCGTGGTATGAAATGAGGTCTAAAAATTGAACTTCTTCTAAATATTTAAAAACGCACTTGGTAGAAAACATGGGATCGTCAGAGAGGAAAAACGCTGGGTGTAGTGGGACGTGTAGTCTGTATAGCTGTGGGAAGTGTTTGCGGCGTGTTGTGTGAAGTGCGTTGCATTGAATGAGTATGTGAACTACAGATAGGGCCTCTCCACACCTGCCACACTGGGGTCTTGAAGACCCCGTGAGGAGATACGAGTGTGTGACATGTGTGTGCCCTATCCGTAGCCTAGCAAGGGCAACTTCTGTGTATCTGTTGCGTGTGTCAGTGGTGTATGGTCCCAAGCGTGGTTTTATAACGTGTAACTTGTTATCTGTTTGTTCACTCCAGTGTGTTTGCCATCTGTTGCGAAGTTGGTGTCTGATGTGTGGCTTCATGTCTGTGTATGGCACTGTTGCTATGTCCATGGTATTCAAGAGTGTAGCTGCAGTGGCCATTCGATCTGCGGTTTCGTTCCCGGCAATTCCAGAGTGCCCTAGAACCCAACAGAAAGTTATTTGAAGGTTTGATGCATATGCAGACATGATAGCCTTAAAAACATGATTGATGAGAAAGTTTTTAGAATGCTTTCCTGATGCAAGCGCTTGTACAACGCTAAGAGAGTCCGTGTACACGATGGATTTTACGATTTGATTTTGGACTATGTGATTTATTATCATTAAAATACCGTATGCTTCCGCTGTGAATATACTGCTACAAAGGTTCATTGTTTTACTGACGTTAAAGTTTGGCCCATGCGCAGCACAAGCCACAGCAGTTGCAGTCTTGGACGCATCGCTGTAAAACTCTTCACAGCGGTACTTATGCTGCACAAACAAGAAATACTGCAGAATCGCAATCCTTGGTGACCTGTTCTTGCTAAACTGCATAAAGGACAGGTCACATGACACAGGGCGGAGATGCCATGGTGGAATCGAATCAATGATGGGCGTCTTGTGAATGCCTGAAAACGAGACTTCTAGCTCAGAGGCTTCTTCTCGCACTCTTAGATGAAACGGCATGGAGATTGATGGACGATTTAAAAAGAGTTGCTGTGAGGATGCATCATTAATGGTCGGAGTAAAAGGATGATTTGTCATAGACATGATTTTTGAGGCATATAAAACGTCCATGTACACCCTCTGGTGATCTAGGGACCATTTATTGCATTCTACATAGAGACTTTGGACAGGGCTAGTGCGAAAAGCACCGCATGCGAGGCGTAGCCCTAAATGCAGCACCGGGTCCAGCATTTTTAGTGCCGTTTTTGTTGCGCACCCATATACAACACTGCCGTAGTCCAAGCGGGATCCCACTAGGGCGCTATAAACCCGAAGAAGGAGTTGCCTGTCTGAACCATATGACTGGTGGGAGAGAACTTTGAGAATATTCATAGTTTTTAGGCATTTTTGCTTAAGATGTTTCAAGTGTTGGACAAATGTTAGCTTGTTATCGAATATTATGCCTAAAAACGTGTGCTCCTTTTTGACAGGAATTGAAACGCCATTCAGAGTAATATCTGGGTCCGGATGGATCCCGCGCTTTTTGGAGAACACAACACAAGAACTTTTCCTGGATTGAGTTTAAAACCATTCATGTCTGCCCAGCTGGCAAGTTTTTTAACACCAAGCTGGACCTGACGTTCACAGATTGACATATTACAAGATTTAAAAGATATCTGTACGTCGTCTACATACATAGAGTAAGAAATGGTAGGTGGCAATGCCTTCCCAAGAGAGTTCATTTTAATTATAAAAAGAGTACAGCTTAGAACTCCACCTTGCGGCACGCCGTTTTCTTGCACATGAATCGTTGACAGTGCGCTACCAACTTTCACGCGAAACGTTCTGTGGGACAGATAACTAGCCAGAGTGTTGAGCATATGGCCCGAAACACCGAAAGACTTCAGGATCGAATAGAATATCGAATACTTAAGGGGGGACGTGTATTTCGCAAAAACCATTTTAATTTCTTTGTGGATTTTGATGAAAATTAGCACAGCAACTGGAAATGCTTCTGTGATAATAGCATAAAAATTTCGAAGTAATATTTTGGAAACCTTTTTATTTATAAAATTTTCTTTCTGTTCACCGTCTACCGAGCTTGAGCGGCCTATCAAACATAATGAAAATAAAATTGCGCTAAAAGGACAGGGCGAACAGAAGACACACCACACAGCGCAGTGCGCCTTTTTTTTGTTCACCCTGCCATTTAGCGCAATTTTATTTCCAATATGTCAGACCAACTAGCCCTTCAAAGTGCTTTTATAAAACATGATAGAAAACTTGTTCGAAGTGCTTTGCATTCCCAAATGCACTATCGAGGTCGTAACAGTCTTGTATTTTTTTATTTGAACACATTTTTTTTAGTTTTAAGTTTTTTTAGATGTGAATGTACAACACGCATATAGGCAATGAACAACTATTTGAATAAAAAATTCACAAAAAGCACTTCGAAAAACCAAGACTGTCATGACCTGAACTGTTCATCAAGGAATGTAACGCAAAGAACGGAATCAAGATAGACCTAGCGGTCACTGGAACAAGCGACGTAAGTGGCAAAAAAAAAACTTTTGAGAAAACTGCTTCCGAAGTTGCAACATAGATTTCATTCATCAAAAGTCGCTATGGTTGTAGCCTTTCGTGTCGTTTTGAACACGGGGCTTCTGGAATGCCTTGCCTTGAAATTGGAGTGCCTTTCGCAGCCTTTTTATTTCCATAAAAAAATCATTTTCAGCTCCTCTGTGAAGAGCACATAGCCCATGGCGCAGCAGTTTGCTGACCAAACGGGGGGGAGATGGCTTTCAATGCAAAAGAGGTTAGCTGGTTGCTTGTATTGCACTGCACGACTTCCCTTTTCGGTGTTGTGAGCATGGTAACAAATGAAGCACTCTTTTTTATTTTACTTAAATTTGAAAACTGAGTTTTAACTTCTTTTATGCTTTATAACCTAGCTTGCTTCGAGCACCAGCTTACGTGCAGGTGTTCATTGCCAAAAGTTTACATACCACAAGGATAAAAATGAGCTACTTTGAAGCTTAATATAATTTTCTGCATAACTCCAACTTCAATACATGCATATTTTTTAGCACTCTTGAAATCCAGGGAATCCAATATTCCTCGCAGCACAGCCAATATGCACCGAACTATGGTATTAATAATTTCTCTACAAAAATCAATTTGTTAAATTCTACGATAGTAAGGTACATTTTTAACGCCGTCAGCACGTTTTTATTACGAACCCAGACCTGTTTGCATGATTACTCGAAGTGCACGGGAAACGTTGCGCAAAAAAGCAATATGGCTCGCCCGCATCGCTGCGCTCGTATACCGCAACATGTCATACTTTGTTTGCCCCTGACATGGCCCGTCAGGTCCCTCTTAAGATTAAATCTAACGTCACAGGCATTAATTACAACCACCGGCGTTCAATCGTACCCGGTTGCGCAGTCAGTCGATGCTCCAACGCGCAGCGGCTACGCCGTGCACGCCGCAGCTTTTGACGCATCGGCCGTTTCTTTCCCAAGTATAGCGAGCCTCTACTGCCAAGCTTAGCAATAACTAAGCGTGTAAGCATCGCAAATCAGACGGACAGTACTTCGCGAGCCGCTATCACAAGCGCGGACACCGCCTTTCACCCTCCGCGGCAAAGCTACGCACACCACGAAGCGTTCGATCACCTCCACCTTTCGAGTCACGCAACTTCCCGTAATCAGGCTCGTTATCTCAGTCATTCCCATCGCGATGACGTCCGTGTTGAATACCACAGCAGATAAAATGCCTGAACAGAAACTTGGCCGGGCGAAGCAGCGCAAATGAACTCAGAAACGCGCACTACAGTAATCAGGCGGCCGCCATCTTGCATTGCCGCAGCTACGCCCAATCAGAAGGGCTGTTTCAACGCGCGCCGACCGGAAGGCCAGCCGCGCTTCAGCATCTATTTCTGGCTTCGTTTGTGCGTCTTTCTTTTTCTGTTGTTCGTACGTTTGCGAATGACAGAAGGTAAAAGAGACGGCCAGGACCGGAAAGAGGATCGCTGGGCCGATCCAATGGTACCAAAATGGCCGTTCCCGGTGGCACCGTTGCGGAGATACAGCGCTCTCAAAATGCCGTTTTTTCGCCTTTTGCGCTGACATTTTGTCACCGCGGCTGGTAAAAGTATTTTTTAGGTCACTTTGCGGCGTTTTCCGACGGAAATACTTTGCAAGCGCACAGGATAGAAAACATAGAAGCCAAAAATGTGGCTTTCCAAAAAAAAAAAAACTGTTTTGGTCCTTATTCCGAAGCTGAAAGCCACGTCCTTCCCTCTTAAACAAATCAATCCAAATATTCGATAATAGCCGATTATCCCAACCTTTTCGAATATTCGGAATGTTTTGAATACATCATTTTCGAAGCGAATACGAATATAACATATTTAATATTCGAGTAATACTCGAAATTTTCGAATATTCGCACGCACCTAATAAAAATCGATTCTCGTGGCTTGATTTTGTGTGGTTTAAACCGGGGTGAGATGAGCTTTATCAGTAATGCCTTAGGAAGAAACACAGTGTGTGATGTAAATGAATAAAGGAATAGTTCAATGTTAGTGTGTCTTGGGAAAAATATGGGCTGGTTTTGATTAGCACCAGTATGCCATCAGCCGTTTTCTTTTTCATATACTAGCACCTTTGCTTCACGTAGTTCATCTGACAATCATTGCGGCTATAGATTCTGTTGTCCGAATCCCTAAATGCTCTTTCCGATTTACGAAATACAGAGGGCGCACTTTTTTACTTTCTCCTTATTTTTATTAACCCGCTGTTAACTCTACTGTTGCCTGAGCGTTAGGATTAAAAACTAACGTGTACCAAGAACTATTAGTAGCAAGGGGTTCACGGTTCAGGTATTTCTAAGGATGTTTTCTCAACGTAGCAGAATACTTCGCACCATAAATGTTTTTGTGTCGTTCGTCCAACACGCAAAAACTCAGACCCTGGCTCATATCCACTTAGGTAACACGCACTTGTGGAGTATTGGCGGAGAATTACATGCCTGAAACTCGCGTATACAGCGGGGATTGACCGAGATTTGATGAAAGCTCCACGCACCATGCTGGGAATTCCGGCCTCCTCTCATGCAGACTGTACAACATGAACGGGATTAATCACTTCTTGTCTAGTTTCGAGACGTCCACATTGGAGTCATCGACGACTGTCCTCGCGGTGCGTTCACTATATTTTACCCGGGCAATGTGCGTACGCACGTAGCTTCGATATCAGCTTTGGTGTGTTTGGGTAATGTAGAGTAAAAGGTAAAGGAAAGGCAGAAATTTTCACCAGGATGTGGCCTAGTTTGCTATCCTACACTTGGGGAAGGGGGAGAATGGGGAAAAAGTGAAAACAAGAACAAAAACCCAAAGCGTCAATGACCAAAATGCAAACCGCCTTTGAGTCAAAGTCCAAGCCTCAACGATCAAACTGAAAACTGGCTGCGAGTGGAAGTCAAAACTCAGACGACAGCACACGCATCCCTCACGAGAAAGCTCAGCACCCGCCCCCCTCCCCGTTCATAACGCGAGGGGCCCATTACGGTCACGGGAGGCGTTCTTTTCTTGTGCCATCATCATCATCATAGTCGTCTTCGTGCCTTCCCATTGTGTAAAGTTGGCTTTCCTGCAGTGCGTTTTAAATGCAGAGCATTTCTTTAACTCACGATGTCACCCGTTCTAGGCGTCCGTAGTAGTCCGCATCGCTCGCAGGTGCGCCCTCTCCCCCGCTCCTCCTCTCCCGCATCACGCTACCCTCCTCGCTCTCAACAACAGGTCCGCACCCCTCCCCCTACACTATATAAAAAAATAATACTTAACGGCGCCTGGTTTCGATCCCACGACCCTGCGGGCGGAACGCAAGGTACATGGTGCTCTACCCACTGCGACACAAAGCCGACACAGAATGGAAGGCTACGAACGCGCCTTATATCCTTGACTCATTCAAACTACGTCAAGAAGCTGCTGATACAACGCATTCACTACCTGTGGGCGGAACGCGAGGTACATGGTGCTCTTCCCACTGCGCCACAAAACCGACACAGAATGAAAGGCTACGAACGCGACTTATATCCTTGACTCATTCAAACTACGTCAAGAAGCTGCTGATACAACGCATTCACTACCACCAACTCCCCAAACACTAAACGTTAACGCAATACACCCACCCCCTATGGGACGCATTTACTCGAGTCCCCCTCGCGGGGAGATGGTTTCTTAGGTTTTTTTTTTGTTACTGCACCACCATCAGTGAGAACAAGGATCGTTTTAAAAGAAGGGGAAAGGTAGGTACAGAGCGTAAAGAGGTGTGCTCAGCGTTAGGACACTATAGATGTTAGAGTTCCGTCAGTCCCTAGAATGTACAATATTTTGTGCTAAAGTCTTCTGTACAAGTCCGGCGTTTTTAGGAAGAACAGAAGAGCTTTTGTCACCTTGTGCGTAGATGACGGAGAAGGCCAGTGGCCCAGGATTTTTTACTCAGAAAGCGGCCACCGAGAGTCGAGCTTTCATAGAGCTGAGGAGCGCTGCTGCTTTCTGAAGAAAAACGTGGTACTCGCATAGGACATGTCGTGTGGTCTCCGGTGTGTCACTGACTTCACACGCCTTAGTGGCTGACATTGCGATTAAATAGGAATGAGCATTTCTGAAGGCGACTCCCAGCCAGATACGACGACAAAAAACGGTTGCATCCGACTGTGGTAGGCCCAGTGAAAGACGACCCTGAAGATTCGGGTCCAGGGCATTAATACGTGCGCTCGTGAGTTCTTGGGTAGTCCATTTGGATAGCGTGGTGTCACGGGCAAATTTGCGGAGAGTTCTAGCTGCGTCCGTCCGGGATACTGAAATGGATATGGTCTCCGTTTTTTGTGTGCCAAACTGGCGGCAGCTTCCGCTCTTTCGTTGCCGACAATTCCGCAGTGACTGGAAAGCCACTGTAAGGCAATGTCATGATTCACTTGGGCAGGACGGTAGTACAATATTCATATTCATACTGTGATGATTGCCCTCTTTGAAAACAAAGTACAAAACGAGGAACGAAGCATCGTTTTAACGTTAGGTAAGTTTGGAAACTTCGATAGAGCTATCTTTTGTGAGGACATTGAAATTAAAGAGAAAAAAAGGAGGCATAAGCACTGGAAGCAGATGAGACCGCTTGCACAGTAGCACAGGCAGACTTACAGCTGCAGGTGAATGAACTGGAATTCAGGAGCAGGCGGCTGTACTTAGAAGTCCATTGGGTCCCTGAAGTTTGAGGTGAAAACCTGGTAACATCACTAAACGCAGTGGCAGATAGACAAAATTCCGCCTATAGTCCGGTGAGGTGCTGTCTCTGTGCATAGGCTGTCAGAAAAACCAGAGGCAACGTCGAGTATAATTGTTCGCTTTGTACAAAAGCAGACTCAAAATGCATGGCTAACGAACAGAAGTGGTATGGAGAACTCTGAAGAATTCTGAGAATAAATGCCATTGCTGTAGCATTCATACAAGATTATAGGTAGCAAGTGGCCCACTTTTTAAAAATTCAATCGCATTAGGTGGCCCCATGAGCGGAAAGGTCGCCTTTGGCACTGGCGTCGGTGTCTGTAATAGCGAAACTGCTCCTAGGCCACGCGTATCTGAAGAATTCCACAGCGCGAGGCGTCCCCTAGCACGCGCCTAAACTCTGCACTACCGAAAAGTGGCCGTCCAGACCAGTGCACCGCAGATGAAGTAATGGAGAAGAAGAACGCGGCTAAGTCAGCTAACAGATAAGTAGCGAAGTCCCCATCGGGTACGTGGCGGCTGGAACGAGAAGCGGTGCAACGCGCTTCAAGACCGACCGAGGAGCTTGCAAAGCGTAAATAAGCTGGAAACGGATCGCGAAGCCGAGTGCCTTAAGCGGTAAAAGGACGAGGCCCTTGGAAAACGTGAAGCGGAAGCAAAGCGTCTCAGGCGTTCAACTGTATCCTGATGCTGTCTTATTCTGAACCCTTATGAAGTGCAGGTGTCCTCCGACTTTCCATTCTCAGCCAGACAGAGGGTGGTTCTGGTAAAATTATTTAATCGACAAGGGGGAAAATTGGCAGCCGCTTAATATGATTACTCATCAATGCTTGCATTGCATCTTCAGCCTTCTCTTGCATGTATCGTATATTATCATATATTATAAGAAATCATCATCTTAATTGTAATTTATAATTATAACTGTCACCCAACGATATAATATTTTCCGTAGCTGGCGCACTAAAATATTTCCCTGGCCTGCTCCAGTGCAATGCTTCTCGAAGACCAATCACTGGGATCAAAGCGGCAAAGTAGGCCTTTGTTTCCGTGGCACCACACAATGCGAACATTACGTTTTGCATGAGGTGATGTCACTCCATATGTAACGCTTTTGAGTCAAATATTATATACCGGGCCTAACTGTCCTTTAAATTTCTTTCTTTGAACGCACCGAATAGTCATTCGGATGCATTATGGGAAAGCAAAACCACGGACGTTTTCACCGTGTAACTCTGTTTTGCTACCTTCACCGCAGGGTAAGCCTGCTTGCTGTGGAAAACGCTTTAAAGGCAAGCCTCGATAATTGTGATGCCCGCGCGGTCATGATTAGCAACCAATGCCTTCGATACAGCATCCGACGCCGTACAACAGCTTCGAACAATCGGGGGCGCAATATCGAGTGGCTTTCTTGGCACCGGCCAGCGAATACAAAACTATATATAACAGGGAAAAGACGATACCTGGAGCTCATGTGGAGCGTAAAATTGCGAGTGCCAGTTTGGGTTTTCTCCCCTGTCAGCGAAATGCGTTTTGACTCGAGTCGAAACTAAGCCTCATATCGCATGACTCACAGCATCGTATACGCGGAATCGAGGGTGACAACGGCCGTAATGTTAGAAGTTGCCCCGAAAACGGTGACATAGGACCCACTGTTGTTCTGGGAAACCCACAGCACACGTGTGCATACACGCAAAGGCGAGGCATACGAAGGCATTGACCAGTCATACAAAGGTCCCTCTTTTGTGGCATACACGGGACTTGCTCGTATTCTAGGTACAGTACGTAGAAATTCGGGAGTGACCGATGGCCCCGGGATACCCGTGTTCCCGCGCAGCCGTTCGGGTTTTAATAAGTAACGAAGCTGGCGACCATCGCCCTGGCGCGGCTCGGAACGTGCCCGCAGCCCCAGGCTCTGTCGTCATTTATGTCGCATTTCTCAGAATGCACCGCCGTGCCCATCAAACTAATGACCGAAGGACGTGCGCGAGTGAACGGGCCGCAGGTGGATGAGTCCGTGCTTGAGACTCATTGGTAAGTACAAACATGTGAGGGGTACTCGCCAGTTGGGATTTATGGTTAATGCATGGAGCGGGTGTCTTACGGTTAAAATGATGCTACGGTCTCTGCAGATGCTGCTGCCAAATTAAATCAACGACTATCTCGCTAAAGCGGGACGTGCAAACTGATACATTTCCGAAAAAAAACCTTTTTCCCGAACAAAGGACACCTGGGTACCATCTTTGCACATGCGCGATGAAATTTACAATCGACAACCATCCTTTTTGTTTGTTTATTTGGCTCCAGAACAACCTAACTATGGAGGCAGGCGCACTGGCACGCTCAGAGGTTCAATCGTATGTAAACGTCGTATATACCAGTTTTCACCATAATATCCCCCCCCCCTCCCCCCACAAACCCTTCAGTTTTCAGATAACCGAAATTTGTTTTGCGGGCCTAAACCAAGCTTATGTGTATCGAACAGAAGCAGACGTTCCCTACCTAGTTTACCCTACCTATTCTCGTTGAGGATCGTTCAACCTCTCTCTATGTGCGTATCGATCGAACCTGTACAACTCCTGCTTGCAACCATTTTTTCCCACGCAGTGCTCGGTCGTCATGCAACGCCATAATTTTGTAGTGCTGTCGCACGCCGCGCACAATGGTTGGGAATGCGGAGCGAGCTCTGTGCATGGGCGGCGAGGAGATAACTAAAAGGCTAATGGCGCTATTCCGGTCGCTGTGTGTGTGCCCGCGCCATGCGTGTGGGCACGTCTACGAGGGCACACATGTCGCCGCCATTGGTGGCCGGTCGACAACCGCTTCTTCCAAGAAGTAGCACGTCGTTTTACGCACGAAAGCTCCATCGTTGGCACAAATAATGACGGGTCATTCTGTGCTTCGACGCAACCTTTGACCTCGAAGCCACGGCCACGTGTATTTGTTAAATACGAAGGTCGCTATGCGACGTGAGTGATATAATATCGGAAGCATATCTTTGTGAGGGGCGGCCGGATTTTTGGGCGCCTCTTTTCTGATGGCACTCCTTTGAAGCTTGTTTCTGCTCCCGGAGACTGTGTAGCTTGAAAAGCAGTTATACTGCAACACCGCTTATGATCAAAGCGGTATGCTTAACACTATTGGAGCCGTAAAAGATTCGCACATGTCAGCCTTTTTAACCAAAAGAAAACCTTAGGCATGTTCGAGGCAAAGCATAAGTGCCTAACACAGGTTGGCTGTGTTCGGTTAAATGAAAATACGCACTGCACTTAAAAGACTACGTTTAATTGTTAAAGCCGCCACAACGTATGGGTACGAGCGAGTTGACACTCCATGATTGATCCCCGTTAATCGTAGCAAAAAAGACGAAGGGCCTGGCAGGCAAGGACCGGCGCTGTCTGTCATTGTCTGTCTCTCTTTGTCTGGCACGTCCTTCATATTTTTTTGCAGAGCTTTATGGTGATCTAGCATTATTAAAGCCACCGCGGGCTTACAACCGTGTTCTAAACTGCGCCAAAACAGATGCCAAATAAGCGGGCCACGCTGTCATCTTCTGCAGCTCTCGGTAGACAGTTCATTGGACCAACTATTAAGGTTAGAAACCGCCGTATCTAGGTTGAGAAAATTTCTTAAAAGGAGACGAGGAAAAATAGGGGCAGGAAGCCGTCTACTTGTGTGTGCTTGCAGGGAGTCCAGTTTCGGGCATCCGTCTACTCATGGATGGCGCTGTCAGTCGAAAGGCACTTGGCCTGCACTAGGCGTGAAAAGAGGTCCAAAAGGCTGTCCCGAGGCGGACCCCGCAGATGTCGTTTCGCTTGCGTATTTCTGGCTTGGAAGTCCTTATTATTGTTCTTGTCATCAGCCTCCGTATTCCCACTGCAATGAAGGCCTTTCTTATAGACTTCTAAGCGATTCTGTCCTGGGCAGTCCCAATCTATTTTTTTTTTTCCCGCAAATTATTTTACCCCATTCTTCCATTGAGTCGCCTGCCTTCCCGTGATTAGTCCGGTTTCTCGGCATCCATTCGTTTACTCTGATGGCCCAATGGTTGCCGCTTGTCTACAGTACATGTCAGGCCCGACTCCAGTTCTATATAGTAATTGGAGTTGCGATGTCTTCCACGTGAGTTTGCTCGCTATTCCAAGACTCTAGTTCCACATTACTAAGCGTTACTCCTGCTATTATGCTTTCCGCGGCTCGTTGAGCTGACGTAAGTTGTCGGTCGGTGTGCTCAGCAAGTCCCCAAGTTTCTTCCCATGAGTCATCACACTGAGTGCACACTGGGGT
This sequence comes from Haemaphysalis longicornis, assembly GCF_048455015.1. Taxonomy (NCBI): domain Eukaryota; kingdom Metazoa; phylum Arthropoda; class Arachnida; order Ixodida; family Ixodidae; genus Haemaphysalis; species Haemaphysalis longicornis. The sequence continues at coordinate 198,726,174 of NW_027526203.1, read as the reverse complement.
TATGCGTTTCCCTTTAATAAGAGCTAGAGGTAGCCCACCATTCGTTATTTAAAGGCGATTGCGAAATGCACCCCAGTGCATGCTAATTCTACCCCTGACTTCTTTTTCATGGTTTGGATCGGCACTGACGACCTGTCCAAGATAATTTCATTCCTGTAGTTCATTATATACGCTGAAGGGGAGGCTTTCGACTTGTGTGTTTAGGTTTACCTTCAATTTCCTCGTATTAATCGTTAACCTTACGACAAAACTTTCTCTATGTAAGTTCCTGAAGCCTTCTTTACAGGCGTTTTCTGGACTCACTAAACAAGACAAAGTGTTTCGCAAATCTCAAGTAGCTCAAATATTCTTCATTTACACAAATCCCTGATTGCTCCCGATCAAGCTTCCGAAATCCACCCTCTAGGCAGGCTCTAAATAAATTCGTAGAGATGACGGCTCCGTTCTGACTCCCTTCCCCTTTCTCTTATGAATAGTTTTTGTCCGCCTTCATTCTTTGTGCATGGCCTCCAAGAGCCCTATGTAAGTCGCCTCTATACTGCCTCTATACTCTGAATGCTTCCGTCACTCCTGTGTTGTCTACTGAATCAGACGCTTTTTTGTGATCCATAAAATTTACGTAAAGGGCTTCGCTGCACTCCGTGGGTTTCCCTATTTCCTGTTTGGTGGTATAAATGTGATCTATTCTGAGCAGCCTTTGCTAAACCTAGACTGCTGTTTTGGTATTTGGCAACCTTGGGTGTCACTAATGCTTATCACTATTATCTTGGTACACAACTTGGTACACAACTTGGTACACAACTTGGTACACAACTTGGTACACAGCTGAGAAGGCTGATTGGTCTGTAATTCTCAAGCTCTTTGACGGTACCCTTCTCCTGAATTAGGAGTGAGTTGGTGTTTTGTCTGGCTGGTGGTACTCTTAAAGTACTGAGGAATTCTGAAAGTAATTTCGCGGATAATTATTGAAAACAACTTCGCTCAGAATAACTGCGGAATTTTCAGCGCAACTTTTGGAGTAGCCACAGAGAGCAAAAATGCAATGTATAACGTTGACTTTAAAGTTAAATTTAACATTGAACATTAATACTCCAGCAGGGCGCGCTATTTCAATCACGAACACCATACCCCTCAGAATGCCGCGGCAAGCGTGTTTAGTTCTAATTTTTCCCACGATGGTCTGTATCTCCGAGGAAGGCAGCGACTTATGAACAGCGTAACTACTGTCATGATATGCCCAATGTCGCGGGAGCGTTGGCGAATTCCCAGTTACGTTTCTGCGCTGTAGAACAAGAATCACTGAAGCAGTGGCATTTCTTCAGTCATAATCTTGCAGTTAAGTCTCTCCATGATTATTATAAAAAAATTTGTTTGTCATGTAGACTATCTAATTAGCAGAGGGCTAAGAGAAAAGCCAGAAAAAGCCATGCAAAAGCAAAAACCCGTAGTTTCAATACAGGTGGTTCTTTGTTTACTTTTTTGCCTAAGGCGAGATTTCCTGCCAAGCAGGAAATTCCCGGCGTTGCGAGCATCTGATATAAACGATGCTCTTTGTTAACAGGCAAGCAGGCTTTCATTCACTACAATGACTTCTAAATATGTACCAATTAAAGGAGGATTGCCGGCGCAAAAAAAAAAAAAAAAAGATGTTTGCATAGCCTCTTTGAGTGACGTTTGAATCACACGCTCCTATAAAAATTAAAAAGCATGTGTGATTGGAGAAATAAGTCGGAACAAATTTCTTTTACAGCGGAACTTCATTTGTCTACCCTCCCGTAGATTTTTCATGTCCGTGCCTTAAATTACCAGCGCTCCTTTTGAGGGAGGCAAAGCAAACCAGTAAGACGGAAAGCTTTACAGTTAGTCAGTCGGTGCCGAAAGGTTGACCGCGGGGAATTTGGGGTCGAATAAGATTGCTAATATGGACTGGGCTATATCCGGAAGGCTTGAGAAGCGATACCGTAAATAAGAAAGTTTAAGATCGGTTAAGGTGGATGAACGTGGACTGGGGTGGATTGCGCCAAATTAAGACCATGGATAAGAAGGATTAGGGTATAATAAATCGTATTAAGCTGAATTACAAAGGATTGAGGTATATTATGGCGGAGTCAGATGGATTTCGATTATTTAGGTGGAATAAAATATATTAAGATTGAATACGACTGATTAGGGTGGATTACGCTATATGAAGGGGATAAGGTGGCCTAAGGTGAAATAGGACGAATTAAGGTAGATTTAGGTGGATTAGTATGGTTTAGAGCGGATTTCAGAAGAACGGGGCCGGTTTGCTTAAAGGATACTGGATTAAAATTAAGGTAAATTGAGGTATATTAACATATATTAAGGTGCATTAGGTACGCAAGGCATTAAGGTAAGGAGGTAGTTGAAGCTGGATTAGTAGTAGTAATAACTTTATTAATCTAAAGGTGATATACAAGCGCCCTGGAGGTGACATAGAGGTTGTAGGGAATGTATAACATCTTAAAATTCGGAAGTTATTTCACACAAAAGGTCATTGTTCATATCCAAGTTCACTCAGCACTAGCAGGTTCACATGAGCTTTTTAGAGGAGAAATCATGAGGGAAGTCGGTTGAGGCTATTACACTTGTTTGTATAGCAAGTTGGCTGGGGCATATTCGAGTATTTCTTCGAGAGAAAGGGTTCGTCCTTACTCGCCGCAGGTGTGCTGCTTCTGACGCGGTTAACGAGCCATTTCTTAGGATTACGGCGTGACCATCGCAGAGATTAAAGCATTTCCAAAGTAGATGGAACAAGTTCGGTGCGGTGGCGGCTTTGCTGATGCAGGGGAAAAGGGAAAACGTCCACGTAACGAGATTTCGGCGCACGTTAAGATCCCGTGGTGGTAAAAATTAATCCGGAGCCCTCTACTATAGCGCGCTCATACCCCAGGTGTAGCTACGGTGCGTTAAACACCATAATCAATCAATAAAATGTTCGTGTGCAGTGGTCGTTGAAGTGGAGGGTAAGGCTTCGTGTCTGATTTAGCGGAGGGTGTCCATTTATTTACGATATGTGAGGAAGGGGAAGGCAAGGGCCGAGTTTGCATACAGCTACCAGCTGTGATTTCTCTCGAGCATGTGGGCGTTTTTATTAAGCCAAGAATTCGAACGGAGTGGTGTCTTTCAGGCGCTGGAGACTTTCGGTGTTGAATTTTCATATTTTAAGCCACCAGTCTAATTGGGCACGGGCGGTGACGGGGCTGTGGTGGCCGTGGGAGGTGTGCGAAGCCTCTCCCTTGGCAGTGCCGTGTGTCGAGTTATTACCGTGCGCTTAGGGGCCATACCCAGGTGCCCAAACAACATTGATGGCGAAGCTTTTCCTTTCAATATTTGGGATGAAATGGATGCTATTCGCGGCCGTGTGACGATTGGCGAGAGCACACGATTCAATACCCAAAGGCAACACGGGAATCGGTTATCACGCGGTACCTCTTGGTAGTGATGGCGTCAGAATGGTCACAAATCATCTGGACAGCACCTAGTGTGCCCAGAAGTTCTACCTCTTCAGCTAGTCCATACGTCGATGTGTCGCGCTTTATTATAAAATGGCAGGCCCGGGGTTGTCCATGCTATGTCAGCTTCAGTGACGTTGAGAGCAGCATGCGGGAAGATGTGTACTTCGCCATGTGCTTTTGTCATCGACCAAGTTGCGGCAATACCTTTTGCCCGCCGCTATTTGACGTCGGAAGATAAGAAAGCGGATGGGGATATTATTCAGCGGGCGCTCCCATGGGCGAAACGGGAGCTTCCATCACGTAGTCGACGGAAAGCTGGCAGGGTCAAATTTGCTATTCATGTTGTCCCATGAACATAGCATCTTGCCTTGGGGGGATTCTTTCCAAACATGCTGAAATCATAATTTGTTCGCTTCCAGGAAGGATTAAGAGGAGGAAGCGGTACAGCTTGCAGAAAGGTATCGACGGGAGCGAATTTGGGCAGGCCACTGATTGTGCGAAGAAGGAGTCTATTCATTGTGTAGAACAGTTTTTTAGTGAGTCTACTAGAGAGGAAACTGCGCCTGGTAATCCATGTCTTTGTGGGGGTTCATGAGAATACCGCCCTTTTTGGCTTGGGCTTGGCATGACAATTATATTCTTAAGCGGTTTTGGGGATTTGCTTTCTTCACTATGCATTAACACGTCTACGAGCTACGGAGGAAGCCGAAATCCTTCCTGTTCTGTGGTAGCCGTGTTCGGTGAAACAGCAGGACGGGCGTGATCGCACCTGACGTTGGTAATAGAGAGTTTTAGCTAACCGTTTTCGACGGTCCGCTCCGGTATTAGCGGCACGCTCAGCGAAACCGGAGCCAATGCCGTTCGCGGCCAAGCGCGGCACGCATGCGCAATGGCGCTCCCGCTTGCTATCGGAGCAGAGCGGATCGTGAAAAACGGTCAGCTAAAACTCTCCAATGCCGCAGTCGAAGGACGTATGACTCAGCGGGTAATATGCCGCCGCAAAATTTGTAGCCGACGAAAAAAATAACCAAAAGGTACTTTCACGAAGACAAGATACGACAGATACGGGCGCCTGGATCCGTCCTATCTTGTCATCGTCCACGACTGTTTGACGCCACGTTTTCTTTTTAGGTGCAAAGCATCTCTTGCTCGGGGCTATGTCCGTCGGCGCCCTTCCGCACCTCTCCCCCTCTCCCCACCAGCTGTGCGATAACGCCGCTCTCCTCCTCTCCCTCTCTCCACGCCAGCTGTGCGATAGCGCGCGCGCTGTTCCTCCTCTCCCCCTCTCCCCACCAGCTCTGCGATAGCGCGCGCGCTATTCTTCCTCTCATCCTCTCCGTGCGCCGCTCCCTCAGTTGGTGCTTGTCCGATGAACTGAATGGACGTAAACAATTCTGTCAGCGAACTGGCTGGCACACCTTCAACCAGCGCCAGCTAGCTCACTCCCAGAAGCTCGAGCACCTCTGATGACAAGGCTGCGCAGAGGAGAGCTCGAGATGCAGAACGCAAACGTCGACGCCGAGCAGCGGATCCAGATGGCGTTCGGCAACGCGACGCCGCTTCGAAACGTCGACGTCGAGCAGCGGATGCCAAACTTCGAAAAAGTGAAGCCGCTTCGAAACGCCAGCGTCGAGCAGCGGATCCCACACTGTAAGGAAGCGAAGCCGCTTCGGCACGCCAACGTCGCCAAGCGGATCCGGATGCAACATGCTTTGAATCACCACATAGTTCCCTTTGGGGAGATGGTGTAATTTTTTTTCTTGTTAAATTGCAGCTGACGGTCGGTGCTCCGGTTCACCACGAAGGTGACGTTTTCATAGGTACGCTGAAAAAACTTGCCAAACTCTTCAAACAACTTCTAATTTTAAATAATGGTAAAGGTAGCAAAAAAGAGTCTATAATGAGTTTCCTCCCTGAACATTAACATTGTTAGTAACTACCAACTTGGCCTGCAAAATAGCAGGAACAAATGTTCCGGCAAAAATACGCTTACCTCCTTTTTTCTTAGTTTAAAACAGCTTGTTTTATTTTCCACTTTCATAATTGCTCACTATTTTTCTCGTTTTTGTAGAACTTTGTTTAAATTTGCGGTCACTAAAACGTTTCAATCCAAGCCAATGATGAAATTTAGGCGAGCGCATGATCTAATGGCGGCTCATCACGACACAGACGGCCTTGATGTGAACCGCATAGACGCTAGCGCCAGATTCCTCTCTAGTGTGTATTGCAGGGTGTCGAACCGGAACAGAACCAAACCGAAACCCGGAACTAAACCGGTATTTTTTGCCGGAACTGAACCCGAACCGTTATTTTTTGAGCACGCTGAACCCGAACCGGAACTGAACCGAAAAAAGAAATAACGGTTACCGGTTCATGCCGAAACGGTTGTTGATATTGCACAGTCAATGCAATTCAGGCCTGTTTTTCTTTCCGCAATGAAGAACACGGAACGATGACCGGGGGTCAGGAGGTACGATCACATACTGATTGTAATGCACACATCCGGTATAGCTATCGCAAAAGGAATTGCAGTGGTCAGAGCAATAATGCAGTGACTGAGCGTTAACTGAAGTTTACTTTTAACAAAAGTGGGCTAACACATTCGATAAGGTGACAGCTAACAAATTATTCAGGGTGACCAAATAATTTTATTCATTGGTAGTATTTATGTGCCTTTTGTAGGATTTTTCGGTTTTGTCACAAATATAAAAAATGTGCGCCATTGGTATTGAGCGCTGGTATTTGAACGCGCCTGTACGCAGGACTAAATTTAAGGCTTCAAGGTTAGCGTGATGGGAAATTCCACAGCGACGATTGCGATTCCACAAAAAGGGAGAGGGTAGAAAATATATACCACCGTCATATCTCTTTGCGGTGGCTTTATGAATAATCGCTAGCACAACATAAAATCTGGGCGAGAAAGGAGGTGGTACATCGTCGCCACTTCATCTGTTTTTCTAAACTCCCCTTGATCTGGCATCGTACCGTCCTATTGCCCTGGCAAGCTGCCTTGGCAAAGTCATGGAAAGAATGATCCTCACACGGCTACAGTGGTTCCTTGAATACCACAACGCATATCCGGAGGATATGGCCGGTTTTCGAAGAGGGCGTTCTTCTATTGACTGTGTGGTAGATTTAGTCACGTTTGTACAGCAAGAAAAAAGCCGCAAGCGGCTCTCAGCAGCCCTCTTTCTCGACGTCAAGGGGGCCTATGATAACGTGCTTCACGAGTCAGTACTAGACGCCCTTCAGCACTTTGGACTCGGTGGCAGAATTTACAAATGGATACACAGCTTCTTGTCCGAAAGATCATTTTTTGTAATGACAGAAGACGGCCCAACATCGCAGCACATCATCAAACGTGGTGTTCCTCAAGGTGGGGTGCTAAGCCCAACCCTCTTCAACCTAGCGATAATCGGGCTTGTCCACGCTCTACCGAAGACTGTCCGTATATCCATTTACGCCGATGACATCTGCCTCTGGGCTTCGGCTGTTAATCGACCTCAGCTGCGAGCACGGTTTCAAAAAGCGGCCAATGTGACCAGGGCATACCTCCGAAAGCAAGGACTCCGTATAGCTAGTGAAAAGTGCGCGGTCATTGCGTTTACCCGCAAAACCATGTCCCGATATCCCATAACCATCAATGGAAAGTCGATACCTTACTCCAGAAATCACAAATTTCTTGGCGTGATCATCGACAGGGACCTGTCATGGAGCGCACATGTGTCTTTCTTAAAGAAGAAACTCACCGCCATCGCCCACATTTTCAAATTTCTCGCTTGAAAGACGTGGGGCACATCGGTCCGAGGAATGCTGCAACTGTACCAGGCACTCTTATTGGGAGTGTTGCGCTACAGCTTGCCAGCGATATCCGGTACATGCTCCTCTAACCTTCGGGTGATCCAGAGCATCCAAGCACAGGCTCTCCGCACGTGTCTTGGTTTGCCGCGATGTGCTTCAACAGTGGGCACATTATACATTGCCCAATACTATCCTACAGCAACTTATGTGACCACCGAGACGCTACGCCTACACATCAGGCTTCTCACGAGGCTACCATGTCCCCACCTTGCACAGCTTCCTCAGAGTCGACCACGCTCTTCCTTTGCAGCCATTGTCGCAGCGCACAGGGCTGAGGTACCGTCAGACTACACGCCTGCGGTCACACCGTCCTCCCCGTTGTGGTGCCTGGCAACACCGGACATTCGTCTGCATGTTCCGGGCATTGTAAAAAAGTCCGACTTACCACCACTGGCTCTCAGACAGTTTTCTATGCAGTTACTGTACGAACAACGAACAACACAATGACCGGAAGCACGTATACACAGACGGTTCTGTGACGTCCTCGAGCTCGGCAGGTTCGGTGGTTATACCATCAGAATCAACCAAGATTCGATTCCGTGTCGCCCATGTGACGAGCTCGACGGCTACTGAACTTGCAGCCATCCGTGAAGCTCTTCAATACATCATGGAAGCTTCTCCCCAAAAATGGTCCATTTTTACCGACTCCAAAGGCGCCCTTGCAAAGCTTCCGAGCAGCCCTGCGCTACGGTCCTTTGCACCAACTAGTGACAGAAATTCGGGAATTATTTCACCAGGCTGTCATAAAGGGCCATAATATTGTATTTCAGTGGCTGCCAACTCACTGTGGAATCACCGGCAACGTCTCGGCTGATGCAGCTGCCCGGACAGGCCATGACAGTGAAAGGACCATCTTGCTTCCGCTTGCAAGGACTGATGCCGCTAGGCTGCTTCGTCAGTTCGCGCGGAGGACCTCCATTACTCAATGGAATACACCGGACTTTGTGCACCCGCGCCTCCACAACCAGGACCCTCTACTCCAGCGTCGTCTTCCGTGTGGGCTGACTCGATCACAGTCTACTTTACTTTGTAGGCTGTGGTTGGGAGTGGCCTTCACGAAAGCCTACTCCTTCCTCATCGGGATGGCCAGTAGTGCTCACTGCGACGCCTGCGAGGTTGAAGAGACAATCGACCATGTGCTTTGTTGTTGCCCCGAGTATTCATCGGAAAGACGCGTTTTGGCAGCCGAGCTCAGAAGATTGGACAATCAACAGTTCAAGCTAGAGACTATTCTAGGACAAAGACCCCTACAGTCGACCTCGCTGAAGGCAACAAAAGCCCTTCTGCGTTTTATGAAGGACACAGGTTTAGCTGAGAGACTCTAGTGCCCACTATGGGACTAAAGTGTGTGCGCGACCCCGCTCCTATCCCCCCCTTTTATCCCCTGAACACCCCTTCCCCAGTGCCGAGTAGCAATCCGGGCTCTAAGCCTGGATAACCTCTCGGCCTTTCCTTTCGCTTTTCTCCTCCTCCTCCTAATATCCCGTAATTGTTTAAAGTTTGCATTGCAATTGCGCCACGGCCCTTGGGGAACAGCAGCATTTTGAATTTTTGTTTGTATTTTGATTGGACTGTCGTTTTAAACTACTAAATGTTTTTTTCTTAATTTCAGTGATAATCCAACTCATCGAACCGGTTCGCGAACCGGTTCGGTACGTGATTTTGTCGAACCGGAACTGAACCGGAACGAAATGATTTCGCCTGAACCAGAACCGTAACCGAACCGGTATTTCTTTTCGGTTCGACACACTGGTATATTGTAAGAAACTCTATGGTGTGGAGGGGCTTCACAGGTGGGATGGCCGCAAGTCGTACACTGGGAATCCATAGGCGAAGGGTCTATGCGCTATCGCGCAGGTGAGCATAATGCTGTCTTGCTGGCGTGCTACGCCATACCTGGTCACGAAACTGCTCCGTAACTCAATGGGAGAGCTTCATATGCGGTGTTTGGCCGCCGCGCGGTGGCGCCGCCGTCTCACTGAGGTTAGAGTTCCTGTATATCGCGCCCCTAGGGGAGCTATATACAGGAACTCTAACTGAGGTCACTCCTCGGGCGGCGTTGCGCTGGCTCGAACGGCGGAGACGCGGCGAGTTGTGTTTGTTTTGTGCGGGAAAAAAATGTAACGTGCATCTCGCGCTGTTGTGATGCGTCTTAAGTAGTGCAACAACGATGCCGAACACGTGTTGTGTCCCGGGATGTCGGTCCTTGTACAACGATACAACAGAAAATGTTTCCTTGTTCTGTTTACCGAGCGACGGGGAGCTGCTTGAGAAATGGAGGCGCGCCATTCCAAGACAAGAAACGGGAGATTTCAGCTTCGATTATAAGTGTGTGACAGTGTGTTGGAATGCACTGTGTGGGAGAATGAAAAAGCAATGTACCCTTTATAGAGCATCCTGAACCAAGAAGTGTACAATCAGTCAGGTAGTAGCGGTGCTTCATTACCTGTTTGCAAAATTGTATTACCTTGCGCTCAGGCTCGCATGTAAAAAAAGCTTTGAGACGTCCTTGTGCTTTTAATTTTTATATTTCCGCGAATTATCCCTTAGAATTCGTTTTGTTTGTTTTGTAACAGCGCGTGGCCGCTCCCGGATTTCTTATCTTTCGTTTCAACCGGAGCGCCGTTTGCTCTTTTTGTCGTACGTCCCGTCGGGCAATATTGTTTGATATGGAAAGGGTGTCACCTTGTCGCTAACTTGATTTTTTTTGTTTCTTGGACAATGTTCTCGATCCGATTTCCATGGATCTGGAATTAATAAAGTTCCGAGAGTAGTGCATGCATACACTCTTAGTCAATTCCTGGTTATACGATCCGCATGCAGGCGGGCCGCCACGTCAATTTAAAGCCGCTTATAAAGCGGTGGTTCAGGCGGCCTCGAGCACAAGCGGCCCGCAAAACACGCGGCCCACCGAACACGCGGCCTGGCGTTTAAGCGGCCATCTTGAGGGCTGCCTAACTAGAGGGCCACCTAAACCCCGGGCCATATGTTCGGCGGGCCGCTGGCCGTAATTTTTCTACGCGGCCTGTTATGCTAATATATTCCCGCTTACGAGCGGCCCTTAAATCATACGGCCCCTCAAATAAGCGGCCTTGTTGCTTTTCATCAAAAAAAAAAAAAAAGAAAAACAATCAATGCACCGAGCCAAGGCCGATTTTATCCGGTTTTTTTTTCGTCCGCATTGACAGGCCAACGCCAGCACCCCGAGGCGAACGCTGCAATATATGTCACGTTATACAAGACACAGAAAGTATTCATAAGAACATTCAGGCGACCCTACGGGGAATCGAACCTAGGTCCACTACAACACATCAAGGGGCAATCAAGAGGCAGACATCATAACCACTGCGCCACGACCCACGGGCTCCCGGGTAGTGCAAGCGTGGGCTTATAAGTATTCTGCATGCTGTTGTGCGTCAAGCATCAGTCTTAAATAACACATTCGGCGGCGGGTGGCTTTCTTTAGACCACCGTTTTTGAATCGCTCTACCAAAGAGGCATAATACTATATGGTTTGCGGGAATTTAAGTACACTGGTACGAGCGGAAACCTTTTGTCATGCTGTGTGCCCGTTCCAACAGTATGATGCGCCGTGCGGGGATTTATTCAATCGATGCAAACGGAATTGATAACAGGTATTCTGCCTGGTTACCGAAAGTATTCTTGGCCATTGGTGGAAAGTGCCTAATATGACAATGCTTGGAAATAACTAACACGTAAGGACCAGTGTTGTACTGCAAATAAGAGCTGTCTCGTCACGAGTGGCATGTATACCAAGCATGAAATGGTGTACAGAATTTTTCTCTGCTCGTCGTAGCTCTTCTGATGGTGCGGTTACATGCCTTGACCTTTGTTTTTGTAATAGGGGTGCGGTAGTAAAATACGCATCTGGTAATGTAATTAAGCAATATTAAATCACCCACTCTACCTAACATTGTGTCGCGACGCCTGCAGAATTGCTGCGTCGACGCCCAGGTAAAGAGCCGTTGGGAGGCCATATACTGCGTTTTCTTTTATGGATCGTGAGCACACAACAAATATCTTAGCGTTTTCTCGCGCAGACCAGATAACCGCCCGGCCGTGTGACTTGTAACGCCCTGCATTTCCAGACAAATGCTGGTTTCGCGGAAGTTTCACCTTTATTCATTATAATATCGTAAATAAAGATCATTGGTCAAAGAAAATTTTGAGAAACTAAAAATTAGGAAAAATATAAAACAATGACGGAAAATGGCGACCTGTATAACACTTTGCATTTCCACAATAATGCAGATTTAGCTGAAATTACGCTCTTAATCGTTATCATAGCAGAGATGGAGATAATTGGTCGAACAGAATTTTGAAAAACTAAAGAACAAGGAAAGTAAATAAATACGGAAATGCTGAGCCTTGTTACGCCCTTCATTTACAAAAAATGCAGATTTGGCGCAAGTAAGTGATTCATAGGGTAAATGGAGATAATTGGACGGACCGGGCTTTGACAAACCAATAAAATTGGCTCTAACAGACTTACACTCAAGAGAAGCGGCATAAAAATGCGGCGCATTAGCAGACAGTTCTCGGAATTCGTGCAATTTTTTTAAGTGGCCTCGTTTCATTCGCGCTTCCGTTAATAACGAGTTATATTATTGTACGCCGAAGCGCAAGGTCGCGGTTCAGCATTTTCAATATTTTCAAGGCAGTTCACCAAAGCCATAGCACTTGTGGATGAACGCACCCTAGAGCATCGAACGTTTAAGCCGTATAAAACAATGCCACAAATAAATGGGTTGCAATGGCTGCAATTTCCCTAAATCATTTTTAATTTGTGCCCTTCTGGAACATCTTCATGACCTGTTTTTTATGCAATGAGGTTTTACTTTCATAATCTCAGTATATTGCCACCTGATTTATCAGGCCTCAATGCGCATACCACGAAAAAAAAACTCCTGTAACTACTACTGGCGCTCTACCGGCCGTACCCGTGGCCCCAGCTGGATACTCCCTGCAGCCGCCAGCAGGCTTGTCACCCCCTGTGCTGCCTGTGTCGGCTCACGTCATGCCTGCTGTAACTACCCCTGGTTCAGTGAGCGTTTTGACCACGGCTGATCTCCCAACGGGATACTCCCCCCAGTTACCGGTAGGCGCACCGACTTTAGCTAACGTGTTGCAGACACCGCCCAAGGATGTTCGGGATGCCATTACCCAAGAAGATCCTATGATTGACTCTGAGTCACTGTGCTCCGACACTTCTGGAACCATTATTTATTCATACGCTGAAGGCGAAGCAATGGAAGCTGACGGGGATGGTAAATTTCAGCTCGTGAAAGGTAAGCGACGTCGACGGGCGTCGAAAGGTTCTTTGTCAACCGCGGACGACAACACCCGAGTGAACGTGCCGAGACACGGCCTTACTGTGATTCTAAAACCCAAGGATCCCGTCAAGATCATCACACGCTTCAATCCACTATCGCTAAAGGCTTCCTTTGAACTCGTAGCCCCTGATGGCGTGTTGCAGCTGCGGCCGAACTATAGGCTGAACCTCCTGGCGGTCGACACCAGAAACGTTGATGCTACAGCACGCCTGTTGAAAATCACCACTATTATGGGCATCCCTGTTGAGGCCTATGAGCCGCGTCCGGATAACTGCGCCGCTGGTGTCATCAGAGGGGTGCCAGTGCAGATTTCCGACGATGAAATAAGAGAGAACCTACTTCAGAGAACGCCCGTGAAAACTGCGCGTCGTCTGGGAAAGACATCGCAAGCCATCCTCATCGTCTTCAACACCGACACAAAGCCTCAGCATGTGATCCTTGGCTATACCCGGTACACCGTGTACGACTACACTGAAAAACGAAAACAATGTTCTCGATGCCAGAGGTTCGGGCACATCGCTGGAACATGCAACCGGAAAGTCCGCTGCGCTCGCTGCGGAGGTGATCACGATCGCGCTGATTGCAAGGCTGAAGAACTTCGATGCCCCAACTGTCGACAGACGCATGAGGCTGCTTACGCCTCTTGTCCGACTCTCCGTCAAGAGAAGAACATATATAGGTACAAAAACCTAAACAAAGTTGATTACAAGGCAGCAAAGGCGGCTGTCGTTCCTAGCAAAAGTTCCACGCACCATGGCACCAAGAAGGCCCTGGAGAAGAAACAGAATCAAACACCTAAGGTGGCTACAGTTGATGACTTTTCCGACTTCCCATCGCTTCCATCTCAGCTACCGGACACCAGTGGAGCCGCAATCACATCATCTGCCTCTAGTTCAGATCCTGCTTCGCCGGCCTCAATACCACCACGAATGGCGTGGAGAGGTCCTCGCCGAGCCCAAGCGAGCCAGGAGCAACAGCTGCCCACTCATACCTCAAGCTCTTCATGGCAAGTGCTACTAGACGCTGTGCGGTCGTTCCTGGCTCCTTTCACGTCTCCCGATGTCCGTGCGATCATAACATTACTCGATGTGGTTACTCCCCTCATACAACACTGGCATTGAGCACCGGCACGACATTGCGCCTACAAAATATCCGGAATCAGGCGACCATACTTCAGTGGAATGCCTGTGGACTTCACCCACGATTATCTGACCTCCGACAATTCGTCAGCAAGCACCGTTTCCCTATAATCGCCATTTCGGAATCTAACCTGCGCTCCAAGGTTAGAATTTCTGGCTATTCGCTCTTGGAGTCCACAACCGACATTAACCGAAGCAGGGTACTACTAGCAATTCGCAATGACCTCTCATTTGTTGTCCACAGTGTACCCCAAGACTCTTCTGATGAGTACGTCGCGGCTACGGTGCAACACAAGGCCGTAAAATTCACCGTCATCAACGGCTACATACCTCCTCGAGCGCGATTCGACACCAATCGTCTGCATTCAATTCTTGCCAACACGCCATCACCTCATGTGCTGATGGGTGACTTCAATGCGCATCACCCGGCTTGGGGCAGCCGAAGCACATCATCTCGAGGAAACCGCCTTCTAAACGTTGCTACCAACGCTGGATTGCACGTCTTAAATACGGGTAGCGCCACATTTGTTCGTGGAAAAACATCGAGTGTCTTGGATGTGACGCTGCTATCTACATCCTTGCTGTTATCTGCGTCGTGGTTTGCTGACGTAGAAAGCTTTGGAAGTGACCATTTGCACACATATACAATCATCAAGGGAATCTGTGGAGGTCCACAAAAACTCGCCGTGCACGGCACAAATTGGCAGAAGTTCAGATATTTTTTGGAGGACAGCAGTACCACTCTTAACACGCACGAGAAGTTTGCTGACCCTGTTTCGAGCGCGAGAGCTGCATCTGAAAGACACTGTTTGCTCCCCCAGGAGGCATCAGCAGTAGACATCGAGTAAGAGCGACTTCGTACAATTCGCAGAAGAGCGGAGCGGCGAGCACGAAAAACAGCGTCTCCGGATGATATTCGACATGCTAGACGGGCGCAGAAACACGTCCAAAAACACATTCGCAAGCTCGCTAAACAGCGCTGGAGTCAGTTCTGCTCTCGACTGGATCCACGCAAACCACTCACGCGTATCTGGCAAACGTTTCGCGCTTTGAGAACTCCACCAAGCCCACTTCACCCGTTCTCAGCCGTGGCTCTACAGAAGGGCGTCAGTGAAGTGAACGTTGCTGAGAAATTCTGCACTAAAATCACCACTCCGGCCAGCAACGTGGTAATTTCGGAGGTGTCCCCGTTCTGCTACTCTACCGCGAACGCAACGCTGATGGATGAACCCTTCACCATCGAAGAGCTTACCACGGCGTTGGGAAATCTCAATTTGTCTTCCTCTCCTGGCGCTGATGGAATCACGTTATTAGCTTTACGCCACTTGGGTCCCAAGGCTCTCCAGCAGTTGCTGTCCCTCTACAACCAGTCCTGGCAGATCGGGCGTCTTGAGGCCTCCTGGAAGATTGCCCGGATCGTGGCGATTCTCAAACCAGGCAAACCGGCAACAGATATAGGCTCTTATCGGCCAATTGCACTACTAAGTTGTATTGGCAAGGTAATGGAGAAGATGGTGCTGGAACGGATTGTTTGGGACCTGGAGAATCGAGACATTTATCCATTGCAAATGTCTGGGTTCAGGAGAGGACGTAGCAGCGTAGACAACATCCTCTCCTTGGTGTCAGATATTACCCGGCAGAAATCAGCCGGAAACATCACTATTACTGTCTTCTTTGACATCAAAGCGGCATTCGACAGCGTCGCGCACGAAGCCATCCGAAGAGAGATGGCATGCATAGGGCTTCGAGGACGCATGTTCCAGTGGCTATGTGACTGCTTGCAAGACCGGTACGTCTACATGGCCACCAGTGATGGCGAAACGGCCAAACATCCCGTCACGCAAGGAGTTCCTCAAGGCGGCGTCTTGAGCCCGACGCTTTTTAGCATGTGTCTTATACGCCTCCCAACAGTCCTGCCCAAAGGTGTCAACATTTCACTTTACGCAGACGACATCTGTATCTGGGCTTCAGGCAGGAACCGTCGAAACATTCGCGCCACACTCCAGAAGGCAATTCTGAAGATGAGAAAATATCTCAGATGCTGCGGTCTCATATTTTCCCCGGAGAAGTGTGCTGCGATAGCATTCACGCGGCGCGATGTTTCACGTTATACGCTCACCGTAGAGGGCACTCCAATACCATATGTCAAGTCGTACAAGTTTCTCGGTGTCACGTTTGACCGCTCAATGTCATGGGCCCCACATATTCGGCGACTGAAGGAGCGGCTCCTGTGCTTTGTGCGCATTCTGCGTATGCTCGGTGGGAGTTCGTGGGGCTGCCCTATATCCTCACTCTTTTGCCTATATAAAGCCCTTTTTGTCGGCCTCTTGCGTTACAGCCTGCCGGCCCTACATCAGCTATCGCCTACAAGCCTGAAGGTAATAGACTCAGTGCTGGCAAAAGCTATGCGCACCTGCCTGGGTCTACCTAAATGCACATCGACGGTTGGAACCCTTTGCGAAGCTCGGTGCTTTTCCGCCACAGTGCTACAACGCCAAGAGGTGCTTCGAACGTCTTTGCGTCATTTGACTCGGTGTCATACGCATCCTTTGGCAGACCTCTCCACACAGTATGCAAGACACTTGCTTCCGGCGAATTCTCAACAGCCTCAAAAGTCGATAGTAGCCCCGTGGGTACTGGCACCATGGAAAATTTGCACGACTATACCCGGAATTGGCAAAAAGTCTGCCATGCCTGCGGCCGCGCTCAAGTTCTTCACACTCGAGTTTATTTCCAGCACTTACAAAGGCTACACACATGTTTATGCGGATGGCTCGGTTCGCCCGGGCTCATCCGCCATCGGCGTGTGGATCCCATCAGCCCGGTGCACTATCGAAAGAAAACTTAGCCATGAAACATCCTCGACTGCTACCGAGCTGGCAGCTGTGAGGGCTGCACTTCATTACATCAGCGGCCATCATGCCCAGCAATGGGTAATATTCCTCGACTCGCGCAGTGCCTTACAAGCGCTCCGAAAGCTTAACAACAACCGCAGTCAGCTTGTATGTGAAATTGCCGAAATTCACACAATGGCAGTGCGCGAAGGCCATGAAATCACTCTTCAGTGGGTACCTGGTCACTCGGACATACAAGGCAACATTAGATCCGACGCAGCCGCCAGCGCAGGCCACTTGCTGAGCAACACAACCCAGCTTCCTTTCTCCCGAGAGGACAGCAACGCCCTTATCTTCGCAAGTGGATGGGCTGCACAAAGGTCGGAGTGGCAGGACCCTCACCGCAGGTATCTGCCACTGCACGCTATTGACCCGCATTGTGACTTCCGATTTCCACGCGGCCTCAACAAGCGGTGTGAAGGAGTTCTGCATCGACTGCGCCTGAATGTGGCGTTTACTCGGAGTTTTAAGTTTAAGATTGGTTGGGAAGATTCCCCCCTGTGCCGGACTTGCGGTGTGCTGCGAGACTGTAAATCACTTGCTCTGCGTCTGCCCTCGATACGCTGCTCCGCGAAAAACTGCAGCGAGCTCCCTCTCTCGTGTACGTCATGGAGGCAGCCTCGAACTTTTTCATTTTCTTGGGCCTTGGGCCAATAGTGCTGACAGTACCTTAGGTACAAAAGTACTGCTCCAGTTCCTACGAGAGACTGAACTGGACAAATCTCTCTAGATCAGAGACAGAGCAAGTGTGTCACGATATCTTCTCTTTCGCACTGTGGCGTTCATCTATTTATTTTTCTTGTGTTGGTGTTGTTACTTTTTTTCCCGTCGTTTACTTTTCATTTTGTTTGAGCGTTTCCATTAACGATTTTCTTTTCAATTGTATTTTTTTTTGTCCGGACTCTGTTAGCAGCAATCTCTTGTTTTTCTTGTCCTTTTTTTTCATTTTTTTTAACGCTTCATGTTTGTCTTCTTCCTACTGTAACCCTGATGTCTGATATGCACCACTCATCAACGTAGTCACCCCCCATCTGGTGTAGCAAGCCTTGTCCCTCGCAGGGCTGACCTCACCAGTTCACATTAAAGAGCATTCTCTCTCTCTCTCTCCCTTTATTTATAATGCCATGTTACAAGCAAAGCTGTAAAGCAAGCATCTGTATACCTAAAATCTATACGGATCTTGAACTAATAGTTTATACTCATACAAGCTTGGGATACGAACAGAGAACTGAGTTGAGTAGGTAAATGTTAAGTATTTTGTCATTCTCGAATTCATGAGCATACACAAGTGGGAGATGAAAATTACAAAATGACACCATGTCGAAGTAGCGATGTTTTCTTTTTATTTGATATCCAAAATACAAATGTGAACACAAACGACTTATACTGAACTAACAAATACAAATATTAGCAGATTGCCCTTATGGAACACACAAATGAAAATCTTTTTTGTGCAAGAGCAAATAACGGCCTGTCAAGATAAAATTATTGTTTTCATTTATAGAATTTTCAGCAGCTTGCTGTTTACAAAACAGGGAGGAAACTCGTCCTTTTTCAGGCTACTGACTGTATAATGCCCAACGTTTGGCCTAAAACTGACGGGTATCTCATGTCCTTCATGTAATATAATACCAAACAAATAAAAAGTACATTCTCTGGGCTTCAATTATGGTCCAGGTACACCACTTCCGATGATGTAGATGGCCTTTGTAGAATCGCCCCAAGCAATCTTTGGGCCGGGAGCTGCTGCTTCTGGAATTTCGTCGCACTGGAATCGAAACAGCGTTGTAAACATCTCAAAAACGTTGAGTCACGGGTAGCAATTTGTTGTGTTTGCACTGCGTGAAGAAACGGCAGGTGAATAAGTGACCAGGTACAAAAGGGTGGCGTCATTTATCGGCGGTAAAACAGTATAGCCTGAAGGGGCGCAGCAGAAGTATTACCAACGCGTTAGCAGATATGCGAAAATATAAATCAGGTAAGTGCATCACTGTAGTTTAGGCAATTATTTTTTTCTTACTGCTTCTAGATTCAAACGCACTCCAAAAGGACGTTTTCTTCATATACATAGGAAGGCCAAGCGCTTTTTCAGTGCAAAGGTCTGCGAGAAAACGTCGCCATAATTTTATTTGACGGAGACACGTCAATGGCACGTCGAAAAGAAAGTCTGTTCGCTGTTACATGCGGAGGGTAATGTGCCCTAGTTTATTTTTATGAAACAATTGCCACCAATTGTATGGCGCAAAACATTTTATTAAAGATGGAACAAGATTGCTAGCAATATCTTTTACTAAAGCATAGGTAAACTGCGCGCACCGAGCAACAACCAGCTCATCTGTAACAACATTAAAATACACAACTTGGAGCGACCTCCACGCCGGTGACGCGCCGTGTTTGCGCTGCCAATGCTATCATGTTTCAGCAAACCGCGAGTTGACACTCCAGACAGACGACAGCTGTGGCGAACAGAACAAGATGGGTGCTGGTGTTACTCATAAATGTTGCTTTATGTAAACGCACCGTAATGAACTTTACAAATCGCCGCAGAATTCAGACTACTCAACGCGCCAGAAAAGTCACTAGCCGAAACGATGACGCGAAAACCTAGTTATAAAAAAACGTTACATAACTTTTTGCTACGCCTATCGAAAATGACAAGCAGTGGCCATGGAATATTGAAAAATACAAAATTCAAGCTGGGTTTTATGTGCCTTGACCTGGACAATGAAACGCATGGAAAAATGCAATTTCTTTACGACACCACGGTACTCTTTACGGAAACGGAAGTGCCTCACATGTGCAAGCGTTTTCATTTTTCGCCTGGATCCCAAAACGGCCGTCGCACAGGGAAACCAAAACATTTCGATAAAGCCCTTCAAATTTACCGTACGGCCCCGGGTATCGGAGAACGTTTTTGGCGCGGGCTTCTTACGACGACGAAAAAGGCATACTTTCATGGCCCTTACTAGTTGTCTGCAAACACCTATTTCTTACAGTCTGCGCCCCCCACCCCTCGGAAAAAAAAAAAAAACAAGAAGTCCAGTCACCTATCCTCTCGTGTTCAACCGGGCTATGCCCGCAATACACACACCAGCCGGATTGAAATGTCGTCGCTGTTCGGCTTGCGTGACCGGTGGCCCTGATATTCCCATCGCATTTGCAGTTGTTTCCACTGTTGCGCCAACCTCGAAGCACACATTCGATGTCAGCGGAAGCGATCGTGGTAAAGGAAGTGTGAACGCTCGGAACTAAGTATGAACTCTCTGTACCCCAACTTGCTCCGCGGTCAAATTCCTCGCACGTGCGCGATAGAGACAAATCACCCTACGACAACTCGCCGCGCGCGAATTTTTTCCACTCCCACTGCGCATGTGCGCGCGAGACATTTTTGAAGGTTTTTCGGCTTTCGTCGCGTCATCGGGCGCGCGTCGTCGGCCACCGCAAAAGGGGCGATTGTGTGAGGAGGAATACGCGCATGCGCCGCAAGCCACACATATCGCTCGGAGCTTCACGATTGCCCCCCTTTTTTATTTCATTTCTGGCGTCAGGCTGTCTGGTAATTTATAGCCGTGACACTGGCCGTTGGTGTAGCATATAAGCGTGATGCAACCACCTGAGGTTTTGTCATGGAAAAGAAGTCTGTCAGGGCCTCTTATATCACGGTATTGAGACTGCCCACCGCATATAACTAGGACGCCATCCGGGACGCGACTAAGAGTGTAGCAAACGCCGCGCAACTCACTTTATCGACGTCCGTCTGTGCACGACACACTGTGGACTGCTCCTTTAGCGTTTGTGTTTCATTCTAGTCTTTTGTAGAGCAGGAGGTCGCTTTAATAAACTTCGTTCAGAAAAGCTTTGCGTCGTTCTTGGCTACGTGGCAATATTCTGTTTCCTCCGTGTGCTGCACATCTCAGCGCAAAAATGTACGCTGGACCACGCTCTTTTGTCTGCCTTCGTGAATTGAAATTTTTTTGCGTGTGATAAAATCAGTTTTATTGTTCTTTTTTCCCTTCCTTTTTTTGCAAGGATTGCAAAGCGTAGAAGCGGAAAGACACACGGTGCAACATATATCTCTTCGTGTTTTGATCCTTCGTGTTTCTGCAGCGTTTTAAAGCAAAGCTTTCTACCGCTACCCCCCAAGGGTTCTTTCGCGACCGTTGGTGTCACCAGAAAACTCCAGCGAACAAACAAAAGAATTTACTGGCACCGCCGGGAATCGAACCTGGAACTAATAGACTAACAAAGCGAGAGCCCGTTGTCTTACCGATTCAGCTACGAGCCCACGCGAACACGGGAAGACAAATCGTGTACTCACCAAGCACATCTACGGGTTTACCCCCTGCCTTCTTGCTGATTGCCACGTGAAAGCGTCACACGACCACTCACGCCCGTCTAGCGGCCCTGTGCGCACCTTGCTCATGTGCTAAGAGTTACAAAAATTAAAGGAAGCTCACACCAATCCATGGAATCTCACTTTTAGTACGCCAATGTGCTAAAGCCTGTGGCCTCCAGTGTTCACGTAAAAACTCACAGCTCCTTGTCGTCCGCTCTCACGCCAAATCAAGGAATACATTCAAATACTCCTTGATGACCAGGCCGTAACTCCAAATCCCAGCATCAAGATCCTGAGCCTACATTTCCAGGCCAACACCAAGAGTGACGTGTCCTTGCAGCGCCTCAAAAACAGCATTTATCTAATCATGATCAGGCGAGTTGCCACCAAGAAGCGAGGCCTAAAAGAATCCGGTACCTTTCGATTATTTGAAGCTTTTGTTCTCTCGAGAGTTACTTACGATAAACCCCTATCTTCTTCTCGACGAGGAAGACTAAGATGTTTTTTATAATGATTAGAAAGGCGGTCGAGCAGGCCATTGGTCTTCTCATGAGTGCGTCCACACTGAGGCTGCTTAGCACGGGCTCCACAACACGGTGGAAGAGCTGATAGAAGGCCATCTTTCTAACCACAAGGTCCGACTCAGAACTGCGGTGGGTAACCGCATGCTTCACCAGATTGGCTGGGCAGCCCAGAATATCACTCAGCTTGACGTACTCCCAGACTCTTGGCGACTAAAACTAAATAAAGATGCTCCCTTTGCTTAGAAATATGAACCCCTCACATGACGAGAGTCAACGAAAATCACGGGCTCAAGCGCTAAACACCACCCTCGGTGGGGCTCATGCAGTTATCTATAGAGACGCCTCCAAACATCGAGGGCAGCAACACGCCATCATCGTGGCTACCTCCAGAACCAACCTCTTTGCGTGTACCTCGCTTAGGACCCAACAAATGACGGCAGCAGAAGAGGCCGCCATCACCTTGGCTCTTATTCAACCAGGGGTTCGGAGGGTAGTGCCCGATTCCCAGCAAGCCTGCTGGAATTACCAGTCGCGTTGGGTGTCCTGACCTGTACGGCGCGTGCTCAAAAACCCCTCCCCAAACGGTTCTATTCAGCTCATCTAGAACCCCCACACGCTTCAAAGGAGGGCAGTCACCCGCGTGTCACGTCCAGGGAGATAATCCAGCATTATCGCCTTCTGAGACAGACCGTACCTTCGCCTTACCCTGACCTTTCCAGAGAACAACAAACTACCCTACGGCTCATAAAATCCGGGCTCCTTTCCACAGCCTACGCGTCTTCACGTAATGTAAATTTTTCTCAGAAGTAGGAACACTCCGCCCCGTAATCGGGGTTTGCGACTTTAGCCCTGAGCACCCTCCTCTCTTTCCGTCAACTAGCCAACAAGAGCAATGGGAGATGCTGCTATCCAGGCCCTCTCTACCTACCCAGCTTCAGCGGGTGGACAGAACACAGGCCGCGCGGACTGCATATGGGCCCCACAGAAGAAGGAATCACTCCCCAAGGCTGCACTCTGGCCCCTTCAGAAATCTGAACAGAAGTATTTCTTCCTCCTCCTTCTCAGCCGCAAGTCTCGTCGCCTCCGTCCGCGGCGCCGCAGAGATGGAGAAGTCAGATCGTCTAACACCGGGTTGGAGCTTACTTTGATTTTATAAAAAAAGTTTCCACTCTCGCTACACCAATACAACTCAACCAAACACCGTTCATGCATCATGCATTAATTTAACCTTACCAAGAATATCTCTTTGAAGTAATAAATGGTGTGGTTAAGAGCATTTCACTTCTCTCTGGTTTTACTATTTGTAGAGCGATGTGAGTGATTTTAAGTGACGTCGCATGAGTAACCGTTATGGGTGCCGTTTACAGCTTTGCTTTCCAACCACATTCACGGGGTGGATTGGCGCGATTTTTTTTAGATGTTCTGAAGAATGTAGCAACTCATCGAAACGACAATACTATTGGGCTATCTATTTTAGCGTTCTGTGCATTCCAGAGCAATCAACGGATTCATTAATTGCGTAGTCTGAACGACGTGTGCTTGGTTTCTTTCAGTTTTTTTATTGTATTATCGATAGGCCCGCAGCAGTTCGTGACTACGGAGCTACCGTATGTGTGGTATTTACAACTTTTGGTTTAAGAAAAGAAGCAAAAGAGATGTTAAAAATTTGTAAACACGACGGCGCAGCGCTGGTGCCAGAGGACGCAGAAGCCGTTCGCGGCCGACGTCTACGGTAATTTACGTGGAAAAATAAAACCCCATTGAAGGCAGGGGATACACACAATGGCTGGACTATTCATCGCTAACTACTACGAAAAAAAAGCACACTAAATCAGCACGCAGACTCCAAAAGCAGCGAGCGTTTGCACGCCAAGAGCTGGCCAATATGCCGCACACGCGGCGGCTGGATGCCCTTCCTGCGGCGGTGGCACCTGTAGTGGCGCCCGCGGTCCCTATATGAAACGAACTCCGAAGTTTCGTGACCAGTAAAGCATTGAAGGACTCTGTACTCTGGCCATACTTATAGCAAGGCGGGTGACGGAGTGCAGAGTGTTCCGCCAGGTGCACGGTCATGGAGCATGCAATCCATTCCCTGGGGCTTTAAAAACGGCAAAGAGAAAGACCCAAGAGGCGAATGGTACCTTTATGCCAGTTAAGCTGGGTATCCCGTGTGCGCAGCGAAATAACCTTGTTCTGGTTCGTGCAGTTTCTGCCGTCAACACTGAAAAGTTCCGTTTAAAGCAAAGCTTTCTAGCTCTACCAGCCAACGGTTCTTTCGTGGCGTGCGGGACAACAAACTCCCAACGCGGCGGAGGCGGCAGCGGGTGGGGGCGGGGGCCGAGGGCGGATGGTTTCCCTCACGGAGCCCACTAAAGATGGCGCAGCGAATTTACCCAGCGTTCCCCACGCGGAAGTGCCTGCTAGCCGCGGTGGCGTCGGTGGTGCGGCTTTGTCGTCTGCTTTAGGGACGGTTGCTTTGGGCCTGTTTTGGTGCAGCTTCGCGTCCATTGCGCGGCTTGATTAACTCGTTCGACAGCACCTCCAAGGTAACCCGCACCTGGCGTAATTAAGTGGTCGTACGGCGAAGGATTGGTTTGCAGAGCGGGAATGCGTAATGTACAAACCACATACAGACATCTGGCCGCTAGAGAAACGCTACCTTCTGCGCACTCAGGGCCGGATTAACGGGGGGGGCTACGGAGGCTGCAGCCCCGGGCCCCCAGCTGTCAGGGGCCCCGATCGATCAGATGAAAAAAAAAATATCTTGAGTGTGCTCACTGCCGGCATTGAAAGCTGAATGTACGAGCTTCAACCCTACTTTCCCACCGAAGCTGACTAACTCTTGATAGGTGGGGAGGAGTGTGGGGCCCCTCACGTTATTGTTGACAACCTTTGAGGAGTCCAGTTCAATTTAATTTAGTTATTCCTACTACTCTTCCTTGTTTTCCCGAGGTTTATGAAAAGACGTCTTGGACTATAAGTCGTGGGTACAAGCTTGACCGGTCCTAAGAAGCCACTTAAAAAAGGCCCCGAGCTCGGCTCCAGTCATTTTCGGCACAGGTCGTTTCGGTAGTCATTTCGGTACACGGACATCTACAGTACGCGCACGTTTCGGCGCGCGCACGTTTCGGTATAAAAAAGGGTCAGGCATGCGAATGATGAAATAATGTCCGAAGAACATTGTAAATTGTTTAAGCCTGAGGAACGTTATATGTAATTATTCACAACTCAAGCACTGCCCTACGGGCTCATACACAGTTTCTGCCAAAATTTCAATGTATAGCGCTTGACAAGGAAGTTCATTGCGATGACGACCCGTTCAATTAAGCTATAGTGGATTTGTTGAATCACATCAACGTCATTGATATTTCTCGCTGAATGGTCAGCGTATGTACGGTTATTTAAATGTTCAAAGGTTGTGTAGGCCACTCGCGTGGTCGTTCGGCTTCAGCCCGCGCCTCTGTGCTGCAGCCTCTGCAGGCTGTCTGAGCAACAATCAGCGCGACTCCAGTCGTAGCGTAAGTCTCTAGGCGCCACTCCGTGTGGACGCAGACGCCGCCGGGCCAGCCGGACCCTAGCGGCTCCCTTCGAGCTGGGGAATCAGCAGGCCTAGGCGGTGTGAATAGCTCAGGCGTGGACGCCAAACAAAGCAACAACAACGTCTGTTTCCTTTCGGGATGACGAAAGCGGTGTCCACTTAAAAACGCATCGTGCGTGCGGCCCCTTCAATGCCGTCTTGAAAACGCACCCCTGCCGCGACTCGGGGACGGTGAGCTGTTTGTCCCCGTGGGTGCTTTTCGCTTTGGAATGAGCTGGCGGACTGCGCGGACCAAGGGGCGGCCCGCACATCTGGTCCCGCTTGAGCGCGGCGGCAGGAGGAGAGGAACCCCCGAAGGAGCGCGGGAAAACAGTGGATGCGGCAGACGTGTGGAGGACTCGAAAACGAGAGGTTCATTCATACTCGCCTCCGTTGTAGACCCCGAATCTAGACGAGAAGCTTCAGAGTGTTTCCACTGCCAGTTACGACCGAACAACGACCCGACCGATAGACAACGAACTACTGACTGCTGGAACTGTTGCGCGGCACCGACGGGAGCAGCAGCGCGGGAGTGAGCAGAGACATTCTATCCCTATTAACTGTTGTCTGATGCCATCTCTCGTGCTCACCTGTCACCCTCAAACCCAAAGGGGACCCGTAATGTGTGTAACGGCTTGCCGACTGACCATCACAGCTGCGCAACAGGAGTTCATCGCCGCTGAAAGCTCGACGGCCGTGCCCAAAACCCAATCACGAAGCGAACCACTCCCCAGCCCAAAAAGCGACAGTTTTCTGCTTATCGTCTTTGTGCTAATCGTGCTGCGATAGGAAGGTTGCGTTGCGCGACACGTCTGAGGCCTCCCCCCCCCCCAACCAACGTAAACGTTGCCCCAACCTCCTTCAAAGGCGGCGCGTGTTCTAAGCGCCGCGTGCTTTCTCGTCTGCGTGGTGTTACGAATCGGCCTACGCCACGTGTTTTCCCGCATCAGCCACCCCGTGTTTTCCGGCATCAGCTTCCACGTGCGAAGCCACGACGTTCGCCACACCCTTCAGGCACCTGCGCGTCGGTGAGTCACGCCTCGACATACCCGGCTCAGACGTTTCGCTATCGGCGCGATCAACCTTCGATAGCGCGACCCCGGCACCTTTCAAGGACACTCTCTCCCCTCTCTCGAACGCCACGTGGGGCGAACCCATGAATGACTCACGAACTATGGAAAGAGGGTGTGTGTGTCTGTGATGTTCGTGGCGTGTTACTCTTGGGGGTGTTTGACGTTTGTGGCTTTTGAGTATAAATAGAGGCAGCACAAACGTTGAAATTCATTCCTGTCTGAGCAGCGAATCCATGCGGTCGCTTTGCTCGTGTCCTGTATTGTAACCTGGCCCGTCAGGGCATTGCATGTTTTTTTGGCTTCGGCTCACCTCTCGCTATGAAGCAAACAGTTACGTTTGCCTATCAGCTCTGGACGTCTTCCCGGCTCTGCTCGCCCCCGCCCGGTCGCAACACTGGTTGGCAACGGTCGGATGACAACTTCGTGACACCTGGAGCCAGCGGTGCGAGACCCAACACCACGGACGTCAAGGCGGCTTCGGACTTCGCAGAATTCACGGCGGTCAAGGGTGAGTGCGGGACTTTTCTTCACTGAGTTTTACCAGGCTTCTGAGGATAGCTGGTAGGGCGTGTGTTTTTGGTCGCGTGGGTTATTCGCGCAAAACATTTTTCGGAGCAGTGGGAAAGCAGTACTCTAGACCGGCCATGAATTTGAAGGCGTTGAAAAAACCGCAGTTGTTGGAGCTTGCAAAAGAGTTGCGCTTGGATGTTACGGACGCGCTGAGAAAGCCAGAGCTGATACAGGCTATACTCGCTGTTGGGGCTGACGATGACGAGCTGTCTGAGTGCATTGAGGCGATCAATGACAGGGAGACCGCTAAACGTCAGGCTGCAGAGGCAGAGGCTGAGCGCCAGCGTGAGGAACGCGAGAGGCAGAAACAGGAACAACAGGAGGAAAGGAGACGAGAGCATGAGCTCCTACTCGATCGAGAAAACCTACAGCATGAGCTGGAAATGAAGTGTCTAGACGTCGAGGCGTCTCGACCTAGACGTCAGAGTGGCGGCAGCGTGCAGTCTGCGGCGACTGAGCGACCTACGTTGCGAATGTGTGACCTAATGCGACCCTACAAGGTAGGAGAAGACATCGGTCTTTTTTTGGTCAACTTCGAGCGTACGTGTGAGAGGGCCCAGTTTAGCCGAGACTCATGGCCACAAAAGCTGCTTACGCTTTTGCCAGGTGAGGCATCCGACGTGATGGCCCGCTTGCCAAAGGAGGAGGCGCAGGACTACCAAAAAGTCAAGTCGAGCTTCCTGCGTAAGTACAGGCTGTCAGCAGAAGGGTTTCGCCAGAAGTTCCGTGAAGC
This sequence comes from Haemaphysalis longicornis, assembly GCF_048455015.1. Taxonomy (NCBI): domain Eukaryota; kingdom Metazoa; phylum Arthropoda; class Arachnida; order Ixodida; family Ixodidae; genus Haemaphysalis; species Haemaphysalis longicornis. Next base: position 198,698,637 of record NW_027526203.1, on the reverse strand, counting down.
CGAGAAAGCTAGGGGCGAGTCGTACTCGGAGTTCGCCTACAAGCTGAGGGCAAATTTGGAGGAGTGGCTCAAAGAGGCAGAGGCTTTCGGAGAGCACGACAAAGTAGTTGAGTGCTTCGGTCTTGAGCAGTTTTACCGCCGTCTACCAGAGAACCTGAGACTCTGGGTGCAAGATAGGCCAGGGGTAAGTACTATGGATCAGGCAGCTCAGCTAGCCGACGAGTTCGTCGCACGTCGAGGTGCGCAGGGGCCGAAAGACGGCCACAAAGAGTTCAGGCCGAGGCCTGATAAGTCAGGGCCGAAAGGCAGAGCTCCCCAGGAAGACGGTGGAGCACGGAAAGTCGTTGTCGGGGATAGAGAAACTGGCCACGATAACGAAAAGAGAGCAGCAGACGCTGAGGAGCAGCGCAGAAAGAGAGCTTTTGAAGCGCGCAGACAGGCTGCGTGTTACTACTGCGGCGAGACTGGACATTTCGCCGCTAGTTGCAAAAAGGGAAAACTAGTCTTTCACGTACTAGATCCGGATGAGGATAGCAGGCAACGTTTAGAGCCCTACGTACGCGAACTAGCAGTTAACGGCAAACCGTGCCGAGTTCGCGATTCCGCAGCAACGATGGACGTGGTCCACCCGTCCTACGTCGAACCGCATCAATTCACGGGCGATTGCGCTTGGATAAAGCAGGCCGTAGAAGCACAAGGCGTGTGTCTTCCGATCGCCAGGATAATCATCGATGGTCCCTTCGGAAAGCTCGAAACCGGGGCCGCTGTTTCTCCCAGCCTTCCGGCGCAGTATCCGTATCTTTTCTCGAACAGGTCCGATCAGCTACTACGCGAAAGGGTACTCGTTTTCGGGGAAGGGATAGTGTTCGCGCTGACGCGCTCGAAGGCTCGCGAACTAGGAGCAAAGGTGGCGGTTGAAAGCAGGAAGGATTCGCGAAGAGAGGAGGTTGGGAAGCTTGCTGAGACTAGCACCGACGTTGCTTCCGAACGCGGCCAGTCTGCCTCCTTGAGGGTTCAGATCGCAGGTGTCGAGCAGCATCCAGCCGAGACAGATGATTCTCCGGCAGAGATTTTTGTAGCACCTAAGTCGGAAAGTTTAGAGCGGTTGCTGCGCGTCGATAGTAAAGCACTGGGCGCGGAGCAAAAAAAAAAGATCACACGCTGGAAAAGTTACTGGACAATGTAACTGAAGGGGTTGCGAAAAAGAACGTAAGGTTCCAGACGAGGGAGGAGATACTTTATCGCAAGTATCGAGACAGGAGAGGGGTGGAGTATGACCAATTAGTTGTCCCGCAGGTCTATCGTCACGATTTGTTGCGTCTCGCACACGGTAACTTGTGGTCAGGACACCTAGGCATACGAAAAACGAAAGACCGCCTATTGCAGGAGTACAGTCTCAACGGGAAAAATTGACACAAGTGATTCATGACTAGAGCGGAATGATCGTGGCAGGCGGCGCGATTGTCATTTAGCGCTCCTACAGCGACAGCGCAAGGCACATTCCATTTTCTTAAGAAGGGGTGGTCGGCGCTAAGCACTCCCACAAACTGCTTGCAACTTATGTCGTGTGTCCTTCTGATAAAAATTATTCGAACCACACCTGATTTTAAACTCTTGCTTTCCTGTGACGTAAGCACTGCCACCCACTGCTTTTGACAGTGCGTCGTCCAGAAAATATTTGCCGGTAAGGTAGCTGGCAGCTCTGGAAAAAAAAAAGAAATCATGTGCATAGGCATGTCTGTCGATAAGGAATGCACAAGCGTTTATGCAAGATGTGGGCTTTCGAATGGGCCGACAGCAGCATGGGCTGCTTTTTGCCAACCACCCCTTCTTGGAAAATGGAACGTGCTTGCCACTCTCGAACGTGCTTGCCACTCTGGGCAACGATTGCGCCACGTGTCGAGATTTTTCGGCTCCAGTCATGAATCACTTGTGCCAATCTTTTTCCGTTGAGACTGTACTACTGGCCAGGATGCTTTCGCGACGTCGAAAACTTTGTGCGCACTTGTGATGTGTGCCAGAGAGTGGGCAAGCCGGGAGACAAAACCAAAGCGCCCATGAAACTTGTGCCGGTTATCACGGAGCCCTTTCGCCGTCTTGTGATCGACACGGTTGGCCCACTGCCCGCGACGACCTCGGGCTACCGTCACATCTTGGCAGTGCTCTGCCCTGCTACTAAGTTCCCCGAGGCCGTACCCTTGAAGGAGTTGAGCTCAGTAGAAATTGTGAACGCCCTACTGTCAGTATTGGCGAGGGTCGGCTTCCCGGCGGAGATACAGTCAGACCAGGGCACAGTTTTTACGCGTGCACTAACGACGACGTTTCTCGAGAAGTGCGGAGTAAAACTCATTCATAGTTCCGTGTACCACCCTCAGTCGAACTCTGTCGAGAAGTTGCACTCAGCAATGAAGCGCGTTCTCAGAGCCATGTGCTACGAGCGAAAGGCTGACTGGGATCTGTGTTTACCGGCCGTGATGTTTGCTTTGAGAACGGCTCCTCACGAGACGACCGGGTTCACGCCAGCGGAACTTGTTTACGGACGGTCGTTACGTTCCCCCCTCCGCATCCTCCGGGAATCGTGGGAAGGTAGGGGCGAAGACCCAATGGTTGTAGAATACGTACTCTCGCTAATGGACCGCTTGCACAGGGCACAGCAGCTAGCGGGCACCGCAATGAGCACAGCCCAGAAAAAGTCAAAACCCTACTACGACAAAGGAGCCAGGGCACGTCAGTTTGAGGTTGGAGACCAGGTAATGATTTTGCGGCCATCTCAACGCCACAAACTAGAGGTTCAGTGGGAAGGCCCGCCAAAAATCCTTCAAAAATTGTCGGAAACGAACTACGTTGTGAGCGTACCTGGAAAGCGCAAGCTCCAGCAAGTATACCACAGCAACCTACTAAAGCCCTACAGGCAGCGGGAAGCGGTGGTGCTGATGCTAGTTAACATACCCGAGGAGATTCCCCCCCATATTCCAGAATTGGGGCCGCTTACCCATGACAGCACGAGTAGCCTCGTTAACGACCTAGTAACGAAGGCGGAGCTAGAGCCTGACCAAAAACGCGAGTTGGGGGCACTGTTAGAAGAGTTCTCGGACCGGTTTTCGGATAAGCCCGGCAGAACTTCCCTCTTAACGCATGACATCGAGCTTACGTCTTCCCAGCCCGTACGTTCAAAAGCGTATCGAGTGTCGCCGCGACAGCGCGAAATTCTGGAAACTGAAATCTAAAAAATGTTGGCTCTGGATGTGATAGAGGCTTGCGAAAGCGACTATACTTCACCCCTGATACTGGTTGAAGTTCCTGGCAAGGATCCACGACCATGTGTAGACTATAGGAAGTTAAACCTTATCACCAGAGACCAAACCTACCCGATACCGAACATAGAAGAACGTATCGAGAAAGTAAGCAGCGCTTGCTTCATTTCCACTTTTGACTTGGTGCGGGGATACTGGCAGGTTCCGCTGACGAAGGAAGCTAGCCGGTACGCGGCGTTTATTTCACCCATGGGCACCTTCCGACCACAGGTTTTGAGTTTTGGGCTGAAAAACGCGCCATACTGTTTTTCAAGTCTCATGGACAAAGTGTTACGGGGGTTCGACGACTTTGCGTTGCCCTATTTAGACGACGTGGCTATCTATTCCGCCTCGTGGCCAGAGCATCTGGAACACCTGCGCTCCGTGCTTTCACGTTTGCGTGAAGCTGGCTTAACAATCAAGGCACCTAAATGTCAAATGGCACGCGCGGAAGTTACTTACCTTGGTCACGTTATAGGTAGGGGTCATCGCCGACATTCTGAAGTTAAGGTAGCGGCAATCCGAGACTTCCCGCAGCCCCGAACCAAGACAGACATTAGGTCGTTCTTGGGAATCACAGGTTACTATCAGAGGTACATTCCGAGGTACTCTGAGCTGGCTAGCCTTCTAACCGACGCGCTTCGGAAAAACGAACCGCTAACAGTCGCGTGGGACGAAACAAAAGAGCAGGCGTTCGCCGACCTGAAAAATGCTCTAACTAGCCACCCTGTACTGAACTCGCCATGGGCGTCCGGAAGGGGGGGCAAGGGGGGGCAACTGCCCCTCCCTGGAGATTCGGGTACTTTTATGCACTACAAAAAAGCTTCACAGCTTGGTTGGCCCATAATAAAAATAACTTTGCCCTGAAGGATGGAAGAGAGGAGAGAACGACACCGACGTTCCCTCCTTTGTCTTGTCCTTTAGCGCAAACTTTTTTCAATTATGTACGCGAACCAACTAGCCCAACAATCCACGCTACTCAAATGATTAGCACACTCAGGTCCTGCGTGTCCGTATGGAACGCCCTTCAGGACTGCGGTCAACATTGCACTTTAGGCACTGACTAACATTGCCGGTCATATGACGGCAGTGAAACAGACTGCCTGTGCTCGCTATTGAAGATAGCGAACAATTCTGAAAGGTTTAAAATTTTTTTCTTGTTTTTTTTTTCTAAACTTTAGATTTATGCAGTCTTACCACAAGAACTTCAGTTTTCGGACAAATTTGCAGCTATCGTCACCGCTACACTTATTAGGAAGAGTGTAACATCCTCCCGTGCCATCTCATCACCTAGTACACCATTTCCTTCGAAATAGCGAAATGTCGGCACCACCCAAGCCCCGATACAAAACCTATAAATCAGCCCCTCAAAACGCTTGTATGCCTGTATACTGCATTGAAAGTCAGGGAGGCCAGTAGTATCTTTATGGTGTGAGCTATTTCAACAGACTTCATCACAGATGTCATCTCGCAATTTGCCCAGAAAAACCCGAGGCCTCTGCAGCTGCTATTCAAGGAAGATTGACGGAGTGCAGTTTTGTGTATGTGAACGTATTGTGCTGTGTGCAATTGGCGTGAGTCGAGAGCCCTCCCGCAGCGAGACTGACCACTCTCCTTTACAAAGTGACAGTAACTTTTCGCATTTTCTTTATTCACTTTATTTCTTTGTTCGGTAGTAAAATCCAATGTATCTTCCCCAAGTCTGGTTCTAATTCGCTGTTTGTAATTTTTGTAACCACAAATAACGCCTTTTTGGTGCTATCCAACCGTACCCCCCCGCTGATGGATGCCCCCCCTTGCAAAAAGTTCTGCGGACGCCCTTAGAACTCGCCAGACTACTCAGCGCCCTTCGTGGTCCAGTGTGATGCTAGTGACCGTGGGAGGGGGGTTGTGTTGTGTCAGAAAGCTGACGACAATGAGGAACACCCAGTCTTGTACGCAAGTCGTAAGCTGACGATTCGCGAAGAAGCGTACAGCACCTCCGAAAAGGAGTGTGCGTGTCTCGTCTGGGCGGTGCAAAAACTGGCCTGTTACCTCGCCGGCTCGAAGTTTATAGTAGAGACCGACCACTGGCTGCTCACGTGGCTGCACACGATGTCCTCAAAGAACGGTCGCCTCCTACGCTGGAGTCTGGCTCTGCAGCAGTATACGTTTGAAGTGCGGTACAAAAAGGGGAAACTGAATGGCAATGCTCATGGCTTAAGTCGGAGTCCTTAAGGCAAGATGTGGCCTGTTGACGCCTGACTTTCTCAAATTTCTTTGTTTTTCCTGAAGCAGGTTTCGCCCTTTACGATTACGTTTTTTTTTTTGTGTGTGGGACATTTCCAATCCCGCGAAATGTCACCTTTCAAGTTTGTGTACTTTTCTAAAGTAGTGCTGGGCTAAAATATAACTAGTTTAGTTAGTTATTAGCGTATTTTTTCGCAACTAAAAGCCTGGTAGATCTTCAGTGTGGATTTGTCTTCGCACTTGCCGGCGATGCGGTTGTGTCTTGCTGTGTTGTTCTGTTGCTTGCCTGACCAATCCAGAGACGTTCTTGGGGAGCCACTTCTCGTCCAGTGATCGGCCCTGTGAAGCTCCAGCACGGTGTCGTACAGCCCAGGCCTGGAGTCGAGCGTCTGCTGAGCACTTCACTTCGAAAGCATCCCTCCGGACAACGGTTGAAGACCCTTATCCATCGGGATCTCGGACCCCCGGCGGAGTAGCTGTTACGAATCGGCCAACGCCACGTGTTTTCCCGCATCAGCCGCCACGTGTTTTCCGGCATCAGCTTCCACGTGCGAAGCCACGACGTTCGCCACACCCTTCAGGCACCTGCGCGTCGGTGAGTCACGCCTCGACATACCCGGCTCAGACGTTTCGCTATCGGCGCGATCAACCTTCGATAGCGCGACCCCGGCACCTTTCAATGACACTGTCTCCCATATCTCGGACGCCACGTGGGGCGAACCCATGAATGACTCACGAACTATGGAAAGAGCGTGTGTGTGTCTGTGATGTTCGTGGCGTGTCACTCTTGGGGGTGTTTGACGTTTGTGGCTTTTGAGTATAAATAGAGGCAGCACAAACGTTGAAATTCATTCCTGTCTGAGCAGCGAATCCATGCGGTCGCTCTGCTCGTGACCTGTATTGTAACCTCGCCCGTCAGGGCATTGTATGTTTTTTTGGCTTCGGCTCACCTCTCGCTATGAAGTAAACAGTTACGTTATCCTACTGCTCTGGACTTATTCACGGCTGCAACAGCGGCTGGCCGCTGTTGCACGCTACCCATACACGCTACCCATCGTATGTTGGAGGCCACGGAGAACGGATCGGGTGCCCCCGCCCGGTCGCAACAGTGGGTAACCTACAGTACTTTCGCCCGTAAGCCGTGGCGGCTGTGTGGCAGATGTCTGTGAGTGACAGCTGCCTACGCGGACTTTGAGCCCTCCCGTATATGCAGGTGGAGAACTTTACAACAGAAGTAAAACCTTACAGGCTTAATAAAATATGCTTCTTGTAAGAAGATACTCTTCTGTACCATGGCGTGTGCAGGCCGACACGACGGTTCGAATAAATGTGAATCGGTGATGCACTGGCAATCAAACCATACTAACTTTTACGCCTTATAAAATCGGTTCTGTAATACTAGACGTCAAGCCAAGAAATTAGTTTCCGGAAAGCGTAAAATTATGTATAATTTACCACTGATCAGAGAGCATACCATGGGCTTCGAAAATTTTCGCATATTAAAGCGACATCATTATCATCATCATAATCATCATCATCATTAGGGCCCCAAGGACGCAGTAGCCCCGGGCCCCAAACTTTCCTAATCCGGCACTGTGCGCACTGCTTGCCACGAATGAGACTCCGTTTTCTAAATTGGCGAATACAAATTCGGTTACGATTTAAGAGGTATTACAAAAGGCGAAAGTAGCAACTGGTTCTGATAAATAGCGATTATAAAAGTTCCCCCAGCTTTCTCTCAATCCTTAAACTTGCTAGACTAACTAGTGTAAATCGGTATAAATTGGAATCACTATAAGCTCACATGCCGAATCGTTTCGGTGTCTGCGCTTGTGTCGCGGGGTGGTGTAGCCCCAAGCTAGCACATCAGGATGGCTAGGTTCCGCTGTCTCACCCTTCGAAAGACGCTCCTCTCTATTTTCTTTCTCCTGACTCACGGCCGGGCTACAGCGGCGGCGTCCGCCGCTCTAGCCCGGCCGTGGCCGACGCTGCTGCTGCGTTCGGGACACCGCCCCCGGGAATTCCAGGTAACGGCTGGCAGAATCTCTGGCTTCATTCTTTGTAGAGCTACGAGTGCTGGCAGAATTACTGGCTTCATTCTTTGTAGCGCCACGAGTGCGAATTCAACTGGCGTCGCATGAGCAATTGTGGGTGTCGTTTAAAGCTTTGCCTTCGAACCACCTTCACCGGGTGGACTGGAGTCAATTTTTTTACAAGGTACACTTATAATTGTAGCTGAGAGGGGGAAAGTTAGAGTCCAAATAGGTGAATTACAACGAATTGAAATGAATTATAAATCTTCCCTTACCTAACCTATTCCTAATCTACCTTTGCGCCTTAATTTACCCTAGCCCTAGAGCTATCCCCAAGCGAACCGTAAATTTAACTTAACCGAACCATAAATCACATGTTACATGTTCTTACCCGATCTCAAAACGCTGACATTGCAAGGTTCACAGTATGCGCAAGGATTCCCTACTTCGCGGTGCTGTGCGGTACCTCACAACGAAAAACGGACCCGTGTATCCCCTCGAGTCATCTACATGAGGGCGGAATGGCCCTGAAACTTTTTAAAGGATCCTGCAACGCTTTTTTGCAGGTACTTTTCGGGTGCTACAACTGTTCTTTGTGTCGTTCAGATATAGACGTAAAAAATACAGGAAGCTCACTCTAAAGCGTAAGACGTGAAGGTAGCGAAGCTGTACGCAACCTTCACGACAATCACGATGGTTTAAGTCCATGATGGCAGCCGATTTGCTTCTTCTTCGCTGCCGCAACGACCTTTACTCCATCATTGTTGCTATAAGTACGAGCTTTCATTTTTTTTTTTTTTTTTGGTAGTGATAATCGTTAGACATCGCTTTGGAAGGGCGTACGCTATAACGTGTCCATCTCGTTCCGAGCAAGTTTTGCCACGATTACAATAAACGCTGGAGATTTCTTTTTTTTTTTTTTTTTTGCCAATCTTGGCCAATCTCCCGAAGTGGATATGCTTGGCTTGACAAACGTCCGCAGGAGATGCTGGACGGTCGACGCGAGGAACGCACACACGAGCACAAGGCATTTTCTTAGTTTTGTTAACTGCCGGGCGGCCGCCGCGAGGCACGCACTCACGTGCGGGCGCTCGGCAATTTCTAGGTATTTTTAATTGCGGATGCGAAAAATTACGATTCGCTAAACAGCTTCGCTGTTCAAAGAATTTTCAGGATTGCTGCGGAAATAAGGAAGATTCAATTTTTAAGTTTTAAATACGAGCAAATTGAACGTTGCTCTCTCTCTCGAAAACCGGAGGGCTGCTGCGCTTCCAACTCTCCCCGATGACGTCGCATCCCGGGACCAATGAGGGTAGCGAAAACTGCCACGTTCCGCGCCATGAAAGTACCGTTGGCTGGTAGAGGTAGAAAGCTGTGCTTTAAAAAAGCGTATCGATGGAAACTGCAACAGGGTTTGAAGTTGGGCAAGTTGGTACATCATTTAACGAAACAGCGCGATGCACGGGACAAAAGGAAGCAAAGACGACACAGGCGCTGACTAACAACTGTTTATTTGAAAACAAAGAACGGAACATACAGGCGAAATGTTATCAAAGAGTAGCCGCGCGCATGATCAGTGAACGAATTAGGTTATTTGCAAACAGAGGGAATTGTACATTCAATGGAAGACGCTATCATGACAAGTATGATGTTTCTTTTTCCAGGAGTGCTACTGAAGGGGTGCTTACACACGAGGTTCCCCTCTTGCGTATCGCAAACGCTTCACAGATTTCGCGCGTGCGCTGGCCCTTGTATCTTCGTAAGATACTGCATTGTACATTGTGCATTGAACTGTGGTGTAGTACATCGGCAAGCCTTGACGTAATGAGCAAGCCTGCTGCCCGTGCCGGTCTTCATTGTGTTGGCATGCTCCCTTAACCTGTCGTTGATGCAACGCCCGGTTTGTCCGACGTACGACTTGCCACAGGGCACCAAGGGGATCTCGTAGACCACTGCTTCCTGGCATTCGACATAGGGCTTGGTGTGATTTACCTGGCATCCTTTCTCCGCTGCTTGCTCAATATTCACTCTTCTGCAGAGCCCACCCAGCTTGTTGGGGGCAGAGAACAGAAGCTGCACACCCGACCGTCCCACTATCTTTTTGAGCTTGTGGCTCACACCATGAATGTATGGAATCAGCTTCTCAGATTAGCTTCTCAGCAGCATAGCCAGCAAACTTTTGAGCGACATGAGGAAGACAGATTGATTGATTATGAGGTTTACCGTGCCGATGCAGCGCAGGCGATGAGGCGCGCCGTAGTGGACGGCTACGGATTAATTTTGACCACCTGGGGATCTTTAACGCTCGCCGAAATGTCGTACATACGGGAGTTTTTGCTTTTCGCCTCCATCAGAAAACCGGCCGCCGCGGCCGGGAGTCGAACCCGCGACCTCGTGCTCAGCAGCGCAAGGCATGAGGAAGACTGCCCCACCGGAAACACCCCAAGAAAAAAGCGGTAATACCATACATTCATGGTGTGAGCCACAAGCTCAAAAAGATAGTGGGACGGTCGGGTGTGCAGCTGCTGTTCTCTGCCCCCAACGATCTGGGCGGGCTCTGCAGAAGAGTGAATATTGAGCAAGCAGCGGAGAAAGGATGCCAGGTAAATCACACCAAGCCCTATGTCGAATGCCAGGAAGCAGTGGTCTACGGGCAAGTCGTACGTCGGACAAACCGGGCGTTGCATCAACGACATGTTAAGGGAGCAATGCAACACAATGAAGACCGGCACGGGCAGCAGGCTTGCTCATTACGTCAAGGCTTGCCGATGTACTACACCACAGTTCAATGCACAATGTACAATGCAGTATCTTACGAAGATACAAGGGTCAGCGCACGCGCGAAATCTGTGAAGCGTTTGCGATACGCAAGAGGGGAACCTCGTGTGTAAGCACCCCTTCAGTAACACTCCTGGAAAAAGAAACATCATACTTGTCATGATAGCGTCTTCCATTGAATGTGCCATTCCCTCTGTTTGCAAATAACCTAATTCGTTCACTGATCATGCGAACGGCTACTCTTTGATAACATTTTGCCTATATGTTCCGTTCTTTGTTTTAAATGAACAGTTTATAGTCAGCGCTTGTGTCGTCTTTTCTTCCCTTTGCCCCGTGCATCGCGCTGTTTTGTTAAAAGTATCGATGGAAAGCTACAGTGCTCCTAACGTCGCTCAACGGGTTGTGAAGTTGCAGTATTCTTTGTTTATTAACCGTAATACCAGAGAAGGACTCCGGTAATACTAAGCCCTTCTGTGCTACCCGTAGAGGCTCGTTGATCTCAATTTCTGTTTGTGCGTGGTCTCGTATCATACGGCAGAAGAAAAAACAAAGCCCTTTGCACACACATGACAGGGCTGTATGAAGAGCATTCTCGCTACACTCTCCTCGCGACGAGGGTGTACTACAGGGGAGAGCTCGGGAATATTGTGAAGCGACGCGTAAAAACGAGTTGCAAGCGATCGCTATCGTGGCGGCGCTACCGTAAAGAACCCCACCTTTCACCGTTCCCAGGATTTCGACAACAGTCGAAAAAAAGGCAGCCAAGGCAGATACGACGACTAGGTAGGGATGAACACACGTACGTGGGACTTACCGTGCACAAAGCGCCTGCCCCCCCTCTTCTGCGTTCAGAAGGAAGGGGCGCGCGCAGTTCACCTGTATAATCCGCAGGCGTTACACGCCAGGGTGGGCAGTAAACGGTTCGGAATGCCTCCGCGCAAGGATCCATCCATCATTACGGCGTGCAGCCAGCCACGACGCCTGCCTCCGACTGGCTGAGGCATCCGCCCCTCCACCTTCCCCACTCCCCTGCCCTCTTATCTTCTGCGGCGGAAGGGAGAAAAGAATGGACGAGCTCCTTTCGCACGCGGATTCGAGCCTGCCCTTGCCCCGCAGTGGTGCGCGCTACACTGGAACCACCGCGGATTTGCTGCTGCGGTCGGAACGGCACCTAGAAACGGCACCTAGGAATTCTACGTGACCGTTTGGCGAAGCATGCTTTCTCAAGGATATCAGTTCAAAAATTTGCAGAATATTTGAATTCAGAAGGAACGGAAGATTATCACGTGCGGACTACATAAAGACCGGCTGCTTTACCTCGTGCTCCCGGTTGATACACGGGCTAAGCAAGCCCGGAAGGAATGTATACATGCGGGTGTGCGTGTGCGTGTTTAGCAAGGCGCATGAGTTGGAACTTGTGAGGAGGAGGAGGAGGAGAAACTTTATCCAATCCGTTGTGATGGAGGTTATTCCGGACCATTGAGGAAGTAAAATTATTTTCTTGCGAGCTACGAAAAAATCAGTAAATGCATATTTTGTTCGTAATTTTCGAACTCAAACAAAATGTTTACCGCTCGCATTCTGAAATGCTTACCCTTAAAGATCCCCAGGTGGCTGAAGGTAATCCGGAGCCCTCCGCTACAGCGCGCCTCATGGAGCAGGTGTAGCTTCGGCGCGTTAAACCTCTAAAATTTGGAAAACGTGATGAAACTCAAATGTTTACAGCTGGCATTCTTACCTTCGCCATGTTCAAATTTTTACAAGAGTCGTGCGACAATAAGGTCATGATCTGGGTTGTTTTTTTTTAATAAAACCATAGACACAGGTCAAGCGTACAGAGAACACTATTTGCACATGGAAGAATGAAACTGCACCTGTGTAAGCCATGCGTCCGACGGTGCCATCTGTACGACAGCACGCGATTAATGCACCGGCGAATGACCGGGCCGAGCATTCAATTTTAATGAAAAAGGATATATGCGCAGGTACATTTCGAAATGTAAAACTCCATTAACGCCTTCCGGGTTGTCCCTCGCACATGCACTTTTTTTATCAAATAATATGTTGGGCTTCGTCATTCGCCGAATTTGCCCATTTGGTCGCTCCAATTGGTCATTCTGCAGCGCTGTGATGCAGGTGACCTTCTGTGACTTCGTAAATGTAAGATTCGAACGTTTTTGTCTGGTGCCAAGGGGTAGTTATACGCAGCACCGAACCATTGAAGGACACGGAGCATGGTAGGTTGTCAAATACCTTCATAAATAGGCTACGAAAGGAGTCATACGTGGCTTCCAGAGCAACCGAGGAAACCATAATACAGCTGCATGCTAGATTGGAGGCACTACCTTGCGTGGTGGCCATTAAAAAGTCACAGTTTCGAGTTCTCAAAGTTCCGGTTGCTGGATCTCACAATTTTGAATTTTCGTTTCGTTCATTCGCGCCCTTATTCCGCTAAAACGTTTTGTGCAGGCAAGCTTACTTACTATCTGGATATTAATTTCTTCCTTTTTACTGCAAAGCAGTATATGTCTAACCCCCCCCCCCCCCCTCCCCCAGTTTTCATTCCGGTGTCATCGATTTACTCGGCGCCGCTCCGGGGCTCCTCCTCACCACCGCTGACACCACTTTCACAGCTATTTTCCCCTCGCCTCCACCGATGCCCCTTTGGCAAGTTGCACAGTCGGCAGCTAACGGCGGTAGTACGGTTATCAGATGATTGCGAAAAATGAACAGAAGTACGGATGGGCGTAAAAAAATGCACTGACGATTACTACACTCCCTAACGCGAAATTGTGCGCAGTGCGAGCTGCAGTCTTCTGGGTCACGGCGCATTTCTGCTTTGTCTCAGGAAGTCTTCGCGTGATCAGCGAACGTACGGCGGCGTGCGCTACTTTGCTGCTACCTGGCAGTGCGCCGCCGCCGCCGCCGGCCAGCATGTTGCAATGTTGCAAATTGTGTTCGAACCTCCCGCGCAAATATCACGTGGTTCGGATTAGCCCGGCACAAGGGAGCATCGAGCATGTGGTTTCATATCGTGTTTGCACCTCCCGCGCAAGTTTCACGTGGTTTGGATTAGCGGAGAATGGAAAAACGTCAGGGGAAAGTGTCAGGGGGAGGGCGCTCCTTGGTAGCGACACATGAAACATGTGCGAGGGTAAGGCAGTGAGAGAGATGATGCCGTAGCTGCACGTGTCGTACTCCACTTCACCATTCACAAGATGTTCCTCTCCGTTTTCTTTCTTTCGTCGCTGCCGCGTTCGCTCACTGGGTTACGTGGATATAAACAGACGCCACTTCCGCGAAGCCCAGGTAACGGCTGCCAAAGGGCTGCCCCCTAAAACGACCGAACCCCGCCGTCGCCGTTTCCACTCAAATCCCCTTCGCCAAGTAGCTGCGGATCTCTCCACGTAGAAGAGAAACTTCACCAGTTGGAACGCCGGCTTGTGCCCATATTTCTTTTTCAGCTTGGAAGGCCTTCCGAGCGACATTTTTGCCGGTGTCATTCCCGCCGAAGTATGCGCCATCACCGGTTGCCGGTTTATGCGTGCTCCTGTTTGCGGGTAGAAAAGGGGGACGTGCACGCACAGCTAGGCTTCATGCCGCTACCCATGAAATGCCGGTTGGGCTGGTGGGAGATTTAGATGTCGAAACTGCATGGCTCAATGCGGTTAGTCGGCTGTTTTCCTCAATCGAGTGGCTCGGGTGCAGGTTGCTGTGTGACACAGACAGCTTACACACACAGTAAGATGCGTACGAGGGGGAACGAAGACGAACAGCCACATGTTTGAACGGGAGGAAAGAGCTCAAGGGCTTCGAGGTTTAAAATCTTTATGGGACAGACGCATGCCGTTCTTTTGAAGGAAGATCAAGAATTTAAGCGTTGGCCTGAACACAAGCTCGAATGGGTGCAAAAACAACGGAAAGCTGCTGGTACCGCCGTTACCGCCTCAAGTTCAGCTCGTCGAGTAGCGGCGAATCGCTCCGGATGAAGAGCAAACAGAAAGGAAATATCCCCTGAAAACCCTCAGAGGGCTTTCAGGGGACATTTTCGATGGCGTCTGTCACTTCTAAGCACGCGCACATGACGAGTTGCCGATTTATGCGTCCGCAGGTTTGTAGTGGAGAATAGTGGTAGGGAGGAGTGGGAGAGGCGTGCACGCGCAGCTATAGGGTTCATGCCCTTACTGATGGATGGCGTTTCCGTTGTGCTGGTGCGAAGTTCAAAATGCGGACGTTTAAACGGCCCAATGGGACCTGTCCGGAGTCCTTAGTGTTAGAGCGGATTGGATTTGTCTGTTAGGCTGTGTTCAGATTACCGATGTAAAACCCGTATCGTGATCTATGGACGTAAAAAGATGCCATGTCACACAGTTCGGTTGGCTGAGACATGAAATGACGTAATTCTTTAAAGGAGCCATGAGGACAGAATACAAGTTTGTTTAATTGGAAAGATTTCGACCCCTTCCCCGGAACATGACGCCAGGCAAGGACGACGAGAGGCGAACCGCGCGGGCAAAAGCAATGGCCCGGAAGCTGGAAGAGAACCCCAGGGTCCTCTACGCGGACGCCTCGCTCCGAAAACACAGCGACCGTGCAGCGGCGGTAGTTACGTCCAGAGACCGGCTGATCGTCAGCGCGTCCCTGAAGACAACAGACCCCGCAGTTGCCGAGGAAGTGGCCGTGGCCCTGGCACTCGCACAGCCATGCGTGCACACCGTGGTCACCGACTCAATGACAGCGTACGGAAGCTTCCGCAGGGGGGTAATCTCTTCCGCGGCCCGAGCCATTCTGTCCAAGTGCAAGCCACCGGGAAGACCCATAGAGCTCGTGTGGGTCCCGGCTCACTCGCGGGTAGCAGGCAACACCATCGCCGACTACCATGCCCGAGAAATGTCAATCCGGGCCGAGAACGAGCCGGAAGAGCTACCGCACCCGGTTACCAGCTTTCGGGACATTACCCGGATGTACCGAGAGGAGAGGCGCAGACTGCCGGAACCGCACCCCAAACTGACAGAAAAGCGGCCGCCGCGGCCGGGAATCGAACCCGCGACCTCGTGCTCAGCACCGCAACGCCTTAGCCACTGAGCCACCGCGGCGGGTAAACGTCCGCATTTTAAACCTCGCACCAGCACAGCTGAAATGCTATCCATCAGTAAGGGCATGAACCCTATAGCTGCGCGTGCACGCCTCTCCCCCTCCTCCCTACCACTATTCTCCACTACAAACCTGCGCACGCATAAATCGGCAACTCGTCATGTGCGCGTGCTTAGAAGTGACAGACGCCATCGAAAATGTCCCCTGAAAGCCCTCTGAGGGTTTTCAGGGGATATTTCCTTTCTGTTTGCTCTTCATCCGGAGCGATTCGCCGCTACTCGACGAACTGAACTTGAGGCGGTAACGGCGGTACCAGCAGCTTTCCGTTGTTTTTGCACCCATTCGAGCTTGTGTTCAGGCCAACGCTTAAATTCTTGATCTTCCTTCAAAAGAACGGCATGCGTCTGTCCCATAAAGATTTTAAACCTCGAAGCCCTTGAGCTCTTTCCTCCCGTTCAAACATGTGGCTGTTCGTCTTCGTTCCCCCTCGTACGCATCTTACTGTGTGTGTAAGCTGTCTGTGTCACACAGCAACCTGCACCCGAGCCACTGGATTGAGGAGGACAGCCGACTAACCGCATTGAGCCATGCAGTTTCGACATCTAATTCTCCCACCAGCCCAACCGGCATTTCATGGGTAGCGGCATGAAGCCTAGCTGTGCGTGCACGTCCCCCTTTTCTACCCGCAAACAGTGCACGCATAAACCGGCAACCGGTGATGGCGCATACTTCGGGGGGAATGACACCGGCAAAAATGTCGCTCGGAAGGCCTTCCAAGCTGAAAAAGAAATATGGGCACAAGCCGGCCTTCCAACTGGGGAAGTTTCTCTTCTACGTGGAGAGATCCGCAGCTACTTGGCGAAGGGGATTTGAGTGGAAACGGCGACGGCGGGGTTCGGTCGTTTTAGGGGGCAGCCCTTTGGCAGCCGTTACCTGGGCTTCGCGGGAGTGGCGTCTGTTTATATCCACGTAACCCAGTGAGCGAACGCGGCAGCGACGAAAGAAAGAAAACGGAGAGGAACATCTTGTGAATGGTGAAGTGGAGTACGACACGTGCAGCTACGGCATCATCTCTCTCACTGCCTTACCCTCGCACATGTTTCATGTGTCGCTACCAAGGAGCGCCCTCCCCCTGACACTTTCCCCTGACGTTTTTCCATTCTCCGCTAATCCAAACCACGTGAAACTTGCGCGGGAGGTGCAAACACGATATGAAACCACATGCTCGATGCTCCCTTGTGCCGGGCTAATCCGAACCACGTGATATTTGCGCGGGAGGTTCGAACACAATTTGCAACATGCTGGCCGGCGGCGGCGGCGCACTGCCAGGTAGCAGCAAAGTAACGCACGCCGCTGTACGTTCGCTGATCACGCGAAGACTTCCTGAGACAAAGCAGAAATGCGCCGTGACCCAGAAGACTGCAGCTCGCACTGCGCACAATTTCGTGTTAGGGAGTGTAGTAATCGTCAGTGCATTTTTTTACGCCCATCCGTACTTCTGTTCATTTTTCGCAATCATCTGATAACCGTACTACCGCCTTTAGCTGCCGACTGTGCAACTTGCCAACGGGGCATCGGTGGAGGCGAGGGGGAAATAGCTGTGAAAGAGGTGTCAGCGGTGGTGAGGAGGAGCCCCGGAGCGGCGCCGAGTAAATCGATGACACCGGAATGAAAACTGGGGGAGGGGGGGGGGGGGCTAGACATATACTGCTTTGCAGTAAAAAAAAAAGACACGCCCTGTCTGAAAGACGGCGCGCTAGCAGTGCGAACGTGGGAAAATTGACTTGATCTGAACAAAGCTTCATTGCATTTCATATTGGAGGGGCGAGGCGGGATGCGAGGAGCTAGAGTGGTGAGAGAGGTGTAGTGGGGAAGCAGTCACGTGGCAGGGTTGGCAGACGATAATGGTCTCTCGACGGCGTTTGCAGCGAAGCAAGCAGATACGCCGCCCTTTTTTTCAGTCGCGCCCGCTCAGGAGCGGACCGGTTATCGTTTGCACACAGCAGGAGCTACGACCGGGGCCGTGCCAACCATGACCCCTCTACAAAGAGCTCTCTAATGCACTTTATAAGCGACCCCGAACCTTCCGCCGTCCGCATAGCAACAGCTGCGGGTGCGCGCGCTTTTCGTCTTCCTTAGCAACGGGGGGAGATGGGCGCGCGCTGCCTGGCCGCTGACATGGCACATACCCACGTGGGAGATTGGCCAGGAATAAGTGCGCTGCCTGGCCGCTGACATGGCACATACCCACGTGGGAGATTGGCCAGGAATAAGTGCGAATGCACTTCTTAAGCGAGCCTGAATCGTCCGCCGCCGTAGTCCGCATAGCAACAGCTGCGGGTGCGCGCGCTCCTCGTCTTCCTTAGCAACGGGGGGAGATTTCCGACGCGTGAGGGCGCTCCCATAGCGCCTCCTCTCCCCCCTCGCCTACTCTCCTAAAGCCCCTTTACTACTCTCCAGCTCGCAACACCCTCTCTCGGCGCGCCAGCCAGGCCACTACACTATATAAAAAAACAGCATCCGGCGCCAGGTTTCGATCTGCGGACTTTGCGGCCGCAGCGCGACGGTCTACCGACTAAGCCACGGACGCGACGTTGATATCAGTGTTAGTAACGCGTCTTATATCTTTAACGCATTCAAACTACGTCGTCAGCGGCGTGCGTTGGCGACTCAGCAGCGTTATACCGGCTTGATAACTGCGTGGTGTACACGTGATACTACAAACCCGCTAGTTCTGCATTCTCTCACGTGACTGCGCCTCCTCTCCCTTCGCTCCGGTCGGCGCTTCGCAGCTGCGGTGCGCTGCGGTGCGGTGCGCTCCTCCTCTCGAACATACACGTTAATTCACCAAGATTTCCGCAGAGGGACAAACGAGGCGTGTTAAGCCGAACGTGATCACGAGGGGGTGTTAATGTAACTAACGGGCAAAATGCCACCAAACTTCAACAAACTCCCCCTCATAGCATCACCCCGTGCTTCGCACTTACTCATACTCCCCTTCGGGGAAATGCGGGGGAATTTTTTTTTCTTTACTGCATGGAAAACTGCCCATAATACAACCTACAAAAGTTATGAGTCATCCAAGAAGATGCACATCACTGCAGCTAACATAAGCCGTCCGTTAAAACTCTGGCAAGCAGACGCACGCGTCCAACAGATGCAGCCATTCTGGTGGGTCACTTTGTGCCGCATAAATGCTCCGCACCATGGAGGAAAGAAAAGGTTCTCCGCACCAACGCAGCTTGCTCCCGAAAAATGGACTTCGTTGGGCGAGGGGGTTCCGCGTGCCTGTCCGTCATGCGGCACTTCCACGAGCTATACAATCCAAACAGAACAAAAATATCATAGGGCACTCCAGTAATATCTCTAAAAGGCAAGAACCGAATTGTATAAGGGGTAATGTCCATGTACTTTTTAAGAGTTCGTTGCAACACATCCCAGAAAAACACCGCATCCCGACACAAAACAAAACAATGATCCATGGTTTCAGGTTGATTGCATAAACGGCAATTGTCAGACCAAGGAATAGACCTTCCTTTCTCGCGCAACCATGTTTTCACTGGGAGTGTTGGTGTACGCAGCTTAAAGAGAAACGTTTTTTCATTTGGAGGAAGACACATACGTGTGACCCGCTTCAAAACACTGTCCTTATGGTGGCCAATGTAAGGCTGGCGATAAACCGGCACTGGGAACAGACTGTCTAATAAAGTGTTCGTCAAAGCCTTCCTGGAAAGGGTAAACAGATATTGCAAGGAAAACCTCGCAGTGAGGAAATTGAAGGTGTCGACCACCTCCTTTAAAAACCCCCATGGCGGGTTCGTACTGACTTCACCAGTAGAGACAAGCAAAAACGGTAAATGAAAACTTATGCGCTGTTGAATAACGTTGAGCAGAAGTGGATGATACGTCACCTTATAGAAGAAAAACCGAGATACAAGCTGGTGTACAAACAAATGTATCAGCCCAGCACCCCCAGACACTAATGGAAGAAACAAATTGTCCCTACGTATAGGTTCCCATTGGGACCCCCACACAAATGTTGCAAAAACTCTACGTAGAGCTCGTACTTTAGAACGCGCACAGTGGAGTACTTGCAGCACATAAACAAGCTTTGCGACAAGGAAGGCATTACAAACGTGCGCACGCGCAAACACAGGAAGTTCTCGCCCCATCCATGCCTGAGAGGCTCGCTTGACTTTTTGGAGTGCCAATGACCAATGAGGCCCGGTGTTTCGTATTTGGTGCAAAGGTACACCTAGGTATTGAAGTGCGTCCTTATCCCAAGTAATGCCACCAAATAAGGATGGTTTCGCACCCCATCCACCAAACCAAAATCGCTTTGTTTTTTTCCATATTCACAGCTGCTCCAGACGCGCCACAAAACTGCCTGGTGAGATTAAGGGCTCCTTCAACGCTTTTTTTATCAGCACAAACATAGGCAATGTCATCCGCGTAAGCAAGGGCCTTAACCTCACAGGATAGCGATGAAAAGCCCCGTACTCTTTCACTCTGCTGAATACTAAAGCACAGAGGTTCGAGGTATAAGGCAAACAACAAGGGTGAAAGGGGCAGCCCTGTCTAACAGACGACTTAATCGTAACTGGCTTAGACAGAACGCGGTTGACGACCAGTTGTGTGGTGCACTGTTTGTAACAAAGCTGAATGCCTTTTAACAACACATCCCCTTAATTTACCGCTGCCAATAGTGCGAATAGAAAATCATAAGAAACGCGATCAAATGCCTTTGAAAGGTCAATTTGGATAAGGGCCACCTGCTCTGCCGAATCAGACACACACTCCAATATTGAACGGGCAACATGTATGTTTGTTTGAATGCTCCTACCTCTAATACCGCAAGTTTGGTGAGGTCCTACTAAACTTGTGATGACAAGTTGAAGGCGCCTAGATAAAATTTTTGCGAAAATTTTATAATCTACATTGCTGAGAGATATTGGCCGATAGCCTTCAACCAATTTCAGCTTTTGTTCATCTTGCGTTTTCGGAATTAAAACTGTGTGTCCTAAATAAAAGGTTGGCGGCAAAATATCATGGTCGTATGCTGCTGTGAATATGTCTA
This sequence comes from Haemaphysalis longicornis, assembly GCF_048455015.1. Classification (NCBI taxonomy): domain Eukaryota; kingdom Metazoa; phylum Arthropoda; class Arachnida; order Ixodida; family Ixodidae; genus Haemaphysalis; species Haemaphysalis longicornis. Next base: position 198,678,133 of record NW_027526203.1, on the reverse strand, counting down.
ACAGAACGGGAGCAAGGATAGCAGAGAACTTTTGATAAAACTCTCCGCTCAAACCATCTGGCCCCGGGGTCTTGTTCGTCTTAAGGTCAGAGATGGCAGCCTTAACTTCTTCGAGTGTAATAGGCCCAGAAACCAGAGCGCACTCATCGACTGTCAGCTTTGGCAGTAAATCAATGAGGGAACTAAATTCTTGCCCCCGAGCTAATAGACTTGACCCCGCAAATAGCGTGCTGTAATGGTCATGGAAAGCACTAGCAATTTCAGCTGCTTCAGTGTACTTAATACCGTTATGTTGAATTTCGATTACTTCCTTTGCAAGTGCTGACTCCCGCTCATCATTTAGTGAACGACGAGTGGGGTAGCTATCAAAGAATTTTTCAGTTCTCGACCGAATTAGAGCGCCATGGTATTTTTCGGTAACAGATTGCTGAACTTGTGCCTTAACAATGCCAATTCCCTCTACACCCGATCCCGGACTGACCGCTTCGAGTTCATGAAGCCCTACCAATGTACGAGTTAGTTCCCGTACATAAAAACGTTTTAAAAACGAAAGGCGTGCGGACTCTTCTATTGCGCAATTCCTTACCTCCTGTTTGAATAAATCCCATCTCTGATATAAAGAAAGACTGTGTGTTTCAAGAATACTAGTCAAGCAATCGGTATACGTTTACAAAATATTCCATCGGCCAATAAAGAGGTATTAAGCTTCCACAGATCCCATTGAGGCAGCAATCTTGGAGGATCGTTAGAGGTCCTGGTCTACCGTCGCACTGTCTGAGCTCTTGTGAGCCGGGAATAAATCTTGTCTCGTAGAACCCTTGCTTCAACGTGCGCTCCTCGAGGGATAGCAGCAAGGCAGAACAGCTGCAGGTTATATAGGATTAGGAACTATTGTAGAACAATGACTAAAAGCGATGACAATTGCGGTACGCCCACTTTGTTTATGATCACTCCGTCGTATTTTAGCGGTATAGCCTGTATGTCTCCACTTACATTATTTTCCCATTAGCCAAGCTGTGCACTTCATTTCAACGATCAGAGCAGAAGGATTTAAGTATTTAACACCTGAAGTATTTAAGTTCTTACCTTACCGGAGACGCAAAACGCGCCGTTGAATGGATTCGCCCTGAATGACGCTAATTACCGTCAGGATGGGAGATCCTCACCGACCGGTTTGGACGCACAGAACTTCTCGTGGACGACCACGTAGATAGCCTACTCGCCATCGCACTGATTCAATCGTCGACGCAAGTGGCACGCCTCCGAGACCTGTACGAGCAGGTACAATTCAGGACTGGCTGTCTCGAGAGCCTTAGCGTTCCACCTTCCGAGTACGCGGTGATCCTGAACCGTGTCCTCATGCGCTCGGTGCCAGAAGACCTGGCAGTTCAATACCGTCAGCGCATGAGGGAAACAGCTAGCGATGCCAACGCCGAGGCAACGCCTGGAGAGGAGCAAGTCAAGTCCATCATGGCGTTTTTAAAGGTGCAGGTGGAGAGCACAGAGGAGAGTCGACCTTTTATGTCAAATTCTGAGTCGAAAAGGTCACCAGATCGACAGCCGTCGAGAAATTCATCTCCCCATTTGCCGTCAGCCTTGGCATTGGCGGCCGGGTTTGCATCCAGTACAAGGGATCCGCCGTCGGGAAGACCACTGATGTGTTTCCTGTGTGATCGTCAGGGCCCCATGTAATGCCGATCTGTCTTAACGGTCGAAGAGAAGCGACGGCGCCTTTCAAAGAACCGCTGTTGTTTTAGATGCGCGAGACAAGGGCACATGGCACGCAACTGCCGCTCTACCACGACACTCAAGTGTGAGACTTGTTGGGGGCCTCACATAACTGTCCTTTGTGACATTTGGGAGCGATTGGGGACCGCCTGCACGACTGCTTCTCCCCGTGACGGAGACACCGATCGTGGTAAACTTCCACAACGAGATCGTAACGTGATGACAGCTCCTGCCAGCAGCACGTGCTCCTCGTCGGTTCTGCTCCAAACTGCCATCTTGATTGGGACTTGGACCTGGACCTGGACCTGGACCTCGCCTTGGAGTCGCCCCTCTTTCTCGAAGCCAACCTGGAGTTCCTCATGTGGGAGAGAGAGAGAAAACATTTATTGCCCAGTCACCGACCTAAGTCCAGGTCAGCTAAACGACGGATCCTGAGGCGTCACTGTCTTCATAGTAGTCCAGAATGTCCTTGGAGATCTTCTGGATATGAAGGCAGAGAGCCTCCTGGGCGGCCCGAACGTCTGTTCCGGGCGGGGGAGCCAGCCAAGTGTCCCACGAGGTGATGCGGGAGAGGGAGGGGGGAAGCTTCGGGGGGTCTGAAGGCGCTGAAGTTGGGCTTGTTTGTGTATCTGAATACGTTCTTCTATAGTGTTATATGTGCCGGTCGCGATGAGATTGTTAGTAGGAGCGTAGCGGGGCACGCCGAGGGCTATGCGGTAGAGCTTACGGAGAGCTGCCTCTAGTTTGGTTAGTTGGGTGGGTGTGGGATGCAGGTATGGCACTGTGTACAGTATGCGGGACATGGTAAAAGCATCTATAATACGTAAAAGGTGTTGTTCGTGTAAGCCAGAGTGGCGATTTGTGACGCGGTGCAGCAGATGAATCATTTGCTCGATCTGAGAGTGTATAGTTCGAAGTGTAGGGTAGGAACTACCGGAGTAGTGATAAGTAAGACCTAGAATTTTTAGTGAGTCTGTTTTGGGAATTGGGGTGTTATCAATGGAGATGTTGATGAGGTCACGGTCAGGGGCTCTGCCTTTCTTGTTCGTTATGATCATGAGAGCCGATTTGGAAGGGGAGATAGCGAGACCTAAGGTGCGAACATGGCTGTTTATTACGACACATGCTTCTTGGAGGGTTTCTTCGAGTTGGGCTGGGCTACCATGGGAGGACCAGAGGGTAATATCATCGGCATAGATGGAGTAGAAGAGGTGAGGGATAGAGTCTAGGAGGGGAGGCAGTTGGGCTAGTGCCAGGTTGAAAAGGGTTGGAGACAGGATTGAGCCCTGTGGGGTGCCAGAGGTTAAATAAAAAGATGGAGCCGACGATCCCGGGATGCTTAAAGAGGCTGTGCGGTCTGAGAGAAAGGATTTGATATAGTTATACATTCGGCTCCCGCAGTTTGTTCGGGCAAGGTTAGCGAGGATGGCCTGGTGTGAAACTGTGTCAAATGCTTTGTGAATGTCGAGGGCTAGGAGGCCGCGAAGTTGGGAGGAGCTTGGGAATTCGTAAAGATCTTGAGAGATGCGGAGCAGTGTGTCCTGTGTCGAAATGTCGTGACGGAAGCCGGTTTGGGTGTAGGGGAGGGGGCAGTTGTGTTCCATGTGCCATTCGAGGCGGGTAAGCACCATGCGTTCGAGAAGTTTGCCTACGCACGAGGTAAGCGAAATGGGTCTAAGATTGTCTTTAGAAGCAGGTTTTCCGGGTTTGGGGATAAGAACGATGTCAGAATGTTTCCAGGATGAAGGGATCGTGCCAGTCTCCCAGACATGGTTAAAAAGAGTGAGGAGAGATTGTTGAGAGTCTGAGCTAAGATTTCGCAGGATTTTATACGTGATTTTATCCGGGCCGGGGGTGGTGTTGCGGTGTAGGGAGTCCAGTGCTCGTTGTAGTTCCTGAAAAGTGAAGGCGGTGTCCATGGGCGACGCTGGAAACGACTGCTCGCGAAGTTTGCTTGTAGGGTGGTCTGCACTATTATAGGGAACAGTAAGCTGCGGATAGAGTTGGCGAGGTCGGTGGTAAGTAAGAGCTTCGGAATCGGATCCATGCGTTGTGTTCGCTGAATGAGAGTTTTAAGGAGGGACCAAGCGCGCTTTGTGCTCATATGGGAGTTTAGTGAATCGCAGAGTGTCCACCAGTTCGTGCTGGCCAATCGATTGGCATATTCTTCTGCTTCCTGTGTGAGTAGGTTTATGCGGCGCCGAAGACGGCGGTTAGATTTATTTCTGCGCCAGCGCCGCATAAGAGATCGGCGAGCGTCCCATATCTGAAGCAAATGTGGGTCTACGTACGGGGCTGCGAGTGTGGGGGCATGTGGGAGGGAGGGGAGTCTGCACGTTCAAGCTGTGCCGCGGCGCAAAGGTTTGAGACGCGTCAATGCGAGGCATCATGTGCACAGTGATAAAAGCCCGCCTGACGTTCAAGCTTACCGATTAACTGTGATACTTTCTGCGCTTGCATCATCCGAAAAGACACGCACTTGAGGACCATGTTGGAATTGGCCGATACGCGGTCGCAGTGACGCGTGGAGAAGCTGCCGACAAGCCAACAAGTACGGTGTGCGGTACAGCGCTTCTACGGCGGCGGACCCGAACGTTGCGCGCGGGAGGATGTTAAATCTCCCGCTGGCTATGCGCCAGTCATGATCGTCATCATGTATATTTCCCCTGTCATTAGATCTGACATACCAGCTAAGGGCAGCCATGGCCCCGGTCTGCCTTGCATCGTTCTTCCGTAACAGTTTGACAGAAATATTAACTCGAGAAGACACGACGCCGCGCTACCGTTCGGAACCAATTCCACTTTTATTTCCTCCGATTAAGCACGAGCGCACGCCCGAAACCGCGCGCTTCTTTCTTCTCTTCTTCCAAGTGCCCGCGCACACGCTCTCTCCCGCGATCGAGAATCAACAATGTCATTAAATAAAGTGTGCCCTACAATTGTATGTAAAAAAACTTAACGCAGTGTTCCGAGATTCAACAAAGTACAGATCACATTATTTCCAAAACGTGCTTAATTATGCCACGTCAGTTCTGCCGGAACGTTGCAGAAATTATCTACTTTATTAGATTGCCTTCCTTAATCGCATAAGACGATTACCCACTGTATAAAAGAAAGGGACTCTAGCGCAGCACGGCGCATGTAATGCTTACAATTCACCAATGGGGCTTATAGGGATTAAAAATCACTTTTAGTTCCGGGTCCAAGAGCCCAGGTAATTCGGATGTTTTAGCCCTCTTTACTGACCCAATTATTTGGGTGGGTTTTCTAGCTTTTTTCCATCACAATGATATTTCTATTGCCGGAGATCGCATCGCAACAACACCTGTGTCTTGAAGAGCTGTGAGCAGAAATTTCAGGGCAACGGAGTGCTCTACCGCGCATAACGATACGACTGTCACAGGGTTTTGTCCTAAGTGAAGTTTATAAAAAACTCGAATTTTCATACAGGATATAAAGCCATAACATAACTCGCATTCATCAAACCTGAAAGCTAGTTGTGTAAAATTCCGGCTCCTCTAGCTCACCAAAACAGTGATGAAAAGAAGGGAGAGCGAATTAATTCTTTATTTCGAGCTACAAATTCTTCGACGTTAATAATTGAAAGGAAGGACGAACGCGCCATGTTGGAGGCTGAACCTGACTGTTTCTTGTTGCCTAAGATTCCTGTTCTGACATTCGTGCGCAGATATGACTGTACGGTAACGGTGAGAGTCGGATAAAAAACCACAGCATCTCACTTGCTTCATTGCTGTACGGTATGACGTGCTAGTTTGTCACTGAGTAGATACGATGTGACACACGGCAAGTAAATGGAGGGTGTGAGAAGCAGGGGAATAAATTGTGCTTACCAAATACGCACCGGTGAGTCCTTTTCGCTTTTTGTGGGCACCTGAGACATTTACCAGCGTTGGCTCACACGTGTGTTACATTAAAGATCCACAAGTTAGCGGTCATCGGTTAGCCTTTAGAGATCACCGATATGAGTCCGAGTGAACGCAGTAGAGAGAAGGATGAGGAAGAAGCTATTTGTATTGAGCATGAAAGGGTGGGGGAGAGGGGTAGTTGTCAACCTCTTAAGTTCAGGAGGCCGTGTGCCTGTGCCAGATTCAGGGCTCGTTGCACCAGGGCTTGTCGCTCCTGTGTCGAGCTCTGTAGTGCACACTCCCACTGCTCAGGGGAACGCGGTAGGGAAGAAAAAATTAATATAACGTTCATTGATTTGGGGATAAAAAATTGGCCGCGTATCTGCTCCTTTTGTTGCAAATGTCGTCAAAAGACGATAGTCTTTATCGACTTTTGCCAAGTAAATGCCTCCCTTCGCTTTCCCGCTCACCTCTCATGTTGTTCTTCTTGCGTCGCGCTCCTCCCAAGGTAAAGACGCCAAAGGTTTGCTTAAATCATTTTAAATTTCCCGCGTTCCACTGCTCCAAACCGGGTGTCTCGATGCCAACGCTGCCGTACGGCGAAGACGCGCGTGAATCGAGGTGCCCTACTTCCACGTTTATAGAACCGCGTTTCCCTAGTCCACGTGCGTTCCAACCAGAACGTGGAATCTATCTAGTGGAACCTTTCGTAACTGTTGCCACTTGATTTCTTCAAATGCCGACTGAAGCTATATGGCGCGGGCGACAGCAGGCGACGGCGGAGTGATATTTTTTTCTTCAGTTGATGAAGTATTTAATCTCGCCAAAATCAAACATGTACGATTTTTTATAAAGGAACGCTGCAAATATCACTTCTGTTTTAATTTGTTGTCTTATATATGCGTAATGTCTTGTTGGAACATTACACCGGAATTAGACGGGCACATTTAGCTGTGACTATATAAGACTATTGCGCAGGCATTGTTTTACTTTGGCCGGGTGGCTGAATCGAGTCACAGACAGACAGACAGACAGACAGACAGACAGACAGACAGACAGACAGACAGACAGACAGACAGACAGACAGACAGACCAAAATTTCTGGGTTTAAGTAGCCCAAGAAAGACTATCGTGTTTGAAAATGCGTTAACATCTCGTCCGTTTACGCCGTGTATACAGCCCGAGGCGCACGCCTTTCTGCTGCTTTAGAAGTCTGCAACACGGAATTTTGCGCCCGCCCCTCGTACATGGAGTGGTTTGCGCTATAACCGTCTCACTGGTCGCGTTTGCTCGCTTCAGTATCGGCATTGGCTGCCTGTCGCTCCCTTTTGTTGTCCACCACTATCGGCGTTTCGTCGCCGCCGTTCTCACTCCTTCCTCTTTTGCCGCCCTGCACTGGCTGCAGACTCCATTTAGAACGTGTGCAAGCGGTGGCGGGAACCACGGTTCCTTCGAGATGGCGGGCCACGGGTGCCTCGGCAGAAAAGGCAGGCGGAGAACCGCGCTTCGACTTTTCGTTCCCCTAGCAACGCCGGCAGCGGAGCGAAGGCAGCGTCACCGCAGCCGCCTGCTCTTTCGTTTTCCGTTCTGTCGCTCTGGGGAAGGACCGCCGGCGAACATTTTTGCCCCCCTTTTGTCTGTGGTGGTGGCAGCTGTCTATGATGTTCCCATGTTCCAGTTTACCAATGAGCTGTACACATCGTACAGACTGGATAATCTATAAATACTAGCCATATGCTTTATTCATTCCGCTCTGTGTGAGATCAATTGTTTTTGAGGGAATTTCGCCGCGCTACTACCGCAAGAAAATCATTGTACAAATGGGCGTCCGGAAAAAAATTTCCGAGGGGAACCGTATAAGGAGCATACCCGAGGTATAAGGGGGAAGGGGGGGGGGAAGGGGGGGCAAGTGTAAGGATTGCCTGTGAGACACAAAACATCAAACAAACATTTTTTTACGATTTCAGAAAAACAACGCAAACCATCATTCCACTCTCCACTTATCTTCACTGTGAGAATCTGGCAGTCAGGCCCTTTGCGTCATCGACCTCAGATCTAGAGGGAAGTGGCATATCCCGCTACCAACCCCCTTTTTCGCGGTGGCCTATAACCGTGCGCGCTGTATTAATCGCCCTACCCGCTCATTGCACCGAGTGAGAAGTGAGATTTGCCCCGTTGATGCAGCAGAACGTGGAGCGGCGTGCGGAATATTAATGTTCTAGCCAGCTGCAAAGACATTGGATAAAAAGGCAACACGCCCCAGTGATATATAACAGCAATGCTAAAAAATCACGTTTCACTGCAAGTCCCACTCTCTAGCACTATTCCTTCTCCCTTATGGCACATTCCTGTGCTTTTGTGCGTGGTAATACTACTAAAAACCCACGTGGCGCTATAAGGAACACTTTTGATTGATTGTGGGGGTTTAACGCGCCGACGCAACGCAGGCGATGAGGCGCGCCGTAGTGGAGGGCTCCGGATTAATTTTGACCACCTGGGGATCTTTAACGTGGGCCGAAATCTCGTACACACGGGCGTTTTTGCTTTCCGCCTCCATCAGAAAAGCGGCCGCCGCGGCCGGGAATCGAACCCGCGACCTCGTGCTCAGCAGCGCAACGCCTTAGCCACTGAGCCACCGCGGCGGGTCTATAAGGAACACTTTAATGTTCGAAATGGGCTAAGGCAGAAGAGATAGTATGCCCCGATTTTTGATAGTTATTATTAATACGGCGGGTGTGCAGAAACAGCGACTTCGTATACATTTGGTTCAACTAATCGGAGAATGAAACTACAGTACGGGCATTCCGATCAGTTTACTTTTCCGTTGTCCTGCATTCGCACTGCTTGCCTAGAACGACAGGTAACGCCTTCATTTTGTGCTCTTCGCTTCTCACTTTCGGCCTAAATGAAGTCACCAGTACACGAATGAATATAGAGGACAATTTTCTCCGAACGAGAAAAATTTGGAGAGACACGGTTGCTTAAGGGGGCCATGCGAAAGCGGATGCATTGCATTTTAATTTAAGCTATGTGAATCTCTACGTCTACTGGTAGGACTGTCGTGATTATATCCTCTTTTGTCGGGGGAATGTTCTCCTTGTCAGCAGGAGGTATGGCTGGCGTGTAATTTATGAGTCGCGTTCGTGCCGGTTGGTGGGGGTGATTTTACCTGCAGCAAGCGCCTGCCTCTTTTCTCGCCTTGCGGCTTTTTTGCGTTCCCTTGCATTTTCTTATGAGGTGTGCATCTGTGGGCGACTTACGTTCCACAGCCGCCGCTGAGTTTAATGCTTTGAATTCTCTGTAGCTTTCAATCTAATGTAGATACCTCTCAAAAGGCTTACTGCTACTGGTAGTTGTTACGACTGTATCATTAGGACGAATTTAATTCACTTGTCATATTAGCTAGTGCAACGTTGGAGTAGTAAACAATTCCGAACTCTCGTCTGTTGTCGACACATGGTCTTCTACGAGCAGAGTATGGTTATGGAAAACGGTCGCACCTTTTGTTTTATTAGAACTATTATGAAACATATTATACGACGTTCGACTACTCAAACGACTACATAACCGTGGGAAATGTTTTAATTATGAAGTTTAACGCTCCGACGCTACACAGGTGGTAAGGCGTGCCGTATAGGAGAACTCCGGATTAATTTTGAGCACCTGCGGATCTTTAACGTGCGCCGAAATCTCGAACACATGGGCGTTTTCGCTTTTCGCTTCCATCAGAAAAGCGGCCGCCGCTGCCTGGAATCGAACCCACGTCCTTGGGCTCAGCAGCACAGCAATGTTATCTCAGCAGCTATCATGGATACCTACCAGTCGCAATTTTGATACAAATAACATGAAGCCGGTGCTCCTATGCAATTCCAGCAGAATCATAAAGGCACCTTGAGACGAACAACAGTGTTTTTCTCTTAGGATAAAATAGCAGTCCTTCGAAATTTGATTAGGCCAAGGAACTGGGAAGTGCGCTAAATTACGCATGAGAAACAGTAGTGCTTGCATCCTTGCTCTGGTTCTGATTTCTCCAAGGTTCATCGTGTTTCTTTTTTCTCCTTTCATCCATGTTGAACGGTTCGATAGGGTGCGATTGTGCTCAACACTGCCGAGAAAAGATGAACCCTTACATGTAGGATCAGACGTAGGCACCAATTTCTTTTATGAGTGTAGAAACTTGTGGCAAATGAAAGCGAAAAGGACCAAGCGGGAAAAATACAAGACGTGGTTTCAATGCATCTCCCGAGTGAGTGTGGGCTTCGAGGCTAAGAATACGGATCGGTCAAGGACGTTTCGTCGGCTGCGCGCCTAGACAACGGGGCCTTGGAAGCTTGTATGCATATGCGGCGTACGTGTGCCTAAATATTTCTGGCAGAGTCCTTATCTCACTCTGTGCCTACACATGTTTGTATTTCTGACTTCGTAAATACATCCGTGAAGAGAAATTTAAATTGCACCTTGACACTCATAGACGTTCGAAATGGGCAAATAGTTCTTGAAACATGAGAGCGGGATAGGCCGTTAAACGGCCAGGACGAAAGAAAATTGTGACAGGAAAATAAAGTACCCACTGGAACGAAAGACTCGTTCGGTGTGTGTATAAGGCGCCAAAACCATAGCTTTTGAAGTTTTCGTGTTTCCTAAATAAATATTCACTCTTGCCGAGAGCGCGAAACTCACAGAAAATACGTTTTCGGAGCAGCACCAATGACCTTTGTGCTTTGGTTGTCCCTCCTACTTTCGGTGTACGCAATTGTCAGCATCTCGTTCGTAACCACCATTGAAAATGAAAAAAAGACGACGATATGTCTTTGCCTGGTGGCACAAGGGCAACAAGGCATACAAGTGCCAGAAACTAAAAATACCACAAAATGACAAAACGTGCACTGGACAGAAGTCCGAATCGGACACATTCCCACATGGACCCCCGGCGAGCGAGCGAGGTTCATTGAAAGGGTACACGGAACGGTTCCAAATTGTTCAATGCGGAAAAAAGAGAGGGACGACAATTCACTGTCTAGAGTCGTGAAGCTCAGATAGTGCCCACAGAGCATACAACGGAAGCCAAAGCAGGAAGTTTCGCATATATTTTTTTTTTCTCCGTCTGGCTCACTAGTTCGCTCAGTCGCGACCTTTGTGGCCAGGAGGCCGGGCCCACCGCGGGAGGGCTCTGGGATGGTCAAGCCGGGGGACCCCGTTAAGGTCCCGCCGACACAAAAGGAGCGTCCATCCTTACGGGATGCGTACTCTGGCTTGTCGCGGCAAAAAAAAATCATGCACGTACACCCTCGGAGCAGTGCGCCGAGGATGTTTCTACCGGCGCCATCTTGTGTTGTATTTTAGGAAAACAGCTCATACCAGTGGCTCGGACGCTCTCCCAAGCAGAACGTCCTATAAACTTGTCTTGCCACGCGCCAATGGCAAAACTCGCCGGATTTTTTGAAGGTGCATTTTCTTTTCACTTTTCAGAAGTCTTTGTGTATAAACGATGCACAGTTTAGCCTTCCACTCACTCATTTAGTCTGTCATTGTGTGCAAGCACAATATATTATATGTGTATGTATACACAAGACATATGTACATACCTCGCACAAGTGGTTCACGTTATATTCTGGCCTTCCTTTAAATATTAATGGAATAATTATATCTTCCCTATCCCGCCCGAAAGACTATATCTTTTTGGTTTCGGTGTTTCTGCATGTAGTTAGCTCGCCAACATTCCTGCAAGTGTAGTTCATATGTTTCGTAAGTTGGTGTTTTATTTAACCGGTATTAAAGTCGTGTTAAAGTTCCCCATTGTCTACACCCGTCTAATATTGGATGAATAAAAATTATGTTCGTTAGTTTGTCTAATGATACTCAGATTGGCGGTTTACGCTCTGAAGCACAGCGTTGCAAGAGGACTGCGGTTTTCTTTACACCACCCGTGTTTTTTTATGCCCATCAAAATCTCGCAAAAATGGTTGCTACTGTTTTTAAGCTTTAGTAAAAACAACCACGACTGCTGGACCCAGCCCATGTCCACGTGTTCACCTTGGCAACACCTTAGGCACTGCACTACCGCAGCGAGTCTTCGTGCATAATATAAATGGTCGCCGAGTGCGTTCATAGGCACAGCATTACGGCTGCAGAAATATTTGCAGACGTGCAGTCACAAGAATCGAGCAGATCTTAAATCAAATTACGGCAAGAGCGCACCATCTACTTGCAGCGTCTGAAATCACTATCGATGTCCCGTTGGGCAAAAAAACAAACAAAACAATTCCCACTCGATCTCCCCAAAGTGATACGATTAACACACCTATTGACTCACAGGAAGGCGGTTACAAGTGTTTCAGGAACACCGCCATGGAATTGTCTTAAAGAGAGAGAAAAAAATCATTTGAAGGTGCACTAGTAGACCTTTAAGAATACCGCAGCATCTCATCTCTCTCCGCCGCAAAGTTGAGGCTTACCCCGATGTGCACATCTTGCTTCGGCTCCCGAAGTCTGAAACAGGACGTTTCTCGCACGCCCCTCGCACACCGTGTCAACCGCGCTTTGCTTTCTAACCCTCTCAGGGGCCACGTCTGCTTGCTATCGCAGCAGCATTGGCTGTCTGTGGCTCTTTTCATTGTTTGCGCTTGCCGGCATTTCGTTGCCGTCATACTTATTCCATTATCCCTTGTGCCTACTAGACCCTGTAGTTTCTCCACACTCCATTCCACGCTGGGACGCCACAGGCGCGTCAGGCGGTGAGGAGCCTCCGCTTCGCGAGCAGGTAGCTGCGCGAAAGCAGCGCCCCCGCTGCTTGAGGAGCTTGAGGAGCAGGAGGAGGAAAAAAAATTCCCCCGCACCTCGACGAAGGGAATCGTGCAGAAATGCGAATGCATTGGGTGCACGTATGAGTGTGTTGCGAGTAATGGCGTAATTAATGACGAGAGTGTGAACGTAATCATTTATTCATCAGCACCTGTTTGTGTTATCGTTGTACCTGACGGCCACAATCACTGCCTTGTGATCGCTAAAGTGCACGGTCAAAGGATCTTTGAGAAGCATACGCGCGTCACAGTTTCGCGTAAAGACCAGATCAATGCAACTCCCGTGAATGGTAGTGGGGCACGTGTCGAAGCCGGCAGAGAGACAATGCATAGAGTGCCTGGTCTGCATGTACTCAACCAGCCACTCGCCACTCTTCTTGCGCACGTCAACGTTGAAGTCGCCAACCAAGACTATGGGGTCAGAGGGTTTGGAGCGCACGCGCACACTTTCCATAGCCGCGTCCAGCTGCGCGGCAACGGCGTCTCGAGCGAGGTTGGGCGCAAAGTACACGGTCACCACAAAGACTCCGTCTCCGGTGTAGGCAAGGGTGTACAAGTCCTTGTACGGAGACTTGTCTCGAACGGGAGACGTGGCAACGGCGTGCGATATCAAGTTCCCATACACGTTAGACACGAGACTAACACCGCAGTACTCGCCGTCCTTGCCGCTTCGAGCAAACTAGTACAGCTCGCTTCAAGCGCATGCGTTCGGCATTGAGCGCGGAGAGATAACACCTGCGGGCGCACGCCGACGGAGCACGACAACCCCTGACTAAGAAATGCATTCGCATTTACGACGACGACGACGACGAAGGCAGAACTACGAGGCGTGCGCTCACGTGCGCTCGCGCTGGAGGAATGCAGGCGCACGCCGCTCGATGGACGCAAGACAAGCCCCGACTAATAAATGCATTCGCATTTAAAACTTTTATTGAACGTGGTGCTAGGCGGGAGTGGCTCCGCAGTTCACTAGCCCAAGTGCCGTTTCGGGTTGACGTCCCCTCTCTCCGTACGTTCCCTGTCATTCTCCCTTCTGTCGCTCTGCCTCCACGAATCTTTGGCGCAAAGTTTTGCCGAGATGTGCCAACAATGGCTCAAGCAATAAAACAATCCCAAACGTGGGAGTTGCAATCTCTGCTTATGTGGGTAAAACACAGGCCTCGGGTGGATCTTCTGCTAGATGTCTTAGTAAGGTATTGGCGCTGCCATTTTTCGTCAATGCCCTGTGTAGATATGCGTCACGTGTCACGTGTTTGTGAGCATAGGTTATTTCTTGTGTTCTTATTTTCCGTGGTGCCGAAATCTACACGCCAATATTATTTTTCTACTCCTCAGCCTTAAAACCGGCCCTAAAATTTAAATACAAAACACGCATTTATAACCTTTTGCAAGTGAAGGCTCGTACAAGTTATAGCTGCAGGTTTGTTATTCGAGTATTGAGGCCTGTTTTAAGGGCTGAGATGAAGAATTGTAACTTGTTACCAGCAAGCTCACTCGTAGCCAACACTAAATACTTGCTATTAAAAAAACTTGAGGCTGAAAGACGTTGATTCCTAACTTCAGGAGGAAGGAAGAAAATAAAATTTATTCGTTCCAAACAGCAGAGGGGCCTAGGATCAATCAATCCACGTAACTTCGGAGCAGCAAAATTATTTTTTTACATGTATGACCGAAAGTGCATGCGCTGGGCGGCCGGTGATACAGACACGGCAATGGACACGCGGCTGTGCACATTTGGTGACAGACAGACGCCATGAAGGAGTACTTTCTATAATAAACTATTGACATCCATCGGTGTAAAATAATTGTGTTTTCGAAAGCTTGCCATGAACAAAGAACAAACCACGGTACACACTAAACTTTTTTACACCCTTTTTGGCCGAAAAGGGTGTAAAAACCTTGTCCCATGGCTAACACCTTTAAAAGGTGTTTTCGCAAAAAAAGGGTGTACGGACGAAAAAAGGGTGTAAGAACAAAAAAAGGGTGTTGAGCTCAAAAAAGGGTGTTGAGGATGCTCAACACCCTAAATAAAGGGTGTTGAGCATCCTCACACCGTTTTTTAAAGGTGATGGCATGCGCAGTAACATGGTGTGTTGCGCATGTCATCACCATAGCCTTGGAGGCTTGCGACCTATCACCATGGTGTCCTAATGCAATTCATGGCGACAGGTGTATGTCTGGAGGCTCTGTAAGTAAATAAAATGCAACAATTTATGACTAATGGCACAATTTTAAGGTATATATACAGTGATCCCTCGTGGCATCAAACTCGGATATCTTGAAATATCGGTTAACTTGACATGACACACAAAAAAAGTAGTAGTCTGAACCAAAAAAGAAGAAATAATAGAACTTCACAATTTCATGCACGTGACGATCACAACATTGGTGCACTAGAGGGACCACTGAAAACCGTTATCAGTGTGCTCACTACACATTAGCATTCAAGTGATACAACTAGACAGAACTGGACCCCCACTACAATTGCAATCATGTTTTCTGGTGGTAGCTTCCAAAAACAATATCCCATGTGATGTGCACCCGTAGAGAACTTGTATTGGTATTTGTCGTCACAACTTTTTTAAAAGGCAGACAACCACATTTATAAGTTCTATTGACCATAAATTGCACAATTTCTTTTGTGTCAAAAATCTTGAGACTCAAGCTGAATGCAACCACGTTTTCCGAACAAACTTTTACAATCGACAGTAAATGTTGCAACACAAAAAAAAAACAAGAATGTTTGCAAAATTCTGTGCATGAATCCTGAGACTAAAACAAATTCACAACCATAAACTATGATTGAGGTGTCTAGTAATAAACATTTTGGCAACTTCCCTTAAAACTTTACAGCCAAGCACATACCAAATATCAAGATACAAGCAATTATGAACTTCCTTCCCTCCGAATGCAATGAGGTGGACACAGCAGTCTGAACAATAAAGAACATTTATCTTTGACCGGTATTCATTGAAAAGTTTAGCTGTCAATTTCTTCGTTTGGCAACACTGAAATAGCCACGAACATGGCTGATCGCGCGGCTCGTGCCACTGCGGCCGCACGCCGAAGAAAAATATAACACCGACGTGCGTCGCCTGCTCCGTTTCAACCGATTCTCAACAGTGGTGTCATCAAAGTTGTTATTAAAAGCACTCGCGTTGGAGTCAAGGCGTTACTTTGCGTTCGGCGGTCTAGAGCTTGGAATGTCCAAACCATATCATGCGCTTATCACGGACAAGTACCGCCAGAATCCAAGCACACCCTTTAGGGTGCTTGGATTCTTTCGCCGCAGGAGCACCCTTTTCTGCCCAAAATATCATAGGTAGGAGCTTTTCCTGCAAAAGCACCCACCTAAAGGGGTACAAAAAGGGTGCATCATCCTCGGTTCACAAATGGCGCTGCAGGTGTGCCGCCACATATGGCACAGTATGACACACAATTACGGTATGAAACATTCGTGCTTTCCAAGCTCCGTTCTATGAGACATTCCATTAAAGCTCAATGTCAGCTGATAATTTACTTGAACTTTTTGACCCACCGATTTTTGAAACATCCATTTATAAAGTCTAAAATTACAGCCAAATCGCAGTACAGAAGTTGTATCATTCGAGGATGTTGATTATTCGAAACGGTGTTAAAAATTCAATTTTATGTTCATTTTGCTAAACTGCAGCGCACATCCTTCGAGCTTCACTGCACAGCATAAACGTGTTATGCAGTGAAAGCAAGTAGGCGTGCAACAGATCAACTGCACAAAAGTTCTTCGAACCTTAAAACCCTTGGCTTCTCAGCAGTGCATCAAACTTCCAATCATGGTAGCTACTCGCAATGTTTAGTGCCTTATTCTTGAGCTGAGCAGAAAAGCTCAATATTAAGGCAGACCAAATACAATATGTATACTTCCCTACGTACTGTGGCTTTATTCTACCCATAAAAGTTGGGTCCCCACTGCCACTTATTTTATTTTACATTATTCTTTTTGCTTCATGAAAAATGACCCCACATAGCAATACCAAGAACTGTAAACATCACAGAACAATGCATATGAGTTCCCTGGTTAAAATGTGATGACATTGTTGTTATAGCAGTATTTTATCATGAGTCTAGCTTGTGCATGGTGCCTTGCATTATGTCCCTGCTGGTGGATGTGGGGTCATTTTTCGATGTTGCAAATGAAAAGCCAACAGCCAGTGCCCATTAGTTTCGTCTAGTATTACGAGGTGCGTCATGGGAACCATCAAACCCGTCTATAGCCCTTTTTAGAGTTGACTAGAAGTAAAATCAGCAATATTATCGATAAAACGTTTAGTATCTTTTTTATTAGCAGCTTTAGTGTTGCTACTTTCCATATTTAGGTTTTTTCTGCTTTTCTTAATGACATTTTCGTTTCGCTGAGAAAGTGCATAACCAATGAAAGCTTTTCTGTAAACGTTTGGTAGCTATGCAATTGTTAGAATATATTTTACTAAATAA
Organism: Haemaphysalis longicornis; assembly: GCF_048455015.1. Taxonomy (NCBI): domain Eukaryota; kingdom Metazoa; phylum Arthropoda; class Arachnida; order Ixodida; family Ixodidae; genus Haemaphysalis; species Haemaphysalis longicornis. The sequence continues at coordinate 198,661,266 of NW_027526203.1, read as the reverse complement.
GGCAGCTTAAACTTAGAATACTTGCATTTAAAAACATTGCAATCAATTTAAATTGATCATACATTTCTGGCTGTTTTTACGCAAAGCTGCACATGGGATATTAAGTGCACCGCGAGGAGGGCTCTGGATTAGCTTTGGCAACTTTGGGATATTTATTGTGGACTTAAATCTCCACACATGGGCATTTTCACTTTCTGCCTCCACCAGGAAAATGGCCACCAATTTAGAGAGCTATTCTTACTAGTATTTGACGTACATTTTAAAATAATCTCAAGTATTATAGCCACAAAATTATTCTCTACAAACAGCACCCAGCGGGTGCTGTTATAGAGAGATTGTGCACTACACCAGACAATGTACAGGGGGGATTAAAAGAAATGCGAACAACGGAGCGCACAGCCTCCGACGCATGCTGCACCATCTGGCTGCAAAGACAGTAAACTGCGCGCATGCGCACTCCTACGAAAGCGTTTGAGAGTGTGGCCTACATTTTCGGGAAATGCTTGCTCGAGAGGCGACGCCGGTCGTTTATTTTGAGGCGGCTTTTCACGCTGCGTCGCCACTGAGCAGGATGATCGTTGAAGAGCATCATGCTAGCTGCAATCGGCCTGCTGCGCGCTTGGCTCCCAAATGAGTAGATAGCAGGATGCTCAGTGGCGACAGAGCATAAAAAGACGCTTTCAAATAAATGACCGGCGTAGCTTCTTTATCAAGCATTTCCAATAACAGTAGGCCACACTCTCAAACACTCTGAAAGAACTACGCATGCGCGCAGTTTACTGACAGTGCAGCCAGACGGTGCGGCATGCGGCGGAGGCTGTGTGCTCCGTTGTTCGTATTTCTTTTAATCCCCCCTGTACTACACTGTCGAGAGCTTTTACATCTACAAAGCAAGCTAATACTGGTAAAATGTTTCATACCATAATTACTGCGTGTTCAAAGCTCACGTGTGAAGTACAGATACTGGTGCTTCAGCAAGAACCGAGGATGAGCACCCTTCCTGGTTCTGAAAAAAAAATAAACATGGAAAAATGCTTTAAGCAGGATTAAGAAACAGGGTTGAAAGAAAGTGAGCAAGCAATTCTTTCAAAATATGCAAAGCAATGCAAACAAATATTTATTTCAACTTCATGTCTACAAAAGACAATCTCATTAAGGCTGGTAATGGGGTCTTGGGTAAAAAAAGAGCAGAGAGCACTTATATAAATGCTACAGAGAACCTTCAAGCCAAAAATTGCTTGAGCACTTAAACTAATCACTGTTCAACAAATTCATGAAAACTGAATGGATGAAAAACCAGCGGTAAACACAGGACACAGTTAAAAGAGAACAACGGGACAAGCTTATCCCGTCGTTCTCTTCCGTACCCTGTGTTTTCCGCTGGTTTTTCATCCATTCAAACATGTACCAACTAGCACAGTCCGACGCCTTGGTATCATAAAAAGACGAATTGTCACTCCTTACAGACAGTTGGAAAAAAAGAAAGTATAAAGCAGGTGACAAAATTAAAATGACAGCAGATTGGTTAACTTTTAATTTTAAGTGATAATATAAAAAATAATGGCATGAATGAAAGTGAGCACCAACCAAAGGACCATGATGCTAGGCCGACATTCCACTTTGAAGCAAAATATCCGCTTTCAACGCTACATAGGCCAAACATGCAATGAGGTAACCCTTGAGGCCCACAAAAACATACCATAATCTTTAAAAAAGCTACAATTTAATTGAGAAAAACTGACCACAACAAATTGGAATTGACAACTAGATACAGTTGTCACACCCAAGCAAGCCGGTGAAAGATGGACAGATATCTAGCTGTCCTACCCCCTATTTGTGCCCTAGCCTCTGATCCACTGCAGCAAACAAAAAAATTGTTTATATGTAGAACTAGTATTACTCTTGGTCAAACATAGTTCTAATGACGGAGCCAAGCAGGTTCCGAAACGGGGAACGCTTCGGATAAAGTCCTTCGTTAGAGTATTATATTTGTTTCCATCGAACACAAAAAAATGCATGGTAAAGCGCTGACATTAACTTTGACTACTGCGGTTCCTTCATGGTGACATCACTACAGCAACCAAAAATACAATACAGTGCATTAAAGGGGCCATTGGGACAGCATAGAATTTCGTTTCGTTCGACATATTTCCTGTTTTATAAGTGCCTCCACCACTTGACCGGCAGCAAATGATGCTGCATTCACTGAGAAATTAATTTAGGTTAAAAGTCTGATTCTCCCACCATATCTTATTTTTTGGGATGTCAGCAATGAAGCCATAATTGCGTGTAATCAAACAAACTACTGCGTCACTCGGGTCTGCAGCCTTGCTAGCCATCAGTCCTCCCAGGTGGAGCTACCATACTCATCCACGAACCGTTGTTTGCCATTGCTTTGTTTTTGACCGCGTATGCACCTGGCTTGTTTTCGTTACTGTAGAAAGTAATGGTTTTGTGAAACATGGGGTATCCTCGACAAACAGGGTCACGTAAGACAACATCGCCTATGCCAATCGGTCAGTGCCGTGCAGGCCAACTCCAAAGCGGCGGAGTGCTGTCCAGCTAAAACAAGCATAGTGCACGCCGTACCAACAGCAGCGCGCATCGATACTTGTATGTTTACGCGTATTTTAGTAACTTTCATTGTTTACTGCACCATTTTTACTGCTGTAAAATGAATATGCATTACATTTAAGCGCAAATAGCTCGTTCGGCATGTTTATAAGGCCTGCCCCATTTGCGTTTGCTTTTGCCGGCCTCAGCCAATCGCACAGCTGGGGACATATGACATCATAGGTACTGCTGTGGGAAATGAGCTAGTGGGTCGCATGGCCATTCCCTTTTTGCTAATTATATAGCTTATTCGAGTAAAGTGCGCGTTAAAAAGGGTGTCAATATGATTCTAACGAGGCAATCTGTCGAATGAACCAAACTTGTGTGTTGTTAGCATGGCCCCTCTAAGCAAAGGCAAGGCAGCCAATTTTTTTTATTTAGGCTGCCTTCATGCACACATTAGTGCTCTATTACTGCCAGAAACTCATTACGGGACTCCTGACATATTTGCAGTTGCAATAAAAATCAGAAATAGAGCGAAAAATCATTGGACACTCCACAATGTCCTAAAAACAAAGGAATAATGTGCGAGTGAGCTACCTAAAACACTGCGACAGAAGATCATATTCATCAAGGCAACTAATAAAAACCATGGCTAGTGCATAGCCACCACGCAGCTCATTTGTTAAGAGCTTATGTGCGTCCCCACAAGTTGGCTGTGTAAACACACTGACACCTAACAGAGTCCAAGGTTCGACGAAAACTCGTCAGGGGAGGGTGATTTATTGATGAAATACAAGCAGGCACTCGCCTGGTCAAAAACAAATAAACAAATAAAGACGTTTTGGGGCCCCTACTGGTCCCTTCATCACAATGAAACGGGGTGAAAGGTCGCGATTTTTTATAGGTTCGGTGGCGCAGAGTGTGCATGTATATCTCGGGGAGATTACCCCGCGACCGGTTAATCATGCTTTTAGTAGGTTGAATATGCACTGATTCTAAAAGTAGTCGTGTCGACAGGCGCTTCTCTGATGCGATTATAGTTGCGGAATCCCAATCGATGACGTGGTCAGTAGCCAGGTGATGATCCGCCAAGGCATTTCATCTTGCATTGCCTTTTTTTGACATCGTTCTGGTGCTATTGAATTCTTTTAAAAATTTCCAGTTTCACCTATGTAGGATTAGGAACGAAAAAGAGACGCCGACCAGTCCAAACAAAACGTACTGATGTTTCGGCTTCCAGCACGGAAGCCTTGTTCACAATAAATGCATCACCAGAAGTGGGTCGTTTAAGTGGGCTTGAATAATGGCTGCAAAGAGCGTACGTAGATCGGGTTTAGATTTCAGTCGTTACGATTGACTGTGTTAGATGTGGTCTGAATGATTAGGGATTCCAGATGTAGCCGTGATGCGGTCACTTTTTCTGTAGCGACGATTCTTGCATTGTCCCAATCCATCTTGTGGTCACTCACGACGGCGTCTTCGGCTAAAGCATTGTTGCGGATGCTTTTATTCTTTACGTGACGTGCATGCTGCTGCAGACGATTCTTATAATTTCCTGATTCCCCGATATACACGTTGCTCCAGTCTGCACAAGGTATCTGGTATACCACACCGGGGAAGCGCTCCTTGGGCAAGCGGTCCTTGACTCTCACAAGCTCATGGCGCATCTTTTTGGCAGGAACGCGGGCCACCTGCACGTCATATTCCCGTAGGACACGTGCCAAACATTCACTTGTTCCTTGAAGGTAGGGCACAGGAGCTCGCTTCATCGGGACAGGAGGCACGTCCAGTTGTCCCCGTCGGGTCAGTTGGCTTTCCGTTGCATTTATAAAGTGCCTCGGGTAACCGCAGCTAGCCAGGTCGTCCCACCCCTTTGCCGTGTCCATCGCCGCATCCTGGGGCTTCGAGCACAATCTTTTCGCACGCTGCAGTAGCGTGCTAACAACAGCCCTCTTGTGGGAAGCGGGGTGCACGGAGTTGAAGTTCAGGTAGCGGCCTGTGTGCGTTTCCTTGCGGTATACGCTGAAACGTAGCCTCTGGCCCTGCCGAGACACGAGGACGTCCAGGAAGGGAAGTTTGCCATCGGCCCCCTCTTCTGACGTGAACTGAATGGCACGTTCTATACTGTTGAGGTGGGCCAGCAAGCTGTTCACCGCGTCTTTCTGAACGACGCAGAAACAATCGTCGACATAACGCAAGAACACTTTTGGTTGAGGGGCAAAGGAGGCTAGCGCGCGTGCTTCTAGCGCTTCCATGGTCAGGTTCGCCGCCGGGACCGAAATAGCGGCACCCATTGGAGTCCCCTGCCTTTGCTTGTAAAAATGGCCCATAAAGACGAAGTACGTATTGCTCAGGCAAAAATCTAGAAGCCTGCGTAGTTCTGGCACATCCATCGGTGATCTCCCGGGCAACGTCTCATCAGCCTCGAGAGCAGAGGTGCATACGTTGACAGCCAGGTCAATCGGAACGCTCGTGAAAAGGGACTTCACGTCGAAGGACACCATCAAGTCGTCTTTCTCAATCACGGTGGCGAGTCTTCTCGACAAAATCGAAAGAATTACGAACGTGAGTGGTCCCTTTACCGACGAGCGGAGCCATAACTTGGTGCAGGAACTTCGACAGGTGGCCCACGTTCCAGCCAAAAAGATGCGCCATGAGCTCGTGAGAGTCAAGGACCGCTTGCCCTAGGAGCGCTTCCCCGGTGTGGTATACGAGATACCTTGTGCAGACTGCAGCGGCGTGTATATCGGGAATCAGGAAATTATAAGAATCGTCTGCAGCAGCACGCATGTAACGTAAAGAATAGAAGCGTTCGCAACAATGCTTTAGCCGAACACGCCGTCGTGAATGACCACAAGATTGATTGGGACAATGCAAGAATCGTCGCTACAGAAAAAAAATTCGCGCCAATCCACCCCGTGAATGTGGTTGGAAAGCAAAGCTGTAAACGGCGCCCATAACGATTACCACGTCACTTTAATTCACTCACATCGCTCTACGAATAGTAAAACCAGAGAGAAGTGAAATGCACTTAACCACACCACTTATTAATTCAAAGACATATTCTTGGTAAGGTTAAAGCAATGCATGATGCGTGAACGGTGTTTGGTTGAGTTGTATTGGTGTAGCACAAGAGTGGAAACTTTTTTATAAAATTAAAGTAAGCTCCAACCCGGTGTTAGACGATCTGACTTCTCCGTCTATACGCCGCGGACGGAGGCGACGAGATTTGCGGCAGAGAAGGAGGGGGAAGAGGAAGAAATACTTCTGTTCAGATTTCTGAACGGCCCAGAGTGCAGCCCTGGGGAGTGATTCCTTCTTCTGTGGGGCCCATATGCAGTCCGCGCGGCCTGTGTTCCTTCCACCCGCTGAAGCTGGGTAGGTAGAAAAGGGCTAGACAGCAGCATCTCCCATTGCTCTCGTTGGGTAGTGGACGGAAAGAGAGGATGGTGCTCAGGGCTAAAGTCGCACACCCCGATTACGGGGCGGAGTGTTCCTACTTCTGAGCAAAATTTACATTCAGCGTCGTAGCGATTCGGATGCATTAAGTGAAGACGCGTACGCTGTGGGAAGGAGCCCGGGTTGTATGAGTCATAGGGTAGTTTGTTGGTCTCTGGAAAGGTCAGGGTAAGGCGAAGGTACGGTCTGTCTCAGAAGGCGATAATGCTGGGTTATCTCCCTGAACGTGACAAGCGGGTGACTGTCCTCGTGCAGCTCCATAGCACGGGAGGTAAAAGCGCAGGCTGGTTGGGTGGGCGTATTTGTTTCCCTCCATTAAAGTGTGACGGGTGTCCAGATGAGCTGAATGGAACCGTTTGGGGAAGTAATTTTTTAGCACGCGCAGTGCAGGTCAGGACACCCAACCGTACTGGTAATTCCAGTAGGCTTGCTGGGAATCGATGACTACCCTCCGAACCCCTGGTTGAGCGAGAGCCAAGGTGATGGCTGCCTCTTTTGCTGCCGTCATTTCTTGGGTCCTAAGCGAGGTAAACGCAAGGAGGTTGGTTCTGGAGGTATCCACGATGATGGCGTATTGGTGCCCTCGATGTTGCGAGGCGTCTGTGTAGATAACTGCATGATCCCCACCGAGGGTGGTGTTTAGCGCTTGAGCCCGTGCTTTTCGGTGACCCTCGTCATGTGAGGGGTTCATATTTCTAAGCAAAGGGAGCATCTTTAGTTTTAGTCGCCAAGAGTCTGGGAGTATGTCAAGCGGAATGACATTCTGGGCTGCCCAGCCAATCTGGTGAAGCATGCGGTTACCCATCGCAGTTCTGAGTCGGACCTTCTGGTTAGAAAGATGGCCTTCTATCAGCTCTTCCACCGTGTTGTGGAGCCCCGTGCTAAGCAGCCTCTGTGCGGACGCACTCATGAGAAGACCAATGGCCTGCTCGACCGTCTTTCTTATCATTATATAAAGCATCTCTATGTCTTCCTTGTCGAGAAGAAGACAGGGGGTTGACGTAAGTAACTCTGGAGAGGACAAAAGCTTCAATTAATCGAAAGGTACCGGATTTCTTTACGCCTCGCTTCTTGGTGGCAACTCGCCTGATCGTGTGTATGATTTGATTAATGCTGTTTTTGAGGCGCTGCAAGGAGACGTCACTCTTAGTGTTAGCCTCGAGATGTAGGCCCAGGATCTCTGAGGCTGGGGCTTGGAGTGATGGCCTGGCCATCAAGGAGTATTTGAATGTATTCCTTGGTTTGGCGTGAGGGCGGACGACAAGGAGCTGTGATTGTTTACGTGAACACTGGAGGCCGCAGGCTTTAGCACATTGGCGTACTTGAAGTGAGATGCCATGCATTGGTGTGAGCTTCCTTTAATTTTTGTAACTCTTAGCACATGAGCAAGGTGCGCACAGGGCCGCTAGACGGGCGTGAGTGGTCGCGTGACGCTTTCACGTGGCATTCAGCGAGAACGCAGGGGGTAAACCCGTAGATGTGCTTGGTGAGTACACCACCTGTCTTCCCAGTCTTCGTTTGGGCTCGTAGCTACATCGGTAAGACGACGGGCTTTCGCTCTATTAGTTCCAGGTTCGATTCCCGGTGGTGCCGGTGAATTCTTTTATTTATTCGCTGGAGTTTTCTGGTGACACCAACGGTCACGAAAGAACCCTTGGGGGGTAGAGGTAAAAAGCTTTGCTTTAAAAGTGACCGCATCACGGCTACATCTGGAATCACTAATCATTCAGACCACATCTAACACGGTCAATCGTAACGACTGAAATCTAAACCTGATCTACGCACGCTTTTTGCAGCCATTATTCAAGCCCACTTAAACAACCCACTTCTGGTGATGCATTTATTGTGAACAAGGCTTCCGTGCTGGAGGCCGAAACGTCAGTACGTTTTGTTTGGACTGGTCGGCGTCTCTTTTTCGTTCCTAATGTACCCTCCCGGCCAGACGGGATTCTGTCATGCTCTCAATTTCACCTATGTAGGATGCGTCGCAATCCTTGCATGGAAGTTTGTAGGCAACTCCGGGAATCTTGATTTTTCTAAAGGGTCCTTCATGCGTACCAGCTTCTGATTAAGCCTGTTCGTTGGCACGTGTGCAATTTTAACGCCATATGTGCCAAACACCCTTGCAAGAGCTTCACTGATGCCTTGCGTGTAGGACACGGCAGCGCGGTTTTGCCTGTATTCTTCAGGAACCCTTTCGTGGGAGGCAACTGAAGCCCGCAATTGTTGCGTCCTCACAAGCTTTGAAGGGTAGCCGTTGCTGCGAAGGTCCTTCCTTACCACGGCTAGCTCTTGCTTGCACAGACCAGGCTCAGAGCAGATTCGTGATGCGCGTGAGAAGAGTGCAGCGGCGACAGAGCGTTTTTGGCCTATAGGATGCGCAGAGTCGAACCACAGGTATCTTACCCGTGTGGGCCGGCTTTCGATACACACTGGTTGTAAATCCTTTGGCCGACCATCTCACAAGTATGTCGAGGAAGGCGATCTGTCCATTATTTTCTTGTTCCGTGGTGAACTGGATGCTTGGAACACAAGAGTTTAGATGCTCAAATAAAGGCATTACGTCTCGGCGGTGGATCACACAAAAACAGTCGTCTACGTAGCAGACAAAGATCTTGGGGCCATCTTGTACGAGCATAGCGCAGAATTTTCTAGAGCCTCTAAGGCAATATTTGCACAGACTACTGAAACGGAAGACCCCATCGCTGTTCGAAACCGCTGCTTGTAATAGTGTCCGTTGAAAACAAAATATGTGTTCTGCAGGCCAAATTCCAGGAGAGGAGTCTTGCGTCTCAATTGGCGAACGTGAAGGCAGAGATGCATCGTTCTCGAGTAGATCCTTGCAACTCCGGACCGCGTAATTTTGCCTGGAATTTGGCCTGCAGAACACGTTTTGTTTTCAACGTAGAATGTTACAAGCAGCGGTTTGGAACAGCGATGGGAGCTTCCGTTTCAGCAGTCTGTGCGAATATTGCCTTAGAGGCTCTAGAAAAGTCTGCGCTATGCTCGTACAAGACGACCCTAAGATTTTTGTCTGCTACGTAGACGACTGTTTTTGTGTGATCCACCGCCGAAACGTAATGCCTTTAATTGAGCATCTAAACTCTTGTGTTCCAAGCATCCAGTTCACCATGGAACAGGAAAATAACGGACAGATCGCCTTCCTCGACGTACTTCTGAAACGGTCGGCCAAAGGATTTACAACCACTGTGTATCGAAAGCCGACCCACACGGGCAGATACCTGGGGTTCGACTCTGCGCATCCTATAGGCCAAAAACGCTCCGTCGCCGCTGCACTCTTCTCACGCGCATCACGAATCTGCTCTGAGCCTGGTCTGCGCAAGCAAGAGCTAGCCGTGGTAAGGAAGGACCTTCGCAGCAACGGCTACCCTTCAAAGCTTGTGAGGACGCAACAATTGCGGGCTTCAGTTGCCTCCCACGAAAGGGTTCCTGAAGAATACAGGCAAAACCGCGCTGCCGTGTCCTACACGCAAGGCATCAGTGAAGCTCTTGCAAGGCTGTTTGGCACATATGGCATTAAAATTGCACACGTGCCAACGAACAGGCTTAAGCAGAAGCTGGTACGCGTGAAGGACCCTTTAGAAAAATCAAGATTCCCCGGAGTTGCCTACAAAATTCCATGCAAGGATTGCGACGCATCCTACATAGGTGAAACTGGAAATTTTTAAAAGAAGAATTCAATAGCGCCAGAACGATGTCAAAAAAGGCAATGCAAGCTGAAATGCCTTGGCGGATCATCACCTGGCTACTGACCACGTCATCGATTGGGATTCCGCAAGCATAATAGCATCAGAGAAGCGCCTGTCGACACGACTACTTTTAGAATCAGTGCATATTCAACCAACTAAAAACACGATTAACAGGTCGCGGGGTAATCTCCCCGAGACATAAATGCGCACTCTGCGCCACCGAACCTATAAATAATCGCGACCTTTCACCCCCCCTTTCATTGTGATCAAGGGACCAGTAGGGCCCCCAAAACGTCTTTATTTGTTTATTTGTTTTTGACCAGGCGAGTGCCTGCTTGTATTTCATCAACACCGAACTAACCCGCCTGAATCACCACTTTATAGACATTGAGCCATTCTTTGAATTGGTTTATTGTAGAGAGTTGTCTTGTTTATTTCCTTATTTTTTTGGCATTTCCGGTCTCATTTGAAATTGGGAGACCAGATAGCTTTTACTACGGGTCATGCACTGGTGACAACAAATATTTGATTTCACTTTAAACAATTTTCAGTTCTGTTTTATTGCTCACCAGCGAATGACCTGAAATATCAGAGGCTCTTAAAATATATGCTGGCATTTTTTTCCTGCACTGTAGTACAACTAATCATGACTTTTATAATATTTTGTTCACAAATTGAAATATTTAGAAAGTATTCAGCTGAATTATATTGTTATTTCAGAAGCATGCGCAATCAACAAGGCCTCAATGACTCTCACCACGTGGTTCACTTGTTCTGTCACAAATAACCTGATTGCAGCCACAATCCACCCAAGACGGAAGTAACAAACCCTCTGGGATGATGAATATTTAAAATGCCTTACGAGTAAGTGCTCAGCACATGAAATTGGGGCATTAAAACAGAAGACCCCTCTGTGGCATCCTTCACTTGGGGCAGCGCTTGATCACAAACTTCGAGAAGCTGAAAAATGCTCCATGCGCCGCTCCACCCAGCAGAAACAATGCAGGACGCAAGTTGGTAGGTGGACCGTTGGCATCCTGCGATTGTGAAGATTTTTATTTAGTAGATGCTCTTCTTTTTGTACCACTGTTCATTTCTCCTTTAACAAGCAGCTGAACTCCTGCAGGTTCTACGAATCATACAAGCATAATAAAACGCAGCAATGCAGAACAATTGGCAGGGTTACCTCAATTTTTCTTTTCTAGGAATGAAAAAAATGTAGGTAATCTATACACAGCTACAATCAAACCTTTCAATTTTTACCTACTTCACTCCTAACAAGCACACATACACGTTAGACATGTGAGCCAGCCGCTAAATTTATACCCACAAACTTAATCAGGCATCAGAAATCGGCAGGGAACGTGTCACTTTTAAATGGCACTTTTTTCGTTCAGAACACGTAAATGGGCGAGAAAGACCAATAACTATGATTTGGTACCCTCAATCTGGTATGGTTTTCAGGCAATGCTTACATCTCACTTCAGTACCTTCAGGTGGTGATCTTTGAAAACTCATTGCGGGCAAGTGGGTTGTGTTCAAGCTCTCGTATCTTGCCAGCATATGCTGGATTCCAGCATTCCCAAATCAACGTGACTCGAATGTGGTGGATGCAAGAAAGAATAAGCACACGCCAAGGGCGTAGCCGGGAAGGGGGGGAGGAGAGGGGGGGCCAGTGCCCCCCCCCCCCCCCCCCCTATAATGTTTTATGCCAAGGCTGGGGTGCGGTTTAAGCTGCCTGAAAAACCGCCTGAAGTCACCTGCAGGCACGGAACCTGCAGTTTTAAGGACATTCTTGCTCATATAAAGCTGAAAACAAGGGCTATGTCAACGTCTGATCCCTGCGCCCGCTCAGGATGGTGTTGTACCTGTCAATATATACAGCCCGGCTGCATTTCGCGCCGGATACACTGACAAGCGCCGGGAGCCTGCCGCGAGCCGATCGAAACAGCCCCACTGTTTCCCTGGCGGAACAGCACGGCCGGGGAATGGCAGAACAGCAGGAAAAGCCTCATATAGGCTTACATGTGGACGGGAGCGTGTCATTCCTTGTCTTTACACTGGTACAAAGTATAATCACATGACAGAGCATGTCGCTGTATTTTGTTCAGTCAACTATCAATCCTTGATATGTTTATTTTTCTACCGACATCGCATTTCATTGACTATTGCAGATCCATAATTTCTGCTGCATAAAAAGCATTGCTCTGCCCATCTTGTATTTCCTCCACATCAACAAAACTACACAATTCTCCTTATTGCGGAGCTTTGTTTTTTTGGCACTATTCCACTGTTTCCTTGACCTCCCTCTTGGTTAGGATCAGCATTCTGTATTTGCTTAACCAGAATTTTACTGAAGCCATGTCTGTTTCGATTTAACAGATAGAAATATAATGAAATTTAAGAAACGTGCAACAAGCTCAACATTCCACAGCAGTGCAATAAGGTGTTCCGCTTAGCGCAAGTTTACTACTCACGTTACTAGCACAAAAAATAACAAAAGGCGATTACTTAGGACAAAGACGCACGTTTGCTAGCTTCACCGCCATAATATACGAATGCGCCACATGTACAGTCCACTGCGATTCGAAGGTTGTCGCGGGAAAGCTGCTCTTTCAAACGAAGCAGAAAGAACACCAGCTTTAGCAAATATTCCATGCAAGTTCCATTATCGCCGGCGTAGATAAAGGGCAACCAAGTCCAAGTCTGTGCTCGATAACAACGAATGTACAGCTTGAAACCCAAAGGGTGGCAAGTCAGTCGTGCGGGCCATTGTTGTATCATGGAACAGCCAACAAGGGAGAGAAGAGTGCGAAATCTCGATTGTCATGGTTCCGAAACAAAACCGTGGGCTGGTGGCCCGCTTGGCCGCTCGATGCTGGCGCGATAACCTTCAAATCGTGCTCGACTGTACTTCATAGCTGACAAGAAAAAGTCCCTTTTCTAAAGGAAAATCTTTTATAAAACATGAGAATCATGATAGTGAACAACCAGTGTTTGCCTCAACTTCCGCCCAACAAACTTCGGGGACCGCGCGCCACTCACGAGCGCACTCATGATCACGCTCACGAGCGCGGGTCCACCTAACCACCTGCTCTGCGGACGAATGAATCGCCCGTGGTCTCCCCATAGACCAGCGAACGGGAATTTAGGTGATCATCATTATCATCACCATCTAAGCTCCTTAAGGTGGGCTTTACGGTTAGTGTTGAGCATAAACTAATCGCATGTTAAAGTCAGTGATTTCAAGCTTCGTTTGCAAAACAACGCGCAAGATGCCTTGCCTACATATTTCCCCGTCCCATCTTTTGGTCGACCACGCCCCCCCCCCCCCCCCCCCGAAAAAAATTAATGGCTACGCGCCTGGCACACGCCCAATCAGGAGTACGTTCAGCATGCACGTCGGTTGTTTAAAAAAAAAAGGTGTAATGTATTGCTCAGGAGACTCAATGCTTGCACGCATCGTGGAGCAGCAACGGCCTTGACAGATGTGTTTGAGTGGTTTTCCTCTCTCATAACATCCACAGTGCTTTCAGGAAAAGCCCCAGGCCTTTCAATTAGCATGTTCCAGTTAAGAATAATGCAGCTGATACTTTACACTTTCAAATCTTTTTCTTTGTGGAAGGATGTGTCTTTATTGGGGGTACAGCACTAGCGTGCGTAAATCGCAGCCTTCAGAACCCCAATTAGGCCTCTTTAAATGGTACGGGCAGTTACATAACTATTTGAAAAAGTGGACTGCAAGGACTGTCAATTCACATGATAAACATAAAAAAATAGCTGAAAACAGAACTGGTAAGGCTTTATCGAAGACTAAACTACGAAGGTAATAACATTTTTGTGTACCTAAGAAATATGGCTTCACCGTAAACATGACTAACACCAGGAAATTCGTATACATGGTGATTAACTGCTACGCCCACATTATGATTTTGGGTGAAACTTTGAGTTTTCCGAAATTAACAACAAAAGTTGCCATTCAGTGGCTACATGTTAGGTTATGCATGAAACACCAATAATTGTTACGGGGGCGAGAACTTGTACATTCAAGTGATCGAACATTATTCGAGTATGGTAGCCCACTGTGCTACCAAAACTGTGTTTGAAAACTTACGTTCTGGCTGCCAAACACTGTTGACAATGCTTGTGGCTCTTGTCTGGTTGAATGGAGGGACGTGATGTGCTCAGACCGTCCAGGGGCCCTATTCTCGACTGCACAAATTGCCGGCAATTCAGGCAATTTTCCGGAAGTCTTTTCTGATTGGCTTTCAATTTTGGTCACGTGCTTCCGGTTGACAAAGCGGTTGTGTGTGCTGTCGTCATTTTGACGTTTCATGTCGTCTACGGACACCAGTTCTAAAGTTTGCCTTATTTCTCGTTACTAAAGGCGCATAATTCTTGGCCGGGAAAGAAAAACCAGACTAAATGCAGCGGACATGACAACGTAAGCCTGTCTTTGCTATTCAACAACAATACTGCTTGTAATACACACCCCCTCTGTGATTGGCTGAGAAGGCGTGACGTAATTTAAACAGTTGGCGGGAACGATTACGTCATGCATAGGCAACTTCAGCCTGCGTAAAAGTGACGTAATGCTACGTAACAGCTTGAAAATGGCGGCTGTTTTTGTCGCAATATACAAGCAAAATAGGACACAATATTGCCCCGGCTTACGGCGCCGCGAAATGTGCGGCAATTTGCAGCAGGCGCAGTTTCGCATGCGCGCTGTTTAAAGCATGTTTCCTACCGAAACAAATTATAGTTTCAACTGCTTCGAAGTCAGCGATCATGGAACATACAAATAACATGCCGTATTTTGCTTTTATGTTTGGCAATTAAATAAAAATTATTTGTTTGGCGTAACCGCAACATAAGAGGGCAGTACAAGCCTCTCCATGACAAAGAGAACCCAATGCATGGCATTTGTCCATACTTGTCCTAGTAAGGTGTTGGGCATGGAGGAAAGAAAAGGCTTGGTGTTGGGTCACATGATCGAAATCAAGAGAAAAATAACAATGAAAAGTGACTATTTAGTGCATTACAGCGCTGATTGCAGTAGAGCTTGACGAATGAGTGAATCGGCGACATCGGTGCGCTCCGAGGTTATCAGGCGTAGCGCTTCGCTGGTCTTATGTGTCATAGAAGCGACGGTCGCGGCCGTCTTTTTCTGTGATCACGACATAAACTGGTAACATAGCAGCAGACGATGGCGTGGCGGCGGTGGCGGCAGGGAAGGTGATAACGGAACAAAGCTTGCATTGAAGCAGAGAGCCCAGCTATGTTAAAAAAAGCGATTGAAAGAAATAAATAGATACGGTAAAAAAATTGTGTGATGTTCTTTAGCTCGACATCCGCCTTTCGCTCGCTTTTGGATCAAAGTTACTCGATCGCCTTGTGGTGTTGGCGCCAAATTTGACCTCCAGAAATGTGTTTTTTTTTGTCAGCCTCAGCTACTGTCTTAATTTTTATAGTACATGCCAAGTGTTTTGATAACTTTCTTGCACAATATTTGATACCTTGGTAGCGATCTTTATGAGTGACTCGTCAAAGTACACGGCATGTCGTCATAGCTATAGGTGCAGCACGTCACTGATTGCTTACGTCGTGCTTACGCAAAAAAACATGGGCGAAATGCCGGCAATTTGTGCAGTCGAGAATAGGGCCCCAGAGGTCTAAAACAGGATGACACATGATTACCACACAGGCAAGAATGGAAATTATTGGGTGCACGAATGTTACAACTCGGGCAACACAACATTCAGCCAAAATCAATGCCCGCGGACAGCGGCACCGTACACATGGTGAGGTGGCTCGCCGCAAACGCAACGAAGCTTGCGAGGCGCGCACATTCGCTCGCGAACGATTCTCCCTCGCCATTCCCAACACGGCACAAACGACAGCGGTGATTAACGAAGCCGTAAACGCTGCGCAGCACAGTTTAGAGGAGTAGCCGCCCGTGTTCTGACAAACTACGCGTAAGACGTGGTTCGCAGTGGTGAACTCTGAAGCTGTTCAATATAGTGCTCCGGAATGGGAAACGTTACTGAGTTACTGCGCGCCGCTGCGTTACTGAGCGCCAGTGCGTTCAGCGCTCAATGCAAGCACCACAATGTTCTTTCGCACATCGCCTTTCTAGAGACCAGCCCTCTAGGTTCAACCTAGCCAGTTCAGTTAAACAATTCACACACGCGGGCTCCTGTTAACGAATCCTAAAAGCGGCGATCACAGCTACAAACGACATCCAGTGACAAGAAAGGCGGCAAATGTGACGAGACAGCTTACCTTCCAGGACGTTTAACGACGCAGAAGAGCGAGCGACGTTCAGGGGCAAGCGCCAAACGAAATTAGCCGTCTTCAGGTGCAAAGTTGTTCTCAAATATTTCTTCGCGAAGTCGAACACGACAGCCACAACCGAAAACGACGAGGGACCCAATTAACCCTGATAACTGCGCTTGTTTAACGGCACGACGGTACACGGTACACCACAGATCACAATCGACGCCAGACGGGTCACGTGACGATTCGAGGAGGTAACTGGCCGCGCCGTCGCACGCCGTACTCAGGGTGTCGGCCATTGGCAGCGGGTTGCGTAAACAAATTAAAACGACAACAATAAATAATTGCCTATTTTACTGAATATAACAGTAACTTAATATTTTTTGTGTGTAATATAATAAAGAAGCTTATATTTTTTAAGTTTACAAAAAAACGCGAACTGAGTATTTTGGCGCTCAATTTGAACGTTAAAAAAAGCAGCAGATAGTAAGATAACACTCCGCAACGAAATTTGGCAGTGTTCTAGTGTAAGTAATCGTATTATTATTTGGCGTCTGTTTATTTAGCGCCCGATTTCATGCCCCCTCCCTCCCCAACTTTTGTTTTCTTTTGATATCTGCCTTGTTCTCCAACGTTGTTTCTGCAGGAGAAACTAGGTGGTCTGTTTATTGCATTTGTACACAATATTTACGGTCGCTAACAACAAGAATGGAATAAAATTGTGATTGCTAGTACTTTATAACTCCACTGAGTGACGAGAATGACTGTTGTCAGAGGGGGCTATGATTGTGCTGGTGGGGCTGGAGAGGAACAGGGAACGACGGAATGATGATACAGATGTCACAGTTCAAGGTTGTGCTGTGCTCCGTGCAAGGCTGTAGAAAACAAAAAGTGGGAGGGGGAGTGTTATTCTGTCGATGTCGTAATAAGCAAGGGCTGATATTTTTTCCTGTTTCAACGTCGGTGCTGCCGCTGCTTTTTATTGAATTTGGCAGCTTTTTTTTTTTTTTTGCTTTTGAACATTTTTGACGAGGTTGGGTGGATGGCACAATGGGATGTCTTTTTGAAATTATATTGCATGCATGACCTCAATCAATCATGAGCTGAACACCTTTTCCACACCCTCTCAACGTGCTTCCAAAAAAAAGGGTGTTGAGGTTGGTCAACACCCTTTTTTTTTCACGCAAAAAGGGTGGAAAGCTACAAAAAAGGGTGTTGAGATTCAAGAAAAAGGGCGTAAGGGCCTCCCAACACCCTTTTTTCAATTATCTTACACCCTTTTTGGCCAAAAGGGCGTAAAAAAGTTTAGTGTGTAGGTTTTCACTCTATTCTGCATCCGCTTTATACCGGAAGAAGGATAAGATATTGCTCATCCGTAAGGGAACGTTCTCTGTGGACATATTTGTCGAACCACATTGATTGGGGTTTTAAAGAGCGCGCTTAACATCGCATCGGCCATTTACGCCGCTTACGGTATGAACCACATAGACCGTTTACAGTGCTGCCGCCTGGGAGAAACCATCTTTGACGACGTGAAGTCATGCTGCTTCGCTTGCCTCAACCGATGCCTTTCCCTGTTCCAGCTCGAGTAGGCAAACGCTGGCGTCACTGACTGGGCCATTGGGACGACCTTTTTACGGCGATGGCCGTAAAAACGAGGGGTGTTGTTTTCACAGGCACTCCCGCTTGACGCCACGCGCGCTGTATGCCGTGCCCGCGAAGTGTACTGGCGTGGGCGTGCCCCCTGAATCGCGCCTGTGTGCCATCTACAGCGTTACTGCATGGAAGGGAGTGCGGGAGATGGAGAAAAGGGAAAACCTTATTTTCTTGGGTCCTCTATTCCGAGGTCCCTAGAACTGTTTCGACGTGTTGGGAGAGGTATTCGCGACATTCCATCTCATGCCCTGGCGGTGGGACGAGCTAGCTTTTCCAGGAAGGTATAGGGGTACAGAAACGGAGGTGGCGATGTTTAGAGCGCTGCGTGCCCTGGACCATTCACATTAAGCGTGGGTAACTGCAGAATGCTGTCCTCAGACTTGGCACCTTGGTCTTCCTGGGAGCTGGTTGATATAGTGCATGTATACGTTGCAGGAAAGTGACTGTGTCTGGGGCTGTGGGATTACCGGGGCTTAAATGACTCGGTAACATATATGATGGTGTGCGAATGATTCGGTTGTTACATGCTGTATGAACAAGGCGTCCTTGTCTCTCCTTGTGGCGTATTTTTCTCTTCACCGGGCTGGTGTAGTCACCTGAACATTTAATGGCAATGCCGGGCGTACTGCAGTCTCAAGTTAGCGCGTTTACTTGCTGGTTCCCGTTGTCCTTGGACCCATTCGAGGCTGGCTTTGAGCTTGGAAGCAATACATGTGGTTGTTTAATTGATTATGTATGTACTGAGGTAGATTGCTGCTTCCACATACTGCTTCACTGTGGGTATTCTGATACTTGGGGTTGAGGTATATCTTCTTTGATAGGTTCGGCGATCGC
Organism: Haemaphysalis longicornis; assembly: GCF_048455015.1. Taxonomy (NCBI): domain Eukaryota; kingdom Metazoa; phylum Arthropoda; class Arachnida; order Ixodida; family Ixodidae; genus Haemaphysalis; species Haemaphysalis longicornis. Next base: position 198,642,775 of record NW_027526203.1, on the reverse strand, counting down.
TTTTGTTTCCACTGAGGTTGGCGTGGCAACATTGATATGTATATTGAGGGTAAATTTTCAGGAACTAATGGCTGCAGAGACTGCCGTTCCATTTCTGCAGCTGGCGTCCGGCATATATTGTGTCATGCAGCGGGGTTTCCCTGTCTTCAGCTCTGGCTTTTCTGCGACCGTCGTTGGTCTCAGGGTTCAGGTTTTTTGGCATCGGTTGCACTTCAGTTCAAGGTATTGAGCCTTATGGTAGAGGTGTTGAGGATAAGTTTAGTAGCTTGCTTGTATTGTACCCCAGGTCTTCTATGATTTCCCGGACTTCTTGTGGGGTTCTTAGGCGTAGCTGTTGGGCTTCTTTGCGCATAGCTGTTCTACCTTGCAGGATGCGGTGTATCGTAAACATATGGTATGGCAAATTCCGTATTTAATGGCTTGAAGAGTAATGGGGAACTCCCACTTCTGTTCTCTGACATCTTCGAGGAAAACAACGTCAATTTTGTGTTGCAAGAGTCGTTTTATAGTATTTACAAAATACATAATTTTGTCGTATACAATGGCCTCTACTATTTTGTGGAGTTCATATTCTCGAAGCCCAAGTCGGCGTCGCGTAATTCGTGCGATCATATATCGTACATTTGTTACTTCTAACGTGCCTATTCTACTCTATGGCTCTAAAATTACATGCACGAAAAACCTTGACGCAAGACTGCGCCCATGCGTCATTGTCGAGTTCATAAAAACACAGTGAGGGGCCCTCTAACTGTTGTCCAAAGTACAATGAGGGCAACTATAACCATTGTCTGCAGTTTGTGCACGTTCAGTTAGAGTTGAACTAAAGAAAAGGTCACCGTTCACCTATCAAACAACCTTAAAGACACCATTTTCTAAAGAAAAGTGCATAATTCCTTCGAGTGGCGATGTGTCAGTGCGAACTCTTCGTAAGTGTTCTTGTACCTTATTGGGGAGGGAGCGGGAAGCGAGCAGTTCATCTCCATCCCCGGCAAAGTGAGGGAATGTCCACATTAGATGATGAAGGTCCCGTTGTAACTGACACCGGTCTCTGCCACACCACCTATGAATTCGGTTTCATACAGCCGGGTGGTGCGATTGTGTCGACCTCGTCAGCGGTGCTGTCTTCAAGAGGCCGACCAGAATTCCCCTGTCCTAGAAAAGATAGATCTTCGCCTCCAGACATTACAAACGGAGCTTGCGAATTTGTCCGCTCGTCGCACCCAGTTGCTGGCACAGCGACGCTTAAAGCGTGCTGCTGCAAACGAGAACTCAGGTGAAGCTATACCTCCTCTGTCAACTTTTCCCTTGCCTCCACCTACTCCTGCATCATCACCAGCAGCAGCCTCGATCTCGTCAGCATCCAACGCTCGCTCCATTCTTAACTACGTGGTGCAGCAGCTACAAATATTAACCACGACTCTCGCAGCATGCCTCCGCTAAATTATGCACCCGCTGTACGTGCAACTACACGCAAGGACACTATACCACAATGGAACTGTCGGGGCCTCAGTTAGATTTCACCTCTTCATCTTCTTGGTGAATGATGAAGAGGAAATAATTAGATTCTTGAAGAAGCTCGAGCCGAGAGGACGATCTCGACTCACTCCGATGACCGACGTCCGATGCTTGAAGCAGGTGAGGGATGAGGACTGCCTTTCTTGCTGGATATTAGGTTTATTTAAACTATTTACATTACTCCAATTATTTACATCAGTGCAGACTGGCGGTTACATTGTCACTCTGCCCACAGCATACTGTTAGGCCAAGATCTATCCTGAACTAGATCCCTCTCGACCAACCCCGGACAAAACCCAACACCCCAGTTTTGATCCCAAAAACCACGCCTCCAAAGGGGGTGTTCAAGAAAGAGCGAAAACCCTTTTCAATATAATTCATATGGACCACGGATTGGCCACAAGAGCCAACCAATCCTAAACATGTCCCCACTGCGGTCACATGACCCAACACTATCTCATGCACTCATAGTACGTTTCCCGCGCACGTCATTGCAACCTACAGGCAAATACAGCAAAATGCAACCTACAAGCAAAATGTAGAGGCGTACATCTGCCACATAAAGTCACTGACCGCGCGGAGTGGTCGAACCATTACGTTAAGCGGGCGGCGCCTGCACAAAGCTAAAGCCGAACGCTTAGACCAGTCTTTGCGCGGCTAACATCTTACAGCGTCCTCGCCTTGCCGCCTTGCATTTGTCCGCGCGCGCGCCGGCACAAAGAGAGTCGTAAGCTAATCCCTTCCCCAGACTAAGGGACGCCACTGCCCGCCGCCTGACTAGCGGGAAGAGCTCCTTCAACCCCAGGCGAGTATTCCCGAGGCGAATGACCCATAAACGAACAGCACCGACGCCGCCTTCGCAAATCCTCAAAAACTACGGTGCGCGCTTTTTCGACACTAACAAACACCATCCTTTCGCTTCCCGTCAGCTTGTCATGACGAACGACCGAGCCACCTCCCAATCTCGGCAAGCCATAATAGCGGCGTGCGCGCAGTCCGAGAGGGAACCCCGCGCCGAAGCTGTTTTCACTGCTGTGCGCCCATACGCCGTTCACTGAGATCGCCAGGTCGAGCTGACCGCATACCAACGCAACAAAGGTACTCAGGCTAAGCACCCCCGCCTTTTGCCACACAAAAAGAAGGAACACAAAGCTAGCACTCCGCGGCCTCTAAATTTCGCGTCCCTTCGGCTGCATGAAAGGAACCCAGCGTGGCAGCTACAAGTGGAAGCAACGCCGACACATGAGCCACCGGCGGCTTTCATTAATTAAATGAGGAGCCCAAACTTAACAGCCTCCCCACAAAAGTTGGTGAACTTAAGGAGCGCCTTCGCCTAGGCCCACTTCGTGCATGGGCGCTACTGCTTCAGGAAGCGTACGGCCTGCCCCGTATCCCCTTTTCTACCGGCTATGTGTCTCCAACAATCATTGGCCACCGTAACGGCCCACCAACGCCACGGGGTAAACCGGTGGTATATGTGCTCACGTGTCTTTGCCAGCAAGCCGTTGACATTCAAAGCTGCTGCTCCCCGTGGCAAGAAACTGTGGCGGTGAAAGTTCAACTAAGTCACTGTGCAGTGATACTTGTATCCTGCTATGTGCGTCCTCACAGTGGTCATGCCCCGCGTGTTCGGTTTGGGTGGGTTTCGCATATACGAACAATATCCCGGTTGTACCATAATCCCCGGGGACTTTATTGCTCCGCACCCTACCTGAGGCTATGACATGGCTAGTACTCGAGGTTCAGATCTCCTCAAGGTCATGGCGCATGCTCGCTTCACTCTATTAATGACACGACCCAGTCGACTCGCCGCTCCACGTCTACCCGTATGCCTCCACGTTCACCAGACCTCGCTTGGTGGCTTGGTCCATCGGCCGTTACTTGGCGGCGGGAGCCAGACTGCTGGGGTAGCGACCATCATCTCATTCACCTAGATCTTTCATCTTTGCCCTCTCGTCGCCTACGTCGTAAATGTCATATTATCAAGTGGGACGAGTTTCAGAAGTCGATTAGTCAGATATCAACATTCAAAGAGGACCCTTTATCATCCATACAAAGGGCTCTTGAAGTTTCTACAACTGTAAACTGGGTTGACGAGAGCCGCCCTAACCCTAACTTGCGCCTTCTTCAGCTGTGGGCGCAGCGCCACCAGGCGGAAGTGTTTGCTTGTCGCCATCCCAACTCCCCGACTTTCCAACTCCGCCTTAAACAGCTCACTGCCGCGGCTCGTCGCCATGATCGCCGGCTGTCCCGCCAGCGCTAGCTGGCTTGACGTGCGCTTCGTGAGGGCCCCAGTCTGGACTACGCTCCATATGGCGCATTTTTTATTCTTTGGAGCGATCACCTCGATCCCAAGATCCTGCTGCGTCAGCGTTCCTCACCTCATCTGCAGCGCTCCTCAGCGTTCCTCTGCAATTCGCAGATACGCTGGCTCATACTTTATACCCCGATTTTGAATTGGACCCAGCCACCATGCCCCCTGTGTTCACTTTTCCGCCTGGTGCTGGTACGCCGCCATCGGAAGCAGCAACCGAGCGTATGCTCTCACCATTTACAATGGCGGAACTAACCGCGGTCATCGGCATGGCTGCACTCCGCAAAGCTCCCGGTCCTGACGGAGTAACATTTGAATCTTTCAAGAACCTCGACGATTCTTCTCTGGAGAGACTCCTAGAGGCGTACAACCGGGTTTGGCTCACGTGTACAATCCCCCCGGCCAGGCTTCAAGCGGATATTATCATTATTCCGAAACCCGGTAAACCAAGTAGAGATGTCCGCAACCACCGACCAATAGCGCTCACGGCGACCATTTGGAGGCTGTTGGAACGAATGTTTGCCACACGCATTCAGTGGTGGCTCGACGTACACCATCTGTACCCCCCACCTTGGTGCAGATGATGGTCTGGGCCACCTCTCCGAGATGATCCTTACTGGCGGCCGATCCCACCATGTTCGCCTTGTGCTGGGCGTGGATGTTCACGAAGCGTACGATCACCTTGAGCACGCCGCCGTCATTGCGGTACTTCATCTCCTTCACCTGCCATCCCGCCTATGTGATTTCATTTCCTCCTACCTACGAAACCACACCTTCTCTATCCGTGTCAACGGATCTCCCACCGGTTCCTTCCAGCCCCGCCGTGGTGTGCCTCAGGGATCTGTCCTGACCTCCTTGATTTTAACATGGCCATGATACCTCTTGCCTGGCGACTTGGTGCCGATCCACACATCTATAGTATCATCTATGCAGACGACATCACGTTATGGTCTGTTCACCAGGACCTTCACGTCCAAAGTGTCCGCCTGCAACAAGCTCTAGATGAAACCAATTATTGGTGCAGGAATCTCGGCCTTACGCTCTCTACTAACAAAACAGCACTTCTCACCGTGGCCAACGCATGGGGCCGTCGGAGCTTGGCAACCTCCCCTATCCGTCTTTCTGTTCAAGACCACCGGTTCTGCAAAACCTTGGATTCGCTCTGCAAAGCATCAAGCTTCACAATCGCTCCATCTATTCCGTCGCATGTCCCAAAAAGCCGGTGGTGCTGCCTCCAAGATGACCCGCATGCTTGTCCGAGCCATTCTTCAGCCTCACATAGTTTATCAAGCTCAATTCCACTTTATTACAAAGTCCGACTGGGCACTACTTGAATAAATAAACAATTCGGTTATGCGAGCTATAACTGGTCTTCCAGCCCTCACCCTCGTCCCTATTCTCCAAAAGGAAGCACAGCTCAACACATTTGATGAGCTAGTGCATCAGCGTCGACAAGCCCGCCTCCAAAAACAAGCCCTTGACCCATATTCCGCCGCTCTAGTAGCGTACCGTACTTACCCGATTCTAACACGCACTTTTTTTTCCGGAAAAATAGGTCGAAAAATCGCATGCGCGTTAGAGTCGGATACGAAACCGAAACCGAAACAGCGGAAATTTCCTCCCACGCATCGCCATGTCAAGATGGCGCTAACGCTTTTAGCAACGATTTTCCGGGCGCAGGAAGCATAGGCACCTAGGCTTTTCTATCGGCGTTCACACAAATCGTCAAATCGTTCCACTTGCGCGCTTGATAACAGCAATGGCAGCAGCGGCTCTCACGCGTTCAAAAGAGCGGTCGGCTGAAGCGTGCGCCTCTGGAGAAGCTCGCGGAATGGGCGTGTGAGGCGTGGGCCACGATCCCATCGACCATGGTTGAACGTTAGTTCAGAAGTGTGGCATCGCGAACGTGCTTGACGGCACCGAGGACGAGATTTTGTGGTCAGCCGAGAGCGACGAGGAGTGAGATGAGTGAGATTACTTGGGGAACTAAATCACCCGTTTCTTTCGCATTCGTTTTTCTTGCTCACACAGTTCCGTGCGCGTTACAATCGGAGGTGCAAGTTTTTTTGGTTTTTTGTCAGGAAAATCGGGTGCGCGTTAGAATCGGGTGCGCGTTAGAATCGGGGGTGCGTTAGAATCGGGTAATTACGGTACATGCCCGGTTCACCAGCCCCACAACTATCAAACACCACTATACGGCCCCCGTGGAAGTTCCACCAATTAACGGATACACGACCACGGATACAATCGGAGCACCAACGGATAACGGTTGGTGATCCGATTCCGCCTTCTATGGACATTGCTAGCCCTTCCTCTACCCTAATTAACGCTAGTGCTTCAGATACCTTTCTTCATACCGCTCTACTTTGTCCGACTGTGGCTCCCGATCCAGTAACCTGCACTTACATTGCAACGGAGAAGTGGCTATCAACGCAGGCAGAATTACTCCATGCAGTGCGGGATGCTCTGCTACAAAGACCATTGATAATCAACCACGCTTCACCACATTCTACAATTTACGCTGATTCTTTAGCAGCTGTACGAGAGATTCTTAAAACTCTTACATACAACCAACTTCTACTAGAAATTCAGAACATAGTGGACACTTACCCATGTCGTGTGCGCGTTCCATGGCGCCAACTGAACAGCCACCCCGCAATGCAGGCTGCAGATACCGATACACACCCCATGCGTGTGCAATATCCAGCTCCTCTTGCACCTTCGTCAAATGGTATTCGCTTTGGCAGTGAAAAAAAGTCTACAGCGCACCGCGCGCGCTCTCATACCCCCGCGCGTAACGGATCTCCCTGGCGGGTTGTCTCGGCAAGGTGAGGTCCTGCTCAGACGTCTTCGCCTAGGAGTCGCCCTCACGCCGGCTGTGAGGAGGTCCTGGCCACTTCAATATCATGTCCCGTTTAACTCCACGTGCCCCTTTTGCCCCGCTCCTGTTGACCAGGCTATAGCAGAGCATTTGATGCGGAGTTGCCCTGCCCTGCGAAGCCTACGCCTTGTGCACAACGCCACCTGCGGCCCACGCCCCGGACGTCGGCCAGATTTCATGGTGTTGATACAAGGTCCACATCATCGACCCCTGCTCCGATTCCTTCGGGAATCAGGAGTGTACCTGTACATATAGTTTTTCCTTATGCTGAATAGCAAACTTACGCAATAAAAAAACTGACAATAGGGACGTTTTGGGGGAGTGTCGTAATGTGGATGAGTCCATTTATGAATATCTGAAAAATTCCGAGGCGCCAGCGTGAGCCCTACTGATTGTGAATGCGAAAGCAATACTGTCCAATCGAACGCTTGTGGGGATCCTGACGCCGTAGCCATTGCGCGATCACTGGGTTTGTGTCATTACGCGGCGTTCTTCCCCTCTCTCCTCCAAAATTCCGGCTCGTCTTGGCGCCACTGTGTAGAGCCGAGCCGTCTCTCAAACTCTTGCGTGAGGTGAAGCCTGCAGAGACCGTTGCGGCGATAAAACACTGTCACGCAGCGGGCGCTCCGCCCTGGTAGCGGAGCTAACCTCACCTCATTGGTCCGTTTGAACGATGCCCGAACCCGACTCTCGCCGGGGACGCGAACGCGCGCGCTGCGCGGGGGTCGGTTCGGGGGAGACGCTTCCAGGACGCCGAAGGCGTTGGCCGAAGGTATGTGACGCTTTCTTTACCAGCCGGCTGCAACTCTGTGGCGCCGGCGAAAGCCCACCAGCCCTTCCGGCTGCGGCCCGTGCCCAAGGCTGCTCCTGTTGTCCCTACGCTTGCATATCGTAAGGCCGTACCTACCACTCGACGAACACGCCGTGCGGTACGCGCCTGTGAGCGAATGGGCCCCGTCTCCCTCACTGCTGCGAGCCGATCCGGCCAGCACGGCGATGCGCGCGCACACAACAACGTGCGCGCACCCCGGAATTTGCCCTGACAGAAGAGCCCATTGGCTCTGCGCCGACGAAACGTGCGCACTTGCGCGTGGCGCCCCATCGCCCCTTTCACCTAACGGGAAGTACGTACCTGTACTGTAAATTGTGTAATTGGGACTGCAAAATATGTGACTAGAACGTTAGTATAAAATAAACGTCTTCCCTCCGTACCCTGGGCATATTCCTTTGTCGCCCCATTCTCCACCTGCCCAACAGAGGCGGTGTTAAAGGGACACTGAAGTGATATGTAAACATTGCGGGATTACTTGTGCAAATTGTAGTCCGGGGTCCCCAGGCCATGTTACGACCACTCTGGGCGCGTTTACGCGCTTTTATTTAGTAGAAAACTTAATTCGAAAATGCTGTCCTCCTCTCTTTACGCTCGCCCATTTTCTGCGGCGTTTTCGTGTGACGTCGAGAGGAGCCGAGCTCGCAATTGGCTGCGCTATCTGCACGGCTCCCCGGCCTTCAGACAGAGTCAGTCGGCCCAGCGTTTCGTCCGCCGGACGCCGACGGGTCGTCGCAATTCGTTCGCTCAGTTGAAACGAAGCCAGGACACGTTTGTGAATGGAAGAATGGGCCTTTCTTTACTTGGTTAGTTTGTACACTGTATCTAGCTCCAAGTCAAGGTCGCTTCACACAAGCCCTGCACAAGCGCATATGCGACGCTTCGCTGACTGGTACGCCCGTAGGAAAATATAAGGCCTCTTGAAGGCGGGAGAAGAGTCAGCGAAGTCAATATAGGTACTAAGGAAATAAAATCAACTGATATTTTTACCGTACCGCGTAAGAATAGGGTGCGGGAAGCACTTTTTTGCGCTGGGCGAACAAGCACAGCGGTCAGCAGCACGACTACGCATCTGCGAACGCTTTTCCGTCTACGAAATGCAATTGCTAGACGTGAGCTATTGTGGAAACTCGGGGGACGCTTACTGCACGAGCACAATACAACAAATAGTCACCTAAGCTGCTTGAAATGCCAAAACTAAATAAAAATGTAAACTTGTTGTACAATATATACCTTATATTACCATGATCGGCACAGCCCGTCTCGTGGCCGAGTTGTCTAAGGCTGCAGGTATGTCACCGCCGAGTATTTTGCAAGTCACGAGTTCCAGTCCCCGCGGGGACGTGCTTTTTTTTTTTTTTTTTTTTGTAAGCTAACTTTATGTTTTCTGCCGATGTATTCTACATTGAGTTCACCTTTGTTTGGGCCGCAACGTTCATGGCTCCACGAACTAGTTCACAGAACGCACGCAGGCTGGCACTGGCGCGCTAGCGAGTTCTCGTTGGCGTGCTGTCCATAAGCACCGACTGCTTGCGGGCAGTGGGCACAGGCCAGAATGAACAGACCCTTGGCCTGGTGCGAACACGCATTTTACGGTACAGGCATGAGTGAGGCAAGCTCCAAATAGGGGGGGGGGGGGGGGGGGGGGGGGGAAAGCGTATGACATTTGTGCGTCTGCGGGTACGCGGAGGGCGTCCATGCACTGCGTAGGCCTCGGCTAGTGAATGCTACGATTCCAAGCCGTCCTGGGAGGCTTATCTTTATGCATTTTTACAGCTGACAACATGGCAGAAGCGCGGTACGATGATTACTGAGTTATTGAGAATGCCCATCCAACAACGCCACAGCTTGTTTTTTACAGAACCGAAACCGAAACCGAAACTTGTTTGGTTGCTCACCTTGGGCATCGTCCAATCACGGTCCCGCTCCTCCCAACGTCACAGCTTTAGTTGGTGCGGCCGCCGCAAACCGCGCATGGTAGTTTTTCTTCTTCGGCGCTTTGTAAAATAATTACCGATTTGTCAACCGGATAAACGATGAAAAGTGGGCTGATTTGAGCCAGTCTACGCAGTGCAAGCAAAAACGGGAGCTTGACAAATTCACTTCAGTGTCCCTTTAAGTTGGCGCGACGGCGTTTCAGTATCGTGAGCGTGCTCAAATAGCTCGAACCCGCGGTGGTTCCTCGCAGTGTGCATGAATGCCTGCCTTGTGCAAAGCTGGCGTTATGCATATTGTGACGTAGAGAGACCACACGCTTCAGAGCAGTCCTTCGAAAGGTTTGCTGTCGCAGCCAAAGGGAATTGGTGAATCGGCCTCCCACTCGGCGGCCATCGTCACTGGCCAATCCACTCGAGTGAGTATGTTACCATGCCCAATGGTTGAGCCTTAGCGTGTGGTTACCTTAACCTTGAGCAGAATAATGACGTTCCAAGCGACGTCGAACTCGTTGTGCGTCCTCTGCGTGCACCGATTGTCGGCGTTTTCCAAGTGCAAGGCCACAACGCATGGATCCACCTTTATTAACCGTGTGCAACTATGGATGGATCCAGAGGGACGTCGGAGATGCGCGTTCGCCTGGCATTAGGAGGTCCTGGAATCGATTTTCATGCAGTCTCAAGTTTTTGTAAATCTATTCTCAACTAAATTACTTTTTTTTATTCTCTTTGCTCCAAAGCCTCCTGAGGTGTCATTTCGCTGCTACAGACACCTACGCCGGACGGCGGATTTTCTGTTCAATGGACCATTTTTATGATTTCGCATAAATATGTCAACAGTAGTGCCTGGGGATACTGATCACTTATAGCTCAGATATTTAGGGTCTTTACGAACCCCGTTCTCGGTATGCCTACATTGAAGACGCCTATACGGATTGGTTTCCAACGGACCGATAAGGTGTCGCCCAAGCCAAAACATTTATATACATATGTACACCCAAGAGCAGAAGTTTACGGACCACGAAGCAGCAATTTTGAGTTATTTCTCCGCCGAGCGGCAGCCCGGAGTACTATGTGCGGTTGTTTTCATTAGTTCAGTACTTATAGAACATTTCGCATGCATTCAGTTTGTCGGGCTGCTATAGGAAGAGAAATAACCTAAAATTGCCATTTCCCTGGTCCGTAAACTCTTTATCGGGGCTGTACATACACACCGGACGCACTGCATACAGAGGTGGGCAGGCAAATGGGTCTGCAATGATGTATTTGATTCTTATTACTGGCAGTACGACACCGGCACAGCAAGGAGTGAAATCCTCGACATCTACTGCACACTGAAGGCAAACGCGTCGTGAAGACGTAGGCACACCGCAGCACGACATTTCGCAGCCGACACTAATGCTGGCGGTGGTCTGAAAAGAGCCCGAAAAGATTCTTCATGAGCGGGTACTGTCCGCGGCCGCAGGCGCCGGCGAAGTCATCATGCCAGAGGTTCCAAACCCCAAAGCACCGGGCGCCGTACTCGTCGCGCAGGAAGCGAGCCAGTGACGGCAGCACAAACTCGGACAAGTGGGAGACCCAGTTTACGCCTTGCCTGGACACCACGCCGAATTCGAACACCTTGCTTGAATCCCAAACCTGCAGTCAGCAATAACATCTCATTTTTGTTCTACAGCTGCATCGGCATGAGGAAAAAAAAGTTTTATGTGTTACGCCTCATGCGAAACACGGTAAGGTGGGAGTGCCGCCATTGATTATCATGGTGGTAACTAGAGCGAAAAATAAAGACGAAGTGGAGTTAACACGGCAAAAGTATTTGTCTTTTTTTCCCGCTCTACCACGATTACTCGCCGACTAGCCAAGCTTGCAATACTTATTCAGTCGCTGAGAAACAAACCACCCTGCGGACATAATGTATCACTTGGTAATCATTCAACGAAGCTGCGTAACTACATAGTAAAGCCCCATCTGCGCCCTCTACCATTCCGCATTTATCCCACATTCACCCAGGAGCATTTCACAGTGGCCAGCCGTTAAAAAAAAATAGGGCAAGCATTAGGCTACGCGGTGAGCGGCATAAGTGCGAAGTATAACTTTCTTGCCAACAAAGGACAGCCCGCGCTTTCGCTGCAAGGTTTGCAACCCCTTTCCTCCGCCTTTATATCGCCGCCACCATTGTGCGCATTTATGCGCCGTAAAGGAGTGGTTCCTGCGGTTCCTTCTATTGGACAGCTTTTTCAGGCACTTCCGGTGAGGGAAGGCATCGTCAGCCATCGCCTCCTGTATTTTGCGTCAGCTCACCGTCGGCGGGTTCGGTCCACGTTGGCACCTTACTCAATTAGCCCCGCCCTCACGTTATCGCGTTCGCCTAGGCTTATCTTTTTTTTCACTGTCTCGTCACACTACGCGTCGCAAGAGGGGGGCGCAGCTTCTCACAATACGTGTGCACTCTTCTCGAGTGCGACGATCGTTTCCCCTGTGCCTTCCTTGGGGGCCTCCAGTCGATGCGGACAAGGCAGTCCGAGCATTTTGTAAGAACCGACGCGTTTCGCGATCAGAGATTCTACAGTCTCTGAACTGTCTTCTTCGATGGTTACACGAAAGCGTCGCTGTGAGGTCACCGGCTGCAAAGCCAGCGCAGATAATTTTGCCGTAGAGTATAACAGACAACACTGCAAGCGAACGTGACCGCAGTGCATCGAACCCCAGTTTAGGTCAAGCGGAAATGACTTTACGTTTGTAGACAACACCTTGCCAACGCTCACAGACGAAATTCTGGTGTGATACTGTATGTACGAAATGCCAGCAAAAATGTTTTTGTAGCCAAATTCGATGCCTACGTTGCACTCCATTGAGGCTTGCTATAGCTGCAAGACGCTACCCCCCTGGCCCCTCCGAGGGGGAGGGGGTGGAACGCTGTAGCGCGCCCAGCAAATCTAGCTGCCGTATCGCAACGTGGTTTCAGGGGCTTGAATTCTAGCGCAGGCATCGAGGCTCATTAGTCAATCACGCCATTGAACAGGACACTCGCAAGGGAACGCAGGAACCGGCCTACCACCGCCCCGATTCAGCGCTGTGCTACCGACAGCTCAGCAGAGAAGGATCATCATTATCAACAACAACAAACACAACAAGAGCCTATTTAGGTCTACTGCGAGACGAAGGCCTGTCCCAGTGACCGCCCCTCGCTCTTGTCCTATGCTGCCCGAGCCAACTATTTGCCTCCGAGTTTTCTTATTTCCTCTCTCCATAGAGCTATTGGCCACACCCTTCTTCTAGATCCGTCTCTTGGTAGTGTTGTGCCAGAGTGCCCGGCCTAAATTCGTTGCACGGGGCGAAGCGCCGACAGGGGGGCCGATTCACGCCTCGTCCAAACCAGACCAAACCGCCCTCGGCGGATAGGTTGAAACATGCACCGCCGCAGAGTCGCCTCATCCTTCTGCGTCGCGGCGGCTCGGCTGAATCATGCGTCAGGTGAACGACCGGCAACCGACATGTCGCTACTCGCCTGGAGGCGGCGTCGCGGAGACGGCGTGGGCGTCGCCCTCCCTTTCCCCATCGTGGCGGCTCGGCTGAAGCAATCGCTTCGCTTCCATTCGTCGGATTTCAAACTTCAGCCAGCGAGAGTACTGATTAGAGTGATTCAAACTTATCGCGGCTCCAACGGACTTCCGGAGGTATAAAAACCCGCCCGGATCGAGTATCGTCGCCTTCTCTCCGGTGGCTTCTTTCCGGCGGCACTTTTCAGAGGCACCGAGTGGAGAGGTGCTGTCGCCTTTGTGCTAGCCATGTAACGTTTGGTTACCATTGTACATACTGTATATAAATGTTGGTTCAACTTTTCGTCGGCTCGAGAACTTCATCGCTCTGCTATGCGCGGCGTTGATAGCGGACGGAGCAAGGCAGAGTCGCTACTCCGGTGACGACGCTTGGAAGGCCAGTCGCAACAGTGGTGTCGGCGGTGAGAGGGCCCATTCCCAACAGCGGTGACAGCGTCGGAATGACTGAATCCCAACATTGGTGACAAGCTGGATGCGAGTGACAACATTGGGGACTGCGGTGGGATGCCCAGTCCCAACAGTAGCCACTCTGTTACCCGGTGGTCCACTGGTTGTCATTTTGTCTAACTACATTGTCACCTCAAGTCAATTTCTTTTTCTTAATTTGAACTATGATATCTTCTCTAATTTGTCTCTGATCTGAATAAATTACTTTATTTCTCGTAAAGCTTACAAAAACAGTACGACGGACGATTTGGGAAAAAGTTGCGCGCAGGCAACTTAACCAGCCCAAAAGCCCGGTAGACACACAGGGCAGCAAGACAGCGGGACGAGAGAAAAAATAAAAAAGAGAAGAGAAGTAAAAATAAAAATTCAAACAAGAAATCACCAGTACAATATAATCAAAACAAATTGACATCTTTGTCACCACAGAAATAAAATACAAACAAGAATAACCAGCATATTGTAGTTTAAAAAATTTACACCTTTGTCACCACATAGCAACAGGAAAAACGTGGGAGAAATAAGATTTCAAAAAAATACCTAGGAAGAAATACAATCACAGACGAAGTATACATCACTGCTGAAGGTAAAATGCCAATAGGTTTGATTGGGATCCAGGATTTACGTTTTGATCAATAAGATAATTTAACAAGGTTGGTAATGTGTGGCGTAGCATATGTACTCTATAGTTAGTTCTTGATTGGGGTATTTGCCAGAAATCAGGAGATCGTGTGTTGTAGCAAATATTATGACGCCCCAGAGAAGCTATATTACAAATATAGTTTAGATCATTCGTTCCCTATTGTACAGTAACGCCAAACGATAAAAAAATAAGTGTACAAGTTTTAATAGCCTGAGCTTACTGAAAAGTTGTTCTGTAGAAAAATCGTACGGCATATTGCAAATTATTCGAACTGCTTTTTTCTGAAGTAGGAAGAGACAATTTAAGTTTGTTGCTGATGTTGTACCCCATACAAGGTTGCAGTAACTTAGTGAACTGAAAAATAAGGCATTGTAAATCAGTAATTTGATATTGTGAGGGAGGTACCTAAGGCGAAAAAGTGTACCTACGATTTGGGAAAGTTTGCCAGCAAGACAGTGTACGTGATGACTCCAGGTCATATGTTCATCAAACCAAACACCTAATGTTTTCATTGAACTCACGATTTCAATTTTTGAGGAGGCCAAAGTTATATCTGCTTCAATTGTGATGTTTTTGTTTATTGCATGGAATAGTACTGCTTTAGTTTTGCCTGTGTTTATTTTAAGGCCATTTTCTTAATGGTTTGTTTGCTCTCTAGTTTGTTCTCAGTTTGTTCCATCTCTAGTTTGTTCTCAGGTAGCTCGTTTTCTGCCCCTGAGTGTTACTCCTAACATTACTCGTTCCATGGCCAGTTGAGCCAACTTACGTTTTCTCTTCATTTGTTTAGTAAGGCGTCAAGTTTCCGTCAATATCTCATCACCGGCAGAAAGCATTGTTGTACACAATCCTTTCGTGTGATAGAGGTAGCTACATTTCATTACTCGAAAGTGCTTGCCGAATGCATCGCAGCCCATACCTAATGCGCCGGATTCAATTTTTTTGGTCGGGATCAGCACTGACAACTTGTGCAACGTTAGTTATATTCGTCTACTTGTTGTATCATTTCGGAACCTATGCTGAAGATGGCGTTTTCATCATGTTTATTTATCTTTACTTTAGATTTCATCATCATCATCATCGTCGTCGTCACCAGCCCATCTACGTCCACTTCACGGCAAAGGCCTCTCCCATTATTCTCCAATTACCCCGGTCCTGTGCCAACTGTGACCAATTTATCCCTGCAAACTTGATCTCATCCGCCCATCTAACTTTCTACCGCCCCCTGCTACGCTTGCCTTCTCTAGGGATCCACTCTGTTACGCTTAATGACCAACGGTTATCTTGCCTGCGCATTACATGCCCTGCCCACGGCCATTTATTCTTCTTAATTTCTACTAGTATGTCCTTAACACGCGTTTGTT
The DNA here is from genome assembly GCF_048455015.1 of Haemaphysalis longicornis. Lineage (NCBI taxonomy): Eukaryota > Metazoa > Arthropoda > Arachnida > Ixodida > Ixodidae > Haemaphysalis > Haemaphysalis longicornis. Next base: position 198,627,294 of record NW_027526203.1, on the reverse strand, counting down.
CCCTGACCCACTCCGCTCTCTTCTTGTCCCTTAATGTTACACCAATCATTTTCCGCTCCATTGCCCTCTGAGTCGTTCTCAATTTAAGTTGAACCCTCTTAGTGAGCCTCCAAGTTTCTGCCCCGTAGGTGAGTACCGGTAAGATGCAGCTGTCATACACTTTCTTCTTCAGGGACAATGGTAGGCTGCTATTCATTATCTGAGAATGTCTCCCGTATGCACTCCACCCCATTCTGATCCTTCTAATTATCTCTGCCTCATGGTTGGGATCCAGGGTCAACTCTTGGCCTAAGTAGATATATTCTTTTACCACTTCCACTACCTCGCCCCCTATCCCAAACTGTTGTGCTGTCCCGAGGTTATTGATCATTACTTTAGTTTTCTGCATATTAATTTTCAGGCCCACGGTTCTACTCCGTTCGTCTAATGCGGAAAGTACGCTTTGCAATTCGTGCCCCGAGTTACTTAGCAAGGCAACGTCATCAGCAAATCTGAGGTTACGGAGGTATTCTCCATTAACCCTTACTCCCACCTGTTCCCAATCCAACGTTCTGAATACTTCTTGTAAACATGCTGTGAATAACATTGCAGAGATTGTGTCTCCTTGTCTGACGCCCTTCCTTATAGGTATTTTACTGTTCTCCTTATGGAGGATGTTGGTAGCTGTTGACTCATTGTAGATATTCTCTAGTATTTTTACATAATGCTCATCTACCCCCTGGTTCCGTAATGCCTGAATAAGTGCTAGGGTTTCGACCGAGTCAAATGCTTTCTCATAATCTATGAAGGCTATATATAGGGGTTCAGAATACTCAGCACACTTCTCTATCACCTGATTAATCGTGTGAATATGGTCCATTGTTGAATAACCTTTACGGAACCCTGCTTGTTCTTTAGGTTGACTGAAATCTAAGGTTGCAGAAATTCTGTTAGCCATTACCTTGGTAAGTACTTTGTAGACGACTGACAGTAAGCTGATCGGCCTGTAATTTTTCAGGTCGTTCATGTCCCCTTTCTTATGGATTAGGATGATGTTCGCGTTCTTCCAAGATTCCGGTACGCTTGTGGTAATTAGGCATTGCGTATACAGGTTTGCCAGTTTTTCAAGTACAATTTCTCCGTCATCCTTCAAGAGGTCTGATGTTATCTGATCTTCACCAGGTGCTTTGCCCCCTTTCATTTCTTTCAAAGCCTTCCTTACTTCTTCGGTCGTCACTGGTGGGATGTCTATATCCTCTGAACTACTTTCTCGATTTATGTATATTTTACCGAGCTTTCCGATTGCAGCTTTCCGATTGCAGCTCCTCAAGCATTGTTTCCAGTTGTTCTGCAGACTCACTGAGCAAGACTATATATGTCGTCTGCAAGCCTCAAATTGCTCAAGCATTCCTTATTTAAGCCGAACCCTACGTTTTCCCCTGCAGTCAAGCTTCCTGATTAAACGCTCCAGACATGCGCTGAACAATTTTGGCGAGAAAGTATCTTTCTGTCGTACTCCCAGTCTGAGCGGAAACTTTTCGCTTTTCTTCTGAAGAGTTATGCTGCCCGTCCATTCCTTTTGTGTGTCGTCTGGGAGTTTTGAGTAAATTTCCTCCATTTCCTGTATTTTAATGCTTCCATCACTGCTCCAGTGTCTATTGAATCAAACGCTTTTACGTAGCCAATAAATGCCGTGTAAAGAGCTTTATTATACTCCGCCGACTTTTGCAAAACTTGATTTATGACATGGTTGTGATCTATTGTAGAGTATCCTATTATAATCCCAGCCTGTTCCCTAGGTTTTTGAAAGTATACGCTGTCGCTTATGCGGTTGACTATTACTTCGGTAAACATTTTTGTACATCTCAGAGTAGGCTGATGGGTCTGTATAATTCTTAAGATCTTTAGTATCTCCCTTCTTGTTAATCAGAATTATGTTTTTTTTTGTGTGTGTGTGGGGGGGGGGGGGAGGCTATCGGCACCTTTAAAGTCCTTAAGCATTCTGAAAGTAGTTGAGCAAGCTTTTTCAGTTCAATATCCCCTCTCTCCTTTAAACGGGCCCTAACAGGGTTCCAAAGGTTGCGATTTTACGTGGGCAATCACTGGAGTACTATCCAAGGAACATCCTGTGGCAAAAATGGTTTAAGAGCGTTCGGTATTGGCCGAGTTTTTGTCATTCATCGGAAAGCGCCAGCAATAAGGCCTGGAGAGTTCACCTTTCTTTACGCCTTCAAAGCACTGTGGAAGCTATGACGTCACCGACCAAGCGCAAGACCACCCAGAGAAACAGACAAGGCCCTGGCAGGTTCGAGATGCGCGCGTTGGCTGAGATCGGTGGTATGTCACGCTTTCTTTTTTTCTTTCTTTCTTTCTTTCTTTTTTTTTTTTTTTTTTTTTTTTTTGAGCAGCCGACGCGCAGGCTTTTCCTACTACTGGCGAACTGGGCCGGTCGGTGGTCGGCCCGCTGGAACTGTCCGGCAGCCGTCTCGCCTCGTCGGCCGCGCTCGCGTTGGCATGTAAGTTTTAGAACAGGGGAACGAGCGTTTGAAGGCTAGATAGGGGGTCCCAAACACAACATCCTCGTGGCGACTGTAATTGAAGATTTCCACTGACGACTAGCGGCCCGCTAGCGTTTTCGCATGCAGCACTGTTGCGGCGAACAGGTCCTTTCGAGGCCCAGTCACTCTGAAAAGTCTTAGCATCGCCACAGTAATGAAGTTACCATTTAGGAAGCCGCGCCGACGGCAATCACCAGCGCAATTTCACCACCATATCACCCCCTTTGACGCATTTATAAACTGATTTTCAGCAATAGTCCCGCTCTGGCGGCCGGTGACAAGTTTTAGCTGCTGCGGTGTATGCCGTATGGTGCCACGTTTGTATATCTGCTAACGTTGGTATAGTGCAGACAACGCACAGTGGGCTCCTTGTCGACCATGCAGGCAGATGCTTGCCGCGGTCGCGCGTGTAGCGGCGTTTCCGCCTGCAGTGACGCTCCATGTTTTTCAGCGTTATTCATACCTTGTAAACGACGTGCTATACCTACAAACTCAGCCAAGCTCCTGAGACTGATGGCGACGGTCGATATTCGTCCCTACTAAGATAAGCCGTGTCGCCGGTGCCCGAGTACCGCTCACCGGAACCGCTGAAACGTGCACAAGCAAACGTTTAGCCCAAAGCCGGGAACGTTAATTGGCTGCAGCATGTAAAGGGGCCGACCAATAGCGGCGTCGTACTGTTCAGTGCTTCGTGTGTCACAGAGGCTGCGTCAGACCAAAATTTACGTCAGAGAGGCAGAATGGACCGAGGATCGGTACGTAAACAAGGAAAGAAATGGAGATCTTTTTTGCATGTTTGTGCAGCCCCTCTATGACGCAGAGGTGTAATATTTGGTATATGTTGCCGTGAAGGGATACTCTAGCGATTGCGCGATTGGAATGGCGACCTTAAGAAGCCTATTTAGGACCCCTTTAAGAGATCCGCGATTGTTCCAACGTCACCTACAGCCTTTCCTTTTTTCATGACCTCTAGTGCCTTTTCTGCTTAGTGGGACATTGGAAGCTAAGCTTGAAGGCTGAGTACGTTCCCCTCGTCAAACGTCGCTGGCGTGTAGAATGGTGTAGAATCGTTCCGCTACGTTTATTATCTCGTCCATGCTGTGTGTAATATTACTCCGTTCGTCTCCGGCCCGGTACATTCTATCTTTGCCCATTTGCACTGCTAAGCACGAGGTCGCGGGTTCGATTCTCGAACCGGGCGGCCGCTTTTCTGATGGAGGCAAAAAGCGAAAATGCCCGTGTGTACCAGATTTTCGCGCACGTTAAAGATCCCCAGGTGGTCAAAATTAATCCGGAGCCCTACACTACGGCGCGCCTCAACTCCTGCGTTGCGTCGGCGCATTAAACCCTACGATCAATCAAATCAATCTTTGCCCATAGCTGGATTCTTTTTTGTTGCTTTGAAGCTTCTTACTCCCTCCAGCAACTCCTCGATCACTGACACGTTGAATGCACGAACATTGTTCGCATCACTTCTGTTAATTTCGATGGCTCCGCCAATTCAGTTTGATCCACCGTACTCGACAATTTCATGTTCTTACTTTTCGCGATATGTTCCTTCGTTTTTTTAGTTAGTTGCCAGTTTGCCTCCAACATGCTGCTTCTCCCACAGCTGGTAGTGACTCTGTGATTTCTCTTGTTAGGTTGTGACTTAGCATGTCGACAGTCTCCTTGTTCTCCCCGGTTAACAGGGCGAATATGTTCTGAAGGGTAATTTTAAACTCCGGCGTCCTGCCTTCAACTGACTCCATGCTGGGTTTCCAACTTTTCGCTAGTTTCCCAGTTTTCCTTTTGAAATTCAGCCTTAATTCACACGTAACCATCCTATGATCGTTGCTCCGAATCTTGCCTATAACGTCCACTACCTAAATTGCCACTTAAGATGAAGTCAATTCCTTTCTTTGGTATACCATTGGTACTTTTCCATTATTATTTCCTATTACTTCGTGTGCAGAAGAATGTGTTCATTAGCCTCACGTTATTTCTCTCCTCAAATCCAACCAGTGTATCTCCTTGACCGCTGCGACTGCCTATTCTATGAGTTTTCCACTGGCTATTCTCATGCTCTCTTCCCACCTATGTATACGTTTGCGTTAAGTCTCCCATCACAATCGGCAACTGTGTTGTTCCCTTATTCATTGCTGATTCGACGTCTTCGTAGAAACTGCCTACGGCGTCATCATCGTAGATGGCTGTTGGCGCATGGGCTTGTACTATCTTTAACCTGTATCGCTTGTTTAGCTTGATCACAACGACTGCTTGATTTGAATTATCATGATGTTTAACGCACCGACGCTACACAGGCGATGCGACGCGCCGTGGAGGGCTTCGGATTAATTTTAATCACCAGGGGATCGTTAACGTGCGCCGAAATCTCGAACACATGGGCGTTCTCGTTTTCGCCTCCATCAGAAAATCGGACGCCGCGGCCGGGATTCGAACGCGTGTACTTGCGTTCAGTAGCACAACGCCTCAGCCACTGAGCCACTGCTGCTGGCGACAATGGCTGCGACTCTTTTTTTAATGCTGAAGAATTCCTCCACGTTTCCTGCTATTTCTGTGTGGATTAAGAATCCAACCCTGCACTCTTGAGGTCCTCAGTAGCGCAGAATATGTCCGCTACGCAACTACAGTAAAACTTTCTTCTGTTCTTCTAACGTTATACCTTGCTTACCCCTATGATATCCCGGTTAATGCTCAAGAGCTCCTCTAATAGTGCAGCCAGTCTTCCCTCGTTAGACTGATTTGTGCGTGTTGAATCTTGCCAAGTTAAAGTTCCAGAGACGGCCTGTCGGACCCAGAGGTTCTTAGCACCCTCTGCTGCATCGCTGGCCTAACCACCGCCGGGGTTAGGTACTTAGCAGCTGCTGGAAATTGAGAGCGAAGTGTTACGGAGGTAGGTCATAGGAGGTGGGGGCCAACTACTACACCAGGGTGCCAAGATCCCGAGGAAAGGGAGTTTTGTGTGTTCCCGAAGAGTCTTGCCAGCATAGTTGCACCTATCCTCATGCATCGGAAATGATGGCTCTTAGGACTTCATTTTCCTTACTTGTCGCAGACGACGTTGACCACCATCATTTTCACTTCGCTCAACGAGCTGTCGCATGCCCCTTTTCACATTCCATTAAAGCCTTATCCAGTTAAGACGTGTCGCTCCGCTCTCTGAGCATCGCGCCGCAGCTGGAGGGTCCAGAGGTCCAACACCTGCTGCCGAAACCCGACACTTGTGTCAAAGTGTCTCGGACTCCTCTATGGATGACTTTTGTGTGAGCATGATGAATTATCAATTTTCCGAGGTGAGAGTCGTTCGCCAGTAGAATCGGAAGTCGAGAGCAGTAAGAGCCGTCAGCATTCTCTGCTCTTCCTTGAACTCGACGTAGCCCGCCACCGTCGAGAAACGCTCTCAAATGACCGATGGGACTTTGTGCGGGAAACGGCTTCAAGTTAGCGACGCAGTCTGCTTCAATACCGAAGTGAATTCGTTGCTCGCCGCGAAGAAATTAGCGCTCCGCTTGCTGAAGTCATTCAGCAGACAGCTCCCCGCTTCCATCACTTTCTTTCGTTATCTTTTTGACATATCGCAGGATTCATGCCGTCACACCTAGGCGTTTGGTGAGACTGCTGAACTGTTCGTAATCAATTAGCGGTGGCAGCGACGGTCTGGCATTGACGGCGTAGGCATTAACGTCTAGTCGCGTCGCAATTTGATCCACTTTTCCGTCTTCGAGGTCTGTCTTCTCACCACACTCCGGCCAAAAAGCGAAAGGTATGTTAAGCCATCCAGGTCCATGCCACCCTAACAGTGACCAGCTCAGTTTGTGCGCCGATAAACCTCGTGTGAGCGAATCCGCAGGGTTCTCTTTTCCAGGACAACATCTTTACGGCGTGTTATCTGTTAACGTTCGGGTTCCTTGCTAGCGGTCTCGCACAAACGCCTTCCAGGTAGTGGGGTCTTTGTTTATCCAGCAAAGTGTTATCTTGGAGTGCGGCCAAAATGTTGTGTCGCCAATGTCGAGTTCACAGTTCTTGACAATGTAGTCGTACATGCGGGGCGCGCGAGCAAAGCCGGCGTCAATTCCGACCTCGCAAGGATGACCGTCTTTAACGGCGCAACTCTCGTCTTCGCGAACGTATTGCGCCGGCGGCACCGCTGTCCTCGACTGTGCTGAGGTAGGCTGCAGCCCCGTAGGCCGACTTACTGACGTCAGGAAAGATGTGAAGGTCGAATCTCTGGTAAGGGCCTTCCTCGGCGGCCGCTAAAAACCTAGGAATCCTAAGCCCCTGAACCATGGTGAGCTCCTTGCTCCATTTCAGCCAGACAGCAGACAACTTTTGTAGTAAGGGGTCATCACAGTCGAGGTTTTCCCTCCATTGGTCTTGCAGGAATATTTTCGTCCAGACTAAAAAGGGCAACAGAAACCCCAGTGGAACGTAGATCCTTGCCACAGCCCGAAGCACGAAGCGTTGTGTGCATTGATGCTCTTCGATGAACTGAAGGATGCCCTCCGGGTTGAAAGAAAAGGTGTCCGACTGCTTGTTTTACTGAAGTCCCAACAGTTTCAGAGTTCCAGAGGGCGAGCAAATAGATTTTTCCGCCGACGTCATTCCTTGTATGAATTCTGCAGCTACAACAGTGTCGCTGCTGGCCCACTTACGAATGTTCATGGAAGCTTCACTAAACATTTCCAATATTTCCCTGTGCCTCTGAATCGCGTCTTCAGTGGTGTCGACTCCAATCAGGAAACCTCCCGTGTGCATCGAGTCCTGAAGAAGTTGGCTGTCACTGGGATCCGGTTTTATACGCAGAGAAAATGGTGCTTCAATGTAGCTGCCAGTGGGAAAGGACTGGAAGTGGCTCCAAAGGGCACCCCACTATTTCTCCAGGCGTCTAGTTCTTGTTGTGGTCGATCTGCTTTAGGCGATTTCGTGAACCACAAGAAGCGAAGAGCATCTCTGTCGAATTCCCAGAGGTAAATCTGGAGGAACGCCTTTTCAATATCGGCAATCGTTGCAACTTTGTATCGTCGGAAACGGAGCAATAGCATCGCTACGTCGGGGATTAGACTCGGACCGGCTTCTAAGTTATCGTTAGACGACTTTGTACCAGATCCGTGCGATGACGCGTCGAACACGATGCGTACTTTTGTTGTAGCTCGGTCCTCACGTATTACAGCTCGGTGCGGCATGTAGTACAGTCTTTCTGGAGAGTGCTCTCTTATTGGCGGTACTCTTTCCGCAGATCCCTCCTTGAGATACTCTGGAATAGTCGAATAGTACCGTTGTAGGAGCTCGGGGTCTCTTTTGAGCTTCTTCATCAAACTGTGCAGACTTGGTTGCAACAGTGCAGTTATGCAGATCGACCCTCTCCTTCCATGGCAGCACGACTTCATAACGCTTGCCTTCCTTCAAGATGTCACTTGCGAAATTCGTCAGCACTGAATCGCTGCTCATCACTCGTTATTTTTCTGCCTTGATTATGATGCTTTCAAGCTCCCAGAAACGAGTCAAAGTTTTGAGATCTCTTGATCTTCGACGGACGCTCGAAGGACAACAACGCTGGCACACTCAATTTAGTCGTTCGCAGCACGCAATGGGCCTTGCACAGTCCATCCTAATTTGGCCTCTACTACCTTCAGCTTTCTGTGCACAGGACTCACTACGTCGGTCACTATCTCTCGAATAATAATCTGATCCAATGAGGAACGCAATCTATTTATCCTTGACTCATTGTACTGATAGAGCCTGCGTATCCATGTGCATATCATTCATTGCCCTTAGAACTCTTCCTTCTGGTACAGGAATGTTTTCACTGAAAATGTGTCCACTTCCAGGGCTTCGATATGATTCAGCCATTTGTTGACTGCAGCGAAAATAAGGACTCGCACCTTCTTCATCGTTTTCCATGTGTGTATACCTCCAAACACGCCTACAGTCAGCGTCTCCTCTTCAAGCGGTCTGAACAGCATTTGCAGTAATAAAACTTCGCTGTTTTCCTCCATCGAAGAGAACTCAGTAGCACCCAGATGTCGCGCCTCATGTTTTGGCTGTGAGGGTCTTCAGCAGGACGACGGAGCCCGCTTGTTTACAGACAAATTTGACAGTGGGGGAGTAAACGTTCCCCTCGTCGTTCCTAGTGCTGTCTGAGGCGCGCGCCGATGTTGCTTGCCTTCTCGAGCACTCGCCACTTTTAAGCTGGCTCCTGCACTGGTCAGCCATGTGGCCTTTCTTGAGGCAACGGAAACATCTTCCTGCTTTGGCGAGCATCTCTTTTTTGCGCTAGAGGCTCAGTTACTTTGAATCGCAGGCTTCGGCAGAGTGCTTTCCAGAATGGCAAAAAAGCACTGCTGCGGCCCGCTAGCTGAGCGTTGCAGCGCAGATGTTGTAGGAACGTCACGCGGATGGTTGGCTTTTCGTCCATCTTCCAGGGTGGGATAAATTTTCTGTACGGCGTTTTCAGCAACGGCCCTTCGGCACATAAGCTGTTGGTGGAAGAATTCCAAGAGCAATTGAAGCTCCTGATCGGGCGGGTCCATTTGACCGGTCGAGTCGCCGAGTGGGTTTTACGAAGCGCCAGCTGAGGAAAATGACGTCTTGCATTCCTCATAGAACTGCAGGGCATGTCTGTCGTAGGACCCTTAGCAGGATTTCAAGGAGCCTGGTGCACTAGGCCGTGGAGCTCGTGCCAAGCGCCTTGAGGCTTCGGATATGGACCTGAATCCGATCATAAAGTTGCCTAAGTTGTCGATGACGATGACACCGGCTTCAATTCCTGGAGGCCTCGCACATGATGGATCATGCACGATGATGCGGTCATCTCCAAAGCGCTTTTACAGTATCTAGATGGCGTCCTTCTAGCAGTCATCGGTAGTTTGCAGTCGTGATATGGCCGATAGAGCTGCTCCACTCAAGAGGCTGCTCAAGTAGTTGAACTTGTCAGCCGTGTCTAGCTCGTCGTTGTTGCGGATGGCTGCCGAGAACGGCGTCCAGAATCGCTGTCATGACCTGCGGTTCCCGTCAAATTTGAGAAGCTCTAGTTGGGGAAGCTTGCACTGGCCGGTTGGAAGTGAGTCGAAGGTCGCGGGGCGTGGCGTTCGAGACCGGCATTCTTGCAACTTGAAGCGTAGATTCCCGGTAGTGCTGACAACCTTGTCGCGGTATTGTCTGGTGCCTAACGTCCCGCTGTCCAGCAAATTGTCTGGCGTCTCCTCAAAGATCGCCTCGTCCACTTTCTCGATCTGCCCATAAAATGCGCCGATTCGCTCGATTTACTGCAGCTGCCTTCACCTCTCGATTACCCCTGATGTGGTCTTCCACTTCCGCTAAAAGCCATCCAGTTGCGCCGTAGGCTGCGGAGTCGTCGAGGCTGTCGTTCCGGTCAGTCGCACGCAGCTGGGAACTCGCCAAGATCGCTGGCGACGCGTCTTTCCTCGGCTATCGCGGCACCATGCGTTGATGGGGTTCGCGTCGTCTAGAAGTTTTATTCTATGAGCTCGGCGTCGTCTAGTTTCAACCTTAAACTCTCAGGCCGAAGTTTGGTGAAAAGACAGACCTCGAAGATGTAAAATTGGATGAAATTGAGACGCGACCAGAAGTTAATACCTACGCCGTTAATGCCAGACCGTCGCTGTCATCGCTTATTGATTGTGAACGGTTCAGCAGTCTCACCAAACTTCTAGGTGTGACGACATGGATCATGCGATATGTCAAAAGGCTAAAGAAAGAAAATGATAGAAGTGGGGATCTGTCTCCCGAAGAAGTTGAGCAAGCGGAGCGCTACTTGCTTCGCGGCGAGCAATGAACTAACCGCGGTATTAAAGCAGGCTGCGTCGCTAACTTGAAACTGTTACCCGCGCAGAGCCCCATTGGGCATTTGAGACCGTTTCTAGGCGATGACCAGCTGCGTCGAATTCAAGGAAGAGCAGAGAAGGCTGACGACTCGTACTGCTTTCTACATCCGATTGTACTGCCGAAGGACTCTCACCTCGGAAATTTGATAATTCTCCATGCATGCTCACACAAAAGTCTTCCATGGAGGAGTACGTCCGTGATACTCTGACACAAGTCCGGGCACGATATTTAAATCTCCACGTGAGGCCGTCGGTGAAGAAGGCAATACGACGGCGGGTATTCTGTCAACGCCCCCAATCTAAACCAGTCGAGCAAGCGTCCCCTCCACAGCCGAAAACCACTTTAAGCAAGCTTCTCCGTTTCTGGTGAGCGGAGTTGACTTCGCGGGACCGCTGAACATCAAATCACATTTCTGGAAGCGCTCTTATGTCGCCCTTTTTACGTGCTCAGTAACAAGGGCTGTTCACTTGGAATTAGTGTCATACTTAACGACGGAAAGTTTTCCTGTGCGGTGTGCGCACTGCGGAGGTGCATATCCCGACGTAGCCTCTGTCAGACGGCGTATAGTGATAACGCACGAACATTTGTAAAGATGTCCAAGGAACCCTAGAATCTTTGGAAAACAATTAGAGACCCCGTCGTGCTTGTCTTCTCCTCTTAAACAGTTTAGCAGAAATTCATATACCCGAGCTCTCCCTGGTGGGGTGGGTTTTACGAGAGGCTTCTACGGTCTCTGAAAACCCGTTTAAAGAATATGCTTGGACGACGACTTGTAAACGAGACAGAGTTTGGCTTACTACTGACAGTAGTGCAGACAGTCGTGAATGCTCGCTCTTTAACCTACGTGTTTAATGATGTTAAAGGGACACTGAAGTGATTTGTAAACAATGCGGGATTACGAGCGCAAACTGTAGTCCGGAGTCCCTGGGCCCTGTTTCGACCACTCTGTGCGCGTTTACGCGAATTTATTTAGTAGAAAAATCAATTCGAAAATGCTGTCCTCCTCTCTTTACGCTCGCCCATTTTCTGCGGCGTTTTCCTGTGACGTCAGCAGGAGAGGAGCTGACAATTGGCTGCGCTACTGCACGGCTCGCCGACCTTCCGCGACCGAGTCAGTCGGCCCACCGTTTAGTCCGCCGGCCGCCAACGGGTCGTCGCAATTCGCTCGATCAGTTGAAACTAAGCCACAACACGTTTGGGAATGGAAGAATGCGCCTTTGTTTACTTCGTTAGTTTGTACACTGTATCTAGCTCCAAGTCAAGGTCGCTTCACACAAGCGCTGCACAAGCGCACATGCGACGCTTCGCTGACTGGTACGCCAGTAGGAACATATAAGGCCTCTTGAAGGGGGAGAAGAGTGAGCGAAGTCAATATAGGTACTAAGGAAATAAAATCAACTGATATTTTTACCGTACAGCGTAAAACTAGGGTGCGGGAAGCACTTTTTTGCGCTGGGCGAACAAGCAGAGCGGTCAGCAGCACGACTACGCATCTGCGAACGCTTTCCCGTCTACGAAATGCAATTGCTAGACGTGAGCTATTGTGGAAACTCGGGGGACGCTTACTGCACGAGCACAATACAACAAATAGTCACCTAAGCTGCTTGAAATACTAAAACTAAATTAAAGTGTAAACTGGTTATACATTATATACGTTATCTTTTCCATTGCCGCCAGCCGCCGCCTGTGGCCTAGTCGTCTGGGGTGCTAGGTATGTCATCGCAATTGTCTTGCCAGTCAAGTTCGAATCGCCGCGGGTACATGCTTTTTTTTTATGAGTAACTTTTTTGTTTTTCGCCGATGTTTTTTATACTGAGTTCACCTTTTTTTGGGCCGCAACGTTCATTGCTCCACGAACTAGTCCACAGAACTCGCGCAGGCTGGCACTGCCGCGCTAGCGAGTTCTCGTTGGCGTGCTGTTGCCATAAGCACCGACTGCTTGCGGGCAGTGGGCACAGGCCAGAATCAACATACCCTTGGCCTGGTGCGAACACGCTTTTTACGATACAGGCATGAGCGAGGCAAGCTCCAAATATGGGGGAAAAGCGCATGCATTTGAGCGTCTGCGGGGACGCGGAGGGCGTTCATGCACTGCGTAGGCCTCAGATAGTGAATGCTACGATTCCAAGCCGTCCTGGGAGGCTTATCTTATGCATTTGACAGCCGACAACATGGCAGAAGCGCGGTACTACGATAACTGGGATATTGAGAATGCCCATCCAACGACGCCATCGAATGTCAAACATGTTGTTTTACAGACCGAAACCGAAACTTGTTTGATTGCTAACCTTGGGCATCGTCCAATCACGGCGCCCCCTCCTCTCAACGTCACAGCTTAGTTTGTGCGGCCGCCGCAAACCGCGCATGGTAGTTTTTCTTCTTTCGCGCTTTGTAAAATAATTACCGATTTGTCAACCGGATAAACGATGAAAAGTGTGCTAATTTGAGCCAGTCTACACAGTGCAAGCAAAAACGGGAGCTTGACAAATTCACTTCAGTGTCCCTTTAAGGCACCATATCCGCTTTCTCCTTTCTCGTTGGAAAGCGACGGACAGCGTTGCCACGTTACGATCCAACGGACAGCGTTACCACCTTACCATCCAACAATCAACATTGACTCGACCACTGATCAACTAAAGAATCTTTGACGCAAACGAGCTGATGACTTGCAAGACTTCTGGTCACGTTGGTTCAAAGAGCACATTAATGAGCTTCGCAATTTCGCATCGAACCAAGCGAAAATGACAGAGTTATTGAAGAAGGACAGCATTGTTCTATTAGGCGAAAGACAGCCTTCAAGAAAGCTGTAGAACTTGGCGCGAATCGAAGAGTTGATCGGCGGACGCGACGGCGTTGTCAGGTCCTGCTCTCTGCATATGCCCTGCGGCACTACAGTCAAGCGTCCCGTACCCTACAGTCAAGCGTCCCGTACTGTACCCTTTGGAAGCCACCTAGCGTCATCTGTCGGCGGGGGAGACCGTTGGAACGTCCTTTTCCTGACCTGTTGCAGACGCGGTTGGTCACGATCATTTTCATTATGCTCCTAAAGAGCTGTCGCATGCTCTCATGGCTGCGCCGCCTCGCGCCCGTTTTCTACCACATTCCATTATAGCCTCATCCGAAGACTTGTCGCTCCGCTCTATGAGCATCGCGCCGCAGCTGTAGGACCCCGAGGTCCAACAATGGCTACCCCCGGAGCAGGCAGCCATCCATACCTTGTAATTTTTCGGAGAGCAGAGAAGGATAGGAGATCGCAAAAATGAGTTATTTTGATACGCATCTGCCAAATTCTTAGGGGAGTCGATTATTCGAACTGTGCTGTGCGGGAACCTATGTTCTCCATACTTCCGCGGAGGTTCAATGTTAAGGGACTAGAAATATCCTCCGCTCGGAGCGCGAGAGTGTTTTGTAGTGCAAGTTACACTACGCTACCTCAAGCAGGACTCGCGGGGTGACCACTTTTGCCCTTGAGTGCTAGAGGTTAAACCACCCCCCCCCCTCCGCAAACGCCCGGCACGGAGCAGCGGCCCGATTGTGGGGAGAGTAGGCGGCAGGGGAGACAGGCGAGGAGGGAAATAAGACGTGCGCGGGACCTGTGCGCGGGACGGCGGACGAAGGCGAGGAGGCCGCCGCCGCAGCGATAAGACCGCGCCACGAAGGCCACGAGGCCACGTGCGGCCCATAAACGTGTGCGATAGAGGAAGGCGAACATCCAGCTGTGGTCCCTCGTACAGCGGCGAGGTTTAAACAACGCCGTGAGGTGAAAAAAAGGAAAAACGCTACTGTTGCGTACAGCTAACTTCGCTACCTTACGCATTAGTGCGAACTTACGCATTAGTGCGCATTAGTGCAAGTCTTACACATTAGTGCGATCTTTCTTCATTTTTTGTAGTCGTCGCTGCTTTCATGGTGCATACGGGCCACGCCGCTACTCCGGCGAACAACGTGTCCTCAAGTTCACCGAGCATGTGGGCAAAACGGTCTCGGCCGGTTCGGGCAGATGTACACCTGTTGGAGGAGAGTGTTCTGTGACATGAGGAACCATGATCATCGATGGCTTGTTGGCTCGCAGCGGCGGGTCCTTCTCAATGTGCACGGCTGATTTCTTTTAAATGCAGAGCATTTCAGTAACTCACGATGTCACCCGCGTTGGCGTCCGTAGTCCGCAGCGCACCCCTCCCCACTATATAAAAAAAAGAAACACTATCCGGCGCCAGGTTTCGATCCCTCGACCCAGCGGGCGGAACGCAATGTACAAGGTACTCTAACCACTGCGCCACAAAGCCGACACAGATTGGGACGCTACGAACGCGCCTTATATCGTTGACTCATTCAAGTTACTGCTGACGAGCGCTCTCTCGTCAGCAGTTGCCAAAAGTGCAACAACATTAACGTAACGCAAACTACTTAACGTCGTGCGCCCCCGGAAATGCTCTGCATTTGATCGTGCCCCTCGCGAGGGGATGTTTCAATGCGTCTTCCTACTGGCCAGTACACTCGTCGCCATCTGTCGGATGTTGTGCGAACCCTTTGCGGCTGATGGCGCGGAATTTGAAACGACATTTGCATATGATCAAACTGAAAGGCTCCCCAAGAAAAACAAATACCAGGGCCAGAGTTTCTGCAGTGGATGTAGTATTTATTCTCAAATTGGCGCCTAAATCAGCACTATGTAGCGTCAAGTTTCGCTTTCGAGTGCAATTTGATACCTTTTTTCTCCCGGCCAGGGGTCTTCTCCCTGGGCAGCTAGTCTCTCGGCGCAGGACTTACCCCTGGACGCCTCCCTGAGGAACGGTGTGACGGCCGTTCCTGTGGCTATGGTCCCTACGAATGGCGGAGCGATCCGGCTAGAAAATTTCAGAACTTTTTATGGAGGCGTTCATTGTATGGCCCTAGGGCCTTCGTGGGTTTCTATAAAACCTCCTATACTGCACCAGAAAAAACGTCTTCGCAACAAAGCGTCTGGAAATAGTAGCGAAGCCAATTTCAAAGGAGTTCATTATAAGCGCTTTATAGGGATAAATAGGGTCTTATGGAGGTATCAAAGGCCTAAGGGCCTTTCAACTATGTTACCACCCTGCTTATATGGCGCCTGAAAAAATGTCTTGTCAGTAATGCATGTGGGTAGTAACAAACCCGACTTCAAAGGCGATAGGGATATAGAAGAACGACTTATGCATTAATTTAAAATTCCCAGAATTTCTTCATTTTTTTTTCTTTGTCGAGTGTAGACGTGTGGGATTTTGGTGCGACATCGGAACGTTCCTGTACATGCTGTGTAATGTGATTCAGAACTGTTTACCTTCCAGTAATGGATTCAATGTTACATTAAGACATTTATCTGTTCCCTGCCCCTGAATTTATGCAGAATTGATGCAAATGGTTGCATTTAATTCTGAAACGTTTTTTTCCTCGCTTTGCTGCTATAAGCATTGAATGGTTGTTGACGCTTCCGGCTCAAATTGCACATTTCTGGCTCGGTACAATTGTAGCTTGTTTCAGCCATCAACAGTGACAGTTTACGTATGTTGAAGCGGCTCCGAATATTGTTGTAAACAATACCTTGTTTATCTCTTTCTATGGTGGAGTTATAAGAAGCTTAATTTCTGCGTCTCTTTGTAGGTTTGCGCGTATATCTTCCAGAAAAAAATGCGTTCTAAAGCTCCGTTTGCGATTCAGTGGCCCAATCGAAATTCTTCCTGGGACGACTGGCAACTATGCAGGAAGACATCTAAGAATATAGCACAAATAGTGTTTTCAAAGGCTGAAGCTACTTGATATTTACTAAGTACGTCAGAGTCACAGGTTCCGAGTTAATTTAGATGACTTGAGGTTCGTTAAGGCGTGCTGAAACCTCGAACTTACTGTTTTTTTTTTTATTTTCGCCTGTTTTAGAAGAACAACCGCTGTGGGCGGGAAGCAACCCGCGAACTCGTCTATGCTAGAAGCTGAATAATGGCAGTGGGATCCAGAGCTTCCCGAATTGCAAGCGCATATTCTAAATAAACGGTGGCTGATCAGACTGTGAGTATTGGCCGTAAAATCGATCAACATTACAATTTTGAATAATTCGATGGCATGAAACCCCGCTCACAAACGAATGTGACGTCACTAGTTCGCGAAGCGTTCACGAAGTACATCGGAAAGTATCTTTTTCCAAGCTTTAGGTGTAAAATAAGGCCTAACATAGATTTTCGCTAAGCGCTAAAATAAAGGATTAGACGACTTCTACTACAATACCACACCAAATCGATGATGTACAGGCGGGGACTTAATTTTGCAGACCACGCGAGCGCGTGGCAAAAGCCACCGATGCGCGCTCTGGAGGCCCGGCGCCTGTAGTCGAGACCGGCGCGGGGCGCATGCGCGTCCAGTTTTACTCGCAGGCACGCCGATTTCCTCGCTCCCTGCAGCGGTGCTGAGATGGTCACTGAAGCACCGCAGAGCGACGCGTTTATAGGATTCCTTTTTTTCCGATGGCACATTTGGGGCCTAATGTGACGATTGCACGGGCTTTGGCGCAAGTTCTCCTCGCGTCCTGATAAACACTTGCGTGGAATGTTTTATTTGTTTGTTTTGGGCTTTATCGTTTATGGATGATGAAACTAGCGGCTTGCAAACGGCTTAGCCAAATCAAGCGCGTATACGACCCATTGGACCACAGACGTCCATCTAACATCCGTCTGACATCCGGTGTCGGATATTCGGAAGTACGTCAGATATACGTAGAAAGCCGGCGGACGCCTGCTTTCGAGCTGAAATATATGTTCAGTGGCCAAATAGTTTACAAAATGGACAAGATGAATAAAGGTTCGCTTTTCGTATAGCTAACATTTCGTTGCCCGCAGCGCGGTACCGCGTGACTGTGCTTCGTACGCGCTTGATTTAGCTACGCCGTTCGCAAGCCGCCAGTCTCATCGTCTATAAACGATAAACCCCACAACAAACAAAAACATTCCACGCAGGTGTTTATCACGACGCGAGGAGAACTTGTGCCAAAGCCCGTGCAATCGTCACATTAGGCCCCAAATGCGCCATCGGAAAGAAAGGAATGCTACAAACGCGTCGCTCTGCGGTGCTTCAGTGACCATCTCAGAACCGCTGCAGGGAGCGAGGAAATCGGCGTGCCTGCGAGTAAAACTGGACGCGCATGCGCCCCGTGCCGGTCTCGACTACAAGCGCCGGGCCTCCAGAGCGCGCATCGGTGGCTTTTGCCACGCGCTCGCGTGGTCTGCAAAATTAAGTCCCCGCCTGTACGTCAATGTCCCAGTACCAAGTCTTACTACGAGTGTAGTTCGCTCGATCGACCTGCTTACCGCAGGAAATCAGGAAATACACTCTAAATAAAATACTTGAAAGGGAATGGGTGATCGCCGGGCTATCAATCAATAGTAATCGAGATATCTGCAGAGCATATTAAACATCCTGTTATGGCTTTTATAGACTAGGGAAAAGCCTTTGATTCTGTAGACACCGCCGTAGTACTGGAAGCATTAATTGAGAGATCAGCGAACAGAGGAGACCTATATTAGGCTGCTGGATGACATATACGAGGGTTGCATAGGCAGGCTAATCCTCCACAAAGATGTCGGAAATTTTACGATTGTATGAGACACTCTCGCCAAAGCTGCTTACAGCCTGTCTGGAAGGGGTATTCAAGAAACTTGACTGGGGCATGTAAAGATAACTGATAAATGGGAATATCGGAGCCACTTGAGGTTTCCAGACGACACTGTCTTCCCTTACAAAAATGGATTTTGAGTTTCAATTCTTTTCCTGTTGAGTTTTAATTGAATCAACAGAAACTTAATTCAAACTCAATTGGCTATTGAGATGTGTCAGTAGAAACTCAAAAGGATTTGTATTGAGAAAACGCAATACAAAAATAATTGACACCAGTCTATTGAAACTCTTTGGAGAACCAATTGACAAAACTCATCAGGCTGAAACATACACTTTGAAGGGCTATTTTTTTCAGCGCTGCCCAATGTGTCTGCTGAATTAAGACTACTAGGTTACTTTTATGTTTTTTTATTATACATTGACATTTCTATTGAGTGCAGTCAATAAAAAGTCAACAAGGTTTCAATGGACAAAACTCAACAGAATATCAAATGACTTCGTTTAATTGAAACTCAATAGAGTTTCTACTGACAAAAATCAAGTAAAATTGAGAGTCGAGCTAGTTGGTGCTACGTTGTTTAAATATATACCAGTGTCCTTCTTTTTTGTCCATGTTTTATGGTTCGAGCTTAATTTTCAAAGCTGATAAAACTCCTTAGGCCAGTAGCCTTTACCAGCAGCATCTTCGATTGATTGATTGATTGATTGTAGGGTTTAACGCGCCGACGCAACGCAGACGATGAGGCGCGCCGTAGTGGAGGGCTCCGGATTAATTTTGACCACCTGGGGATCTTTAACGTGCGCCGAAATCTCGCACACACGGGCGTTTTTGCTTTTCGCCTCCATCAGAAAAGCGGCCGCCGCGGCCGGGAATCGAACCCGCGACCTCGTGCTCAGCAGCGCAACGCCTGGCAGCATCTTCGCCCAAATAATAATTATACCTGCTAAGTGGGGAAATCAATTATATTGGACAATTTTTGACTGCATTTCCTCAAATACTGCCGCAACATGCTTTGCACAAAACAATGGAAATAAACATTGACAAAACTCTCTTGACTCATCTCTTCTGGCACGTGACTCCCGCGGAATCGTTTCCTTGCTATAGCAGCGCATTTTCTTCTTTATACCTTAGCACGCATTGACATAATGAGTGAGCAATCTCCACTACTGCTGCTAAGCTTCCGCTTTAGCGGCAGTGGACATATTCGAAGTCAGTCTTCCGGGAAAGTTGGAGCGGAATCATGAAGCATGCATATCTCGCCGGGAAAAAACGGAAAGGCGGGGGGGGGGGGGGGGGGGGGAGGCTACACATCTCGGGTCCCAGTTCTGGGGACAAAAAAAAGTCGTCACTCCCCCTACCTCTTTTCACACATACAATGCTGTGATACCTTGTGTTCCGGGAAGGTAGGTGGGGAGGAGGTACATTTAAAACGCGATTCAATCTGCTACATCTACAAAAGGCATATGTGACATCGCATCCTAGTGCGATGATTCAGTGTTTTTCTGTGGAGGCACGATACTAACAGCGCTGTTTTGCAGAAATGAATACTTATCTCACAAACCCAAACGCACAAGAATATTCCAGTGACGAAATTGTGCCTATAAACACTCAGAAAAAAAACAGCAAAACTTTGGTGTAAATCCCTAAACTTCGAAAAAAGAACAATTAAATTTTTGTACACAGCGAACTTTTAAAACAAGCGAACGCAGGCTTGGCCTCATCGTCGTTCACTCGTGAACTTCATTACTCCAGTTATCACTCGCGCACCCCGCCGTGGTCTGAGCCCAAGGACGCGAGTTCTATTCCCCGTCATACATAACTTTCCTTGAGGATACCGTGAACTGTCTATGATAACAACAGTAGAACAGCAATGTGGAATGCAGAGAATTCCACAAGGAGCAAACGCGCATCTACGCTCTATTAAAACAGGTGAAAACAGTTCTTTTACTGCAAAAGAACTCCGTACGCCAGTCCAAGGCGCCGCCGCTCACACGAACTGAACGAACGAACAAACGAAGAAAACAATGAAGAAAGACAAACTGAAGCGCTGATTAACAACTCATCTTTACTGCACAGGGTCACAAAAAGAAAGAACGAGCCTGACACTGCTTCACGCCACTACAAAAAAAAAAAAAAGAGAAACCGAACAAATTAGTGGGCTGGCGTGCCGCTTGTTACACTCCGAACCGCTCTCTCGCTAACGAGGTCAACACGTCCGCGGACTACGTTTCTCAAACACAAGCGCCTAGCAAATATCTTGCGCCCGCAAGCAGATCAAGAACTTTGAAGCTGTTTTCAAAGATTGGACTTTCCAGAATTCTTCCGTCCTCTCTCCTGCTGCAGTTCGCCGAAGCGGGCGCCCGGACACAAAAGACGTGCCATCCACCTCCACAACCGGCGATAACCAGTTCTTTTGGTTCCTCTGGCACCCTCCCACGCTAAGCTGAAGTGACCGCGCTGTCACGAATGTCTAGTACGCGGCGTTGCCACTGCCGCCAGTGGCGCTGACAGCCAACATTGCGACCTCGGCGGAGTTCGGTTATCTGCAATATAATATTATTACTGTTGCTAGAGGGGTTGGTAATAATTCTATAAAAGATTATTGTAAATATTAACATAGGACTCACAAGCCGCCATAGGTTTTTTTGATATCTCGTGTCAATGTTTTCACGCTCAGTTTTCACAAGAATGCGTAGCTGTGGCATAGCCATCGCAAACCGACTTGAAACCAAGCCAATGTCGCTTGGTCGCAATCCCGGATGTGCGGGGTCCGGCGTGGTGCGGTCGTGCGGTCGTTCTCGCTGTTCTGTGCAAATTTATAGCTTTCCTCGTGTTGTTGGCGATTTATGTGCCGTGTGCGAATCTTTTCAACCAGCATCGAAGGTCAGACATTGCAGTGCAGCTGGCGATACATCGAATTTATTGAAGGAAAAGCCATCGTATGCGCTCTTCTACCGCCGGTGAACATCCTTTGTGTGTCGTGTTGTGTTTGTGCGCTGTGATCGTACGGTGAAGAAGCTTGCGAAGTGAGGTGTTACCATCCCTGTTAGCCACGCTTTGGAATCCGTCAATTACCACGCTGGGAGCCCCGCTGGGAGCGACGTTGTTATAAGGTAAGTTCATTCTTTCCGAGCGCTCTTGTGCAGTGCGCGTCAGGCTTGTCAAGGGCAAGCGAGCACGCGGCTTCGGAGCATGCTGGCGACATCTGCTGATAGCTGCTGGGTTAGAGATAGCTTGCCATTGCGCGTGCGTGGATCTCGGACAGGCCCTGGCCGGTCGTCGTTCAGCTTTGGCCTCTAAAATTTGGAGACACCACCACCCGCAACGGGTGCTTCTTTTCTTCGTGCCAGCCGTGAGCGGTGGCGCCGGAGATCAGTGCGTTATTTGACGCGATGCATTATCACCCCAGGGACTTACGTAATCGCACAACAGGTTCGACCGAAATCCCTGCAGTGAATTCTTGTTGCGTGCTTTCCGTTTGGTGCGCTTGAGATGCAGAAGATTGGCGCTCGTTGCTTTATGCGATTACGTAACTGCCTGCGATAAACGCGTCAAACGGCGCGTCTATCTGGCCTGTCACCGCTCATGGCTGGCACTGGGGAAGACCAGTGCCCCTCGTGGGTGGTGGCGTCTGCAAATAACAGTGGCCAATGCGAAATGACGACCGGCCCGACCCTGTCCGAGATCCGCGCACGCGCAATGGCAAGCTATCTCTAACCCAGCAGTTATCAGCAGATGTCGCCAGCACGCTCCGGAGCCGTGCGCTCGCTTGCCCTAGACAAGCCTGACGCACACTGTACATTTCATCATGACAAATGTTGTGCAGACCTTCCTGAATGGCGATACTCACGACTTGGTTATTTGTCGGTATATGAACAGTGTTTTTATTCCCGCCGTCTCCAGATCGACCTAAAGGGTATGATTTCACTTCAGCCTTGCAAAAATACTGTACGTAAGTGTAACAAATTGAAGGGGGAGGCTATTGTACCGGCACACAACATTTTGACATCAATCAGTGTTTTATTGTCTTCCGCGCTGCTGTATTGCTTTCGCGTGTTCTATATTTGTATGTATCTTAAGCTAAAGATCTAACAAAACCTTTGAAGGCAATTGACGAATGAATAAAATCCCAGATGCAGTGCCGCTACAGAACGGAGCAGCAGCCATGAATTACCTAGTACGAAGTGTCATAAAAAAAGAAAGAACACCATGATGAAGATAAATAAAATGTTTGACGAACGAAGTTAACGAAAATGAAAAAAAAAAATGAAAGAGGTTGAATCGAACAAGTGCCTGTCGGATCAATAACAAACGCACGAATACTGTGCCATGCAAGCACACCTGACAGCGCTAGGCTGAGAGGCAGATCTACCAGTCACAAACAGGATAGTGTGTTCAACCAGTTAGGAGACATGGCGGTAAAATATACTTGCAAGCTAAAGTGCTGGCAGCCAGCAATATATTTGCGTATTAATTTGAACGATTGCTTGGAGAAAGAGCGTTCCCTGAGTGCAGAGCAGTGACAAATGTGGCCTAAACCGTATTTCATCCCAGCTAAAAAAATAATGCCCAAGAATATAACAAATTCATTGATTGCTTTTGGAAAATAGAGACTATGTATCCGCAGAAGGTAGGGTTTAAACCCAAAACATCTTTACACAAGTCTGATGTGTTACCTCGGCACCCTAAAGGCAAGCAGACACTTTGGCTTTAAAACCAATGCAGAAAAAAACCTGCTGCGTTAGTAGTAGTTGGAAACAGACTGCACACTGTTGTCATATATTAGTCTTTTACCACTAAGTGCCAATTCTCTCCATGTATCTTTCCGTGAATTTCTCATTTGCCAATTTTTGTCACAGGTGCTAGGCAGCTTGCGCTAGAACATGCACAGGCGTCAAACTTTCAAACTGATGAATACCAGTTTTGACTTAAGCACTTGCTCGACTTGCTAGCGTAAATTGAAATTTGCCATTGCTTCTAATCACAACCTGCTGACTGCCTTTCTCGGAGCAGTTTTGAATAAGTTGGGCTGAATGTGGTGTGAGTAATAGCAAAATCACTGAATAACATTTTGGCTGAATGTGGCATCAGACGTGCCACTGACTGATGCTACACCGGCATTGCGCGAGGGCTTAGTCAATCTGTTTTGACAGATGTTCAGCCTCTAGGAATTACCCAAATGATTGGTCGGCATGGTATCACTATACTGTTTTAGTGCTGCTAGTGTATAGAAAATCTCGCCAAGCAAAGGGATACAAGCTTTTAAATTATTTCTCATTTACAGAAACTGATGTTTTTCCCCTCACCAAACAAAACTGTTTCGTGTTCTCCTTGTGTGTAAACTGGCATTAGACGGCCTTGTTATACTGGTATACCCCTCTGGCATTGTTATGATGAAGGCAAAAATGTGGATATACCCATGTCTCATATGATCCCTTTAAGCTGCTGCTTAGTGCTACTTGTTTGGTAAACGTACTGCAAGGCACACACCATACTTCAGCGTTACAAGAGTGTAAAAGACTGCGAAATTGAAGTTATGTATTTTTCCTGTCACGTTCTTTTTGCCACGTTTTTTTTCCATCACGGTTCATGTATTTTTTTCCACTAGTCGGTAAGCACAAAGTATTATGTGCTCATCCATTCATAAAGCCATTTGCGATGATTGCCTGATGTAGTAACTTTAGATTACAGTACCATCTGATCCTAGTTTTTTTTAATCAAGGCTTGTTTTGTAAACAAGTTCATGCAAGTTGACAATTTTCTAATTTTGTTTTACGAGATTTCAAGCATTAAAATTTCAAAAAACAAAATCCACAGGTTGACAGGTATGCTTTTGCACAGGTTTGGGGTTTCTCCTGTCAGGTAGTGGCTCTACCAGTCTTTATAGGCCTATTTGGATTTCTTTTGGGCCTGAAAGATGTGGAAGACACGATTACGGACCCATGCGGGTGATTTTTTGGCTCCCTGCCGCCTTGAAACATAGTCGTTCCTGTAGATTTCAGGCGCCTTAATGCGGAAGGCATTCAACTAAAGGCATTCCACTCCCTACCAATTGTAGAATTAATTGATGCGGCTAGCTTGGCTTACGGCATTAAAATCTGAGGAAAGCTTATACATTTGTTGAACTGCTATCTCCCTGCTTTCCAAACATACAAGCCAGGTAACTTTTAAAATAGCCAGGTACTTAAACCAGCATGCTTAATGAGAAGGGATGCAATCATCATTTCGTACTTGACTGGTGCAAACAAACAAGTCTGTTTCTTGTATTTTGCAGGCTACACAGTCAAGTAGGCAAGTGGACCCTGCGAGGCTCCAGCCCTCCCGTGATGCTTTCGTGAGCAATAAAGCAAGCTTTGCCATGCAACACCTCACTATTTCGCCTGCTCATTGGACACCTTGACGACAGTTTTTAGAATGTTTTTGCAATATTGAAGCAGACTTACTATATATTTAGTACAGTTAACTGAACTTTACTATGCAATTGTTGAAATAACTTGACAAAAAACTAACAGGAAATCAAACGGGCTGTCTTGAATATGCTCAGTAGGTTTTCATTTGACATTTCTCAACAGGAACTCAACAGGAGAATGAATAGAGAGTCAACACAGACTCAACTGGAACTCAACAGACTTTTCTCAATAGACTTTCAATTGACACGTCACAACAGGAACTCAACAGGAAATGTGTATTGAGACTCAACAGAAAGTCAATTGAAAATCAACAGACATGTTGACTATAGTCAATAGACTTTCAATTGAAACTCAGCGTTGAGTTTCAATTGAAACGCGGCGGCCAATTTTCAACGAGAACTCAATACAAAATTTCTATTCAAAGTCAATTGACTGTCAACACAATGTACTGAGTAAAGTCAATTGACTTTCAATTCAATCTCAATAACCATTTTTGTAAGGGTTGTTCAGTGAGTCTGGAGAGCACACACAAAACGTCGTTGAGGACCTGCGCTTAGTGGCTGATAACTGGTTGTAGGGTTAAAAACATTAATAAATTGAAAGTAATATTAAATGGGCACGCAGGAAGCGCCCTCTTTTATTGTAGTTAGATATATTAGAAGTGGAAGAATACAGGTACCTTTTACTGGTGGTCAGTTCTGACCCCGCCACGAGAAGAAATCCGGCGCAGAATAGGTACGGGCTGGCGGGTGCTCGGCAAGCACTCCGAAATAATGAACATTTGGCTACCTTTATTATTAAAAAGGATGGTATTCAACCAATTTGTAATGCCGCTCATGGCGCTTGGGTTGAAACTTGGCTTCTTACTAAACCACTGAAAAGAACACTTAGGTCTATACTCAACGCGCAATGGAAAAAAAGGTAGGAGCGACGCTTAGATAAAGAAAGCGAGAATCTTGGATCAGGAAACAAACTGGGGTGCAAGGTACCATAG
Source organism: Haemaphysalis longicornis (assembly GCF_048455015.1). Taxonomy (NCBI): domain Eukaryota; kingdom Metazoa; phylum Arthropoda; class Arachnida; order Ixodida; family Ixodidae; genus Haemaphysalis; species Haemaphysalis longicornis. The sequence goes on along the minus strand of NW_027526203.1, from coordinate 198,601,881 downwards.
TTCAAATTAGGAACAAGTGGACTTGGGCTGGGCATGTAATGCGACGAAATGACAACCGGTGGACCATCAGGGTGAGAGAGCGGGTTGCGAGAGATGGGACAGCGCACAGAATAAGACCATTAACTCGATGGAGGGACGAAACAAGGAAATTCGGTAGCTGAGAATACCACAACCGACCATTAGAAATCGAAGCACTGGATGTGCCAGAAATGTGTACTAACCGCCCTTTTCGTGTAACAGACCTCGACATATTTTAACAAATGACGAATAGCCGGCTTTCCTTTGCTGATGTTGCCGCCTTCTACATCGAGACTGACCTAGGCATCAGCATTCGTATGGGACAGACTATTACTGCACGTTCCTCACTGACGACATCAAGCGTCTGAGCGACTCGCTGACTGCTGTTAACACCGCGGTCGGGTGGACTCTACACGGGGTTAATTCCCGCACTGCCAACAGTGTCAGAAAGGAAGTAAAGAGCCTCCATGTGTTCACCGAATCACAAGGTGGCCCAGCTGTGCAGAACGTGCCGCCAACGACGCTGACGCAGACGATGGTTTCAACCGATGCCGATGGCGCCAGCATATAGAATATAGCTCTGAATGTTCACAGGCCCCCCAACAGTCACGATGCAGCAGGTACCGCGATTCGGGCGGTTTGCCTGCTGCAGCAGAAATTCAGCAAGATGTACCAACCCAGTCGAAAAACACAACAGAAATTTCTGTCGCACAACAGAAATTTCTGTCGCACGACAGGGATTTCTGTCGCACGACAGAGATTTCTGTTGGGATTACAGGATGGTCTGTCGTGCGGCAGAAATTTCTGTCGTACAACTACAGAAAATCTGTCGTACGACAGGCATTTCTGTCGCACGACAGGGATTTCTGTTGGGACTACAGGATGGTCAGTCGTGCGACAGGAATTTCTGTAGTACAACTACAGGAAATCTGTCGTACGACAGGCATTTCTGTCGCACAACAGGAATTTCTGTTGGGAATGCAGGATGGTCTGTTGTGAGACAGGAATCTCTGTAGTAGGACGACAGAATGTCTATCGTACGACAGAAATTTCTCTAGTATAACACACATGTCTCGAAGATAACGCAAAGATGAGCCCAACAGTGGCTGACTTGGTGTTTAATGGCGGTCATGCAGAACAGCAGCGGCATAATGAAAGTCGTCGACGTCATTAAGCGGACCCTCCTTGGGGACCTAACTTCTAGTTCGGGAGACGAAAAGAATGTCTTTAGTCAGCAAGTAGCGGTGCTGAATCGAAGACGTGCATGGAAGGGTCTGAAGAACTCAAGATCACTATCAAGACCAGGCACATGAAACAAGTGGTCGGTGAGCTAACGATGATCAAGGAGGACGTTGGCGACTTGAAGAATAGTTCGAAGAGCGCAAAAGGTAAAGATGAATTTGAAGAAATCGCCGAAGAGGTCGCCAGCCTAAAGACCCAACTCAAGAACTTCGACGCCAGGGCCAATCTGCTGCGTATGAACGACTTGTCAGAAGAACCTAATGAGCAGCGCAAGAAAACGGTGAAGCTTGAAAATTCTGGGGCCAACGATAATAACTTTGCAAAGATGCTGGAGGGCGCTTCCGGATGCTGAGTTGATCGCTCTGAACACCATGGAGGCCCGAGTATCTTCAAGAACTTCTCAATGGACATATAAGCGATCGCTGATCGTGGATGCTAGTCAGGCTTGGAAACGGTGTCTGTTTTGAAGAATGAGGTGCACTAAGAGAAATTCGGGGACAGCTTTTGTGATGGAACTTTCCCCAAGCAAAGATGGAACAGTTGGTTTGTGCAAAATCGTCTTCGACAATTATGCGAACACTGTAATACCCGTGGCGCACGTGCACGAAAAATGACATTGTTTAAGATACCGAATCAAATTATTTGTACGGGTCCTGCTACACGCGAAAATGCAAAGGAATTAATTATTTTAGGCATTATGGTGATAATGATCAAAAACAGAAACGCACCCATATTTCAGAAGTCTTTAACGTGGAGAAAAACGCCTTATAAAGGTTTAAAATGTTTTTTTGTGTGTGAAAGAAAACGTTTAAAAGTAGTGTTTTCTAAAAAATTGTGTGAGCTGTTTCTAAAAGTGGCTTCAGCATCTGCCATCACCTGCGAGCGGTAGCCAAATCCGAGAAATGCAAAACCACTAGTAATGTGACGTCTTGCCTTTTGACGCCGTTTTAGTGCACTTCGTCTCCTTCAGAACTTCGCCACCCACAGGGCACAAAAAATCGTCTTATTTAGAAGTTCATCTACGTTTCTGCGTCAACACTCTGGTGCTGAGAGTGTCGTTGGTTTCATTTGGTGCCCATTGCGTTCCAGAGTAGGCAGATTTAAGGCGTTCGGGAAGGCGAATGAGTTGTGCGGAACTCCTTAAACCAAAAATGACATTACAGTGAATGGCATTAGATTTTCAAGCGTAGCAGCGATTTAATGGCATTGAAACGTGAGGTCTTAAGCACTTTAATTAGTTATTTTTTGTGCACAGAACGTGTTGCACGGGTATAACTCTTACACCACTCATAGAGAATGTGTCTTCATATCTGGCTGGTCTGGAGCCTGTTGCAACTTCGGAGCGACTGGGAAGAGAGGAGGACGATGAAGGTAGTAGTAGAAACGTATTGGATGCGGGTGACGGGTTGGCACGTGTGAACATCATCAGTTTTTTGGCAACAGTTCTTGGCGCTGTGTACGCAATAAAGTGGCTATCACTCTACCTCGCCCACTCCTGTTTTCAAGAGAGGCTCACCGGTCATAAGAACACGTTGACGACGTCCTTATGTTTTTTTTTTTTTTGCAATGCTGTGCAACAATTAAATTTACAGTTGGTTATTTAGTACCAGACTATTGATAGATAATGATTAATGTGCTTAATCTAGACGCTGTTAAGTTATCGCCGTACGGAAAATTGCCCTAAAAAGATGGGCGACAAAAGTGCTGTCCTTAGCTATGATATAAAAGTGCTTTAGTTGTAGACAGTTATGTAGATTTTATACTGATACCCTTACAGACGTAAAAGTGCTAAGCAAAAGTGCTAAGAAACGTGACCGCAATCACCCGGTGAAATGGTGTAGTACACTGGTGGGTATGCCTTATCCTGGTGGATACACATTATCAGGCTACAGCAAAATAAGCGAACAATAAGTGTATCATTGCCATTGTTGACGTATACCTTAAACGAAAGAGTTTCGAAACCAACCTTAGATCACCATTAAACACTGAGTCGTTTTAATTAATTTGAAAGTTGAGGCGCTCAAACAACACCACAGGCAACGCACTGTGAAGGTTTGCGTCCGGCAAAAAATTGTTTAAACATGTTTGTTGGTAGCCTCTCTGCAGGATAAATCATAAGGTCATTACACAGCCCGTGAGCGAAGCTTAAATCTGGCGCATTGAGGAGTACCATTTACAATTATTCAGTTGACAAAAACTAGTCCGCTGATCAAAGGATTTGGGGAATAACTGGTAATAACCATTTTATAGCCCTATTACACGTAATTTTCTTTTCCGAAGGTCAGCAGTTTGTTCCATTGATTGATTGATTGATTATGTGGTTTACCGCGCCGATGCTACACAGGCGATGTGACGCGTCATAGTGGAGGGCTCCGGATTAATTTTGACCACCTGGATATCTTTAAAGCAACATTGTTTCAGTTGCTGAGCTTAGATAGTTGTTTTCTTTAAAAAGTACGACATGGAGAGCACAAAACCTCCTTAGCAATTTTTTTTATCAGTAAGCGCCATTCATGCCGCAGCAGGGGTGTTTAAGCCTACGACGGTTAGAATGTAACACTATTCATAGTTCCGATAGTTCATAGTCACAACATAGCGAACATGTCTAAGATGCTTGCGACACATTCCGCTGTCTTTGAGCACAGGAAACCTTATGATTGGGTCATACAATCCGATCGGTGACAATAGTGCTGAAGGCTTTTAAGAAAGGTGTCGATCCAGGTACTATTGTGACGATGATATACGGCGTAGGCCTCACTTTAGAGGTTGTGGTACCTGTGGTCCCCATAGTACGTAAGCATGCATGCGTACCTCGTTGCATATCTCGTGGTACGCAAGCTCGCCGGGGGTCTTTGTGCTGGGGCCGGGGTCGCCCGGACCATACGCCAGCTCCTGGACTCCTGTTACGTTGCTGTCCCAGAACTTGTACGTCACGGCCGCAAAAGAAAACACGTAGCACAGTTTGCTGGTTGAAGCCTCGTTCGCGCTCGTCGCGATGCCACTGTCCTCGCCGCCGTATAGTGAATGCATCAGGAAAGCCCGTTCGTCCTGCACTACAACCGATGTTTCCACCCTGAACAGGTACGCGTAACCGCTTACGAACATTTAGGCTTGCCACAGCGCACATCCAACCTGCCAAGCAACATGCATAGTCTCCTGTTGCAACGTTTTTCGTTGTTTCTGCTGTTGTTGAATTTTCTCGATCTAGTACGTCCCGTTGCCTTTCCAGTTCTTAAAATCCTGTCCCTCTGAGCCTGACTTCAATGGCTATTTCCAATTCACCGAGGTCTTGACTATTTTGTGTAAAATATTTTACTGCGATTCTAATCGCCGGTTCCTTCATTGTTTAACCGTTACAACTTTTTCAACAGTTGCCTGCAGTGGCGAGCACTAAACCCTGGTGCCTCGGAATGTACGTATGGCGATGTCCCATAATTGTTATTATTGCGTGAGCAATGCATGGTGTGTGTCCACAAAATTTTGCACAGTAGATCCGCGGATAGAGAACGACAGAAGAGCATAGGGACCGCGGAGAATGGTGACGTTGCCTTCCCGCAGCAGCCGCCCTATAGTTGCTCGGGAAGCGGTGGCTGCTCACCGCCTGCCGCCGCCCGACGAGCCCATAGAACTGCGTCCCGGAGTGAAATGGTGTAAAACGAGTGCAGGGACGAGTAGACGCAAAAGGCGATGAAACAGGAATGGCGGCGACTAAATGCGGATGCTGGTGAACAGCAAAAGGAGACACGAGCAGCCAATCCCGCTACTAAAGCGAGGACACGTGACCACTCAGACGGTTAGAGCGCAAAACATGGTTAACACGGGCGGTGTGCGAGGGCCTGCAAGAAACCCTGCGTAGCGGGAAATTGAAGCCGGAGCAAGGCATGCCGTATCCGGCTGAGCTTCAAGTTTGCGAAGAAAAAGGATAGGTATATGCTCACGCATGAATATTTCATAATTTTTTTTCAACGCTGAACTGCTCAGTATGTAATATGCGAAATGGACAGTGCCATGTAGAAAACGGGATAAAAACAACGTCCGGCGTTATTGCATCTGGGACAAATATAGACAGACCACCGCAAGCACGCCGCACGTGTCGTTAAAATTATGCTTCACGGTTTAAAAGAGTCAGCACTGTAAAATATTCGCTTACTTCTATGCGGAAACGTGCGCGTGCGGATATTTGCAGTTTTTGAGATCTACGGAACAATATATGTTGTGAAAAGTTGATTTCTATGGGTCAGGTAAAGCACAAATAAAGTGCGTGGGTGCAAAAGAAGGCGGACCAAGCGCTGCGTGCTGTGGCCACGCCTCCGCATTAACGCGGGCTAATTTAATGAAACCCCAACATAAGTAATGAGCACTGCAACGTTAAATTCATGTCAGCGAAAATGCTGGAAGAACCGCTTCTTGTAACTTAATGTTTTCCCGTTTGAAACTTTCAACCGCTTGTAAAGCTTTTATGTCATGAAAAACTTTAACTGACACGCGAAGTCGAGGGGGAAAACCGTTAATCCTCCTGTCGTAGTGCGTGAAATGCGACACGCTATATTTTCGCGGTACTAACCGTAACTCTTCGTAAAACGGGGCGGCATTCCCACCCGAATTGGATGGAATGCGCGCTCAAAGCGGTATTCGCGCGGGGAACCCAGCCGGGAAGGAATGTGCGCGACATTCCTTGCCATGCGAGAGAGGGGGTGTGTCCTAACTTTGCGCCTCCAAGTGTCAGGTGAAGGCGCGATTGTTTGTGGAGCTTGGCAAACCATGCCCCGTTCCCGCGATGCACCTGTAAGCCGTGCCGGCACCACTAGCGCACGTGCAAAGGTGTCACGTGTCAATCACGTTGTACGCGGCCCAGGGAGGGAGGGGTTTGAGTTTTTCCTCCGTGTGCCTGCCGCTAAATGAACGGTCGGTGCCGTAGTGCCAGTGTGGTAGCGCTTGCAGTTAAAATGGATGGATGAGGTGAAATGTCGAGCATAAAGCTAGCGATAGCTATGAAGAACTTTTCGCGAACCGCTCGGGAGTACCGTAATGGAAATCGTTTCTTAACGGTTTACGTATAATATAGAGAGAGGGCTTTTTTTTTTTTTTTTTTACAGCGAAGCTATTTATGGCTAGGGTTCTCTGGGTTCTTTGTGTCCGTAAACAGATCTGCGTGTGCAGGAAACTCAGCTTCAGAACTTGATGCAAAAGCGCCAGAAGTTCTAGAGCGCGAGACGTTCATGTGTGGGCTTTTGTTTGCTTGCTTGCATGTTTGCTTGCTTTTATTTCGCACCAGACTTGCTCTAACTTGACAAGAAGCCGTTCTTCATTTTGAATTTTGCCCCTGCTCGGTTAAAGTGTGTCGAAAGATCCCATGAGTTGGTCAGTTTTGTTTTTCTGAAGCCTTAATTACCCGGCCTTACATTTCCGCAGAATTTTAAAAAAGCTGCTTCGCGGGTAGGAATATTTTTGCGAACAACACGGAAAATTCATCCTTATTATACACTGCTTGTAAGATTTCTTCACAATTTGCCAAATCTGCATTTTTTGACGCCAGCATATTATAAAAATCCCCAGCTGCCAAAGAGAAGTAAAATCAAGCACACATCTGTTTCAAATTAAAAGAACACTGCTAGTACCACCTATGTATTGATGTTTTGCCTAAAATATGCCGCATGTTTTTTTACCCCTCAGTATTGACACGTATGAAGTGTGGTATACCAGATTTAGTTGTCTGAAAAGTTTCTGCCTATTAAACTTCTCGTTTCACAATCTTTATACCTTGTGAAGAGGCGTCGGAGGGGTACGAGGAGTATACCAATTGGCCATTCATCATTCGTTTCGACACATGTCCTAAGGCACGTTATACATAGACTGATATATACGTGCCGCTGAAAATTTGTCGTTCTACGTCTTTGGAGACGATCTTCTGAATCCTAGCCTAGCTATATACAGGTTCGCTATAAAAAATAGTGGAAGATCAGTTGGGGGATCTTTAGGAATGCGTGAGCATCTCATCCCTCTCCCTCGCGAACTGGAGGCTCGAACCGATGCGCACGCCTTGCTTCGGCATTAGATGCCCGCTGCACGGCGTTTCTCGCACGCACCGCGCACACAGCGCCAACCGTGCTTTGCGCTGTAGCTGCAGCAGTGGTACCGTGCTATCGCTTTAGCAGCGGGCATTGGCTAGCCAATAAAGTTGTCTCTCTCTCTCTCTCTCTCTCTCTCTCTCTCTCTCTCTCTCTCTCTCTCTCTCTCTCTCTCTCTCTCTCTCTCTCTCCTCTCTCTCTCTCTCTCTCTCTCTCTCTCTCTCTCTCTCTCTCTCTCTCTCTCTCTCACCGTATCAGCATTTCGTCACGGTCATTCCCATTTCATCACATCTTGCTCGTCTCTGTACTCGCGTCACACTCCATATTACAACGCGTACAAGTAGTTACGGGACGCGTAGAGAAGCTGTACGGCGGGCCGGTCGGGCAGGTACAGCGATGCGAACGCAGTGGCACTGGGCACGGCTTGATGTCCGCCTCTCCGCACGTGCTCTATCGTTTTCTGTTGTTCTGCCGCTCTGTGTCCGCGATTCACGGCAAAAAAAAGAGAAACGAATGCCGACATGTCCACGAAATAATAAATTTTGAGACTGCTGACTAGTACAATCACTGCACTGCCGTCGCGATTGTTGCTTTCTTTTTGAGAAGGTGTGACGCGTGGTGTGGCCGGCTGAAGTTTGACATGCCTGCCTAAGGGTGGAATGCAGCTTCGTGAGCGTGGTCCGAAGCCTGTTCTTTTCGTAGGTGACCGCGGAGCGTTCGTCGCCAACGCCTTCGGACCGAGCCACGGGCGGCTGGCCCATGATCGGGTGCAGCAGTATGCGAGGCACCGGGGCACCGTCCCCGACATCCGGCAGCGAGTCGTCGATTTCTCCCAAGTCCAGTCGCTGCTTGAGGCTGTCGCTCGTGTCCACCAGCACGCCCAGAGTAAAGTGCTCCCGACCGAACCGACGGCCCATGCGCTCCAGGAAGTCAGTGTAGCTGCGACGCGCCGCTAGAGTCGCCAGTGGGGCCTTCCACACGAGCACGGCACCTTCGTAGCCTCGTGGCTGCGCACACCAGCGCAAGAAACAAGTCGAGCACAGGCATTCTCCCGGCCTCCCCACTGCCTCCGAACCAGGCTTGGGCAGCTTGCCAAGAAAGTAAGCACTGACTGTTTCACGTAACAGCGAAATAGAAGGGATGCACATCTCCTTGGTAACCGACCGAATTATTCTCTTGCGCCTTTTGAATCAGTTTTAAGTGCGAATGCACTTCTTAACCGACCCTTGTCATCCGTCCGGCGCGCCGTCCGCAGCCCGCTCCGCCAGCAGGTGTTATCTCTCCGCGCTCCTCCTCCTCTCCCCTAGTAAAGCGGGATTCACACGACGGAGAAACCCTCTCTTTTTGGCCCGCGGGACCCGCTCACGTGACCGGTTTTAGGCTCCGCCCCTCGGTGGGGATAGCACGCGGTGGCTCCGCGAAAGAAAATGCTTCCGCGTGTTTTCGCTCGACGGCGGTGGCCCTCGGCGGGGAATAAAACCTGTTCCTCGGCGCTGTCGTCTGCTACTCACTCCGCGTAGCTCCGCACGAGTGGATGCGCCGCCAGGCCGGATAATCCGGTCACGTGCTGTTGACGTCACATATCCGTCCGCCTCCGTGAGAGGGTTCCTCCGTCGTGTGAATCCCGCTTAACGGAGCGCGCGTAGCAACTGAGCGGCGCCGCGTGAGGGCGCGCGCATCGACGACAACTTATTCGTGGTAAGCCAATGCATAGAGGTGGCGAAGATGCAAAACCGACCTTTGTGGTTAGCCTTTCTGGACATTAAGCGGCTTATGATAATGTAGACAGGGAGCGGCTTTGGAGTATCCTGGAGGACGAGGGAGTTGGGGCAGAATTCATTAGCTTACTCAGGGCGCTATACCGGGAGAACCAAGTGCAAATAGTGTGGGAGGGGGAAACATACAATAGGCCTGTATACACCTACAAGGGTCTGAAACAAGGATGTCCTCTCTCTCCGCTGCTGTTCATGATCTACATGACGGGGTTAGAAAGGAAGCTAGAAGTCAGCACGATGGGGTTCGACTTATCCTACATGAAAAACGGGCAGGTGGTGGAACAACGGGTTCCGGGACTAATGTATGCAGACGACATATTGTTGATGGCGGACAACCAGATAAGTATGCAGGGCTTGATAGATATATGCGGTGAAGAAGCGACGCACCTAGGGCTATCCTTTAGCAGAGATAAATCAGGGATCATGGTCTTTAATGACGGCGAGGAGCACAAAACAGTATCAGTGCAGCAAGTAGAAATACCATTGGTGAAAGAGTATAAATATTTAGGAGTGTGGCTGAACAATAGCGAAGATTACACGCAGGCGCATGAGGCTCACCTTAAGACGAAAGGAAGACGGAAAGCGGCTATAATGAAGCATAGAGCCCTCTGGGGATACAGCAAATACGAGGTGGTAAGGGGAGTCTGGAAAGGGGTCATGGTACCAGGATTAACTTTCGCTAATTCGGTTCTGTGCATGAAGTCAGAGACCCAAGTGGGCCTGGAAGTAAATCAGAGGGCGGTAGGCAGATTGGCCCTAGGGGCCCACAGTAAAACTACAAATGAAGCGGTACAAGGGGATATGGGCTGGTCGTCTTTCGAGGCGATGGAGGCGCAGAGCAAGATAATGTTTGAGGAACGACTTCGGGACATGGAGGACGAAAAATGGGCCGCGAGGGTGTTTAAGTACCTGTATTTGAGGAGCGTGGACACGCGGTGGAGACGGAGGACCAGACAGCTGACCAAGCGGTACGGAAAGTCGGTAGGGGAAAGCGGGGTTTACACAACAGTTAAAAAGCAGGTAAAGGCAGCAGAGACGACGAAGTGGGCAGAGAGAATGGAAGCGAAAAAAACCCTGGAGACTTATAGGACAGAGAAACGGCAAATTAAGAAGGAGGGATTCTATGGCAATACGAGAGGCAGTGCGTTGCTCTTCGAGGCACGGGCAGGGTGCCTGAGAACCCGGGCATACACGGGTAGCTACAGGCAGCAGGATGAAACGTGTGCATGCTGCGGCAGTGATCGGGAAACTATAGACCATATTGTCAGGAGCTGCACAGAGATACGGCCACCGCGGGGTGAGGGGGAAACGACGCTGGCGGAGGCCTTGGGATTTGGGACGAGGGGGAACCTCAACTTCAGGGCCATAGAGGTGACGAAGAGGCGACTGGAGTGGTGGTGGAGGAAAAGCAGGGAAGGAATGGGTACGCAGGTGGAGTAATCATGCGGACGAGAATTTAGAACAGCGAGGGAAGAAAAATGGGGGGTGGGGGCGATGAGTTTAAAACAGAAAAGAGGGAGAGATGGGAGGGAGGAAGCAAATCTATAGGTTAACCTGGGAGTAGGGCATGTAAACGTAATAAAACAGGCAAGTCGGTTGCTGACAACCGACGCCCCGATTCAAAGGGAAAGTCACTAATCATCATCATCATCATCATCATCTCCGGCGGGTTGGGCGCGGGCGCGCGCGGCTGCGCGGGCGTAGTAACGGGTTGCGCCGCGTGAGGGCGCGTTCATCGGCGCTCCCGGCGGGTTGGGCGCGGGCGCTCGCTGCTGCGCGGGTGTAGTAACGGGTTGCGCCGCGTGAGGGCGCGTCCCCTCTCCCTCTCCACGCGTACCCTCTCCACTCCACTCGTTTACCGCCCCTGCGTAATCAACTCGTGTATTCGCACTTTCACATGCTCCCCCTCGGGGAAATGCGTGGGGAATTTTTTTTCTATTATTTATTGCTGAACGACAAAATAGGAGCGAAAAAACTTCCCCTAGTAAATATTATTTTGGTTCAAAATTACGCCTCATTAAGTTTCACTTACAATCAGTAATTAAAAGCTGCGCCGCACGGTGCGCTTGCGGATGGGAACAATGCGAATGCGCCGCCACGGGCTTGTTATAAAGTACACATAGAACAATTCTTTGGACATGTGAAGAGCTTTTAGAACATGGCCATTTAGCGCATCCATACCTTAGACTGAGTAATAACGATATGCGCCAGGGAAGTACTGGCGCTCTACGCCAATCAAATACCTTAAAAACAAGCTCAAAGTATTTTTCTCTCGTTCACTCGTTCTTCTAGGTCCGGACATTCTTATTTGTGTGTGCATGCTTAGTTACACGAGCTAACGCTGGCCTCTCCGCGCAGCGCATGAGATGGCGGGAGGAAGTGGAGTCGGGGGGAACGCCTGAGACGCCCTAGTTGGTAGCCTTCGGGCCACGGACGAGATGAAGATTGAGACGTAGAAAGCCCCTTCTCTCCCTCTCCTCCTTCTCTCTCTCTATATCTCTCTTTCTCTCTCTCTTCTTTTCTTTTCTTCTCTTTCTCGCTTTTCTTCCTCCCCTTTAACACCCCCACTCGCCTTCTCCTGGTTGCCTGCCGGTTTTCTCTTCCTTTTCCTCCAAAGCGAGCCCCCCCCCCCCCCCCCCCCGCACACACACACACACACACACACACACGTACGCGCACGCACACACACACGCACGCACGCACGCATGCACACGCACACGCACACGCACGCATACTCGCACACGCACACGCACACGCACGCGCACACACACACACACACGCACACACACACACACACACACACACACACACACACACACACACACACACACACACACACACACACACACACACACACACACACACACACACACACACACAGACCTGTTAATGCATGCATCACGTTCTGTAGGCTTGGGGAACTGAGACATTGAACGTTTCTCGTTACGTTTCGTATTTCTGGAATCACTTGCCACTAGTCACAGTTCTCAAAAATCAGCAACTATACGTCAAGCGCAATAACACTCTGAAAAATGTGTGACACGGAAGTTAATTTCAACCTAGGTATGTCACGATGAAAGCTTTGCGTTACGTCGATTCCAACATATGCGTGGGATCCGCCAATTCTTCAGAAGTAAATCTTGATGTCATATGTCATCGCCTTAATCAACCCACTACTCAACATCGATGTTACACTGTGCCAACACACCACAAAAATCCGAAGGTGTTCAGTCCGTCAGCACCCTCTTCGCTACCCGTAATTGGCGTTAAACTGAAACTGCGGGTCTGGTACCTAAATACGATGGTTAAAATCACATTGCAACGCCCCAATTCCTCCAGTTTCACGCCTTCTTAGAGCATCAGGGTGTAAATATTTTTTGGTTATCAGGGTGAGATGGCGCAGGCTATCATTTTGACCCGAAAGGGATGCCAATAACAGTAAATCTAGGTTACGTGATAACAGTTATTTTTTTTTATACTGCTGCATGTCACAGTTCAAGTTATTTGAGACGTGCTTCATTCTTTTTGTCTTTGCACTTGCACTAAATATTCTTACGTAGAATTAACGAGTACATCGGGCAGAGGACACAATTCATCGTAGCGGGTTCATTGCCCCGAAGCCCTGCCGGCACTGAAAAAGTTTGAGCACAAGGCTGATTGTTACCACTCTAAACGCATCTCTTGCGTGTTTGGCGAGGCAGTATACCGCTTTTAGGGTTCTGCATTCGTCTGCAGCCGTTCTGCAGTTGTCTTCAGATCGTGCGCCACCGGTCTCAATAAGCCATAACAGCAGTCATGCACAAATTACGGCAATATGGAAGTCTGTTGTCATACCCGCCTTCTCGCTTGTGCGCGTATACGTTTAAGGCAAGCCTTCGTCCTTAAAAATGTGTCCAGTGGGCCTGCAATCGATACAGGCGACAGCAACGTTTCTTAACGCGTCGCCCGGCTAGCCAGCAACGATTAGCTCACGCACGGTGACGGCATCAGGCGTCGGGACCTCTATACTCGGGTGCAAGTTAAAAACGGCAATAGCTCATGCAGTGTAAACCTTCATTCACACAGTCGTTTTTTACCCCGTCCCGTCACCGTCACGTGACCGTCACGTGACCGTCTTCCGTCATGGGCGACGGTTTCTCAGGCGATTTCTCGCCGAAAACGGTGAGACGGTGACGGGAAGCCGAGCTCGACGTTTCCGTTCCGTCAACGCGACGGGACCACGCCCCGTGGTAAACGAGCCAATCAGAAAACAAATTTTTGCTGCTAACTTTACCGAAAAGTGAGAACACGTAAAAATATAAGCCATTCTCTTTACTCTTCAGATTAAGCACGCTCAATTCTAGGCTAAACTGGCAGACGACCCTGTATTCTGACGGAGAGCTCCAGTACGAACACTACTCCGCTACGTCTCCGTCGCGGTTTTTTGACGTGACGGTGCCGTGACGGAGAAGATGACGGCTGTGTGAATGAGGGCTAACACTCCGCCGAAGCGACGGACCGGGAGGTCAACGCGGGCGCGCATTTTGAAACGAGATTGCGCTTAATTCGTAACATATCGCCTTCTTTTTCACGTCTTATCTTTTTGCAGTCGCTGCAGGAGTTGAAAAGCAGATTAATTGAGAGAAATCACTGAAACAACTCGTGTCAGGTTCCAATACTCGCAGTAAGGCACTTCGGGCCGCGCGGAGTCACAGCCGGCTGCGGTGATGAGGCGCAGGGGCGACTTCGGTTGTCCTCCTTAAGTTGTCCCCGAGTATAGGGTCGTTGACCGTTCACCGAAGTCGTGAACAGTCCGGAAAAAGTAATAGGCGCGCCGGTGTATGCACACTGGTCGGAGAGTCGCACCACAGCCGACAAAGATGCCGCCACGTACGTTCCGGGAAAGCGTTAAAGCGGGGCCCTGAGCCGACCGCGGAGGCTTCGGCTATGGTTTTTTTTTTTTTTCCTCGGTCTCTCTATCTTTTGTTAAGGACGAGAAGACTTAGTGTTGCTGTCGTCTTCAAGGCAGCGAAAAATTTAGAGTCCCCGGGTGCGATCGCGACTTGGTCAATTGGCGATTTCCTTTACGCGTTTTTGATGCTACCCGACGTAGCCGCCATTCCCATGCATGGTCGGTGCGGAGCCCATCGCGGTAGTGCTCAATTTTTACCTTTTTGTACAATATTCTTCCAGCTGGTGCCCCTTTGTGGCATGTCATTCGACTGTGACACTATGACGACGCGCGTAGTGTGGTCAGGGTGCAGCCGCTGCAATTTGAAAGAAGGCGACCGATGCCTGATTCGAGCAACTTGGCGACTTGGCGACGTCGCGAAAGAGGGGACTGTGGTGGCTTTTATACTTTCTGTGTGTCTGCGGCGCTGTCATTTGTTTTTAAAGCGACGCATTCTATTTCTCACTAATGGCGTATGTCGCGTCGAAAATGCACTGCAGGAAAGCCAACTTTCCCTGACGATGATGATTATCGAGAGTGAAGTGAAATGAAAAAAAAAACGCTTCTTATGGTCTGAATCGAACCTGGGTCACTCGCGTTATGAAGCCGACGTCTGTCCGATTGCACCATTCGGACACGGACGAAGCAGTTTGGATTTGGTGAGGGTGCATGTGGGCAAAATTAGACGGAAAAATCATGCACTATTCCGTCTAACGAGACGATAATTGAACGCGAAGCTTTCTTAGTGCCCAATCAAAAGGCGAAGTTCAATTCAAAGCCACTGCACTCAAAAGTCCAAACTGCCTGTGAGCCAAAGTCAAAGCTCAACGAGTCAAAACTCATACCGCCTGCGAGTCAAAGTCAAAACTCAGACGACAACCAAGCAAACCCTCATAAGAAAGCTTCGTGTTAAATAATCGTCGTCGTTAGACGGAGGTGTGCATGATTTTTAACAGAGAAGCTGTTGAGCAAATCATTTGTGTATGGTGTCCTGTGCGCAGTTAGAAATACAAAGAAAAGGCCGAGCGGTCGTGCACGCGTGCCTAATTGCTACGCCTACCCACTTACGGAGATTGGCCAATATTGTCAAAAAATAAATAAAACTCGAGCTTTCGCCGTATGCCTCGAGCGTATTTTCGCCAAGCCAAGCATACCCACTTCAGGAGATTGGCCAACATTGGCCACAAAAAAAAAAATGCCTGCGTTCGCCGTATCGCGGCAACACTCGCTCGGAACGAGAATGTATGCATAGCGTACGCCCCTCGTTCGTTCGTCCTCGTGTCGTCGTGCGCATGCGCTCTGTACCGTAGAAGAGCCGCGACTTTAATGTTCAAGCTGCTGTGGGTGATCATTGAGTCCACGTGGCCCGGCCACGGATAGTTCGCACGGCCGAGGAAGAGGCCGCGCTTCCAGATGCTCGGCGTGCAAAGCATCTTCTTAAGACGATAAGTCGCGCTTGCAGAGTGGCATACGCAAACATGACCAAAACGAGGACCTCACTCTGGCCTTGCTCAACATAAGTTCATTGAAATACCATACCGCCGTCGTCAACCACGACACCACAACGATACTAAAACTCAACTTTGTGTCCGTTAATGATCACCTAAAACAGCTTCGACATTCAAGTCTTGCGCGTGAGTGCAAGCTTCCCTGTTTTTTTTTTTTTTTGCTGTTTGTCGACTTCCTTTATTTTTGATATTTTTTTCTTGTCGTGGAAAGGGCTTTTGCACGTGCCCAACTGACACGAGAAGTTTCCGCCACAGTGCGCGGACGTAGTTAGAAATTAAACCAATCACACGGATGTATCGGTGCTGATTGACACGTGTTCATTAGATTGAGCTTCTGTAACCCTGGAAAAAAAATTGTCCGCATATCTGTTCCTTTAGTTGCAAATCGTCGACATTTTCAAAGTAAATGCCTCCCTTCGCCTTCCCGCTCACCTCTCATGCTGTTCCTCTCCCATCGCGCTCCTCCCAAGGTAAATACGCTGGAGGTTTTCTCAAGTCAATTTAAATTTAACGCGTTCCACTGGTCCAGGCGGGAGGTTCCCGTTTGAACCCATTCCCATTTCACCCTTCCCGCTTGTTCCGTCCCGCTTCAACCCGACGCAAAACGACCTTCCCGTTTCGCCATGTCCCACTTGGCCCGTTCCCGTTTGAACCCGTTCCCATTTCAACCTTCCCGTTTGTTCCTTCCCCTTTCAACCCGATGCGAAAGAACCTTCCCGTTTGGTATTTTCGTATTTAGTCCGTTCCCGGAATAACGTACCCAGTTTATGAAATGTTATGAAAACATTTTCATATTTTTTTCCATTTATTTCTGTTTGTTCACAGCCGCTGCGATAGCAAGCTCAGTACATCCAGAGTCCTTGACTGCTTTTCAAACCTGGGCTTCACTTTTTGAATCTAGAGACGACGATATTTGGTTACAATTTGTCATACCAATTAACCAATCTTTTAAATTAACAAAGCCTATCAACCAAATTAACAATTAACAAATTAATAAACAAATCTTTTAAATTAGCAAACAAGTCTTTTAAATTAACAAACCAAAAAATGATAAAATCAAGAAGCCCAGAAAAGCGCTGCGGAAGCAGAAATAAAAAATCGCATTTGGCGGACTAACACATTTAATCGTTTTAATAGCGCAAGTGTACGTCAATGTCGAAAAGAAACAGATGAAAACTATAAAATATAAAAACATGTATAAAAATAAAGTAACCCTATGTATCTTGGATACATATACCACATCTGGATATAAAAAATCGCAGTCATGAGAAGCGGCGAAAATTATAAACTTAGCTTTGCGTTTTGTTGATTCTGTTTATTCCCGTCACTCTAGCGAACTCAATTTGCATAATAGGGCAAACCTTCAAAAACTTAAGCAGCGCAGGGTCGTCTCTAGCCTAAATTTTCTTTACTACAGAAGCTTAAAATTGTCGCGGGAATACTACCTCCACGGGCTTTTCAGACGTTCAGCGAGAAGACATCACAGTAAGACTTTTCGGCAGCCAATCAGCTCAATTACTATTCGAAAGTTCTCTTTGTTTCCTCGTGCAATTTCTTACTGCAATAAGTTAACTGAACGAACAGTGAACTCGGTATCGTTAGAAGAATTTTCCCCACGTATTGTAAATATGTGTTCTGGTTGAATCGCCATATTTTAAAATTGGAATACATTAGGAATGCATATCCTTGTTCGGACCCCTTTGCGTAATTACATATTTATGTCTTTTACTTATTTGTGTGGGGCGTTTTTAAACTACGCCAACCAATACTGGTGTGTTTTTATGTTCACTCCTGCATGAGCCCGACCAGGCCGTAAAGTATCGGTAAATAAATAAAAATATCTGCCCATTACTCACGTAGGAAAGGCATTAGTAGCCACTTCTCAGATTTCTGCACATGTTTTTGCCTTTTTTAAAGTCTCTCCTACGGACATCTTTGATATATAGATCTCTCGAACGCGAAGACAAAGCTACGCTGCAAACAATGAGCATAAGAGCTGCTGATAAATAAATTTCAGCCGCACGTACGCCAACTGCAGAAAAATCTAATGCGTACTCAAGATACAAATTTTGCGTCAAGAGGGCATTATCGGCCTAAGGCCTTCGGAAACTTTCATCGGCCGGAAATATCAGTCGATTCGGGAAAATTTGGTGCATACAAGTTTTTAGTGCATGACCCATTGCTTGTAAGCAAATTTTGGGGAGCTGTTTCAAAGACGGTAACGCATATTTTCAGAAATTCAAATGGGTTGCAACGATGCGGGTTCAGATGAGAAGAGCGCTTTGGGAGCGGGTTGTAACGGGAAGGGCGTTTTGGGAACGGGCTGAAACAGGAAGCGCCAAAACGGGAAGGTCGTTTCGGGAACGAGCGCGCACGGTACGGGTCAAGCGGGAAGGGCGTTTCGGGAATGGGTTCAAACGGGAAGGGGTCAAACGGGAATGGGTTCTTTCGGGCTACACCCCTCCAGGCCGGGTGCCTCGATGCCAGCGTTGCCGTACGGCGGAGACGCGTGCGAATCGAGGCGCCCTACTTCCACGTTTATCGAACCACGTTACCCTTCTCCACGTGAGTTCCAAGCGGAACGTGGAACCTGTAGAACCTTTCGTAACTGTTGTCGTTTGGTTTCTTAAAATGCCGCCAGAAGCTATATAGTGGCGCGGGCGACAGCAGACGACGGAGTAATTTTTTTTTCTGCAGTGGATGTAGTATTTCATTTACGACCGCAAAAATCAAGCACCCATAATTTTTTTTATGAAGGAACACCGCAAATATCACTTATATATTGATTTTCTGCCGCACATTTGCGTAATGTTTTGTTCTTGTTCAACACTGTTGACAAGCATGAACATTGCCACCGGACTTGGGCGTTTAGATTTGGCTGTCGGTATATAAACATATTGTGCACCCTCTGTTTCCCTATGGCCGGGTGGCTGAATAAAGTTACAGACAGACCGACGGACAAACAGACATACACAGACCAAACTTTTCGAGTTTAAGTGGCCGAAGAAAGACCATCGTCTTTAAAACGAGAGACGCGATGTGGAATTCTTGGCCTTTCTCATATTCTATGAGCCTTGGGATCTGCCAAATAGCTTCGGCTAGAAGGATACACCGCTTGATTCACCATTGAGCAAGGTTCGCCTTGATTCGCCATTGAGCCCGTCTCAGGCAGGCGTACACGCTGCACAAACAAAGAGGCTGGCGAGCTTCAAGTTAAAACTTGTTTAGTTCTCTGTTGAGTGATGTAAAATGTTCATGCAGTTTTAAAAGCTTTCTCAACATGGTCGTCGTCATTAGTCCTGCAACGCGAGGCTCTATAGTGCAGGTCTAATCCAGGTACAAGTGCTATAGATCAAGCAACTTGCTTAAAGCTACGAGAAAGCCGGAAGTGGCGTGACAGGTACCGTGAGCCAGACTATGGCGCTCTCAATGAAGATCCAGTCGGAGCCGGAGACTATGGCAGGCGGCATCCTGCCGGTGAGGCCCAATAGCAGCCGTAGGTACGGGTTGTGGCCGTGCAGGTAGGGCGGAAAGCCCTGTGCCTCGGCCGGGGCCTCGATCTGCAGCGACGACTCGTTGAGGTGCGCGCAGCAAAACACGACGTGCGTGCAGAGGTGGTAGGGGAAGACGGAAAGGCCAAACAGAACCCCCGCCGACTCGGGCCGCTCAGCACGGGCCTGCACACAATGTGACGGAAAACCGTCATCTCCTTCCACGGAGATGTAAACGAAGAAAAGTGAGCCAGCCGGTCGGTACATGGCGGGAACGTTCTTCTGAGGGGTGTTGGGCCATCTCTTTGAACAAACTTCAAACGGCTCGAAAAGATGTTCGTGTACGGATAGTTGTTGGCTAATGCTAAAAAAACTGCATGCAGTTGTCAATGAATGAATGAATGAATGAATGAATGAATGAATGAAGGAAGGAAGGAAGGAAGGAAGGAAGGAAGGAAGGAAGGAAGGAAGGAAGGAAGGAAGGAAGGAAGGAACGAACGAAAGAATGAAGGAAGGAATCATGTCCTGTTCTGGCATATTTGTTTTTAATATATGTCGTGCATATCAGGTGAAATTACCTGGTAGAAGCAGAAGTACTGATCGCTCGTGTTCACGTACAGCTTTGGCGGCAGCAGGTCGAAACGGCCACGGCTCTTATAGCGACGTACTGGCTGCAGAACTTGCCTCTCACCGAAAGGCGTACCATTTACCCACCCCTTCTTGTCCAGGATCCGGGCCTGAACCTGCGCCGTGGGGGCCTTTGCTCGCCATGGGCCGTCAGCGCTCGCGTTCAGAGGGACTGAGCCCGCATCTCTCAGAGCCAGCGTGGACAGGAACAGCATCAGCACTACAAGCAGGCCGCAGCTGGCGAACGCCAGAAACACTCCCTTCGTGTCCGCGGGCGGGATGGCCACCACAGCGTCCATGTTCACCACTTTCTCGCTTCGGCTTGGATTGCCGCACCTACCAGTAGCACATACTCGCTGAAAGGGACTGCTCATTGCCTGGACATCGGTAATGAGCAAGATTTAGTTCCATAATTCTTCCATTAGGAACAATGAAGAAATGCAGAGACACACTTAAGGCTGTTTACGTGCGAAAAGGCGAAAGCATTACATTTTACTTCAAGCTATGCAATCCTCTATGTCTAACGGCAGGTCTGCCATGTTTACAGGCACTTTTTTTTACCTGAACTAGCTGCTCCGGTGCAAGCAGTGCAGCATATGTTCATTTTTTTTTTTCAGGTTACTAATTGATATCCTCAGTAGCACTCTTCACGGGTCTCCGCACGACACTGCACTAATCTCCACCAGCTCAGGTTTAAAAAATTCCTCTACTATGTCCTCTTCTGTTGCGACAATGTCTTCGTCGTCAGACGGCTATGTACCTTGATGCTCAAATTACTCCTGTGGTGTGATTTTACTATCGTCATGATACTTTTCCCTTAAGTCGCTTTCTTTCCTCTCTTGGGTTCTTCACCCATGGGTGGCCCTAAGATGCACTACATCAGTATGCTTTTAGCGTAAGCGTACTTTGCTGCATCTGTAATTAGCATGTTAAGCCTTTAAGCCTAAGCCTAAACAGATGTCCATAACACGTATCTAAGTCGAAGCCACGGCGCACTCAAGGCCACCTTTGGTTAGTTATAGTCAAGGACCGGTCATGGTACATGTGATGGGTGTGAACTTGCATTCCGTATACGCACCCGGTCCGAATCCCAGACCCATACTCGCTGAATTTTGCTTTATTTTCCTCCCTTACTTTTACTCCCTTTGCACTACCGGCCATCTTTGGGACCAACGCTCTGTCACGGCAGGTCCGTATTTTCCCGTAATGGTTTATCACTTGATGCTTTCGCGTGATTAAAATTAATTTTCGTTGCCGTTCGTGAAAACGAAGACCAAAGTGCTGAACTGAGCGTGAAGTGGCCAGGCGGAACAATAATAGTCATAGCTGAATTCACGAACCCATCATGCTTCGCATCCCTTTACCGCGCCCTAATTTTGCCGAAGCTAGACTTTGCAAGCGCAATCTGGAATTGTTTAAGTCCTTCGTCGTCTCTTCGACTAGAAAGGATTCAGAAGCGCTTCACCAGAACCGTATTTTATCGATACTCACCAATGAGCAACTATCTGCACGTTGAGGTTCTCAAGCTCCTGAACCTTCATGAGCTATGTATCAGGCGTTCGAGGCGTGACCTGATTTTTTAAGTAATGCACTTTATAAGCGACCCCAAACCATCCACCGCCGGCGGCGGCGGCGGCGTCGGCGTCCGCAGTGCTCCTCTATAAAGAAACAGCATCCGGCGCCAGGTTTCGATCCGCGGACTTTGCGGCGGCAGCGCGACGCTCTACCGACCAAGCCACGGACGCGACGTGATATCAGCGTTAGTGACGCGCTTTATATCTTTAACGCATTCAAACTACGTCGTCAGCGGCGTGCGTTGGCGACTCAGCGGCGTTATAGCGGCTTGATAACTGCGGGGTGTACACGTGATACTACAAACCCGATGGAAGAGATGGAAGAGAAGGCGGCGAGGCGGTGGGCTGCGGGGGCCGAGCGCAAGCACCGCAAGCGGGCCGACAACCGTGCATTCGCACTTTCACATTCTCCCCCTCGGGGAAATGCGGGGGAATTTTCTTTTCAAGTGCATTCATTCTAAGTTTGACTGCCCTTGCCTTGTGAGCTCTGTTCTCCTGCGAGTGCCAAGCAGGCCACTGCGGCCGCATGGCTGCTTTCATGTTGACAAAATTCTGAGCTTGGTACCAGCTAACCGATGCCAACATGCCTTTAACTGTCTTTTTTTTATCTGCCATTGACATTTTTTGCAACGACATGGTTCTTTTTAAACGCTCTTTGAAAAATTTTCTATCTTGAATGCACATGTTCTATAGCGCGGTCGCACATGCACTTCTCCCTCTGTTCTTGTGTGTCGGAGCGAAGAGAATCATCACGATTGTGCTTGTATTTGTCGTTTAGTGTACACACAATCTCCGTGCTCTTGTTGCTCAGAAAATGTCTCTGTCTCTTTGATAACTCTCCTTCTTTGTGTATATATACCCATATAATTGTACTGTTACTTCCCTTTTCATATTCTGTCTTTTGTATGCCTTATATGTCTGTATTCTATGCATCACCCGAGAAGGCCATTGCGCTGTTGGTGAGCATTTCAAATAAATAAATAAATAAATAAATTAATAGCTTGTCACAACGCTTAGGCGGAATGGACTCCTTGGGAGTGAAATAACCGCTCAAACTAAGTGCAACACTGCCTAGTGGTTGGTATACGGCGCACACGTGCTGAATGAACGTGCTGTTTGCCTTTATGCGCAGCGAGGAAAGGGGCGCCGAGGCATAAAAAAGAAACACCGGTCCCCCAGAAGACGGCCCTTTCGCGGACGGTCGTCACACGGTGTCACGCGTCCCCCGTGGCGCAGCCAAGTCCACGCGTATCACGTACATCATACCCCACCTGCTGGGCAGCCATGGACGCCGCCCCGAGCGTAGCGCCTGTGCCGCGGTGCGGCATACCAATGCGGCTGCCGTCCGGACGCCTGCAGCCTGTAGCGAACGGGGTGTCGGAGGCTTGGCGACTTTCCTTTTCAATGCGCGCGGAATACATACGACCGCGAATGCGTTTAGCGCCCCATTAAGGCTTCATCCTTGACCATCTGTCGGCGGCGTCGTACACACGGCCTGGTTTGCATCCCAAGCACAAAGAAGGCGCGTGGGAAGAAAAGACGTAGAAGAAAGAAACCGCGAGAGACTCGTTCCGCTAACGACGTTCGCGTTGTGTATATTTCAAGGATGAATGGGTGTCACGAAAGGCGTCGATTTTCAAAGGTATCACACTTCTGCTAACCCGCGAGTTGATATTTGTTTTGCAAGAACGCGCTGTGTACAATGTCGCCCGACATCACTATAGCACCCTACTAAAGAGATATCCAGTCGCTCTATCTTGCCTAACGCCGTGTCTGGTACTGTTTCGCACTTCCAGACGTCTCTGGACTGGTATATTTACAACCGTAGGATTTCCTTACCGTGACCTAACCTAACGAAACCTGACCTGACTAATCTAGCGTAACCTAATCTGACGTAACCTAGCCTAATATAACTGTATCTAACCGACAGAACCGACCATTTTGAAACGCTTATATAGAGAAAATGATACTTCAGTAAAATATGCTGTTGGTTTAGTTGGTACATTATGCCTTTCAAAATATATTGCGCTAACTGGACACACAGGACATACTAGACATATTGGACATACTGGACATATTTTTTGTCTTCCTTACTCTGTATGTACAGTTAGCGCAATATTTTTGCAAGCCAAGAAAATGACAATTGAAACAAGGAAAAGTAAGAAAGAAAACCAGTCAAGCGCCGGACTCGAACCTCGGCCCTTTGGATGACAAAGCTAAGACGCTCTGCTACACTAGCATGCCACACATTCCACACCACGCCAACCACACCTTAAAGGAGTACTGACACCAAATTTTGATACCTAAAAAATGATACAATTGGCTTCAGTAGTTTGTACAGATGCCTCACAGAAATTTGTGCAGCGATCCGAGGTCGCAATCACATCTAAAATCGATTTTGATTGTCCAGGCCGCGAGCTTCCACAAATCGGCAGCACTAGCGCAATCGCTTTCGGCGTGACGAAACATTGGCCACGGCCGCTGGATGAGAGCGCACGCAAGGCCCTTTCATCCAGCGGCCGTGCATTGGCCTACGTGTCTGGCCAGTTCAGGGTGACGTCATATAGTCGTTTTCAGAACCGGAAACGATGTCCTGCGCTGCTGTTGTCGGTGGTATTCGTTTAGGCCTCCTGCGCTGGAGTTTTGGCGACATGCAGCGCCCCTAGCGGCCGACGCCTCTGGGTAGTACAAAAGCAGACGACCCGCGCCGCCCTCCATGTGTTTTCAATTACAAGCCAGAGTGAAAGTTGGTTGTGGCGCTTTGTGGCGTGTTTAAATGACTGCATACTCTATGAAATAGCCCTTAAAGTAGTTGCAGAGGCTACACAAAATAATATCCGCTAAAAGAAGCCGATTTGTCGGCTTTCTTTTGAGCGAGCTGTCGCGGTGGTCGCGGCGTGGGGCAGTATCACCACGTCGGGTGGTTTAACTGTTTGACGACAGTTACAGTTTTTTCTTCTTGCGTGCGCTCGACAAAGGAAAGCTCACGAGTAGCATAAACACGGAACGCTGTTCATCCTATATACTGAGGTAACTGCAAAAGGTTGCTTCAGCGGGAGCATGCAAGCGAACGCAAGAATTGCGCAGCCAACTCAGCTGACACTGCGGCCTGGCACCCCCTTTGAAACGAGTGGAAATTTTGTTTCGTATTTTCGCAAACTAAATAATTCTTGCGTAACGTTTTGCGCCGCACGATTTACGAACGGCAGAATACATGTACACTAGCGAAAAGGTGGGGCAATAGCGCCAAATAAACAAATTAAGCGCTATTAAAGGACGCAAAACATGAACCAAATCACACGCCCGATGCCTGCAGATATGTGTACTTCTATAACAGCACATAACACAGCCGCATACACGGCGCGGGGCCCCGAATATTTACATACGGTCATCACTGACTTCGTTGGTTTTCTAGTGCAGGGGACGTCGAATCTGAACGCCGACACGCGAGTTTTGACGAGACAAGAACAGAGCATTGGCGTATTACAGTTGAATTGCCCCCCCCCCCCCTTCCCCATCTTCACACTTCGCCAGATTATTGTCAAATATTATTAGAAATTCGCTGAATTTTTTCTCTTTGCATTCAAAGCCCCCCTCCTCCTCCCACCCGATTTGCCGTCCAGCCCTTTGCCGTGTCGGCTGCATGGAACTCGGCCGTTGCTGACCCTCATTCTAGGCTATTAAGTGCGAACTGGGAATGTATGCTGCAAGAGCGTAATTAAGTAAAGTGAGAGCAAACAAGGAAAGCGAGCGGCCTCTTAGTTCGCCCGACCACTTTGTTTTACGGTCACTATAATTTCGTTATCGGAAACAGATTTCACGCTTCTGACGTTCGCGGCATTTTGTCACTGAGACACGCAACAAAACGGCAAGCTAACGCTGCACCATTTATTCGTAACGGCGACGCAAACGAGCACTGTTTAATGAAAGTGCACGTATAGTGTGCAGGTACGCAAAAGAGCGGCGCACCGCAGCAGGCGAGCTTGCGGTCCGCCGGACTCGCTGGCTTTTTAAAGCGCGATCATCGCCGATTGCGTCACTCTTCGTTTTTGATCGGCTGTTTTTGAGAAGTCTTTGTCACCTAGAGTATTATTTTAAACTAGAAATTTCACTTAAGATTTCATTTCGTACGACCATCGATCGGTGAACCTGCGAGTAGCAGACGCCGTCACGGTCGCGGCACTTTCGTCGGCGCTGTAAACGTGTTTAGCGCTGCAAAGCTTTTTCCCCTAATGCCAAGTTGATCGCTGAAATAGATCGGACGCGTCGGGGATGAGCTGATGACCACGTCGCAAAATAATCGGGAGCGTCGAGCTCATTTTGCTTCTGTCAACACGGGATCCTATGGTGCCTATGGGACCCGCGCAGCTTTGTACTACCCGGAAGTACTGCCCGGAAGCCGCTTGCGCAGCGCCCCCTGGGCAGCGCAGGAGGCCTTTGGGCAGGAGACGTGGGCGTAGCTGTGTGAGCAATGCTTGTAAACGTTGCGTGTTCGACGTCTTTGCTCTTCAGTTCGTTGCCGGCGCATGGTGTTCGGCACTGGTGCCGAAAACGGCGTGGTGCGCGATGTCGACGGGCACCGCGGCGACGTGGCGGTGCGCGTCGCCGAGCTCGCCCAAGTTGTGCTATGGCAAGCTCGCGGTATGCGAAGTACTGCTCGTGGAAGCCTGCCCGAGCAAATCGACGACGACGCCAAGATGCATTATTTTCCACGCGACGACATGCAGCGCTAAACGTGGACTTCGTGGAGTTCGTGCACGCCGGCGGCCGCAAGAACTGTCGCCCAAGCCAGCGGGCTCGGGGTTGCACGGGTCACCTTGGGTGTTGGGAACTTAGTATCGTGGCGACTATTTGATCGCTGGTATCTGTACAACTGCGAATGACCATCCCTTACACAACTTTTCACCACACTATCATCCCCTTTTTCGCATACGAAGCTTTATTTTGGCAATAATTTCCGTTTCTGCGATCGGTGACCAAGACATCTGCCGCGGCCTGTTTTGATTCTAGCGCGCAGGTGGCGCCATCTTTCGTCCGCTCGCCGCACCGTGGTGCCGACAGTGCTGGGTCGGACCGCCGAACCCCCGCTGCTGGCCAGCGTAGGCTTACATTGCGGCAAATATCTGAACGCCACTTTTAAATTCAGCGCTGATAACAACTCCTAGCACAATTTTCAACACACGAACATCTAGTTTCTCGCATGTAGAGCTTCTTTTTCGTGATCAGATTGATTAGAAGAGTGGCGACAAGCTGTTGCTATCACGGTCTGCGCCGGTTCGAGCCGCAGTGATATTAAAAAACGGACGACGGCAAAGACATCGCCGGCCTAATCGCCTGGCCAAATAAACTTGTTCTGTCTGTCGGGTGGCAGTGACTCAACCGAGTCTGAAGATTCAGACGACATGTCGACTGCGAGGGCGAGTCGCGGACCATGTGCAATCGTAGCAGACGATGCGGCGAACGCATGGAGGAAAGAAAAACGTCCCTGACGTCACGGGTGAGACCGTGACGTAAGGCTTCCCGCTTGCAGGCTGGCCTTCGAACGGCCATTTTCCCGCGCGGCGACCAAATTTGAAATTGGTTGCAATAAACGTGCTATAATTAATTCTGTGTTGGCGGCTGACGGCTTTCGGTTCGATTTTCGTAATTACTAGGCCAATAGGTATTCTTTACAGCATAAAAACTGAAAGCGAGAAATTTCGTGTCAGTACTCACCTTAAAAATACGAATGCCGTCGTATGGCACTCTAGCCATGGCTACGTCGGATGGCACTCTGGACACTGGGTTACAAGTGGGGGCGGGAGATTCACAACAAATATCGTTCCTGCTGGTAGGTTTTATGGCCAGGCAGAAATTATTTAATTTCCTCCAGAAAACTTAACTTCGCAATGATTAATTACAAAACATTCATAAGTTCACCTCTTAATTACCGGGATGGGGGCACCTGTTTATGTTAGAGCAATTTCTTTAGTGCGTCAATGTACCGCGTCGCTCAGCGGGGACGCACTTCCGGCTCAACTTTGCGTGCCGTTATTTCGAGACCACTCCCGGTATAAGATTCAGATTATGAAAAGATTGTGTGTTAAAAAAATTCGCGCCAATCCACCCTGTGAATGTAGTTGGAAAGCAAAGCTGTAGACGGCACCCACAACGATGACCCATGCGACGTCCCTTAAATTCAGTCACGTCGCTCTACAAATAGTGAAACCAGAGAGAAGTGAAATGCACTTAACCACACCCTTTATTACTTCAAAGAGATATTCTTGGTAAGGTTAAATCAGTGATGATGCATGAACGGTGGTTGGTTGAGTTGTATTGGTGTAGCACATGAGTGGAAAATTTTTTTTATAAAATTAAAGGAAGCTCAAACCAGGTGTTAGACGATCTCACTTCTCCGTTTCTGCCGCCGCGGACGCAGGCGACGACATCGGCGGCAGAGACGGGGGAGGAGGACGAGAAGAAGAAGGATAAGGATGAGGAGGAGGAAGCACTTCTATTCAGATTTCTGAACTGCCCAGAGTGCGGCCCAGGGGAGTGGTTCCTTCTTCAGTGGAGCCCATATGCAGTCCGCGCCGCCTGTCCACCAACTGAAGCTGGGTAGGCACAGAGGGGCTGGACAGCAGCATCTCCCATTGCTCTTGTTGGGTAGTTGACGGAAAGAGGGAAGGGTGCTCAGGGCTAAAGTCGCACACCCCGATTACGCGGTGGAGTGTTCCTACTTCTGAGCAAAATTTACATTCAGCGTCGTAGCAATTCGGATGCATTAAGTGAAGACACGTAGGCTGTGGGAAGGAGCCCGGATTGTATGAGCCGTAGGGTAGTTTGTTGTTCTCTGGAAAGATCAGGGCTAAGGCGAAGGCAGGGTCTGTCTCTGAAGTGGGTTTTGTCCGTGAGTGAAGCAAGCGGATGACTGTCCTCGTGCAGCTCCATAGTACGGGGGGTAAAAGTGCAGGCTTGTTGGTGGGTGTATTCGTTGCCCTCCATGGAAGCGTGAGCGGGTGTCCAGATGAGCTGAATGGAACCGTTTGGGGAGTGGGCTTTTAGCACATGCAGTGCACGTCGGGACACCCAACCCGACTGGTAATTCCGGTAGGCTTGTTGGGAATCGCTGACTACCTTCCGAACCCCTGGTTGAGTGAGAGCCAAGGCGATGGCTGCCTCTTCTGCTGCCATCATGTCATGGGCCTTGAGTGAGGCGCACGCAAGGAGGTTGGTTCTAGAGGTGGCCACAATGATGGCGTAGTAATGCCCTCGATGTTGGTAGGTGTCAGTGTAGATAACTCCATGATCCCCACCGAGGGTGTTGTTGAGCGCTTGAGCCCGTGCTTGTCGGCGACCCTCGTCGTGTGAGGGGTTCATATTTCTATACAGCAAAGGGAGCATCTCTAGTTCTTGTCGCCAAGCGTGCAGGAGAACATCAAGCGGAGTGACATTCTGTGCTGCCCAGCCAATCTGGTGGAGGATGCGGCGACCCACCGCAGTTCTGCTCGTTTGGAGCTTCTGGTTAGAAAGGTGGCCCTCTATCAGCTCTTCCACCGTGTTGTGGAGCCCCGTGCGAAGCAGCCTCTCTGTGGACGCACTCAGGGGACGACCAATGGTCTGCTCAACCGCCTTTCTAATCATTATATAAAGCATCTTTATGTCCTCCTTGTCGAGAAGAACGTTGACGTAACTGATTCTCGAGAGGACAAAAGCTTGAATTAATCGAAAGGTAACGGATTCCTTGAGGAGTCGCTTCTTTGTGGCAACTCG
Source organism: Haemaphysalis longicornis (assembly GCF_048455015.1). Lineage (NCBI taxonomy): Eukaryota > Metazoa > Arthropoda > Arachnida > Ixodida > Ixodidae > Haemaphysalis > Haemaphysalis longicornis. The sequence continues at coordinate 198,572,896 of NW_027526203.1, read as the reverse complement.
TCTGATCATGTGTATGATTTGATTGATGATGGGTTTGAGGCGCTGCAAGGATACGTCTCTTGGTGTTCGCCTGGAGATGTAGGCCCAGGATCTTGATGCAGGGGCTCGGAGTGATGGCCTGACCATCAAGGAGTGTTTGGATGTGTTCCTTGATGTGTCGTTTGGCGTGAGGGCGGACGACAAGGAGCTGTGATTTTTTACGTGAACACTGGAGGCCACAGGCTTTAGCACATTGGCGTACTAGAAGTGAGATGTCATGCGTTGGTGTGAGCTTCCTTTAATTTTTGTAACTCCTAACACACGCACACACGTAAGGAGCGCACAGGGCCGCTAGACATGCCGTGGACGGAGCGCACAGTGGCGCGTAAGGTCGCGTGACGCTATGACGTGGCATTCACCGAGAATGCAGGGGGTAAACCCGTAGATGTGCTTGTTGAGTCCACCACCAGTCTTCCCCATCTCCGCGTGGGCTCGTAGCTAAATCGGTAAGACAAGGGGCTCTTGCTTTGTTAAGCTATTACTTCCAGGTTCGATTCCTGGCAGTGCCAGTAAATTCTTTTATTTGTTCGTGGGAGTTTTCTGTTGGCACCAACGGTCGCGAAAGAACCCTTGGGGGGTAGAGGTAAAAAGCTTTGCTTTGAAACATCTTGCACCCCCCCCCCCCCTCGTCTAACATGACTCCGGCTAACGTAAAATCTATCACGCGAAGCATTCGCTTGATGGATTTTTTGGTTGGCCAAAGTATGTGCTACTCTGGAGGTAGGCACCACTTTTCTAGAATATCCACACCAACTCTCGGGTGTGCACTCCGTAGGCCTAACGTTTGCGTTTGGCGTGTACGTCGCGAATCAGTGCCTGTGCTTGGCGTTCGCTTCAATCATGTTGAAAGGGAGCGATCGTATAGACGCCGGCTTTATAACGCGAGCGACGCAGGTTAGATTACGGCCACGAGAAGCGTTTTTTTTTCACTTCACCCACGATCATTTATAGTCATCATTACAGAAAGTTGGCTTTCTTGCAGGGCGTATTGGCGTACATCAGCGTCAGTGAGGACACTAAAGCTTCGCTTTAAAATGCGACTGCATCGCTTTTCAATGGCTGAAAGGGTGCAGAAAAGAAGGTAAATAGAACGGGCCATTCCCTCGGTTTATGTCTCCCTTCCTTTCCTGAGTTTACAAGTTCCGCTTCATAATCAGCGCTGTCTGTCGGTCCTCAAGAACGTGCGCAAATTAGTGTTGTTCTTTATCCAGTCGCGAGATTTACGTACTTTTATGAGCAATATGAAAGGGAACACAGGAACGCGGAGAAAACCTCTTCAGAGCCAGCTATGGGTGATACGCAAGGCCGCCGTCGGAAACAAAGTGGAAAGGGGGAGGCTGTCCTAACAACTTTTCGCATTCCTGCCGTGCGTCTCCAAAGTGCGGAATTTCGCATCGCCAGCAGACAGTGATAACACCGTTAGATATTGCGTCACTGGTAACTTAACTTCTTGCGCCGAATCCTTACAAAAGGTAGCACTGTTCCGTACTTCGATATAGATTTATGGTAAATCTTGGAAAGCGGGGAAAAGTGAGCTGTAAGGGTGAGTTGAAAATGAGTTTATTGGCGTTAGCCGAATACTAAAAAGATATAGAAGCAAATTAGATAAGGCAATTGCGTCATTCCAGCTTATGCACGTCCTTTTTTTTTGTTGGTTGGTGGCATAATAACGCGTCATGCCACTGCCGACTGGAACGACGGCCTCCATTCTTTGGGGCAGTGGCGCGTAGAGAGCCTTGATGAATGCGGTATCAGGCTGAAGGCGCTTCCACTCAAGTTCTATTGTTTCCCATAGATGGTCTTCGTCCTTTCTAGGAACAACTTCGAAAGTTTCACTTTCATACGGCCCCAAACATGTGTGATGTTCATGTCGGCACCCTTCGCGCACCAATGAAGTTGAACTACCCCCCCTCTTCCAAAAGGCGCAGTACGTCCTTCGATGTGTGAACGGGAGACAAGTCATGCTGGAAAAAATTACACCCCTCCGGGTGCGGCCCGTTCAACACATAAGGGATCATCTGTTGCTCGAACAGAGTGTAATACGCAGCACTGGTGAACCTCCCATCAATTCTCACCAGTGGGCCTGTAGGCCTTGGGAAATCGCCCCCCAGACGTTCACAGACACGCGTCCGCTGGCCGCCACTTCCTGGATATTCTGCGGACTAAAGCGCGTGTGTTGGGTCCGCCGCACTCTCTTTCGTTGGTCCCATCGACTCGAGTATGGGGACTCGTCAGAGAAAACCACATAATTACACTCGCTCTCGCTCCAGCTTATCACAAATCGTCCCAATTTAGAGTGTCCATAGCGTGTTTGAGCATTCGCTAGTTCGTTTTAAACGTTGAAGTTCTGTCATTTGTCATCGACTGTGGTTTCACGGTGTATGAAGAAGGCTCCTGTGGGAAAATCATGTCGTCTTGGCTGCTCCTATCGACTCCGATAAGAGTGAACTGCATTTCGGACCGAGCACACCCGCGACTGTGGCACCATTGACTGACGGTGGCCGGCAGACTTTTTTATGTTTGGTGCTAAGTCCTTGTCGCTGCAAGCGGGCATCATATGACGACTTCGTGGTTGCGACGCTACGCCATCGACAAAGTCGACGCCATGGGTGGCTGTAACTTCGGGCGCTACGCCGCGCCCACGAATGGGCTGGGTGTGTTTGATTAATATTAGAACTCGAACAAAACTCGGGAATGGTTTTGCGCGGCCGACTTGAACTCGTGACGCTCGTGGTGGCCGCTGCTTCGGCGTGGTTTATTGTTCATGGTCGCCGTACACGGCATATTTTTACCCCGTCAGATCCTTTAAACGGAGGAGGAACTTGTTCGTGTTTTTATCTTTACGAAAATGCTGTGCATTGTCTGTGCAGTCATCTGGCGACAGACCCCCGTTTGCGACTACTTCGAGGCCGCTTTAGCTCGATGACCGTCGAGGAGGAAGTGCTGTGAGCGCTGCGGTTTTGCGCGAGGGGCAGCTCCACGGAAGCGTTGGTAGCGACCACATCATCGACCGCCACCAGTCGACAGTCAGCCGGTGTGTTCGCAATATGATCACTGGAGACGTGTTTAAGCCTCGCCTTTCTTTCAGTTGGTTCGGAGGACATGGCTTCCGCAGGGTCTACCCCGCGTCTATCCTTCTGCAGCCGGTGTGCGCGCTTCAGTTATCGTCTGCTCGCAAAACAATTTCGAACGAGGCGTTGCATGACCGTACGCTATAGATTTATTCGTCAGCACGGCAGAGGCGTCACATGTCGCACTTTTTTTTTTTTTTGTGAGAACGTAACTGGCTGGATTGCTTATACGTATATACATATACAATCAACGGCGCCTATCTATTATCAGAGGCGACCTCTACACTTTTCAATGGGTTTTTTTCAGCGTCGCCGTCGTATGGCAGGAAGTAGAGCATGGAAAGCGAGTAAAGGAGGGAGTTGAGAATTGAAGTAGCGCGTGACACCAGAGGCAGGCTAAGCGGGAGCGGGAAGGGGGCGAAAGAAGATAAGAGAGTGAACGGATTGGACTCAATAAAAAAAAGAAATCCACTGTAGAGAGCTCCGTCTAACGAGCGCGGTGAAGAGCAAAAGTAAATAAAGCAAACAAATCTGAAAACTTGTTGTCATTGTTGCTATTTCTTCCTTCGTAGCACTTGCCCACCTGCGGGATTGGCCCGTAATTGGGAGCGTTGAGGGGGGGGGGGGGTTGTGGTTTGTGGGAAAAGAAAAGGAAAGGAACGGGGGGTATTTTTGAGCTCGGCAGGGAGCTCACCTGTGTACACCCCAGTGTGGAGGAAGGAAAGTAGAGGGGGAGTGAAAGGATAAAGTACACAGAGAGAGAGAGGCAGAGAAAGATATCAAGAGAGGATTAAGAATAAGAGATAAGGCTGTCAGTCCGAGAACATAGTCACTGCAATCCGGGCTACTGCCGCTGAGTGAGGCCGGACGTCTCCAGGTAGTGGAGCAAGTGGGGTGCCCGTTTCGCAAAATTCATCACACTGTGAATTTGAAAAGTAAAAGTGGCAGAATAGTGCGTGCCGCGTGACACCTGAACGTGATGGCACGTGAACGGGACAGGTGCACTCTAGCTTCGCAAAACCTCGATTCTAGGGAGGCTGTGGCGTGTGCCAGTCTGCTTGGTGACTGTGTTCATTACGAAATGAAAGAGAAGAAACAGACGCAAACACAGTAGAGAAGATAAGAAACCAGTCGAAGTAATTCGTGCCAAAAGACTGAGAAATGAAAGCAAGGAAAAATACGCAGGTACAATGTATCAGCAAAAACTTTGTTAATAAGTATCGCCAAGCTTTCGCCTTCAGAGCACGTAAGAAGACTTTGGTGCCCCAAGAAAATTTTGTATCGAAAAGCAGACGAACGGATTCGATAACGTAACTTCGAGCAGCAATTATTTTAAATGTGGCGCGTTTCCACCACCCGCTTTCTTTTTTCGCCAGTCGGCGTGATTGCAGTGTCTAGCACCGACGGCAGAAATGGGCAGAAGGTGCTTGTTGGGACGAAATTTTTCGAATTAAAAGCTCATATGAACGCCTTAAATAAAAAAAAAATAAATGAACTTTGTAGTAAAATACAGATCACTAAAATAAAAGCGCGATAAAGTGAAGCAGTTGGATTTGCTGGTCCCCAGTAGCCACCAGTGCCACAGTGGATCGAGAGAACGCACTGACAAATGCGCAACGCCCTAGTCGCGCTTCCTTGCAGCGCGCTTCCCTGGGCGGGTTCCGTGACCTCAATAATCAGCAAATGGCATGAATCGCATTTTTAAACTCGCCTCGAAATCATGTTCCGTGGGCGTCGCTAGAGCTCTCGTCTCCCGAGTTTTGCTCAATCTCGGGCCTTCTGGAATAGCACCCCCATCTGATTGCAAAATTCCTTTCGAAGCTCTGAAGTTTGCTGCATTTTCGGGGTATTTGTGGGGAAATATCCACTTCTGGTAAATCTGAGGGGTTTTTGCTGCAATGGTGAGAATTTGTTGAGAAATATATAGTTTCGGTAGATTTGAGCAGTAGGAGCGTTTGCTGCATTTGTGAGGAGATTGATGAGAAATGCCCACTTTCGGTAGATGTCAGGGGTGTTTTTTGTGAGGAATTAGTCGTGAAATAATCCGCAGGATCGAGGGAGAGGTGGTACTGGTGCTAGATCTATAGCCAGATGGGTTGGGGTCTTTTGGGCGTTTCTTTCTGCCATGCTGACATCTAATTAGTTGCACCGTTGACAGCCATAAAGCAAGGGACTCATCATCAGTAGTGGGCTGCATGACGTTGTATTCGCCTGCTCTCCTGTGCGACTGCACGGGCCGCCCGATCGCCCGAGGAGGCGGATTGGAGGGGGTTAGTCCTTTTGAGTGATCATAAAGGTTTCAAGAGCTCCAAAGCAGTCCGTGAGGATGCGGATGCACCGGGGTAGTGGAAAATCGATGTCATAGGTAGTGAACGCAATCAGTGACGTACGCAGGACTCCCGTCTGACACGGTGCGGGGGGGGGGGGGGGGGGGGGGGAGAGGGAGAGGGGATGTCCAAAAAGAGAAAGGGATGCATGAAAGAAGGAAAAGTAGAAACAACAAAGCAAGAAAAATTAAAGCCAAAGCAAAGAATTCGTATAAATTAAAAATACAAAGACTTCGAGCAGACGTCGTACTCCGCACTCCATATAAATTTCCTATTGTTTTGTTCAGTTTACCCCCACTGCAAATGCAAAATGGTGCAATTGCAAGCCTTTGTGGTGCAACACATATCGAAGGGTTAGTTGGCGTATTCATGGGAGGTAGTGGCCATTACTACACCAGGGTGGCCAATCCTGCTCTGGTGAGGGAGTGCATTACCGGGGATAAATTGGTCACAGTTGGCACAGGACCGAGACAATTGGAGAGTAATGGGAGAGGCCTTTGCCCTGCAGTGGGCGTAGATAGGCTGGTGATGATGATGATGATGATTATGACATATTGAAGCCTTGTGTGGTTGGCGTGTAACTTGTCGCCGCAAAGACATTTGCCGGTAGTCATTATTTGTTACACGGTACACCTCCTCTCCGGGATCGAAAATTCTGGAGTGGGGGGAAGGGCAGCCCGCTCCCCCCTCCCTTCCTGTGCACGCTACTAAATGCAATGATTAGATTGCCAGCATGAGTTCAGCTTCTAGATTGGCAGCGTAAGAAGTTGCCATTGCGCGGTACCCTGACAGAGCTGGTTCCTCGGGGAAAGTCGATGTCAGGCCTGTAGTCGTTGAGCTGAGACTAGCTCTGGTATAGATGTGAATTCCATTCTCGAGGTTTACAGAACAGCTAGAAGTACCCAACCTGTAGATCGTATCAGCTACCTTGAGGTTATGTCCCGTGATTTTTTTCTTTTGTGTAGTCGAACTTACGCACGAACGTGTGATGTGTGTAAGAAGTCATCAGGAAAAACAAGCCGATCCAGCCAGGCAGAAATCGAACCAGACAAGTGTTTGTGTTACCAGTTTACAGCTCGGCAGCACCTCAAGGCCACTTCGCGAAACGTCCAAAGCGGCTACTGTAGGCTCAAATAGTTGAGAAAACGGAGCCATACCAGTGTAAACAGAGACTAATCAACAAAGAGACAGCAATTTCGTTACAACGAGGAGACGCAGAGCGGGGCGGGAGACTTTGGCCCTCCGACGCACAATGAAGAAGGCACGAAAGGCACCGAGGTGAAGATGTATCGGTGAGGGGAGCTAAGGGTACGGGAAGGGGGTGACAACGCGGGGGACAGCGGCGGCGGCGGCGAGTTGTGTGAACACTCAAGAGTCGGGGGCGGCGTGTTGTCCCCCGTGAAGCCGGACGGAAAAGGAGGTCCGGCGAGGTATGCGCCGCACAGCTCACGACCGTGGGCCCCACTCCTCGAAGCGATGAACACGGCGGGGCCGGACACAGCAGAGGGGGGGGGGGGGGGGGACGCGAGAGGAAAGAAAAGACCCCAAACAAACCGTCGTACAGGTACGACAACGAAGACGGCGAGAACACACGAGTGTGTGCGTATTTCTTTCGCTCACCACAATTCTCCTGCGCGGCGGAGAAACGATAGAAAAAGAGCGACTCGTTTTGGCGAACGAAGCAACAGAGCCGCGCTTCTTTGCTCAGGCTCGGCTTCACAACGCCGCTTGTCCGAAGGAGCAACGATGAGGAGGAAAGGGAGAGGCGCTGGGTTGCTTCCGGCGCTTGACGAGAGGGGCTCGCCGAGCGGCCCGAGTCGATGCTGGTTGGCGGCGGCCGTCGCGTTTCAAGTCAGTCGCCCCTCTGATCGCCGCGGGTGAGGTCGTACCGTGAGCGCGCTCTTCTCAACTCGCCGACGGTCGCACCACGCGCGCATCACTCTCGTGGAAAAAGTTTACCATTTGCGTTAGCGCGCCTTCGGTGCGCTCGGACCTCTACCCGGCTGTTCTTTGCCCCGAGTTTGCTCATTTTTCGCCCGTCTGTCAGGATCCTAGCGATAGGCAATCGGGAAATACGGAGTCCGATTTCTGCTGCACAGACGGTCCCCTTTGGCTTGGCATTCAAGAGCTGCTTTGAAAGCGTCAGGCAGCGGTGGTTACGTGCTGGTTTCGGAGCGCGCCCACAAAATCCAAGCACGTGACCCGGCCGTCCATTTTTGTCCCGCATTGACACGCTGCCGAGACGGCTGAAACAGTGATTTAAATTTGCCGTGAGTGCGTTCTGCTTGACTGGTCATTGTCCGTGAGCCCTGCATTCTGGTCGCATGCAAGCGCAGATCGTTCACCTACCGCGCCGCCCTGCCTCGGCGATGTCATCCTGTTCGAGCGCCCCGTGCGCGACATGTGAGGGGACTGAGTGAGTGAACGGTGTTGTGATTGTCACTGGCAAGCGAAATACTTTGTTCCGAACTGCTAAGGTGTCAAGCACAGTCATTGTGAGCAACGACTCTTTTTCTTAGTGTTGCCCCATCGGCCCTCCCGAGTCACGCGCCGCACCTTCCGTCGTTTGCGGCGGGTTTGAGAAAGTGCGAGAGACACGCGCGTGCGCGCACGCGTGTGTCGAGTTCGTGCGAACAAGTGACGGTGAACCCATCTTCTGCAGACAGTGGCAGTGACTCCAGCTGAGCGCGATGCGTCTTCCGTGGCTTCTGGCGCTCAAGGCGCTGCTCGTGGCGGCTGTGCCCCAGCGGCACGAGCTGTCCAACGCCATTGAGGACGTCTCTTCGGCGTCCCTGTCCTCAGTGGCGACCGCCTCGGCGGAGGGCGGCCAGACGACGCGCCAGCAGCAGCGGCCCAAGGACGTAGCGGCCGTGTCCCGACTGCTCCAGGTGTTCGGCCTGCGGGAGCCGCGGCGCCGCGAGAGACATCAGCAGCCGCCCGTCTACATGCTCGAGCTGTACAACGCCACCGCGGGCTCCGGGGGGATTACGCGATCGGCCAACAAGTACAACGCCAACTTGGTGCGCAGCTTTCCCGACCGAGGTAGGTGCAGCGCGTGGCGGCCTGCCCACGCTTTCTCCGCGTGCATGGCTGCGTGCCCGGGAGACTTTCGCGCGCGCGCCCAGAGCAGAGGTTCGGCTGCGAAGGGCCGTGTCTGACCCGGCGACCCTTTGTCGCGGCACCTCGGCTCTCAGGTGCCGCTATGCGCTCGGGCCTGACCTCTGGAAATAGCGACTCAGTCATTTCTAACGGTCGGGCCAGAGGAAATGCTGCGCTCGGAACGCGCAGTCCCTGTCAGTGGACACCGATGGCTGTGCTTGTGAAAAAGCATGCAGAGAGTTCGCATGCTGTCGAAAGTTAGCTCGAAAAGAGACACGGGGCTCAACGCCGTAAGAAATGTTCCGGCACTGCACCGCTGAGCTTGATCGCGATCTCTGTTGCTAGAATAAAAAAAGAACCCCAGCTAGAGGATTCTGTGGAGCCGACTGGCAGTTTTAACAAGTGATGAAATTTTAGGCTGATATTTTGTAACTAAGATGGTTGCGACTTCTATATACCAGCACTTTTTAAGCTGAAAAACATTCGCTGCTCAGGCCATAGCGAAAGAATGCGCTCTGGGGTAGTCAATCCTCCAGAAGGCGGTGGTTGCCTCAAATTGACTGAACGGTAGCTGCAGCGAATTACAATTGCACCAATGCCAACGTACCAAAGTTGCTGTTCACATCAATACGAAGCACTATGCCACAAATCTGGCATAGTGCTTCGGCACGCACTTATCATATACCTCCAGTTTTCTGCTTCTTAATTCTGTCAAAACGAAGTAAGGAAGAACCGTTGACACGTTGATGAGGTCAAACGTGATGCCGACGTACGGAGGGCGCTCGCAGCTGACTTACAAACATTATTGCTGCGACCCCCGTAGTGTTTTGCTGTAGGAGCGTTGGTGACACTGCGACCATCTTGAAACAATAGAAAAACATACAAAATGTTCGCCCATGGGCATGCGTCGTGGTTTCTGAACCCCGAAGCCAATGCGCTGTCTGCTACCGCGAGGAGGACCAGTGCGAAAAGCCGTCAAAGTGGCGGCAGTACCGTAACCTTTGAGTTGCAACGCGCCGCTGTGGCTTAGTAGCTGAGGAATAATGCTGCTAAGCTCGACCATGAGGCTTGGTTCCCGACAGCGGCCACCATTCTTTTTTTCTTTCTTTCTAATACAGGCGTGAAACGAATTCCCCCTGTGTCGAATTTCGGCGAACTGCGCAGAACCATCCCAATTTTACGTTGTCAAAATTTCCCCGTTCTCTTTACGAAGTTCCCGTGATTCTGCGGCGTTATTTCAGAGAGTCAAGTCAGTTTTATAAAGTGCATTCGCTTCCCTCAGAAGCTGTAGGCTCACAACTGCCCAAAAGGAAAAGAAACAAGAGAGGACTCACCGCTCTGTCGCTCAACCCAATTCAAAATGTTGTTTTACGCGCCTACCCGCCGCGGTGGCTCAGTGGCTAAGGCGTTGTGCTGCTGACCACAAGGACGCGGGTTCGATTCCCGCCAACGGCGGCCGCTTTTCTGATGGAAGCGAAAAGTGAAAATGCCGTGTGTACGAGATTTCAGCGCACGGTAGAGATTTCCTGGTAGTCAAAATTAATCCACAGCCTTCCACTACGACGCGCCTCATCGCCTGCGTTGCGTCAGCGCGTTAAACCCTTCAATCAATCAATCAATCAATCAATCTGTTTTACGCGTCGAAGATTAGCGGGGGATATGAGGCGCGCCGTATACTGGCCGGCTGCATGGCTACGGATTAGACAGACGGAGGATTTTTAACGTGCACTTTTTGTCCTCCACCGGAAAAATGGCCACCGCGGCTGAGAATGCAACCCGCAGTAGCTCTTTTGCTGCAGAATACTTGCACAATCAAAGTAAAGTTAGCTAAAGTAAACGTTTATATGATTCCAACTACATCTTCTTCAAGTCCATTCCAAGTATACTGCTTAGTTAGTAAGGTGCGTATAAGCATAATTTGCTGTGGACAGCAATGCTTCGTTCCCAAAATGACGTCTTCTAATATTTTAAAATTTAATTTCAAAGTATATTGAATTGTTTTGTCAGGTACCGAATTAAGATCGCAAGGCGCTTAATGGAAGATCACCAAGTTTAACGTGACTCTCTTTGCGGCAAAGCGAACTTTACGGCGAAGGCTAACTTCAAACCACAGCGAGCAATGTCCGCTGATGCAAATGGTGACGCAACCGCGCATCCGTTACGGACGTACACCTGCTCGTTTTGTGACGCTGTGCAGCTGCGCAAGAGACCTTGTCAAGGGCACGGCAAGGACGTCGTAAGGTCACCTGCTCTAAAAGTGGCATTCATGGACACGTCTGAATTGACACGGGCGTTTAACGACCATTCAATACTTCGCCCCGCTTCGTCATGGTTAAAGGGGTCCTGAAATACCTTCCGCCGATGCATGGATGTACATGTAACCAAATAAGACAATGTATTAGCAATCTCCTCCCGCAAGAATTTTGTTAAAGCGATGAGTATTAGCTGAGAAATCGTAAATCAAAAACCGCGCATTATCGTCGCGCCGCGTTTCCTCCTCTTTTCAACTGTTGACGGCGCGCGAGCACTCCCTCCCATGATGCTGCGCTAGTCAGCGGTGACGTACTTCCGCATTACGCTCCTCCGACTGCCGTCTGCTACGGGCAAGTTTTGTTGACACCATGAATTCCGCACTCCGCTCAAGGATGGATAAGCGAACGAAAAATCTGGCCGCATGTGTGCGGTGGCCTGGCCTTGCCCTTTCGCGGTGTGCGTTGCTGCAGTGCAGCGCGTGACTTTTAATCGGCGGCGAACTCGCAGCCGCTGGGGAGGATCTTGCGCTCGGTCCCTTTCATGCACCGCGCACTGTTTATCCAAAAAGCGCCGTATCAGATGTGGCCCCGCTGGTGCCGGGTCTTATTTTGCGGTGGTGGTAATTCCTGCCGGCGCCATGCGAAAAAGACATTTTAAACCGATACAGAACCCGTGCACAAAACGCTTCAATCATGTGACCAGGTCAGCTTGGGGCGACGCGTGGTGGAGAGCGGCAACGTTGGAAAAACATGCTCCGCCGCGGCTCTGAGCTTTCTAGCGCTGGAGCGAGCGCCTTTCTTTGACGATCTCAAACATCGGTTGCCTTGGCAACAAGGCACAAACCGCCCCAGAAGTCAGTTACGGTTGCGTGATCCCGGTTCAGCTCGGGGCCCCACCTCGCGACATGTGGGCACTGCAGGCGTACCACTCACTCTCATTAGGAAGTGTGAGATGCGTTTGGCATTACAGGAGGCGATGGTGTGTGTGTTGTGGACGCCTTTGTTTCGCGATGAAATGCGACGTTGTGCTTCTGCGGGTGGATAGTGCTTTCCATGATCTGGATTATCTTTCTCGAGCGACGTACGACTCAACCTCGCATGGGGTATGTGCAGTGTGCGTGGCTAAAAGCCATCTCGGCTTGCGCGCCAGGGTTAAGTGACTTGCTGTTCGTCCCCGCAAACCGCGGGCGAGGTGAGTGCCGAATTTACGACGGGCAGGAGGAGGCAACCCATCGTCTGTCAATCGCGGTTCAGACTTGCAACGCATGTTATGACGTTGTGTTCATTCGAAAGGCATCTCTGGATTGTTTTGAAGTGGAAAAAAATGTATCCGTCAAACCCGGGCATTCGGCTCAGGGCGTTCTCTGCGATTGCACGAAAGAAGTGCCACGGGACTTCAACGCTTTCTTTATGGAACGTACTCCGGTAAGAGAATATCCATGTCGTGTTATGGCCGTGTTGCATTCAATACGAACGGTTAAGCGTTTGTTTACGCTTGTTTCGTTTGTCGTAAAATGTTCAAGCACTCCGACACTCCCCTGGCAGATCAGCCGGCGAGTCGACGCTGAGCAGACGACTCATCTCTTTGCCGGAAGTGCGTGAAAAAGCCGCCCAATAGCAGGATGTCTAGCTCATGACGAACATCTGGGAATCGATGATGTAGACATGTGAAGATGGCGGCGTCCAGAAACACGAAGGAAAGGGTGAGAAAAAAGCGACAAACTTTGCAACAAAAGTGTGAGCTTTCCGCTGCGCGTAAAAGAGTAATACTTGGCCCAGATGACCTTGACGACCCAATCTAACGATTGCGCTACTTCATTTAGTGTGCTCAAAATGCCTTTCAGGGCCCCTTTAAGAGTTCGCCGCAGCTTGGTCATTTCGTCCGCCTAGCGTAAACATGAGCTTGCGGGCGCGGTAACCTGCGAAACTGAGGGGGACGGAAAATTTGCTCATTGTTCTTTTTTTAGTAGCATGTAACGTTGTGTTGTTAAACGCAAAACAACAACAGAAAAAAAAAACACCTGAAGAGAAGTGGAATTCTCGAACGGACATACTTCTCAGCTATATATTTAAAAGAGAAAAGCTATCTATCTACTCGTACCTAGTGGAATTGCTCTTTTTCTGTTGTCTGGTTGCCCTTTACAATATATACATTTAGCTAGACCATACAAAGTTAAATTGATGATACGTGAAGGCTACCATATAGGCTATGATCACGGAAGGAGGTTATCCGCTACCGTATGGGAGACTGTGGCGTACAGCAGAAGAATACAACAGTTACCCCAGTTTCATGGACGCATAAATTTATTAACAGCGATTGTTGTACACTGTTGTACACGAAATGAAAACTGGACTCAGTTGGTGGCAATTCCTTATGATTTTAATAGCCCGACAATGTAAGAACCAGGCGTACAACCGCTGCATTTCGAGTGGTGACATTTCTAATGGGTTTTAATTCTTTGAGAAAACACAGGTTGGTGCATTTTCGGTTCAAAATTGGCTTTGTCTTTTCTCTCGCGTTCTTGCGCTTCTATTGTTGCGCTCTTAAAGTTGTTACGGAGCTTCACCAAATTTGTCGGCACTGTACGACCGACGCGATAGGCAAACCATGAATGGAGTTCTACTCGCGGCTGCTTCAGACACCTGCAATGAAATTAGTTTCAACGTGGTCGTTCTGCGGCATCGCTGCGCGCCAGGCGTGGACTATTTGTCATGTTCTCGAGCGGCAAATCGTGGGCAAAGACAAAGGGAATTCCGACATTTTCGCCCCGCCTCGCGCCAAGGTTTGTTTTCCGGAATCAACAGCCGGGCGGTGATTGGATGGCCCATTCATTCGGATACTTCGAGAAGAAACGCGATTCTCAGATTTTACGCGTACAGCCTCTTCACCGGTGAATCATGTACGAAAAAAGTTAATTGAGAAACGCGGAAGAATAAAAAAATGGCTGTCATCTTCACGAAAAAAGCCAGCTCTGTATACCGAAAGTTTCATATGAATGACCTGGCAGGGCGAATTCGGTTGGTAAGGGTCGCGTTAGAACGTCCGGCTGTCCGCGCACAGTACGGTCGTCAGTGAGATATTTACGTAAGCGCATAGAAAATATTTAGGTGGAGCGGTTGCGACGCAATGGGGCTCGCTTTCCTTCGAGCGTTATAGCACGGTATTACCAGCCCTTGCTAAGCAAGGTTTATTGCGGTGTGCTGCAATAAAATACGAAAGCGTGTACGGAGCGCTATGCTGGAAAACAAAACAAAGGGGCAACAATTAAGGCAGGAGGTCGAGGTTGTATTTGCACGGGGGTGTATTAAGCGCAACGTGGCCGGCCCGGCATAGACCGCACTGTGCCTTGTCGTAACGACGGCTGTTTCAGTGTACACACATTGGTGACTCAGACGTGTGTTACGTAACCCGACCTAGTAAAGCCTAGGCGGTAACGTGGCGAAATGCATAGATTCTTCAGTTAAAGGCTTTGCTTTGGAGGCCTCGTTACAATCGCGTTGAGGCTCATGCGAACGTTCACAATGGGTAAAACTTCGATTTTGCGCTATAAGCTCGCAAAGTTGGTATGAATGGCCACATTTTGCTCATTTTTTATCGTTAGCCCCTACAGCAGGAATTAACCGAGGAATTGCGTTTCTTTCGAAATGCGAAGAAAGTCACGAGGCCAGGTTTAAACTACATGGGCTTCGAAATTTTATGCCCAAAATCGGAATGGCTAAACAGACGTGGACGTACTTCAGTGAGGTGTGTGAACAAACTTATGGCGTTTTTGTGTCTTGACCTCCTAGGGAGGCACGCATCCATCCATCCATCCATCCATCCATCCATCCATCCATCCATCCATCCATCCATCCATCCATCCATCCATACATACATACATACATACATACATACATACATAGATGCATGCATGCATTCATCCGCGCATACATAGTACATACATACATACACACATACGTACGTGCATACATACATACACACACGCATATGTAAATATGTACATACTACATGCATACATACATACACACATACATACACATACATACATACATACATACATACATACATACATACATACATACATACATACATACATACATACATACATACATACATACATACATACATACATACATACATACATACATATATATACAGTACATGTAGGCATACAGTAAATGCATAAGATAGCGTGTGTGTCCGCGTATTCGTCTGGAAACAATGTGCAAAACAACCAAGATGGCCGCGCCATGTCGATTGGCGGCAACTTTCTCTTGCTCCCGGGCGGAAATTCTTTCGCTCCAGCCTGTAATCGCGGTGTTTTACCGAAGCAGAGTGCACTGTGGCTGGCGGTAAATCACCCTGCCTAGATGGAAGACCCAATCGTCTGGAGCGGCTTCACGGATCGCCCCAGCGACAGCGTCGAAATAGTCGTTTGGTGGGAGCAGACGACGTCCAAACAGCCGCGATGATATGGAATTTTGATCACGATAAAAGGCCTTTTCAGTGAGCCTGAGGTTGTGGGAGAAACAGCATGTGCGCAAGAGTGCTGCTTGAGAGGGGCAATCACGTTTGAGCAGCGATCATGCACTGCTCGAGGTAAGTTTATGCGCGGTTTTCACAGCCCTCTACGAATAACAAACGGGCTTGGAAGCCGCTTCGTTCCGGGCGAATGAACGACGACTCGGTGGGAATACAAACTGCGTGAAATGAACAGTTCAGGCGGAAGAGAGAAAAGAAGGCGGTCTTTTTTTCTTCCGTTGTTCTCTTTTTTTTTTTGTTACTTTTCCCCGCTGCGTGATCGCGCGTGTTCAGCTTTCTTCGTACGCGAAGGCCTGGACCGCTTATGAGCCGGGCACAATTTCTAAATGAGCAACACTAAAAGTTGGGGTAGTTGGTACATCTTGGATATTTAAAAAGTGCACAAGGGGCGAGGGGTGGCCAGAAAGAGCACAAACAAGCACTTACTCTGAATGCAGTTTTGTGTACATGTTTCAATAAATCGTCAGTTGAGAGTAAGTGTTTGTTTGTGTTCTCTCTGTGTGTCCCTCGTTTCTTGTGCGCTTTTTGAATATTATAAATGAGGCCATGTTAGCAACGATCGCCTAAAGGCAGACTAAAGGCTGAATAACATTTTGTTTCAATGAAATATCGCGCATTTTGTACCTATCTCGGCTTTTGTTCGACGATCGAGGATGCCTTGCTTGCTGAGAAATAAATAAATCTTGCATGCCTCCCTCTTTTCTGCCTTTCGTTTTCGCCCGATTCTCGACTCTAATCGGCACCATCTTCCTGAAAGCCTGTTCTTATAGACTTTCTTTTTCTTCGCAAACCTCGGTAGCCAATCAGAAAGGTTGGTTTCGACTTCATCGTATATAGTATGGCGGCGTGCAGGCGAAATCGTTCATTTAGCCCTATCCCTTCTATACCGCCTGTAACAAAACTTTTCCATGGGGTACTGCCACCTGCGACAAGCTATACAAAATGCACGCACCATTGGCCATCAATGGAGTTGGCGGCCGTCGCGTACCGGCAGCGCAACCGTTATGATTTCTGATTTTCCGCTGGGTGTTGTATGTATATATTATGCGCTATATAGTAAGCCTGTACGGTTGGCTCTCGTGTTCATCCGCGTTACCTTTTGACTGCCCTGGTGCCGCAAACTTCGCGTTTAACGAAATGAAAACTTAAGCAAAGCTTGCCGCCTGTGGTAATGCTTTGCTAATTGAAGTGTCCTAAAAAGCAGGTGCTTGGCAAAGGCTCCGGCAAACATTTTGCTATTAGGTGTCCGTGCTCCAGCGTTTCTTAAAAAAAACTATTACACAATTTGTACCAATCTCGTGATGCCACAAATCGTATGCGACGGTCTGTATTGGATGGCGATACCTGTCCACGCTTCTGACATTTTCTGCGTTATTAAGCAGCCTGTCTTGCTGTGAGTGGTATATTTGTATTAACGACACTCTAATCCACTGATACATGCCAAATCGCTTTGACAGTCGCATTTGAGGATTGCGGATGGTATTATTTTGTTGAACCGGTACCGCCGGGAGTTGCGCAGAACGTTGAACTCTATTCGGAAAGCTTGGCTGCGGGATTGGGAATAGGCACGAACAAGTCAAGGGCAGTACTGGCCAAACACGCGGAGAGAATCCGTTTCGGTGCGGGTAGTGAAGTGCTGGGACGGGGAGACGATTGTGTTCCTCTTGGCAAATTGTTGGTGCTGATCCGGGCCATGGGATGGAGGGTGAAGGCAGATTTGGCGTGAGCTGATCAGCATTCGGTAGGTATCCTTGGGTTCCCGGCAGCGGGTTTCTTCTGTTGCTGAAAGCACCGGTGGGCGGCCAATGCGTGCGTTCGGGGGTCTCGTATGGGGCTGAGGCATATGCCTTAAGTGTGTGTGGGAGGGGGTACTCGGGTAGGCCTAGCAAGCTGTGGAAGGGGGAATGCGGGGGGTAGCGCATGGGAAGGTAGAGTGGGGGAGTGTGCTCGGGGGGAGGATATGCTGGGTGGGGTTGGGCGTACCATTTGTAGAGGATGGCGGACGGCAGTGGCTTCCGGTGAGTGGCGGACGAAGGACCACTAACTCGATGGAGGGATGAACTGGGAGAGTCCGGGAGGGGGGGGGGGGTGGATTTGGCGGGCCCACAATGGAAGTGGCTGTAAATTTTTGGGAGAAGCCTTCGTGCTGCAGTGGACACAAACAGGCTGAAGATGATGATGATGCTTGAACTGTGATACTCCATAAGTGATAACCCACCGGCGACCCACGGGTGGGTCCGTAGTAATTTGTCGGTCACGGGCTACTAGCTGTGGTCATCACTGATCATCCACGTGTAATGACCTGCAGGTGATCGACGAGTGGGGACCTTGTGGGCCACAAATGGTGCGTAGCCAGGAACCCAACGAATGGCAGTGACTCAGTTACCCATTAGCGAGATGACCAACCAGAAGCCTTTCTGGCTTAATCAGGTGGCAGGCAGGCAGGCAGGCAGGAGGCAGGCAGGCAGGCAGGCAGGCAGGTAGGCTGGCAGGCGATAGCCTGCCTGCCTGCCTTAGACTTTCGTTTTTTAATAAACTTGTTGAGTCAAAAGTACCTTTAGTCGAGAGCGGTTTCTTGGGAGGCTAACTCAAGGCTTCCACCTCTCCACTCTAAGAATTCCCCGTTTATCGTCTTCAGCACAGCGCTCCAGCATAACCAATCGAAGTGACCAAGTGTGCAAATTGGGCGAATGACGAAGCCCAACATATAATTTGACTAAATAAAGTGCACGTGCGCAGGGACAACACGCCAGGCGTGCAAGGCGTTTTGTATTGCGCAGTGCCCCTGCTCCAATGCCCTTTTTCACTCAAATAGAATGCTCGTCCACGTCATTCGCCCAGCTCGCACACTAGGCCACTTCGATTGGTCCTTCTGGAGCATTGTGCTGAAGGCGCTGTACGGGGACTTCTCAGAGTGTAGGTATGTAAAGCCTTGTAGGATGTGGAAGGAGCTGTGTGGTCGCGCTAAGGTCAGCCGGCCTCCCGGGACGATAGAGTAAGGCTGGGAAGAGGGGTCTCGGCTGGCTGCCAAGCGGAAGTCATAGTTCATGGTAGATGCCAGGGTAGCATACATCAGAAAACTTCACATCAGTCATCCTTCGTGCACGCATGTTCTCTCCTTACGATACCACCCCGAACCTTTACTAGTCCAAAAACCTGAAGCGGGACATGCCGAGCTCGGCGCACTTCGTTTTAACTTTCTCTGTTTTATCATGGAAAGACTCTGGCGCTATTCAGAGAAACTGGGTTCGGAAAAGGGTTTTCGCGCTGCTGGTACACGGGTGCACAGTTTTTGAGTTCCGCTCACTGATTGGGGGTGTCGTTGGGGTAGTGCGCGTGGCTCATGGTCATGCTGCCGACGGTAGTGGGAGCCCAGTCCTTTGTACAGCGAAGCTGTATACCGGTACTCCCCAATGGCTTATTCTTGTCGACGTCCGCAGACAAAAGCAGACAGAATACGCTTTGCGGCACAGCCAATTTTCTCGCGAATACTCTTTAGCTCTCAATATAGTGACTATATCATGGGGAAACATGTACCCTGCAATTGGCCGCTAAAACGATTCTATAATTACGCTGAGTTTTATTTCTTCATCATAGTTGATTAGTCCAGCGTGTGTGGTTGTAAACACTTAGAGATTCCCACCTGCTGTCAATGCATATAATCCTGTACGGAAGGAGCTTGGAACTATACCGGAACAAATTATGTATCGTTGAACTGCTCGAGCTTGTATACATAAGTGGCGGAGCAAGCCAAGCGCAACGGCTCAGCTAACATCGCAGTCACCATTAAATTTATTCTGTCTCTCTACAAAACAGTCTGGAAGTTTCCATGAGCGGCTATCACGGATAACTGTCAGTCCCCGTTTTAGTACAAACAACATGCAGCAGCCGCTCATAAGCCATTCCAGTATCACCACAAAGCCACTGGGAAACGGACAACCCTTTGTCTGCTATAGATTAAAACTGTAATCATTCCAAGCTTCATTAAGCTAATTAACTGATGAGTTTGATAAAGGGCAAATTACAAACTGTGGTTTTTTTTTTGTTTGTTTATTGCGGTCGTTTGGACTGCGCCCCGGTCAATCGTGTGTTTGGCCTTGTTTGGCCTCGCTGTCCATCTGCGTTGTCACCGTGGATTGGGGCCAATTTGTTG
The DNA here is from genome assembly GCF_048455015.1 of Haemaphysalis longicornis. NCBI lineage: Eukaryota > Metazoa > Arthropoda > Arachnida > Ixodida > Ixodidae > Haemaphysalis > Haemaphysalis longicornis. The sequence continues at coordinate 198,553,412 of NW_027526203.1, read as the reverse complement.
TCTGCGCTACTCGTGGAATCATGCGAGAGAGGGCAATGTTGGTTATTTCTACCAGAAGGCATTGTCACCTTTGTCTTAATATTGACATTTACTGTATAGCTGGCCTTCCCGCAGTTAGTTTTTTGGGACGAAAGGTTTGGCCGAATGCTCTTGAGGTAGCTTCGGTGCTAAATATCGGTGCTAAAAATTAAGATGTGCCAGACGCAATGGCCGCATTGCGTAATGTCAAAGCGCACGCCGAAATTGTTTCTTTGTGAAACGGGGTCGTGAACCTCGTCACTGGAAAACTGTGCTCTAGTGGTCGAAATGAATCCGGATGCCTCCAGCACGGCGCACTTAACGACCAAGGTATAGCCGAGGACTCTGGTATAGCTGTGCCGTGCAAAACCCCAATTCTTTTAGTGAAACTTCGAGGACTACAGTTTTATCCCAGCAGACAAAGGCAGGGCGGTGTGTTTCACGGTGCCTTTGTGGTGCTGCTGGAATGGCTTAGGAGAGGCGGATTCGTTTTAATTGTGTTAAACCTTCCTCAGATAGTTAACCACCATACCTGCTGAGACAAAGCTTCCCACGGTTATGTAGTAGTTTCAGCAGTTCAACGTCGTACAATTTGTTTAGACATGCTTCCTATAAAACGGGAGTTACAACCGTTATCTGCATGGAGGAAAATAAACTTTCCTCCGTGGTTATCTCTCCACGCTTCTCCCCGTAGCGGCCCATGTATTCACAGTCGACGAAAATTACTAATTGTTTGCAACTCCCCGGTGAGGAGGGTATGACAAGTAAAGTACACTCGGCGTAATCACAGAGCCGTCTCACCCGGCCGATGGCAGTATGATTTTGCCCCAAGAGTGAGAGTGAGAGTTACAGAGCATTTCCGACAAAGTTCCCTTTCCCGCAAATCGTATTTTGTCTTTTTTCGTCTACAGACGCTTGAGCCATTGGGAAGCGTGGGAAGGGGCGGGTGGCAGTACACAGCTTCGCTTCAGCCAAGGCCGCTTCAAGGGCACCGCACAGACGTCGGAAGGTCACTTGCTCTAAAGGTGCGCGAGGCGCTTAATAGAAATCCTTAGATTGCTATTAACGGGACGTCGTAACCAGGAGTGATGTGCCAATAAACAACCGTCAGTGACTAAGGGGCCTTGCGGCATACCGAGCTTTGTATCCAAAGCGAACTTGAAGAAAAGTCAGCATTGCGCGCTGGTGCAATAGTGATGCAAGCTGCATGCCCCGAAAATGCTTCGACTCCGCAGCCGGCATGGCCTTTCCTGTTCCGGGCCCATAGCCTGATGGAGTGGCGCATATACACAGGCCTCTACGGGGAAATAAACGCTGATGAGGCAGCCGGAGGGATTTGCTGCCGGGACCACCCCGACGCATCTGAGCGTTTGCTTAACACGGGGGCAGGGACAGTCTAGTCACATAAGGAAATAACCAATCACTACCGTTTAGGCCGCCTGAAATACCCGGCGCCACATCATTCCATGGCCTGGTGGCAATTTGTGGCATGGAGGGCTTTACAGTCTCCCGCCAACGGCAACTGCCTGCGTCCTGACCTTTATGAAGACCCCTGCCAGTGGTGCTCCGCAAAAGCCAACCTCCATCATATCATTTGGGCCTGCCCACGGCACCGCATTCGCACAACACCCATAACGCCGACATTTATCAAAAACGATTTGGAGCAGTGGGAGGCAATTCTGCTCAGCTCCGACGCGGAGTCCCAACTACGAGTCCCCCGACTGGCGGAGGATGTTTGCTGGGGCCCACGGGCTCCTGTCCGCTATCTCACGGGAAGCGACCCGCGGAACGTCCCATTACGCCCCTCTCCTCCCCCAGTTTCGGGCCCAATAAAGTTTATTCACTCACTCACTTTGCACAAGATTCGGATGTATCGTAATTTTTAATCAAATTGTATGTCCGGCCTATTAATTCGGCACATTTTATCCTACAGAAACACGTATAGGGCGCGCAGGTGCATTGTGGCAGAGCAGACTCACAAAGATCTTTCAGAGTGTAATCCTCGCGAAGCGAAGCTCGTAGCGGCTTCTAATTCCGTGGTCGCATGCCACTGCCAGTGACCACAAACGGGATTTTCCTTGGAGCCAGCAGCAGAGAATGAGCCCGTCCAGGCGCCCTACTATTTACCAAAAACTGGGAGACTGCGAGAGCAGGTCTCAACCAACCCCATCGGATCTCGCATTGTGCTCTGCCAGAATTTTTCATTGTCTTCCTGCGGCTACTCGGGGACGTGAAAGGGGCGGCAGTTATTATCGCTAGGCACGCGAAGCTTTCGCCGCGGCGTCCCCCGTTTGGCCGCGCACGGCGAGATGTGTAGCAGCGACTGCTCTCTCTCCCCCGTTCGTGACCGCGTGCGTGGTCGCGATTCTTTCCCGGCCCGTTCGCTTATATACGCGCGGCTTCTTAAGTCTGGGGTCGTTATGGTGCGCTCGGGGGCGGCCGTTCTCCCCCCAGTGCGCGTGCGTGCGCGGGAATGGCCGACAAATGGCCGTTTGGACTCGGGGCCTCTCGTCGAGCTAGAGCCCCGGATTGCGGCCGTCTCGTAATGGCGCCTGGCTCGCGCCGATCGACGCCAGCTACAGCAGGCGTACTAAACTGTCCCAGAAATTATTTTTTTCTCTCTCTCGAATAGCGGCCATTTGTCTCGGCAATGCATGCTGCATGCACGCGCGTTTCAGCGGACGTCCCAGGCCTTCGTTACGGAAACTGTAATAAGGAATTATTCGTCCAAAAGTGCAAGGTGATTATGAGAAGGAATTATGGCGCTCGCCACGTGGTGGGAGTTTCTTCGTGACTCTGTTGCATACACAGTGTCGTCCACCGTTAGAGGCAACACCGGGACGCATGGCTACGCTAGCTCCTTGTAACACCTCGCACAAGGCACTCAGAGGCGAATGCGCCGTCGCCGAGTCTCCCGTCGTTACGCAGAGGAAATTTTCGAGGCGTATCCGCTGCGCGCCGAAGCGTCAACTTTCCCAAGATCGTTGTATAACGTGTAACCCGCACGCTCCTGCGTTCCCCTTTTTATCGTAGATATATATATTGTTTTACAAATCGTACAAAGCTTTGCTTGTCCTGCAGGCTCCAGGCAAAAAAATTCGTCCTTGCGCGCACGCACGTGCGTCACGGCATTCCCATCGCCATCGCGACCTGCTCCTTACTAATGTGGGGAACGAGACGACGATCCCGTTCCGCCACTAGACTGACGCGTCCGTGTCCCCGTTGAGGAGCGGTGCCACTTTCGCCTCCCCTCGTGGGGAACGACTAAGGACTACGAGGGGGCATCTTCCCCACAAGAGGCACAATCCCGCTCCTCAAAGTAGTGCAGATAAGCCTGAAGAAAAGTGCGCTTGCACTCGCGCGGAAAGTTATGCAGACCTTTGATGACGTGGTGCACTCCGTTGTGGCTACTCGAACAAGTTTTACGTCCGCATTTCTATCCCTGAAATCGGAAAGTTAATCTAACACTTATGCCTCTCGAACAACTCACTATGCTCTAGCTGTGCAAGGCACACGGCGACAGGAAGCGCAGATCCACTGAGGTTGGGGTGCGCCGCACGATTATATCGACATGTGCCAATGTACTACCGGTGGAATTCCCCGCAGTTATATCCCATGTTGGCTATGTCACGACGTCTTCTACGACCTCCAAGATTGCCGTCATCCGCGGTGCCTTCTAATGGATCAGCCAAACCTCCACCTTCCCCCCAAAACAAAAAATTGGCCGCCTATCTGCTCCTTTCATTGCAAATATCGTCAAAATACGATAGTCTTTATCGTCTTTTGCCAAGTAAATGCCTCCCTTCGCTTTACCGCTCATCCCTCATGTTGTTCCTCTTGCGTCGTGCTCCTCCCAAGGTAAAGACGCCAAATGTTTGCTTAAATCATTTTAAATTTCCCGCGTTCCACTGCTCCAAACCGGGTGTCTCGATGCCAACGCTGCCGTACGGCGAAGACGCGCGTGAATCGAGGCGCCCTACTTCAACGTTTATAGAACCGCGTTTCCCTACTCCACGTGCGTTGCAAGCAGAGAGAGAGAAAGAGAACAAAACTTTATTTTAAAAAAGAAAACCGGGTTAGCGAGGGGGGGTGGCGGAGGACCAGAGGTCCGCCGCGACCGCCAGAGCTCGGCAGGTGACCAGCACTTGGCTGGACTCCTCGGAGCTGAGCAGAACGTGGAACCTATTTAGTGGAACCTTTCGTAACTGTTGCCGGTTGATTTCTTAAAATGGCGCCAGAAGCTATAGTGGCGCGGGCGACAGCAGGCGACGGCGGGGTGAATTTTTTTTCTGCAGTTGATGAAGTATTTAATTTCGTAAAAGTGAAGCATATATGATTTTTTATAAAGGAACACTGCAAATATCACTTTCGTACAAATTTGTTGTCTTATATTTGCGTAGTGTCTTGTTTTTCTTCAACAATGTTGACAAGTATGAACATTTCACCGGATTTAGATGGGTAGATTTGGCTGTTACTATATAAGACTATTGCGCAAGCATTGTTTTACTTTGGCCGAGTGGCTGAATCGAGTCACAGACAGACAGACGGACAGACAGACATACAGACAGACCAAAATTTCTGGGTTTAAGGAGCCCAAGAAAGACTATCGTCTTTAAAAATTCACGCCATATCCACGGAATGAATGAAGATAAGTGGGGCGAAGCTCGAGAGGGGGAGATCATCGGTAACCGTAACTCTCCCGTGAAAGTTCGCCCATTACATCATTAAGAAAGACGTAAGACTGTATGCGTACATTGTACAAATTAACTTTTATTTTCGGAGTCAATGCTCCCAGGACCAGACCTGGTGAAAGACCCCGCGCCATCGAGGACTACCCCGCACCTCCACCACAATTTGTCACGTAGGATGGGACACAACGGTAAAGAAAGAACTTTTATTTAGGGCGAACTTGTGCCCGAACAAGACGAGAGGAAACGAGCAAAGGTCCTTGCGTCTCGTTCGATCTCCGAGAACGACTGCCTGCGTTCGTGGCGTGATCTCTTGCGTGATCTCCCCCTCGCAGTGCACGTGCGCTCGCGCCTCCGTTGGCGAACACAGACAAGCTCGCGCTCCCGGTGCCGAGTTTGCGCTGCCGGTTGCAGCCGGTTCTTGCGCGTGCAACGCGGCCCACTTTGCGACATCTCCGAAAGCATGCGGCGGTCACGTACCACGAGACACAAGGGATGGACATACCCATGGCTTTCGGAGCTTCGCCCCTAAAAGTGGGCCCGTTTTCTCTGATACTATAAAGGCGCGCCTCCGCTGTCTGCGGTGGGCACTGCGCTGTTTACCTCCTTATCAACTGGGGTCAACGGTTGGTGAAGATTGCTGCTCTGTTGTCATGAAGTTCCTGACGTTGCCTTTCTTTCGGCGGCTACGTCGCAGCGGAATCGTCGGCAATGATTTAGCTGACGAGGCTGCCCGCTCTGGCACGTCAGCGAGTGCACCGTCTTGGTTCCGTTATTAATGCGAAGCTTTCTATGCCTCACTTGGGCCGTAGATCGTAACACCAAAGCGCACTGCGGGAAAGCCAACTTTACACAATGGGTTTCCACAAAGGCCACAAGGAGGAGGAGGAGGAAGACGAAGAAGAGGAGGAGGAGGAGGAAGAAGAAGAAGAAGAAGAAGAAGAAGAAGAAGAAGAAGAAGAAGAAGAAGAAGAAGAAGAGGCGCAGGAGGAGGAAAAGGAGGAGGGGGGGAGGGGGAGGAGGAGGCCTTTCCGTACGCCTGGCCGTTCTTCATCGCCGTGGTTGCCAGCGCTCGCTGGATTGCGGGGGCACTGTTTAACACATACTGTCTCATCATTGCCCGTTGGACACACTCGAGAAACGTGATTTTTGCGCTCAAATAAATTGGCTGTTCACGGTATAGGTAATACAATTGGTGCTATCATCTATCAAAACTAAAAAAAAATAAGGTGTATTTCCATGAATAAACGCGTACTTCGCGTGCGTGTACTTTCTCTCATTTTAACAGCAGAACTGTTTAAGCTTTTAGTTCTGCCGTATAGCGTAACCAGAAAAAAAATAAAATACCGAGCGCACGTGAGCCTGCGTCTCGTGAGGAGCGCCCGACGTCGGCCAGCTCTACCTTCGAGAACACTCTGCCCAGCGTTCGTGGCACGATCTCTCGCATGCTGTTCTACTCGCCAGTTCACCTGCGTCGCGCCTGAAGTGGGAAGCACTGACGCCGAGTTCGCGAAGCCGGTTGCTGCGGGTTCTAGTGCGTGCAAACGCGGTCACCTTTGGGAGAGATGTGAAAGCCTGCGAACGAAATGGTCTGGGCCTGCCAGCCATGGAGAACTTTCAGGGGCACGTTCGCAAATAAATGTGAGGTGCAACAGCCGGGTCTCCGACGAAGGGAGAGGGGTCGCCAGCTCTGTTGTTTCTCCAGCCTTGCACCACTAGTGCAAGTTGCGCACATTCTTGACATCACTGTTTATATAATTATTCTGTTGTTGTTTATCTAATTAATCTCATTGCTTGTTTTATTACTTATCCTTTTTTTTATCCCACTTCTATTTATGAACACAGCACAGTTGCGGACATTGCGCCGTGACAGCTGCGCCGCTGACCTCATTAATTCTTGGCGCTGGGCCAACTCTCACCACCGAGCAGCGTACCCAAGCGACGCGAACCTTCAAGGGTAAAACTGAAAGTCGTTTTACTGAGGCGAATGCGAGTGGCAGCGCTTGAGCGGGGGGAACGCCGCTCGGTTATGCACTGTAGCAGACGACGCGCTTCGAACGCTTCCGCCTGCAGCGCCGCGCACCGGCTACCCTGGGTGTTGCCCAGTCAACGTCTTCCTGCTTGCGCGGCATTCCTTCCATCTGTGCACTTGATTGAGAGGATTCAGACTCTGGCAGAACGCCTAGCAACTCTTGTTGTTGCCGCGGGTGCATGCCGATGGCTTGAGACACCGGCATATTCCTTTGCCGTTAGCACGCGCCTTTGCTATTTGTTCGATGATTAATGAGAATTAATTTATTGATTAGATGATTGATCGATTGATTAAGCTTGTTGTCTGACTGAAACGAGTTCATCATTTGAGTTGATTAGTCGTCTTATAAAACGTCGAACAAATAACAATACAACGCGGCGGTATGTGCCACTCTAACACTGTGCTGGGCTTGAGACACCGGCATATTCATTTTGCGGTGTCAGGCGCGCTTTGTAGACAGGCTCCATACATATTACCGCGGCGCGCTGATCGATTGAAAATATCTTCATTTAAAGAACAAAGGATGGTAGAAGTGGATTTTGGTGTTCCCAACGCTACTGTGGCTCTCTGTACCAGCCATCGCTGCTAGGCAGGATCATGGCAGCGGAGGGCGGCCTCCCACTGATCCCTTGACGTGTTTGTGAAAGGATGTATAGTTGGTGTGTGCTGACACGCCCAGTGTCCGCTCTCTCCAGGCAGTGCGGACAAGAGGGGAATATAGCGTGGGGCACGAGCAGTGTAGTTTACCTATGTGTGGGTAGTGTGTCTGACTGCACACTCTGAGAAGTCCCCGTAGGGCGTCTTCACCACAGCGCCCCAGCGTGACCTATCGAAGTGACCTAGTGTGCACATTCGGCGGATGACGAAGCCCAACATATGATTTGACTAGAGAAAGTGAATGTGCGCAGGGACAACACGCAAGGCGTTTTGCATTGTGCAATGTCCCTATGCAAGTCCCCTTTTTCACTCAAACTGAATGCTCGGCCACGTCATACGCCGAAATGCCACTTCGATTGGTCATTCTCGAGCATTGTGGTGAAGACGTCTTACGGGGATTTAGAATGCATTCTCCTGAGGGTGTATTCTTTATTAGTGGGGCTTCTGCCCAGTAGTTGATATGTTCTCTTGAGCGTAAATGTCCGAAGAAGGTTATGGTCGCCATGTTCAAGGACGAGGGTTGGTATGAGAAGACAGGGGTAAGAATTCCTCCGGCTGCAGGGTGCAAGGTTTCGTTCCCCTTTTGCGACGAGTCGTCCAGATGTCCCAGACACGAGAGCGAAAGCTAGAAACAAAATAAGAATCAAATCACCCGCTTATACCTCAGTGCAGAAACGTCAAACTCGGGTATGTGCAAGAAACGCAATAAAGGTCAATACTTTACTGTGTTGCCTGTTGCATTATATTTACAGTTTTTCAATTGATGAACAAAAGTTTCCGCAATACTTCATGAACGTGGCGACAGCCCGGAATTTCAAACGCGTACATATGTTCATGCGCTGAGCAGTAAGCGTTGCCCCCCCCCCCGCGTGTCATGCGTGGGCGGGAGGACGAAACGACCTGTGTAAGATGGTGAATAAAATGCTGCCATCGAGCGCTTGTTTCACAGGGGGCAAGTTTTGGCGTACGCAAGCTTTGATTCCTACAGTCGGCACTACAGCTCAGCGATGGCAAGCATTAAAACAGAACCAAACGTTTTCGCATGCTAGCCCAGAAGGCACGTGACTTTTTGAAAGCAGATAGTCTTCCCTCGGCTACTTAAACGCAAGAATTTTCATCTGTCTCTTTGGCTATGTGGCTGTCACTCTCTCGATTCAGCTACCCGGCCAAATGTTAAAGGAAATCTTTAACCTGAAGAATGTATGGGCAAAACCTTTCCAAACTACAAAATCTGGTAGCATACTTGATACTTGTCAACACTGTACAGCAAACAGAAAACATTAGGCATATTTCAGAGAAAACATAAATGCATAACGGACACTAGCAGTGTTCGTTTATTAAAAATAGAGGTGGGCTTTATTTTCGCGATAGCAAATCAAAAATGCGTTAAAAACAACATTTTACCCCCAAAACACAGAAAGGGCTCGAGCGCCTCCTGCTTTAGACAGCACAGCAGGCCAAACAGTAACAAAAGTTCTCAACAGATGGCGTTGCGGAATTATGGAAGAAGAGGAAGACGACCGCGTACTACCATCACGATGAGGGACGAGAAGGAAGCTAATAAAACTCGGTCCGGCTCAGCCATGGCCTCGCGCCTGCGTCCCGTTCCATGACAGATGGCGCGCCAGCAGTGCGAACGCGGAAAAATTGGATTGAGTTCAGCAAACCTCCGTTGTGGTTATCATGACAGGAGAGAAGGGCGTGAGCGGTAGGTGGGAGAGAGAGAGTACGTGGCAGAGGTGGCAGAAGACTATCGTCTTTCGACGGCATTTGCAGCGAGGTGAACAGATGGGCGACCATTAGGGGAAGGGGGGCTTTAGATATCCTTCACCACGCATTGCCGCGACAATGCCACAGTCTCCGCTTGGCACCGCACGTATATCCCGTATCGACGGGCTCAGCTGAAATGGGAAGGGCTCGTCGCGTAGAGCAATTAAATGCCTGATTATTCGTAGCACGCATAAATCGGCTATGGGTGCAGAGGAAAAGGTGTACGGCAAGGGAAGGCGGGAGCACACGTTTCCTCCGGCGATCTGGCAGGCGGCCCGGCTGCCGGTTTCACCGCAATTTAATGGCACGAAGAGAAACGCAAATGCAGCTCCCCGGTTTAATGACCGTATCGCGTCTGAGCCATAATGGTGTGATCTGGAAGCAAGTGGCGGCGCAGCATGTCTCTCGTCGATATGTCGCCCAGGCCGACTTTGTAGCCGGGGCATATGACGCAACCCCTCGACGACATTCCAAAGTTTATAGCTTTTGTCTTAACGGGATGTAAATGTGCAGGATCAGCTGCAGAGGGATTCCTAATGATGAGTTCCATGACTTTTCCACCTCTAGCGGCGACCGGAAAATATGGACGGTCACCATCGCACGGAAGCGCGCAATCAGTACCTTCGCACTTCACATCTACAAGACTAAGGAACGTTTAAAAACCGGAAACCAAGATACCCCATCCAGTACTTACAGCATACTTTCATTTGTGCTTAAAGTAGAAGGGCAGGTTTCTGCGCATCCTGAGTGACTGTTACGGGGAGCCGCGTCTCATATACTGTTAAAATCATTAAACAGTATACGACCTGCGGTGGGGGTTGGCCTCTGTTTATCTCACGCATTTTTAAATTAATACTCGACACAGCTGGTTTTCCTTGTTTATCCACCCTCCTCTTCGCCATAATACTTTCTCGTGACTGAAATATGCATAAATAAGTAAATAAATGCGCACTGAAATGTGATCCGGAAATTAATTTCCCTCGTTCAGGTCGGTGTTCGCGTAAAATTAGCCTGATGTGTGTCCATAATAGAGCGCCGGAACGAGGACGGCCAATCGATGAAACTGCCACCGGCGTTTCCTCGGCCGTTGACAGGAGCGAGCGTACGTTACTGAATACGATCGGGCGAGACGCGGCGTACGTGGCTGTGATAGGTTACACGTAACATTATGTAGGGACTTCAGGTACGAAGCGCACACCTGTTTAAGCTTCTGTGCATTCTTTCGCACCGTATTTAGCTTTAATTTAGAAGGATGGGGAAGCGCGAGAAAGGAACCACTTGAAAGAACAGGAGCACCGTCCGGGGACCTCGTCGCCATGGCGCGCAGTCAAGTGCGCTCGTTCCCAGCTGATCGCGTTAATGCACGCGGCGCCGCTGACACCTGCGCGAGAGCCGTCTCGGCAAAACTTCACGCTCGAGTGCACACCATCAGGAAACGTTCCCCATGTATCGCAGTTAATGCCACCATAGCGGCAACTCGCGGCGGCTAATGAGGGGCGCGCGTGAGCCCACTCTAGCCCCGTGCTCTTTTTCCTATCAACCCGTCGAGGGCACGTCTGCAGCTCTACAGTCAAGAGGCCACTGGAAAGGGTCTCTTACCGAACAAACTAACAAACAATAAAAGCGCATTGAATTAGGGCAGCAGAAGTGAACACCACCTCTCGCCGCCTGTGCCGGAGCGTCGCGGTGACATTCATGTCGTGCAACGCTACATTTGAAGGGGCGTTGAACTGCGGTAATTCAACCTCGTATATATGAGCCAAATAATACGGCCAACCACGCCCACGCCACTTCGAGGATGATTTGGCGCAGGAATCGGGGCCAAGGCTCACAGGGATGTTCGCAGGTGAGATATCGCACAAAGCAGTTCGTGATTGGCCGGTGCCTTGGCTACCATCGCACTTTTGGCGGAAAATCAACCGCGCGCAGGCAGTGACCAGCCACAAGCTACTCTTACAATATGGTATACGTGTGAACGGTGTGAACGTGTGAACGGCCCATATAAGCGTGACATTCCCTTCCCAAATAGGTACAAGCCCGGCGCTTCCAGTAGGCACCCAGAGTCTTCTACAGGTTCGTTTGAAACACTCCTTCCGTTCTTTTGAACAACTGGTGAAAGAGTTCCGCCGTTCGGCCTCGGTAGCCTAGGGACAGCATTACGGGTTTGGGTCGAACGGCCGGGATATATCGACACGTTTAGTTAACGTCCTGCATCGGAAGTATTGGGCTTGCACCTATCGCGGAATGGAATATCGCCACATGCATATCTGCGACCGAATGTTACAGTAATACGCGCTCCCTATATCGTGGCCGAAGATTGAAGAGGCAATGCAGCGATTGCATTGCTATAAGAGTCCAGCAGTGTAACCAGGACCTGCGAATCACCTTTTTTTTTTTTTTGTCAAATAAAGCACCAATTTCAAGTAGCGCGCGAAAGAAGTGTAAACCTGCAGCGTGAAAAGTGTAGTCTGTACGACAGAGCCGCACTTTCCACACTTCTTCGTTTCGGGTGCGCAACGACTGTTTGTCTCGAAGGCCGACCGAAGGACGAGGTCGGCGAATGATGTGTAGTTACGTGACCATGCCAAGCTACAAGAACAAACTATCTGCATCGTGCAGGTCCTGCAATAATCTGCACGGGGCATGCACAAACCTGCAATCATATAATGCTTCCCAGCTAAAGCCTTAACCTTAATCAGGTTGCAGTGATTGCGGCCATCACGGGGGCCTGCTGGAAAAGCGCCAATCGGTTCATTCCTTTTGCTTCAACCAATCTTCTGCGTACAGACTTTCACGCTGCGATAGAAAACAAACAAAAGTTCGTCGGTGCTTGGGAGGGAGTGGCCTGCCGCTTATGCCGGAGAAAGATTTCAGCGCCCAATTTGAGCCTCGATCTTCCCAACAGCCGGGACGTGATGCGCAAGCCGGGCGTGGGACAGACGGAGGGCACGGCCTGGCCGCAATGCAAATGAAACAATGACCCAGTCATTTTGGCGGCAGGTGCTCTACCCTATGCGCTCTACGTGACTGCACGTCGTGCCGCTGCAGTCTAAGACGCTGGGAAAGACTGCATGGGAGCGGTCTTCGCGGCATTGGACGCCAGGACTAATTTCAGGCCAGGAAGCGCAGATGGTCGCGCCCTCCGGATGCTCGGGTATAAATCCGTGCAACGGGCGACGGGCGAGGGGAATACGCCATTTGTCAAAGTTGTTCACTCTGTGGCCAAACTGTGAGCAAGCGCCCTTTACAATGTTGGCAACGTTTCCGTGTAGTACAGTCGTCCGCCGTCTTAGTTGGAGCAATGCTTTACGCTGTTATCGTCTTCTGCCTTGATGTAAGAAAAATGAGCCACAACTGCTGCATTTTTGTCATGTTTTAGGGAAAACTTAAGTCCTACACATTCGTTTTAATAGTGTTTCTTAAAATTTGGAGATATGCCAGGTTAAAGTCGAATCTGCTGCTCCAGCTAAGCCTGTGGATGACCGTACATACTCTTAGATTTCTGCCTGTTATCGCAGCGCGTGGTGGTCTTTCAGCCCCAGACATACTGCGACAAATGGAATAGACAGTGGTGCACCACAGGGCGCACGTCAGGGAGCAGTGTATGTCCCAGCCCAGAAGGACTGCGCAGCCACTATGGCATGTCTGGGTTGGCCATTATGCGTGCCCAGCGTCAATCCGTTCCCTCGGGAGGGCGCAAAGTGGCGTTGAAGGGGGCGAAAGTGGCCCATTTTATTATAGTTGGCGGCGCTGAACCCTGGCTATCGGCTCGTAGATTCGGGCATCTCGCAGCGCGGTGAAATTGGTGCGGCGAACGGGTTCATTACGGGGCTAAGGTGGTTACAATAAGTTAGTGACCTCTAGTTCAGTTGAGTGCATCTGAAAAGTGTGTCAGTGCTGAACGGCGAGTGTACTGCAAAATCGAGGTCTAAAGTCGGGCGTGCGGCCTAAAGTGCAGCGACTGCAGATCCTTCCAAAAGCTGAATAATGGTTGAAATGCTTGGCTTCGTGTCAGACTGTAAGTACGCATGCACTAAATTCTTCTGACGATGCTTCCAGGATATTGTGATTGTCTTAAGGCAGGCAGTTGTGCTGCCATCTGGCGTTGCTGATAACACAATTTCCAGAAGGCACGCATTAACGTTTTCTTAGAAACAGGGTGTAGGTATTTTTCAAGTCGCCTCGCTCGCGATTTTGCGCGTAGCTCAGGAGAACATACAGACGCCGGTGAAGACTCGCTTCTCTCGCACAGTCCGCATTACACCCAGTGCACGTCGCGTCTTCGGCTGGCACCCGCAACGGGCCCTCCGCGTGGCACACTTCGGCGTTTTCCATTCGCGCGCTGCTTCGCCGTGCGCCCAGTTCCAGGTGTGTGTGTGCGTTGCTCGCGCTTGGGCGCCGATGGCAAGCGGCTGCCTTTCTCGGCGGTTAGCGGCGCCTCTCATCCGTTGAAGCGCGTCCTTGCGATCGCATCTCGGCGGCGAATTAGTCGGCGGCCTTCGGACGTACTTCCCAAAACATCTGTTCGCCTCGGCTTCTGTACCGCTGCAGGGCACGAGCCGGCGTGCGCGCTGTGCGGGCCGTGCGCGGCGGCAGGAATGCACGCCGCGGTCGCTGGCACGCGCCCGCTCGTTTCCTTTCTTCTCCGGCTCACGCTGCGTCTGTCACTGCTCGTCAAGATTACATCGCGCCTGCTCAGATGGAGCTTTCAGATTCCGGATCCACGAAGGGGGACAAGTGCGGGCTTGACCGGGGAACTGGGCAGCTCCTGCGCGCAGGCCTGCGGCGGTGCGAGCGTGCGTGTGTCTGTCGTTAACGCTGGTTGCACGGAGTACGCTTGGGGTGTTAAAGAAACTGTGATTTCAAATACTAAACCGTTAAGGGCTTCAGCGTTTATGGGTCCTTGAATTACCGTTTGATGCTCCCCTCGGTGTACAACCGCAGTGGGAACTGTACAACAGCGTTGGCTCATGGCTCACGGAAAGCTCCGTGACTGAGCACGAAGTCTCAGAACTGGTTCTCTGCGCTTGTCTTTCAGGCAGCAGCAAATTACAGAAAAAGGGACGTCGAATACATGCATGCATGCATGCATGTATGTATGTATGTATGTATGTATGTATGTATGTATGTATGTATGTATGTATGTATGTATGTATGTATGTATGTATGTATGTATGTATGTATGTATGTATGTATGTATGTATGTATGTATGTATGTATGTGCTGCGTCTGATAAAGTGTATCTCTATATTGTGGCCAGTGCAAGTGTATATCCAGGAGCCCCCACTTACACCCAAGCATTTTGGGACCGAGCAAATCATGCATAATCACGGGGAAGTAGGAAACCGGAGCGATGATCAACAGCTCGATCAGTGCAGCACCCAGCAAGTCACTAAAGACGAGCACTCACAAAGACCTTTTGCGAGCACCCGAAAGTAGCATCTGGCGACACATCGCCGAGGCCATTGGTGACCTCTCCAGCTATTTCGGATGGTGCATCCAACTACGCGGGCGAATCGCTCATAACGACACCATACGGAAACCACCCCATTGTAAGCAGGTAACTTGTACGCTGAAAACATGTGAGGCCTCTGTCTCAGAGTTAATTGAGTGCATCTACAGTATGAAGAAAATGATGAACTCTCTGCTGAACTTCCTAAGGGCATCCCTTAACATCAGTTCATTTCAATGCCCCTGATTTCGAACAGTGCTGCCGCGAACACTGACTGGAACAGGGCTGGAGAAACATAAGGTGTGGCACAAAACAGCAGCAAACTAAATATGACTGATAGGCCAAGGAGGGGAAGCGTAACTACTTGACGGTTCTCAAAACTACAAACTCAGTCACTGTACAAAATAACAAGTAGTTCTTCCACTGTTAGAAGGCGAGCTCAGGCGCCAAACGGACAGCCGAGGCACGTACATGCATTCCCGACCAAGCCGATATGATAGATCACCTCGACACAAGGCAGTCCACAAGTTCATCTCTGCCATGAAACGGAGTTGTGATAGGCCTTCATTTCCCATCCTAAATAAATCCATCATTAGGAAGCAGCATCGATCTTCGAAACACCGGTGGAAGTTGAAGCTGCTAACGACCGGCGGCTGAAC
This sequence comes from Haemaphysalis longicornis, assembly GCF_048455015.1. Taxonomy (NCBI): domain Eukaryota; kingdom Metazoa; phylum Arthropoda; class Arachnida; order Ixodida; family Ixodidae; genus Haemaphysalis; species Haemaphysalis longicornis. The sequence goes on along the minus strand of NW_027526203.1, from coordinate 198,538,136 downwards.
GGCTTAATGGATCGCTACCAGGCTGCTGAACTGGACGTTACTCCATTTTGTGTGTGTGTTTCCTCCGCAAGTCATATAGGCGTACCTACCCAAGGACGGTAGGAGGATGTTACCGACAAGGCGAAAAAAAAAAAAAAAACAAGCAGGTGGTCCAAACAAGCGCTTTCATTAGCTTTCATTAGTAAAGGCATTTTTATGACAGAGCAATTTCCCCGGTTCCGTTTCCTCGACACCCAGTTCATGCAAATTCCAAGACTGGGGATGCAACAAAGAACTTTTCTATTTTGATCCAAGTTGTGGGTCAGCCGCACACGTTAATGCACTGCCTGCTTTGGTTAACCATTCGTCATCGCATTCTGTGCTTCGCAGAATGGGATGATTATTGGTTAACCATTGATCACCAGCATGACCAAACTGGCATCATTTTTATGCGTAAGCATGTGGGCTCAAATTCTAAAAATTTCTCTCCCGTTACCTGAAGCCTCGATGGGCTTATCGCCCACTGGGAGAACGAACGATAGTCCAGCGCTAGCGCCGAACGGGCGAAGGAACAACGGTGCAGTGCACAAGCAGCAGGACACGTGGTCTCAGCATGCACCGCCGCGCTTGCGCAGAGGAGCAGTGGGTGCGGCGTTGCTCTGGCGCATTGCTCGGCCCTGCCGGCGTTCGTGTGTGGTGTGTGCAAGGCCTGTATGCGTAAACATACGAGGCTCAAATCCTAGAGAATCACCAGAACACTTGAGCTCTCCTGCGGTCGCAGTGAATGCAAGATCATTAAGTTTTAAGTGCGAATGCACTTTATAAGCGACCCCAAACCATCCACCGCCGGCGGCGGCGGCGGCGGCGGCGTCCGCAGTGCTCCTCTATATTTAAAAAAGAAACAGCATCCGGCGCCAGGTTTCCATCCGAGGACTTTGCGGCCGCAGCGCGACGCGCTACCGACTAAGTCACGGAAGCCACGCTGATATCAGTGTGAGTAACGCGCCTTATATCTTTAACGCATTCAAACTACGTCGTCAGCGGCGTGCGTTGGCGACTCAGCGGCGTTATAGCGGCTTGATAACTGCGTGGTGTACACGTGATACTACAAACCCGATGGAAGAGATGGAAGAGAAGGCGGCGAGGCGGTGGGCTGCGGGGGCCGAGCGCAAGCGCCGCAAGCGGGCCGACAACCGTGCATTCGCACTTTCACATTCTCCCCCTCGGGGAAATGCGGGGGAATTTTTTTTATAGGACTAAAGATCGCCATCATCCTTTCCATTTGCGCCTTTTTATTCATCTCGCTGTTACTTTGAGGGCCGTGGCTACAGTCGCCCTGGTTAACCCTATATCTGCGCAGCGGCCCGTAACGCTGAGCTTTTCACGCGCCAAGCAACGTCAAACTCGTTCTACGTGAAGTAGCGAGCACCGCTTGACGGCAGCAGAGCTAGAAGCGGATGTAACGTTGGGTCGGAAGTCAGGCCGAACGTTGGTCAGGCCGGCGCAGAACCCCGCGGTCGCACAGCTCGCGCGCCATCTGGTGGGGCAGCGCCCTACGATCGCAGGTTTCAGAAAACCCGTTGCACCGAAAGCAAAACCGTAACATTCAGCCGAAACGTGTTTTGCTGCTCACCTAATTGCTGCCTCTGTAATTGGCACGTTCAAGGTACTCACGCACCCTTCAGTACATGTCCGCAATACACGTTTTCAAGTCGAAGGTCGCAACGCATCCACTAGGTCGGCCTTCAGTCATCTGAGGCTGCCATCATGTCGCCGTTGTGTTGGGCATGCGGGCTCGTCTCGCTCTCCGGAGGCCGCAGGTTCGGTTCCCGTGCACGCGTACTCCAATTCCCAGAAATGTTCGTTTCTACCCTATTACCTTATTTAGGGGAGTTTCCCTGGGAAATCTGGCGTCAGTACGCCAATTCCTTGACGTATTTTTTAACAGCGGAGCTGTTTAAGCTTGAGCTTGGTCTGGCGGCGTTAGCAAAAAAATACACAGAAAAAAACTGCGCCGCTTGTAAATGGCGCACCAACCGCAGATACGGTATTAGAACAATGAAGCCGGCTTTCGCGCTTGCTCGAGTGGAAGCACAAGGGGAATATGCGTATGCGAACCCCTTATTATACCATTTTAAAGGTGGTAGTCTTTCTTGGGCTACTAAAGGCCGACCTCCATGCAGCAAAGTTTCTCGGCGAACTTGGCGCGGCGGACGCCGCGGTTTGACGCGCCGCTCAGTTTTCGTCCACCCCTGCCTCCATGCAACGTGATGCCAGGTGATGCGGCGAACGCCGCCGATGGAAGACAGGACAGGAAGTACAAGGAAGTACAAGGCTGTGATTGGCTGCGGCCTCAAAATGCAGTTTGCCGCTTCCGGTCGCGTTCGCCGCCGCGCGTTCGACATCTTGCTCGCGTAGATCGCCGGCGAACAGCCGTATTTTCGACGCCGGCGGCGGAGCGGCCGCCGCCGGGCGACGTTCGCCGCCTTTTCGCCTACATTTCGCTGCATGGAGGTCGGCCTTAAAACGCAAAACAAATTGTCGCAGCTTATACTAGTGATGCAAGGCTGGAGAAAACAGCGGAGCTCAAGGTTGACCTAACTTCTTCCCCCCTGGCATCCACTGTCAGTGTGGGGGATCGACCGGAATGGCCTTGTAAAGTCCGGCTAAGCTTAGCCTCACCCCTCAGCACTTAGCCTAGCCTTGCAAGAACATCGCAAAACATAACAAAATTTACCAAAGCCTAGCATTGCCTAGCAAAACTTAGCAAAACCGGAAGGAGCCAGGTCGACCACCAGCTCCGCTGTTTCTCCAGCCTTGCACCACTAGTGCAAGCTGCGCCAATTTTTTTTCTTTGCGCCATCGGCCGTTTTGTTATCTCTTGGCGACGTGGAAGCCGGATTTTCGCCGACAGTCAAGCTGCTGCTCATTGCTTTGGCATTAAAGTCTTCGTGTCAGTAGCCTCGATGAGGCGATTGCCGTCGGGGAAGAACGAACAACTAGCACAGCGGATAAGAAAGAGGAGAGAGAAATCATTTTAATGAGCTCAAATGTGAGAGTGGAACCCTAGTCCGGGAATCCATGCGTTGCCCTCGCCGTCCTGGCCCGTGTCACCGGGAGAGTCTGGTCCTCCGGTTGACAGCTGGTCAACAGTGTCTCCCACAGCTCAGGAAAGGAACAGGTGGAGAGGGGTGGTAGGGCTGGGTTTTGAGCGCATTCCACAATTATATGCTGGAGGGTACTTAGTTGTGGACAAAACTTGCATAGCGCGGTGTACTGTGTGGGAAACAATAAATTCATTCGAACCGGGTGAACGTACGTGCCTGCTTGTAATTGTCGGAGTGTTATTTCCTGAGTTTTGCTGAGGGATGGGTGAGGGCACGGGAATTTTTGTCTGGTGGTCCGGTAAAATTGAGTAATTTCCTGATAGCTGAGAAGTGGCGCCTGAGCTGCGGTGACCTCTGGGGCTCGGTGGGCCAGTTCGCGAGCCTGTTGGTGGGCGAAGTTGTTGCCCGTTACAGAGGCATGGGCAGGTGTCCAAACGATCGCCACTCGGTGAGGTGGACGGTAGGACGCGTGATTTGAACTTTCACATGGGGGGAGCGCGAAGGTGCTCTGGCGCGTTGCTTGGTGCGCGGGTGTTTGTCTGTGTGCACGAGCAGGTTTGCGGGATACCAACGGCGCGGCGAAAGAGGTGATCGCGAAGGCCGTGCTGCTTGTGCGTGTTTGAGCACTCGTTGAGCTTTCTGAGCCAAGTTGAGTAGCCGCACTTATGCACCTATAACAGATCTGCGACGGGTCATCCTTATTTATTTTGTTAACGTGTTTCTCTCGAATAGTTTTTTTAAAGCAAATCTTTCTACCTATACCAGCCAATGGTTCTTTCGTGGCGTGCGGGACAACTCCCTACGCGGCTGCGGAGGGAAGCGCGGTTTTCACTCACGGGGCACAGTGTAGATGGGGCGGCGAATTTACCCACGTTCCCCGCGCGCTCACGCCGGCGGGCGACCCGGCTTAATTTTGTCGTTTGGGCGCAGCTCTTTAGGCGCAGCTTTGCGTCCATTGTGAGCTTCATTCGCACGGCTTGACTAAATTGTTCAACAGCACCCCCCGAGTAACCCGGACGTGACGGAATTCAGTGGTCGTACGGCTAAGATACGTTAAAGAATGGTTGGCAGGGCACGAAAACAAAATGTAGAGACACATACAGACATCTGGCCGCAAAACAGACACTACCTTTTGTGTACTGCTTGCCACGAATGGGACTCCGTTTTATAAATCGGCGAATACCAATTCGGTTGCGTTTTAAGCGGTATTACAAAAGGCGAAAGGAGCAACTGGTTCTGATAAATAGTGATTATAAGAGTTCCCTCAGCTTCCTCACAATTCTCAAACTTACTAAACTAACTAGTTTAAATCGGTATAAACGGGAATCACTAATCTCACATGCCGAATTGTTTCGGTGTCCGCGCTTGTGTCGCGCGGTGGTGTAGCCCCGATCTAGCACATCAGGATGGCTAGGTTCCGCTGTCTCACCCTTCGAATGACGCTCCTCTCCGTTTTCCTTCTGCCGACTCACGTCCGGGCTGCAGCGGCGGCGTCCGCCGCTCCAGCCCGACCGTGGCCCACGCCGGGACGCTGTCCCTGAGAATTGTAAGTAACGGCAGGCAGGATCTCTGGTTTCACTCTTTGTAGACCCACGTGTGTGAATTCAAGTGAGGTCGCAATGGCAATTTTTGTGGGTGCTGTTTACACCTTTGCTTATCGGTTTTCGTATTTCTGTGGTTCACCTTATTGATTCGGTGCAAGCATATTGTTGCAGTGTGCTATTATTTTGGTTTTAGCTTGAATTGATTATGTTGCTGCCAAGGACTGTGAATTATTTTTTTACTTCATTGAGTTATGTATGTATTTTCGTTTTTTCCTCTGGCATAAGTATACAAATTTGTTTCATAAATACATTAGGGTGCACGGACCCTGTCAAGCCGCTTCTGTTGGCTTTTTGTCCGCGCTCCTGACACCTGTATTACGGTTCCTAGTAATATCTGTATTTCGCTGTCCAATAAATTTGACTTGACTTGACTTGACTTTCCAACCACCTTCACAGCGTGGATTCAATTTTTTTTCCTTCCCATCGAAGTGATCCTCACGCAGCACTAATGACGTATCGGTCCCTTCTGCACCTCTATAGATATATTTATTTCAGAGAGCCTCCTCAGGACGTCTTGCAAAGTGTTTGTGGTGTGTTTTTCGGCAGCAGAAAAAAGACATTTTCTTTCAGCTTCACGGATGCACTCTATCAATTTAAACAGCGGCGACAAAAAGATGTGCACGTAGCATGGTCACTGACTATGCAACCAAACAATGGAGGCTATATCCTTGTTTCCTTCTCTGTGATGTCCTGAAAGGAACCAGCTAAGCAGGCTTACTTCTAACGGTATTAGTTCTTCTCCTCCTGAGCAATCCTTGCAAATCCGATTCGTTCATGCTGGCGGGACTTATTTTCTGGGGAGGTGCCGCTCTTCCGATTTAAACGAGGAGCCACCTCGTGGAACAAAATTGTTTTTTTTTTTAATGAGGAGGCCACTAGTGCGTGGTGGGCTTGTTCCATGTAACAAGACCAGACCTGTCTAGATTTAGGTACCTGCTTGATTTGCTTCCGTCTAATAGAGAAGAAAAATGACAGTCAAACTGCGTCAACTACGGAATATCGTGCGAGAACTGTTCGTCCGTTTCGGCAACGCGCTTGGCACGCTGGTGCAGTGTGGCGTTTTCCAATCGCTTCTGTCGTTCTTCGGCTGTTTCGTTGGCACGTTTCAACGCGTTGGATGGCAATTTGTTGCTGCAAACGACCTGGAGTCGTTTGGCTGCATCATCGTCGGTCGACCGCCGCTGCCTCTGTCGGCGAGCTCGTTGAATCCCTTCTCCTTCTACGCCGGATCTCTTGTTGAGACGTTTCAGACGACGATCCCGATTGACTTTATATATATTTTTCACATACGGACGGAGGCATCGTGGCACGCAGGTGAGGGAGCAGCGTCTATAGCAACGCGTGCTGCGCATACATCCCGTCCAACGCTTTGCTTACGGTTCACATTTATCCAGAGTGGCATAGTCGGTAAGGCATCGGCCTCGCAGCTGACAACCGAGGTTCGGCGCCGGTCGTAGCAGCAACTTTGTTTTGGCTTTCCACTAGCCGGGAAGAGGCTTCGTACAAACAGAGGCGGGATCCATGTTGGTAGGCTTTTGTGTTTTCTCAGAAGTGAGCGGTGCTCGCGAGTGATCATGAATCCGCTCCACAACAGCTGGGTCCTGGATATCATTCCCAGCACTAAGAAGGGCGTCTGTGCTGTCTACACGAGCACACACGCAAACCCGTAGAAATATTGCAAGATGTGGTCAGGTCTGTTTAAAGCATTTCTTGCTTTAAATAAAAAAAAGAGACCCCCATTTATGCGGTGTTAACTGCGCGTGAAAGAGCCTGGGTAGGGGCCAGGCCCTGTTGATGCGTTATAGAGCTCTCATTCGGGGCCTTTCAAGTTCGGAGCTCGCGAACATAAGCGCCCGCTGCGCGGGTATTATTCTGTATTTAATTATGCATACTACAAGGTTTTGAGGCTAGTACATGGTCAGCATGTGTACTACGCACAGCAAAAAAAAAAAAAAAGAGAGAGAGAAAAAAATAAGCCCTGAACTAATATTTGGCGCAGACAAAAAGAACAGGCTTCGCTATCGGTTACGACGAGTTTACAGTTGCGGTCAACTATAGATAGAGGCTGTTGCACAGCCCCTTCATCAAATGTCAGCATAACCTCAACGTGTTCACAGCAGACAATGAGAAGGAACAATCGAAACAAGCACGTCCTTCTTGGGGAAATCATTTTTCAATACTTCCAACGAAAGCATCTTCACAAAGAATATTTAAACGTTCACTTCGTTGTAAGCGCTGCATGCTTTTCCCCAAGCGGTGCGCTCCAGGGAGAAAACTAGAATTTGCAAGTAGCGGCGGGAAAGAAACTTGGACGTCCTATCAGTAAATTACTGCCGTTACGTGGCAGATTCATCGTTGTCGTCAACTTTGGCAAGAACTGGGGAAGCGCGTCGTGCCATCGTACTGCGGTTTCTAACGCCACCAAAATGCATGGGATGTGGAGCCAGTAATAACTTCGGCAGCCTCGTAAGGTTATCGATATATGGAGCCGCAATATAGTGGATTTACATGCGCTAAGCTGATGCTAATCTGAGTCGATGGAGCCTGAAAGGCCGCATTAATTCGGTATTTGTACCAACAAACATGATACGTTGGGACTTTCGCTAGCGGGAAAAAAGTGCGATTATGATTCGTTAGACATTAATAAAATCTGATTGGTCCATCGGTCAATCAATGAATTCGATGTGTACGCCGATTTATTAATCAGTCAAGCATCAACCGACCAGTTGACTAGTAATTGTTCATGGGCTTCCACGGTCGCGTGTTCGTGCAAGGCTTCATGCTATAGTTACACGGACGAACACGTTTGCAGGCGCACGTTTTTCAAGCATCACGAGCCCGTGCAAGAACGCCCTCGCTCCCACCGGTGTCGCGCCATGTATTCGTGCAGTCAGGCGCACCGCTCCAGCACCTGCTGTCGGGGGCGGCTCTCGCCCTCGCGTTTCGGCTCGCCCGCGGCACCTCTTCCATCCCGCTAGGTGTCGCTCGAGTCGCATACGCGTTTACGACGCGAGGAGGCCTGCGCGACCGTCGCTCGCCCGATCGGGCGACGCACGCTGCGTGTCTGTGGCGCCGGACCGAGCCGGCAAGGTGGCATGTCGAAATCCTCGCGCGGAAGGAGACGAAACCAGTTGGTCCTCTCTTTTCTTGCTCGCTTGGCAGATATACATACATTATACGGGACTGGAGATGTAGACGGCGAGACGCGGTATTTGATCGTACACGACCCAACGTCACCCGTCCCGGTGTGCGCAGCTCGGCTCGGAGGAAAGGCCTTTTGCTCCGCTCGCATCTTGTCCGGGACCGTTGCACAGAGTGTCACCATGCACGCTTCGAGCAGGTCGTGTAGGCACTCCAGAGATTCAATGAATTAAACTCTGCCGACCACTTTCCACACGCCTGGGGAAAAAGAAAATCAGTCGTCGGTTTCGTGAACATGCGTACCAGTCGAGGAGAATGCAAGCAAGAAGTTTTGCTTGAAGCCGAAGGAAAAGGCTTGAACAAAACTCGGTTCCTCTTCCTAGTTTCTGCGAACTCTCCAGCGCATGTTTCTACTCGAAGTCTGGCACGTTTCCAGTTTACATCGTAATGTCGTCGTTACGGGACAAATTCTCACCAGGCTAAACAATAACGCTACCGTCAATCGGACACGAAGTCCGTGGGTGAGGTTCCAGGTGACCACGAAAAGTAAGAGCGAAAATTTGCATTAATGAAGTCCTCGAACGAACTATGTGGCGCTTGACGTCTCCGTGGTCACCAGAGTTGTATTCTGAAAGCTGTTGACGCTAGCGTTTTCTGAGTTTGCGCGTCGCACTGGCACCGCGGCCAAGGTCTTGTGCACTTGACCACCCGTAACTCGCAGCATCTCTTTCGTGCAGCTGCAGCCGTATTCAAATGCGGTTGATTAGCAATGTTGCTCTCTGTTCAGGCTGAGATGGACGTGCAAAAAGTAGGCTATATGAAGTCAGACCAAATAAGGCGCTCGGTGCAGTCTAAGCCCTCATTCCCACAGCCGTTTTTCAGCCCGTCACGTCACCGTCACGTCACCGTCTTCCGTCAAGGGCGCCGTTTTTCGGCCGATTTCTCGCCGGAAACGGTGCGACGGTGACGGGAGGCCGAGCTCTACGTTTCCGTCACGTCAACGTCAAAATTTTACGGCTAAATTTAGCGAAAAGTGAGCACAAGCCATTTTCTTTACTTTTCAGATTAAGCACGCTCAATTCTAGGCTAAACTGATCACTAGGCAGACGACCCTGTAATCTGACGGAGAGCTCCGTACGAACGCTACTCGTTTACGTGTCCGTCGCGGTTTCTTGACGTGACGGTGCCGTGACGGAGAAGGTGACGGCTGTGTGAATGAGGGCTAACACTGACTTGTTTTTTGGGGAGGCTGAGTGCGCCATTCCTCAAGGTAGCACGCTGACAGTCGTACGTGTGTTCTGTAGTAGCTCGCAAGAAGTCTTTAGGGACGCCATAAGAAGCACTACCAGTTCGCCCCACTTGTATAAGCATTCTCAGAGATATTATTTGTCATGAATCAACGGACGTAACTGACGCTTTAAGGCATTTACGTTCGTAACGATGTTCGAAACCAAACGCCACCTCAATTCTCCAGTGTACGCATCGATAAACGCACAAGTACATACATACATACATACATACATACATACATACATACATGCATGCATGCATGCATGCACGCCTACTACATACATACATACATACATACATACATACATACATACATACATACAAAGATATATACATACATAGATACATGTATACATAGATGCATACATACATACATACATACATACATACATACATACATACATACATACATACATACATACATACATACATGCACACATATATGCATGCATACATACATGCATGCATACATAAATACATAGATGCATACATACATACATGCATACATGCACACATATATGCATGCATACATACATACATACATAAATACATAGACGTATACATACGTAGATGCATGCATACAAGCATGCATACATGCTACATACATACATACATACATACAAATATATACATGCACACATAGATGCATACATACATACATAAATAAATACATAGATGTATACATACGTAGATACATGCATGCATGGATGCATGCATGCACACATACATACAGGCATACATACATAATTAGATACATACATGCATACATGCATTATTACATACATACATACATACATACATACATACATACATACATACATACATACATACATAGATGCATGCCTGCATGCATGCACACATACCAGCATACATACATACATGCATACATGCATACATACATACGCCATGACGAAGGCAAGTCTCTGCTGAAACGTTGGCAACAATCGTGCTTCTAGCTTGCTCAAAGTTTGTTTTCTTACATACATACATACACACATACACACATACACACATACATACATACATACATACATACATACATACATACATACATACATACATACATACATACATACATACATACATACATACATACATACATACATACATACATACATACATACATACATACAATAAAAGGCGGAGGGTGATGAAAAGGGTCTGCATGCGAGGGGTGCTACTGCCCAGTTTGTGATGTTGCGATAGAATAACACCAATCATCTTAGAGCCAGAAGCTATGTCAACGAGCTTTTTGCTTGTGGGACGTAACACCCAAGTGGTTGATCAAAGAAGATTGATTAGGCCTTCTCTAAACGACATTTGTAGCGGTATTAGCAACTGGAACTGCTGGCTGTGGGAAAGTGCGGATTTTTTTCTCCTGCATCCTGCTCTTCCTTCACCCAGCAGGCCGGAGTGTGGCAAAGAGCGCTGTGTAAAACTGGGCTACTCCGTAGAGACGAGTAACTTGGGCTTCGTTCATTCGACCGACGTCTATTTAGCCCCATGAGCGTCGTTCACCGCGGCACGGTCGTGGACGTTCACGGGCAAGCGCCCGATCCCTGGTGGCTGTCCTTTCTGCGTTATAATGCCGCCTTCCCTGGCCATTTAATTATGGTCACTTCTTCTGATTTCATTTTCGCGCGAGTTATCGGCGGCGCCTCCAAGCGTGTGATCGGTATCGTGATCGCTCGCTTCTGCTCGGTACGCAAGCGGCGGCGGCGCCGTGGCGCCGGCAGCGGTCGTCTTCTGCCTCGCCTGAGCCCGTATGTCTGGTAGTTCGTTCGCGGATGGCTATCAGTTTCTCGATCTTTTGTTTTTATTTTCTCTTGGGTCAATCCTGGTGAAGTAGTGTTCGCACTTGCCATTTTTATTTAGTTGACCAGTGGCCAGTATTATGCTATCTCTGCGAATGGCGCTTGAAGGAAGCCGCCATGGTGGAAACAAATAAACAGCGATAAAACAAGGCGGCAGTGGATAGAATGACAAGGGAGGAATGCGGTTCTGTTGCCTTTGTAAAATGAGTTTTCACGCAAAAGTATCGCATATTTGTGCTGTTCGGCCTGTTATCGTACGTACGGGAAGTTTTGAATGTTCCTGGGGCTGCAGATCTAGTTTGAAGGAAATTCTTGGAAATGCAGGGGAGGGAGGTGAAAGGAGCGCAAGTTGAAACTGTTTTCCCCTGCTACGGGCAGGGCGCTTTCAGTGCCAATTCAACACTGCATGCTGGACGGTACTCTGAAGCGAACAGAAACAAAGCGAAACAGCTGCAGTATTAGTAAACATGGCGTTACGAAAGAGATGCCATGTTTACTATTCCAATCTGCAAGCCCACAGTGCACGCGGTCTTCTTTTCCAATGCGGTTTTTAGAGGGCTCGCAAGTACTGTGTACGCCTTGCGAACAGAAATAGTATTAAAAATTGCATTGGCTTCCATGTATTCCTTAGCACTGCATGCATATTGCAGAAAAACAAGGAGAGAGGCAAGAGACAAGCAACAGCGACCTTTTAACACGTCTTTAATACGGCCTTTTAGCAATGTTGACAGGTGTTCAGTAGGTGGAGCTTCTGGAAGCCTAGAATCGGGGTCGGATTCTTGGTTTTTGTCAGGTGATATATGCGCCTTTGGCGGTGCTGGGTAGCCTTGGCTAGGTTCCACCACTTCAGTCGTTGAGCCAGGTCCAGTCAGACGGATGTGCCGCAGGGCATTGACGCAGTGGCTAGTGGGATTCATTTTGAAGCTGGCCTGTTTCCTTGATTGTTCAGTAGTGAAATATTCTTTACATACTCGGTGTAAATATACAGTTTGAAATGTGCTTTGACGAGAGGTACTAGCACAGCGAAAAGAAGAAGGAAAAACCTTTACACGCTTCAAGTTCCAGAACCGACAAGAGCAGTTGGTGCTTTTAAAGGCGCTCCCACCGTGGTGGTTCAGTAGCTAAGGCATAGTGCTGTTGAGCACGAAGACGTGGGCTGCAGCCCGGCCGGTGGCGGCGGACGGTGATGGATTAGAAACCCAGAAACGGGTTTAAACGCATGCTGAAGATCCGCAGGTGGTCTTAATTATTCCGTACCGTATTCTTCTACTACGGCGCTCCTCATAGCCCGGGGGCCGCTTCTTCGCTTAAAGCCTCAAAATGTGAATTTAGGCAACTGCCAGACTTAACTAAAAGCACCTTGTTTTCTGTTAAGAGATCGCAATTGCAGGTATACGGGCATATCATTGGGGAATTAAGTTTTACGACGAAAGAAATGGAAAGTTTTAGCACGCTGTTCCAGCAGTAGCAAACGTGACAGAGGTAAAGGTTGTCGGCATCTACTTATCCATATAAAAAATTGAATTGTCGAACGGATATGCCGGTGTTGCGTGCACCGCCATGATTTATTGGACATGACGCTAGGGCGTGTTTCATTCACGCGGTACTTCTTGCGCGCCATCTGTTGGAGCAGCGCGGTACGATCGGCACAATACGCAAACAAAAGTGGCCCGATGCTCCTCCCCCATCTGGGCGCGCGATGCCGGAAGAGTGAAGAGCGGAGGTAAAAGCCGGGCGGATACGTCATAGCTGGACTTCCACTCGAAGCCGCGCTCTTTTCTCCGTGTTTCTTTTAGAGGCACGCCACAGGGAGAATGCTACTCTTGTTTAACGCGATAGCGTTATTAGTCTCATTTATCAATTTCCCCGTGGCTGCTAGCCGTCCGCTATCAGCCGTGCTCATCCAGCGTCCGCGGAAGTACGTCATCGCCGCCCCATGGAAGCTACGACTGAGGCAGCAAGATTCGAGGGCTCGCCTGAATCTGGATAATGGCGCAGGGGCAACTGAAATGTGGAAGAAAAGACAGCGATACTACGACGGAGAAGAAAGAACATATGCATTCTCAGTAGGTGCCGCGCCTGCGCAGTGAAGTTCGTTCAACGCCCTGTTGAAGGAAATTGGGCAGTAGAGTGCGTTTGTTGGTTTTTGCATGTACCGGTAACATAAACACTGTCCCGGACATACGTCTACAGCACATGAGCGCTATATATACGCTACACGGCACTTACTGCCTTCCTCTGCTATATTGTTTATAAAAAGCCGCTGAATCTCAGGCATAAATGGTTACTTATATATGAGACGTAGTACCTAATTTTAATGTAAGCAATTATGCTTGTTTCCCAGTTCACACATATACTGCCGAAGCCTTCCAGCCGAAGCCACAAAGTCGATGCTTTGCCGTTATCGGTCGTGTAAAACAAATTCAAGCTATAATATGCTTGAACGAACAGGTCGTGCAAACTAAAGCGCGGAAACAGCAAGCTTCGTTACCGCGCGATCGTTCCCTGTATACACTTCCGACAGCCAGCGCTGCCGAAGGGTGTCCTCCGTAAACGTCATCAAGGGCGCGACCAACCAGAGGCGTCAAAGACGAAGAACGCGCCTCATTCAAACGGGGACGCGCGTTTTGCAAGGTAAATTACGGTTGGACGCATGCATGACAAATTTCAATGTGATATTTGGAGTCAGCGTGCGATAAACTCGATAAACCCGCCTCTAACTCAATTTTTCTGGAAAGCGTTTCAGCTTCCATTTAACCAGAGTCCTTCAATGCTCTGATTTAACTAAGGCTTTCGCATTACTAGTTGTCTTTGTCGTTGAGAAAAAATGAGTGCTGCTCATAGGATTTTAAATGGCTTTCTAATTTACGGAGGTAAACGAAAAAAAACACACAAAACAGTTGTAAGACAAAGTTAGCTTCATTCGCTGTACCTGGTAGAACACGACAGCTGTCACGTGCTCCGAATTTTAAGTATTAGTCCATGAAAGCGAAGAAGTCGATGCCTAGTCAGGTACCTCTTGTCTTCGAGCGTTAGTTCTTCTTTGTGGGAAAGAAATGCCTGTGCAATTGAAACAGTTTTATGGGACAAAAACTCAGAGCATGAGGTGTCTCTTTCGTACGTTTTAGGTGGTGCAGTCGGTCGTGGTATCGTGAGATGAGATGGTGCAATATCACGAGGTGGTGCAATCGGTCGTGGTGCCATAGCTATTGTGGTATCATAAGGTGCAACGTTATTGACCTAAAGTCAGAGTTTAGTAAAATTTCGGAATATTTGCATTTATTAGAGCGCGAATTCGCAAGGTAAACCAAAACTCTGTCATTATCATTGTCTTCACTTCGCCAGCTCTTGGGGAGATCCCTTGGCAAATATTCGCCCTTCCCGTAAGCAATACCAGCCTTAATTTTCGTCCTCGACTGTGTCGACACGGCATTGCCTAGCGAGCTAAATTTGCTTTTTTTTTTGTGGAAAATCTTCGCTGTTGTATAGTCGGGATGCGCCATGGCTCTTTCCCCCATGTTACAGGGTCATCTCTCAGTGTGACCTCAGGTGCAAACTTAGCGGTTGTGTTCCGTAATCGGAACACTCCCGTGACAAATTCGCTGGGAGAGCACTGGTGTAACCCTTTTTGGTGAGAACAAGCTTTGTTATATTGTCGTCGTCAGCTTGACGACGGGGGATCGGCCAAGTAAGCTGTGTGCGTACATTCTTACCGAAACACCGAAACTCAGCGGCGCTCGCGCTAAGACGCACTATCTCGATCGTATTGCACGATTAATTGAGAACAAACCGGTGAGACTTGGGATGATAGCCCGATGGTGCTGTTGTTGGTAAACGGAAGGATCTGACGGCACAAACGTTGGCAGCGTGTTAGAAGCTAAATGGGCACCTTCTCGGCGAAGTCCAGCGACCAAGTGCACGTTTTTATAAGAGCGTTACAGCGCGAAAGCACACCGTTGTGTCATTTTCTCGAAGAAATTTCATCTCGTTAAGTTTCTTACAACCGATCAAATGCGAAGTTCCGACATGCGAAAGTCCCGCATGTCGTAAAAGCGAATCTCAATTTTTCCGCAAAATCACTCATGTATAGCTATTCCCTAAATGGGCATGTTTAAAACCAAATCTACCATACATGCACTCAAAGCCGCAGCTGTGCTGTCCGTATACAGCCTGCTCCGTAGCGCCAGAGGTCCCGTGGTTTTTTTTTTTTTATGATTATTATTTGGAAGGCAACCAATTTCATTGTAATAAATTACTGCCTTTTTTATTTATTGGGCGGTCGATGTCTTTCAAATTTTTGCCTTTGCCCGGGCTATGATGCGCGCCGCAGTGGAGTGGATAGGTGGAGAGGTGCAGAGGTTCACGGGGGGGAACCTAAAGGGTGCGCCCAAATATGCACCCACGGGTGCTTTCATTTTTCGCCTCCGTCATAAAAACGGCCGCCGGGGCCGGGAAAAGTGCGTCAAAACCTTCGCCAAAAGTGCGTCCAATCGATCGTAAAACCTCCGAAGACCCAAATCGCAAACGAAGGACGAACCCACGCGACTATTTTCCGCGCACTAAGTAAACCCATCTACGCACGACCTATATGTATACCGATACGTGGTTCATGAAATAAATGTATACTATTGTACTTCTTCTTCATGATCGATGCGTGTATTGTCTTATCGGGAATAGTTCCCTTTTCGCGATTTTCAAGCGACCGTTTTGACAGAATGGAATCCCGATTTTACGCACGCGCCGTGTGTCCACAGATCTTATCAGAGCTTTTCGGACGACCAACCGGTCTATTGAAATGCATTAGTTTTTTGACAGGACGCCATATGTCCTACTAAGAAAGCTTTCGCTTTAAAATGTTACGGTCGCTGCGCGACTAAACCGCGTATCTAAGGCAGTTGCGCCTCCAAGCGTTATTTGGACTGAAAGCTTGTTTCAACACTTTCTGGCACCCTTTGCGTAGTATGCCGTGGCGTTGACCGAAAGCCTTGCGCGGTACCGCGGTATCTTGAAGCCCGCTAAAGAGCACGCCTCATTTTCGCGGCTCGTTAATTTGAGAGCGGCGGGCCGGCCTTGGGCGAGAGCGATATATGGAGCGCGCGGCAGGTGTCGATGACAGATCGACCACTGCGACGCGCGTGACACTGGAGAGCCGCCGCCAACGGTGGCTGGCGCAAGGATGTGCGTTCGCAAACACTCACGCACACCACGCACGCACGGAAGCCGATTAAGACGCGCCAAACGATAATGGCAGGAAGAGAAGGAAAATCACTCAGCGCGACAGATTAGCCGACTGCCGGAACGATTAGCCCAAATCGATTGCCGCCACCCCCCCTCCCGTCCCCCCAATTACGTATACATACACACATGCCCGCAGTGCGCCTGTCCGCTCAGCGCGGCTTCGCGGTGGAGCGGCGCATTTAAACGCCTCTCGCTTGCGCAGCAGAAACGCCGTTACCGCACCGCTGCGGCGACGACGGTGTCACTCGAGCCCAATGGTTCCTCCGACCCTGATTGGGGGCCCCCTTTAGTTTTTCTTGGTCGCCAGAGCCGGATGATATATAGTCGGCGTCTGAGTTAGCGCCAAGTTTCCGGTGAAACTGTCCAAGGTGCCCGAGCGCTGCGGCGTTCGCGTTAATTTTGCGATCCGCGGGCGCGCAGCTCGGGATTGTGTGTGGCGGGTGAGGCGGAAGCACTCAAGGCCGCTGCTAGAACGCGATCACCATGCATGTCTCGCGATTACTGCTCGTGTCGTCGTGTGAACCGTGCTACCGTGACGGGAGCTACGCCGGTCGCGCTGACTGGATGTTCGCGCTCAGTGCGCGGAACTGAAACAGCCAGGCGCGTACACGAAGCCAGTTCGACGATAAGAACGATCAAAAATGCAATGTCGGGGTGACTGAAGTCCCCAAAGTACTGCATTAACAACAATATATATATATATATATATATATAGCGAATCAGAATAGGAAATGAGGGGCTCGTTGAAAATAAGACAGAAATAAGAATTGGCAGTCAAGAAAACCTCGGAAAGCAAAGGGGAGGATGTAGTTGGTCAAGATAAAGAATTTGGAAAATAAGAAAGCGGAGAAAAAAATGCCCGCCAGGTGGGATGCGAACCCACGACCTCCAGAATACCGGTCTGGTGCGATAACCACTACGCTACCGGCGGGCCGGCGGGGCTACTTTAGCCTCCACTTTCTGGGGTATTTATGTTCAGTTGTTTTTGTTTCCTGCGCTTGGGGGTGGTAGCCAGCGCCACTCGGACTACTCGGGGTGAAGGGGACCATCTTTTTAATCCCCGGGCCGTGACTCGAGCGTCTACGACATGTCGAGAGTGGTCGACTGGAGGTCGTGGGTTCGGATCCCACCTGGCGGGCATTTTTTCTCCGCTTTCTTATTTTCCAAATTCTTTATCTTGACCAACTACATCCTCCCCTTTGCTTTCCGAGGTTTTCTTGACTGCCAATTCTTATTTCTGTCTTTTATATATATATATATATATATATATATATATATATATATATATATATATATATATATATATATATATATATACACAAAGTAAGAAACCTCGGTAACAGCAACAGCGGAGGGTTTATTTCGACGTTTCGACTTCGAGACACGTCTTCTACAGGAATGGCCATCATTCCTGTAGAAGACTTGTCTCGAAGTCGAAACGTCGAAATAAACCCTCCGCTGTTGCTGTTACCGAGGTTTCTTAGTTTGTGTTCACCACGCCTTCGGCCCCATCGCCAGCATGCCAGTTATATATATATATATATATATATATATATATATATATATATATATATATATATATATATATATATATATATATATATATATATATATATATATATGGGAACCAAAATCGGGCCCAACTACGCAAATATCTTTATGGGATGTCTAGAGTCAAACTTCATCGCAACCCAAACTTTCAAGCCACTGTACTCCAAAAGGTATATAGATGATATATTCATGATACGGCAGCACGGTGAAATGGAACTTCTTACGTTTATTGAGGCTTTTACCCTTGCGCATCCTACTATATCTCCCCCTCTCATTCCTACTCTACGCACAGCATAAATTTCCTGGATGTTACAGTCACAGTTTCTCAGGGCAGGTTTCAGACTAATCTCCATAGGAAACTTACGGACACGCGCCAGTATTTGCACTTCCACACCAGCCATGTCAGGCACTGCAAGACTGCAATACCTTATAGCCAATCTCACCGTTTTAGGCGAGTCTGCACAAGCCAAGCGGATTTCGATTCTAACTGCAGAGAACTTAAAACCGCGCCCTTGAATCAAAAATAGCCAGAGCAGGTGATCGATGACGCAATTACACGAGCTAACCAGTTGAACCGCACCGAAACTCTCCGTAAAAAAGCTCCAAAACCCTATCCACAAACAAACCTCGTTTTGACCCATTCGGCCTCTTCTTGCATCCGTACTAAGGAAACAACACAATATAATTGCTCGAAGTGAACGTCTAAAAACCTTTATTTGTGGGAAATGGGAAAAATTCCCCATTTCTGATTCGCTACATGCTTAACGAGGGCCTCTGTTCTGGCATTCTAGGTGCCAAAGGTAGCTTAAGAGGGTTCAACGCTGGTCGACCACTCTCGACATGTCGTAGACACTCGAGTCACGGCCTGGGGGTTAAAAAGAAGGTCCCCTTCACCCCGAGTAGTCCGAGTGGCGCTGGCTACCACCCCCAAGTGCAGGAAACATACCTTAACCCGAGAAAATGGTGGGGAAACAGCCCCGCTGGTAGCGTAGTGGTTATCGCACCAGACCGGTATTCTGGAGGTCGTGGGTTCGGATCCCACCCGGCGGGCATTTTTTCACCACTTTCTTTCTGACTAAGAAAAATTCTTCATCTCTTTATATGACATAACGCATTCCCCCCTTTGCTTTCCGAGGTTTTCTTGACTGCCAACCTTATTCTGTCTTAATTCACTGAGCCCCTCATCTCCCATTTCTATATATATATATATATATATATATATATATATATATATATAATACTTATGCGGCATTGAGAGATCTAAAGATAGCGTGTTTTGGATAGACCACACTGACAGAAGACAGGTCGCGAAGTGTGCCGCACGAGGATAACAGGTAGCAACAAAGGCTCTAACGCCATTAGCACGTGTTTTGTTAACCTGCATCGACAACACGCGCACGCTTTCTTTTTTCCTGTTTTCAGGCATGCTGTTCGCCGCACGGTATACGACAACTCTACTAGAGTGCCGAATTTCACTCATTGCTGATTGATGGAGTTGTGGAAACGTTTGGCAACTCTCCTACGCTCCTAACTTTCAAATACGCGTGGTGTTCTATCGGAGGACTGTTGTCCCGAAAAATAGCTGTGACTCGCGTTTCTAGTCGCGGATTTCAAAACATATTAAAACATCCCTGAACGCTAGTAGGCCTACATAACCCGGCTGAGTTTCTTATTCATTAGGGTACGTCATTAGTAGAGGCCGGGTTTTTAGGAATCGAGAAAGCGCGTTTTAGGCGCCAAAAATAGGCAGGGAAAACACGTTTTAGGCCTGCAACGTCGTAAATATAGACACCATAATTTTTTTCATTAATGCAAGTCATTTCAAACGAAGGCGTGCCCGGCTTGTATCTACGACAGGAAAACCAAAAATGTTATTTTTTTATGATAAAAAGGTGCGAATAGTTGAGCATAGCCGTTCAATCGTCACATAAAAATATTGCTGATCTATTGGCTTAACTCAGCGAGAGCACTGAATTGTTCAATGACCACCGTCGCTTTCTCCAGCGTCGCATATCGTAAAACAGCCATGAAAATATAAATACATGAGAGCTAGGAGTCCTGATTAAAAAATCGCTACTTCGTGTCTTCCTTACGCAATTTAGTTACGACACAACAAAATCAGTAAAAAATAATAAACGCTGGGGAGATTACAATTTATCAAGAAAAACATACTCTTAGATAAGGACTGCTAGATACAACTGCATAGCGATTTTTTTATAAACAAGGGTATTATCCTGATTGTTCATCTAGACACGACATCGCAACACTTCAAAATAAATTTCCACACATTTGAAGCGCATTTTTCAGAAGCTGTTAGCAGCCGAACAAATTTCTGGTGTAGAAGCGTATTTTAGAGCCCGTCGGCACTGTGAATTTTAAGGCGGAAGAAAATCGGCTGCGCAGGGGATGTTTAGACCAGCTTAGAAATACCTCAGTGGTAGTGGTAGAGTTGAGAATATATACGAATAAAGTTAAAGTAATATCACACAGTCAAGAGGTCAACGAAACAGCGTGAGAAATAAAGGGGCGTAATTATCCGCGTGCACGTTGTCAGTATACAAACCAGGAAAGAAAAGTCAGTCGAAGGATTGTCATTGGTTTAAGTCATATCGTATACAAAGCACTCGCTAATATTCAACACTACGTTTCACCATCCCCTGACACTGCCACCAGTGCAGTGGACACACACTTCACGTGTCCTATCTGAATCAGGCAATGGTGACTACCTTGCTTACAAAATGGCCGACGAAAACACGTTGCATTAATGCCAGTCAACTGTTGCGGCGTCGGCAAATGCGACGCCGGAAAACTTGCAATTTCCATACCCGTACCGACAAGACGCAAAGAGCAATACCGAGTCTCACACTGGGGATGTTAAGATGTAAAAAAAAAAAGTTCAATCGCGACAAGAGTGCATTGTGCGTTGATACAAGCTTGCGGCGTGCACGCGAGCGGCCTTCATGAAGCTCAACGCGCAGCGATTTCTATCGCTTAGCATTATTTTCTGTTCGGGAACTCAGCCCCCGATGATGTCCCGAAAGGACTCGGTTTTCTTAACGTGGCACCACGTAATTGCTCGTGCGCGCTCCAGAAAGGTCCCCCTGAAATCACCGGCTAATTATCGCGACAAACCTTGCGCAGAAACGCATAGCTTTGCCGTGTGCGTTTCTGACGCTTGGAGTCGTTTTGCTGTTCAGTTGGAGCGAAGGCTTATAGTGCTTTGCATGCATTGCCGCCATTAACCACTTCACCGTGGGGCAGCAGAAGGCCGCGCACGCGCACTTGGACACACGTATACGTGCCGTGTCCTGCACTCAAAATCTATATAGCGCCTCATCACGTGAGGTTCTCGGATTGAGCGCGAACGAGCCGCGCAGACGTTCTCGTCAAAAGTGGTTTTTTGCAATATGTGTCGTGGAATCTCTCAATGCGAAACGGGCGCTCTAAACGGATCCAGCGGTTTTAGTAAAAATGATTCGCTTCTTTTTTGTGTCTCCGACAAAGCGCGAGCGGTGCATGACCACGAAGAGAAAGTAGCCCGAGAGGCGCGGCAAAGCTGCTACAGTGTTTCTGAACGAGCAGCGAAAAAGAATAAAGGGCGGCAAATTTGACGAAAATCGCCGAACAGAAAGAGCGCAGAAGAAAACAAAAACTGCGCGAAAAATGTTTCACGGACTCATATTGAATTGCTGCGCCAACGAAAGAATCAGAATGCGTGCGGAATGCGTGCGGCTTTGGCTGATAGAGCTGCGTACAGCTGCGCCGCGAATCTCGACATTTTCGGCGTGCCTCGACTTCGGTAGAGCGAAACGGCAACTTAGCCTCCCCCCCCCCCCCCGCCCCCCCCCCTCTTTTTTCTTCGTCGTGCCATCGTACGACGTCCCCCCTCTCCCCCCCCCTTTTTTTTTTTAATTCTCTCTTTTCTTAATGGCACCGCCCTAGTACGAGCGCACGAAATGTGGCTCCTTAAATGTGGCAAAACCGAGAGAACGTGGAAGAGTGAGAGCGAGAGCTTTGGAAGAAACTTTCGCAAGAATTTCGCTTCACGCACCAAGGCACCGATCCGCTGACGCTCACGAAGGGTTCTGCGTACTTGTCGCGTATCCGAATTGAGCGAAGACAAGCCGTGAGATGGCGTTGCGCGGGGATAGGCACGTGCGCCACGAGTCCTTTTTTTCGTTTCTTCTGCTTCATTCCGTCTTTTTTTTTTTCGCTTACTTATTTGCTCGCGCAATAATCAATATGCGTGAAAGTAGGCTATCGGAGACTCACGTGAATCTCACTCGTGAATTCTGAGCAAACCCGGAGGAGAACACTCTAGGAAACTACGTTTCGTACTAGTAGCATTTCGTTCTGTCAAGATGCGCGCAAGATTTTCCGGCTCTGCAATGACAAAAATTCCTCGGGGCACATAAGTCTACTTATGTACTATCAAAGCGAAAATACTGTGGTTTTCCCTGGCGATACTTGTAAAAAAATTCCAATGCCCTTTCAACTCTGTAAAGAAGTATGACCAGCGAAGCTGGGCGCAGTACAAGGAGTGGAGGGGTTAGACACCTACAGCTTCGCTGTAAAACCTTACTGCGACGTCATCTTTCCGTGTCGCTTCCTTCGCTTTTCTTTCTTCGTCTTTATAGCTGGTCATACCATAGACCATTCGGAGCTCCGTACTGAGAAGCTAGAAAGCTGTTTTACGGTAGCCTTTTTGTCTTATTAAAATTCCTTGTTACCCAATCCCTCATAAAAAAGGTCAAAAATGAAGGGGGGAACTATACCTGCTCCAGAAAAGCTATGGCAGGTTTAAAGCCAGTATAAAATAAACAAACGGGGCTAAAAGCGAAACCACGTTTGGAAGAAAATTGAATTCGCGGGGTGAAAAAGAAGACATCCTACTTTCCTATGTTCTTCATGTTCCGGGCAAAAGGCACTCTGTGCATGGGAGGGGATCGACAGTCTAGAATATAAATGAAGGTAAATAAAAATACATCCAGCAAAATGCCCCACTTGTGGAGAGCAGCAGGAAAACGTCTAGTTAAATAGCGTGGAAAAAGAAGAAAAATTGGGCTAGGGGGCTGACAAGAAGCGAAGAATACAAAATCTGCTTCAAAGATTGAAGTTCGCCGCAAATGTTCCTCTAAAAGTCGAAGTTTTAGCCCTCGAAAAAACTAAATAAAACATTTAAGCGGCGTATTTTAATTCACTGACCCGCCTCGGTGGCTCAGTTGATATGACGCTGTGCTGCTGAGCCCGAAGTCGCGGGTTCGATCCCGACCGCGTTGGCTGTTTTTCTGGTGGAGGCGAAAAGAAAGCGAGAACGCCCATTTGTGCAGACTTCGGCGCACGTAAAAGATCCCCAGGTGGTCAAAATTAATCCGGAGGCCTCCACTACGGCGCGTCTCATAGCCCGGGTGTAACTTCAGCGCTTTAAACCCCACAATCAATCAATCAATCAATCAATCAATCAATCAATCAATCAATCAATCAATCAATCAATCAATCAATCAATCAATCGATCGATCGATCGATGGATCGATCAATAAATCGATCGATCAATCGATCGATCGATCAATCAATCAATAAATCGATCGATCAATCAATCAATCAATCAATCAATCAATCAATCAATCAATCAATCAATCAATCAATCAATCAATCAATCAATCAATCAATCAATCAATCAATCAATTTCAATCACCGCATTCATTCATGGAACCCGTCATGACACACACGCCGCGATAAAGCAGTGAAGTACCGCCAATGGAAGCCATAAAGCACACCTAAGTACCCCAAGGGATTTCCTATCCTCTTGGCATCCTTTCGCTTATATTTGAAGTACCTTCGAAAGGTGAAGTTACTTGCCTCTCACCTGAAGTTAAGTTACTTGTCTCCGGTTCCCGTCCAAGCCGCGGCTTTCTGTTTTATTAGATGACGGCGCGCTGGTTTTCGGGACCATCCGACGCTCAGATGCCGCCGGGTGTTTTGCCTCATGGGACATATGGTGAATGCGCATTAAAAAAAAAAAAAAACACCGAATGCCAAATTTGGTCAATAATCACGCAATTGAGGCACACTGGCATATGAGATTGTGCGATTGCGCAGCCGAGTCCACTTTATGGGTGTTTAAATTTAAAATAATTTTAATCGGCCGCGAGACCGGCGTCAGAATTGCAGAACAGAAGCCAGACCTTCTGCACAAGTAAATCTTCGCCCTGCTGTTATTCCCCGTGCACAGGGTCCAGCCCATTTATTGAATATAATTATTAGATTGCGGATTAGGTGGCGTAATACGCTGCATAGAGTATATTTTTCCATCTATGTAGAATATTGCAGAAGCGTGACATAAAACAGGTTGCCGATTCGCGAATACGCAATCCACATACATTGCATGTACCGGTCTTATAGATGTTTGCTTTTGGCGTGCGCGCGCAAAGCGAAGGTATCATTTCGCGCTCCACTTAATTGGCCACAAACAGCAGCGGAACACTCGCGACGATCCGGGTCTGTCGTAATGAGATATCTCAGGCCGCAGGCATTGGCCATCTACAATAAGCAAATTTGTGCGTCTGCTACCTTCAATTTGAATTCGGGCTGTGAAGGAAGGGTGATTCACTTTCTGGTAATATAGGGCTCCATAGGAAAATTCTTGTCCCGAGTTACCCTGGGCAAATTTAATGCAAGTTCGAGCTTGGGCTGATAGTCATGTAAGGGGGCCACTTACAACACTTATTCCAAAATTTTGGAAGGCTTGCATGAAGAGCCTCATGGGATGAAAGAGCCATGTTTTGCGAACTCGTTATGCGATGTCGCGCAGTTTCCATGGCCAAGAGGGCACAACTGCCAAGTTTGCAAGCTTCCACTTCGCGAACCGTGTGGCGCATAAGAGGATTGCCGCCAGCTGTCTTTAACACTCACACTACCGACCTTCATTTATGCCAGTCACCCGCAATTGCGTATTCGTTCATGAACGCTCCTGATGTCATGCTGTATGCCGTTCTTGTCATTTGGATGAAACCGCGCACGGTGGCTGCCTCCTATAGTGCGTACCTCCCCCCGCTAAGCACTGTCTCCCCGCGTTCCCGTCTTCGCAGCTGTCACCACAAAGAGCCCGCTGCACGAACGCACACTAACCTGTGGACGATGTGGGTGCCCGCTGGTCGTTCATCGTCGCACGTGACGTACGTTTGTCAGATAACCAGCTTCTTCGTCTTGTAGCTTTCTTGATGGACGTTGGCTAATCTTGTCTAACACGTATCGTCACTTGGATATGGATTTTTAGTGGATTTCGATCCTCCATTTTAAATCTTTGAAGCGCGAGGCGTTCCATAGCGTGCCGTGGTGAAAAACGAAAGTCCCGGTGTCTGGGCTATTAGCACGCGGTCACCATCAAAGTCGCATGCTGACCTTGACCTACGTCTATACGTCTCATCACTTGGATATGCGTTTTGAATAGCTTAGTTTATAATAGGCGCCATTTACAGGATCAAAACATCCCTTAGTCCTTTAGCTTATACGTCTTATTACACGGGTATGCATTTGAGTAGATTAGTTGTCAATAGGCGCCATTTTCAAGATCAGTAACGTCTCAGGTATAGATAATAAAGGTTTCTCAGAGCTCTGCCGCTGGGTGACCCGCGTAGGCTACGTCTACGTCCACACCGCCCTCTTTTTCTCGGCGTTCCAAGCGCTTTCCTGCCTAGTTTCCTTGGGCTCCTCGGGCCAGCGGTCCCGTTGTCCAGACAAGTTGCCGTTCTCCATTTCGAATTTCCCTCATGTTTTGTCGTCGTAATGGGGAGGCCGCGTATAGTCCGGACTCAAGTTTCACTGCTCACCCGCCTTCACAGAGTGTAATGGCTAATGAATTTTTTGAAGAATCGAGACTCGATCCTCCGTATACGCTAAAGGAGTGGAATTTTGTAGGTTCTTATCCTAAAGTCTAACAGGGATGCAGTGATTATTTGTAGAACTTCTCAAGCAACATCAGAACCGCCTCATAAATTTCATACCCTGAGTTTTCTTTTTTTAGTTGCCTTTGTAGATTTATTTGCAACTTCCATGAAATGCATTGCCCTAGTTGTGCTGTTGCGTTGCCCTTTTCGCTCTGGCAGTTCTTCCCACCACATTTAGCTTAAACCCAAGGTGACGAATCCCACATGTGAGCTGTAAGGGGCTTGTCCTGGGCGCTTCCTATCTGTTTAGCACCACCATCTCGAGCCTGCTTACTGTCAGCGTACCGTGAAAGAGTCGAACGCGCCCCTAAGGCATGAGTTAACAAACCGTAAACGTCGGGTTGGCCGACGAGCTATATCATCGTTCAGCCACCTTCCCGTTCCGTCGGCGAATATATGCGAATAGCTGGCAAAGGCGGCGCTGTTTATTTGCGGGCGTCATGCCCTTCAGACAGAGCGCAGACCCACAGAGGCGGCCGACACCGCCTGCTCTCCTTCTGCTCTTTCTATGGCCCACACGTGAATGCTCACGCCTGCAGAGAACCAGGTTTTGAGGCGCTAGCCGAAATGCGGGCCTTCTGAATGCTTAGGCTTTGAACGTCCTGCGAGGTACGTTTGCTTATATTTATCAAAGCAAAAGTCTCTGTTGCCTCAAAACTCGAAGAGTCCACACTTCGTCTACATCGAAAGGAAAAAAAAAATCCACTTGCCAATACACTTGTCGCGCATCGTACGTAATTAAAAAAAAAAAAAGGAAGATTGGCGCCGTGTATCTGCTTGCCTTGCTGCAAAGGTCGTCGAAAGACTATATTTTTCGGTCGCCCCTGTCACGTAACGTCCTCTCCTCTCCACCCGTCATTTTCCTCTCGCTCTTCCCACGATGAAAGTAATGGCTGTTTGCTCAATTCGATTTTCTCGCCTTCGGAGTGCTCGCGCGCTGTCTGTACGAACATTTTGTTTCTGTTGCGCTTGGCGCAGCTCGAGCCGACATCTTTTGCTCTTGTGTTAGCTTTTATCTTGCCTCTCATCGACAGCGTTTTTAAAGTGTTGCTTTTTTTGTCATTTTCTATCTTAAAAAGTAATCCAACGGGTATTGTTAATTATTAAACGTTTGTTGTCTTGGTTACTTACTGATATCAGTACGTAACGAAGAAAACAAACGTTCTTATAATTAACACTACCCGTTGGTCTTGCCGCAAATATGCGAGAGGTTTCCTTTTCTGGGAATAATGTGGACATGTACGAGCCATCGAAGCAGTTTGTAGTAGTTTGAAACGGTCTTGTATACATGCTTCGTGTTCAAGCGTTCTTTCACTCTTTGTTAGCTGGGCAATTGGATCAAGTCCCAGACAGACAGACAGACAGACAGACAGACAGACAGACAGACAGACGGACGGACGGACGGACGGACGGACGGACGGACAGCGTTCCCTTTGTTGATAAAATTCTTTTTTTATTTTCGTGCTTAATTCCTTTACGCTGTTTGTTATGCATATAGCGTTGCCTGCAAAAAAAAAGCTTTGTGGGTCGCCTAGGAAAAATACCCTGAAATGTTATCTTACCTTACAGTCGCAGCGCAAATAATATGTTATTCCTTAACGGACAGTTTTGATGTTTAGCGCGCTCCCGTAGCTATTGCTTATATGTATTATTTATATCCGTGTAATATAAGTGCTTGAAATTCATATAAATATTTTATTGATTGGCAATAATTTCCGAATTTATGTATCCGATCTCTTGAAATACTTACGATAAGGTCAGCTCATTTATTTTACTAAGTCCAGTTGAGGAAAATGAAATGATTGAGGAAAATGAAAGAAAACTTCACGGTAAAACAACTTCTAGGGCAAATCCTAATGGTTGAATAACTTTTTCTTTTAACTGAAAGATCATGCTGTTAAAAACATGGGATCACCGACCAAACGTTCATTAGTGGTGTTTCGGCTTCCATACGAAAGCCTGGTTCACTGAGCCTTGCTCACTGGTCGGCGATCCCACGTCTTCAAGCGTAGCTTTTATTGGCTGACTTGCGCCGTCGGTGGTGGCGTAAGCCGAAACGCCTTGCGCCAAAGCCAACTTTACCACCGTGCTCTGTAAAACATAGGTATATTAGTCCTTTTCGGTAAGATGACATGTCATCACCCCAATACAAAGGGGAAACCAATAGAAATCATCATCATCATCATCTAATGACGACGACGACCACGACGACGATGATGATGATGATACCCCTGAAGTGTTTGGCACGTACCCACTCGGGGGGATTGGCTAGAGATAAAGTGTAGCCTGTGTCCCCGTTGGAGCCCGAATGCAAATGTTTGATATACGTTATTGTAGACCCTTCTTCTGCGATTATCGGGAACGTTTACGTTCTTCAATGGCTGCCCTCTCTTCTGCAGAGCGAACACCGGGTGGCCTACCCATGCTGCGCTAGAAGGCGAACTGCCCGACGAGAGCGAGCGACCGCACTTGCGATGTGGCGTGATGCGAACGACGAGGCTGACTGGCTCCCATTGTGGCGTGATATTGCGCGACACTTGTACGCGCACTCCCGCGCCACCTGCGAACGGCGAGCGAGAGCTGCGTCCGAGAAGGGGAATCCCGGAAGGGTTACAATCTATAATTCAATCTATAAAGATAGCGAAATGAAAGGGCTTTGTTTTGGTCGATCGATGGTTTTGCGTTTGCATTTCGGCCAATGCCTCTTGATTTTGGGCAGAAGTGTTTTCGTGTTCGTTTTGCGGTCATTGCGTTTATATATTGGTCGTTTTCGTGTTCACTGATGTCAAGCTTCGTGTGCACCCCTGTTATATACCCCCTGGGAATTTTTTTAAGGGGCGTTGACCCACGCGCCTTGTCAGTTACCTAGCTAAGCGGGAAACACCGTCCCGAGATTCTCCTCCGGGGAATTTCGGTTTGCACAGCGCCGGCGTAGATCCCCTGGCCGTCTTCCATCTTATATAGGTGTCGCTGTAAAGAAGTCGGTACAGCCTGCTTAAGAACATAGCTAACTACGGGCCTCAATAATCGGCGTAAGCAAGCACCTGAATTTAAGCTCAAATCCGGCACAGCAGCACACACACAAAAAAAAAACAAAAACTCTACTGGCATACGTTTTTAAAGATTCCTTTTTTATTAAAGCAAAGCTTTCTACCTCTACCCCCCAAGGGTTCTTTCGCGACCGTTGGTGTCACCAGAAAACTCCAGCGAACAAATAGAATAATTTACAGGCAACGCCGGGAATCGAACCCGGAACTAATAGACTAATAAAGCGAGAGCCCGTTGTCTTACCGATTTAGCTACGAGCCCACGCGAAGACTGGGAAGACAGGTGGTGTACTCACCAGGCACACGGGTTTACCCTCTGCGTTCTCGCTGAACGCCACGTGAAAGCGTCACGCGACCATTCACGCCCGCCTAGCCGCCCTGTGCGCACCTTGCTCATGTGCTAAGAGTTACAAAAAAAATCGCGCCAACCCACCCTGTGAATGTGGTTGGAAAGCAAAGCTGTAACCGGCACCCAAAACGATTACCCATGCGACTTCACTTAAATTCACTCATGTCGCTCTACATTACGGAAACCAGAGACAAGTGAAATGCACTTAACCACACCCTTTATTACTTCAAAAAGATATTCTTGGTAAGGTTAAATCAATGCATTAAGCATTAACGATTGTTTGTTGAGTTGTATTGGTGAAGGGCATGAGTGGAAATTTTTTTATGAAATAAAAGGAAGCTCAAACCAGGTGTTAGAAGATCTCACGTCTCCGTCGCTGACTCCGGTGACGGAGGCGACGAGATCGGCTGCAGATACGAAGGAGGCGGAGGAAGAGGAGAAGGAGAAAATACTTATTTTCGGATTTCTGAATGGCCCAGAGCGCTGCCCATGGGAGTGGTTCCTTTTTCACTGAAGCCCATATGAAGTTCGCGCCGCCTGTGCTCTGTTCACGATCTGATGCTGGGTAGGCAGAGAGGGGTTGGACAGGAGCATCTGCCATTGCTCTTGTTAGGTAGTTTACGGAAAGAGAGGACGGTTCTGAGGGATAAAGTTGCACACCCCGATTACGTAGCGGAGTGTTTCTACTTCAGAGCAAAATTTACATTCAGCGTTCTAGTGATTCGGGTGCATTAGGGAAGACACGTCGGGTGTGGGAAGGCGCTGGATTGTATGAGCCGTAGGGTAGTGTGTTGTTCTATGCAAAGGTCAGGGTAAGGTGGAGGTCAGTTCTGGTGTTCGCCACGATGATGCCGTAGCGCTGCCCTCGATGTTTTGAGGCGTCTGCGTAGGTAACTGCATGATCCCCACCGAGGGTGGTGTCGAGCGCTTGAGCCCGTGTTTGTCGGCGACCCTCGTCGTGTGAGGGGTTGGTATTTCTAAGCATCTCTAGTTCCAGGAGTACATCAAGCGGAGTGACATTCTGTGCTTCCCGGCCAACCTAGTGAAGGATGCGGCGACCAGTTATGCTGAGTCGTAACTTCTGGTTAGAAAGATGGCCCTCGACCCGCTCTTCCACTGTGGTGTGGAGCCCCGTGCTAATCAGCCTCTCGGTGGACGGACTCATGGGAAGACGAAGGGCCTGCTCAACCGCCTTTCCAATCATTATATAAAGCATCTTTATGTCCTCCTCGCCGAGAATAAGGCAGGAGTTGACGTAAGTGATTCTCGAGAGGACAAATGCTTGAATTTAATCGAAACGTATCGGATTCCTTGAGGCCTCGTTTCTTGCTGGCAACTTGCTTGATCATGTGCATGATTTGATTGATGCTGTGTGTGAGGCGCTGCAAGGATACGCAAGGCTTTGTGTTGGCCTGGAGTTGTAGGCCCAAGATCTTGATGCTGGGGCTTGGAGTGATGGCATGACCATCAAAGGGTATTCTAATGTGCTCCTTTGTGTGTCGTTTGGCGTGAGGGCGGATGACAAGGAGCTGTGATTTTTTACATTAACAGTGGAGGCCACAGGCTTTAGCACATTGGCGTACTAGGAGAGAGATTTCATGCGTTGGCGTGAGCTTCCATTAATTTTTGTAACTCCTAGCACATGCACAATCCGCGTAGGGGCCGCTAGACGTGCCGTGGGTGGAGTGCACAGCACCGCGAGATGTCGCGTGAAGCTATCACGTTGCATTCACCGAGAATGTAGAGGGTAAACACGTTGGTGTTCTTGGTGAGTGCACCTCCTTTCTTCCTAGTTTCTGCGTGGGCTCGTAGCTAAATCGGTAAGACAACAAGCTCCCACTTTGTTATACCAGTAGTTCCAGGTTCGATTCCTGGCGGTGCCAGTGGTGCCTGGTGGTGCCTGGTGGTGTTCGCGGGAGTTTTCTGGTGACACCAACGGTCGCGAAAGAACCCTTGGGGGGTAGAGGTAGAAAGCTTTGCTTTAAAATTAAAGGAAGCTCACACCAATGAATGCCATCTCACTTCTAGTACGCCAATGTGCTAAAGCCTGTGGCCTCCAGTGTTCACGTAAACAATCACAGCTCCTTGTCGTCCGCCCTCACGCCAAACCAAGGAATACATTCAAATACTCCTTGGTGGCCAGGCATCACTCCAAGCCCCAGCATCAAGATCCTGGGCCTGCAGCTCGAGGCTAACACCAAGAGTGACGTCTCCTTGCAGCGCCTCAAAAACAGCATTAATCAAATCATACCCATGATCAAGCGAGTTGCCACCAAGAAGCGAGGCCTAAAGGAATGCGGTACCTTTCGATTAATTGAAGCTTTTGTCCTCTCGAGAGTTACTTACGTCAACCCCCTGTCTTCTTCTCGACAAGGAAGACATAGAGATGCTTTATATAATGATCAGAAAGGCGGTCGAGCAGGCCATTCGTCTTCTCATGATTGCGTCCACACAGAGGCTGCTTAGCACGGGGCTCCAGAAGACGGTGGAAGAGCTGATAGAAGGCCATCTTTCTAACCAGAAGGTCCGACTCAGAACTGCGATGGGTAACCGCATGCTTCACCAGATTGGCTGGGCAGCCCAGAATGTCACTCCGCTTGACGTACTCCCAGACTCTTGGCGACTAAAACTAAAGATGCTCCCTTTGCTTAGAAATATGAACCCCTCACATGACGAGGGTCACCGAAAAGCACGGGCTCAAGCGCTAAACACCACCCTCGTTGGGACTCATGCAGTTATCTATAGAGACGCCTCCAAACATCGAGGGCAGCAATACGCCATCATCGTGGCTACCTCCAGAACCAACCTCCTTGCGTGTACCTCGCTTAGGACCCAAGAAATGACGGCAGCAGAAGAGGCAGCCATCACCTTTGCTCTCGCTCAACCAGGGGTTCAGAGGGTAGTCATCGATTCCCAGCAAGCCTACTGGAATTACCAGTAGGGTTGGGTGTCCTGACCTGCACTGCGCGTGCTAAAAAACCACTCCCCAAACGGTTCCATTCAGCTCATCTGCACACTCCCTCACGCTTCAATGGCGGGCAACAAATACGCCCACCCAACAAGCCTGCGCTTTTACCTCCCGTGCTATGGAGCTGCACGAGAACAGTCACCCGCTTGTCACGTTCAGGGAGGTAACCCAGCATTATCGCCTTCTGAGACAGACCGTACTTTCGCGTTACCCCGACCTTTCCAGAGAACAACAAACTACCCTACGATTCATAAAATCCGGGCTGCTTCCCACAGCCTACGCGTCTTCGCATAATGTATCCGAATCACTACGACGCTGAATGTAAATTTTGCTCAGAAGTAGGAACACTCCAACCCGTAATCGGGGTGTGCGACTTTAGCCCTGAGCACCCTCCTCTCTTTCCGTCAACTACCCAACAAGAGCAATGGGAGATGCTGCTGTCCAGGCCCTCTCTACCTACCCAGCTTCAGCGGGTGGACAGAACACAGGCCGCGCGGACTGCATATGGGCTCCACAGAAGAAGGAATCACTCCCCCGGGCTGCACTCTGGGCCGTTCAGAAATCTGAACAGAAGTATTTCTTCCTCCTCCTCCTTCTCTGCCGCAAATCTCGTCGCCTCCGTCCGGGGCGCAGAGACGGAGAAGACAGATCGTCTAACACCGGGTTGGAGTTTAATTTTATAAAAAAAGTTTCCACTCTTGTGCTACACCAATACAACTCAACCAAACACCGTTCATGCTTCATGCATTGATTTAACCTTAACAAGAATATCTCTTTGAAGTAATAAATGGTGTGGTTAAGTGCATTTCACTTCTCTCTGGTTTTGCTATTTGTAGAGCGATGTGAGTGAATTTAAGTGACGTCGCATGGGTAATCGTTATGGGTGCCATTTACAGCTTTGCTTTCCAACCACATTCACGGGGTGGATTGGCGCGATTTTTTTTTTCATCAGTCGCAATGGGTAGGTACGTATTACTTTTAACGCGATGTGGAGAAAAAGAAAACAGTATGAGCAGTCGCAGGAGCAGCAGAAACTACAACAATAACAACAAAAACAAAACAATAGCAACAAACAATCAATAACAACAAAACAACAAGGACAACAACGACAACATCAACAACAGCAAGCAGAACAACACTCAACACATAGAAATAACGCTTGCGCGTAAAGTAAGCGGTCTGCGACACTTCATGGTTTTCAGTTCTCTGAATGCGTGACGGGAGACCAAAATAGAAGAGCATGCAGATTCAAACAGAACATTCCAAAAAACTAGCAGTGATATAAGCAGCCGGGCAGCTGTTGTAGGGGCGGACAACGTAGTGCGTGCGAGCTCGCGTAAGTTGTAGGTACCACGTTCTTTGGACCAGTAAATATGTATGCGCATAGCGGAAGTGCGTTGGCGAGTGCCGCGGCTCTCTGGCTGTCCAGTTATTCCGAGCGCTTTTCGGCCAGTCGCCCGATATTCAGCGTGTGCTGTTTCATGCAGCAGGTCATAAGTGTGAAAGTGCGCGACCCGAGCCCCTGCCGAAAATGCGTAGTAGTCCCCATTGTAATGTGTAGTCGCTTAATTTGGTGGTTTGCCGGTCCTTCTTAGGGAAAGATTTTCTCGCCCTAGCTACCAAATATCTATGTTTAGTGACGCGTCATAGCCTTGAGGGTAAACTGCAGCGACTGTTTATTTATGTTTTTAGTAAAGCCTGCTGCAAACAACAAGGTACGGGCAAAAAGTACAACAGCATGCGCCGCGGCGTTTGAAATCATAAATAATAAAAATCAAGTCGCGTTCCAATAAATGTACTAAGCGTTGTGTTAGTGGCAAGTTCAACAAAGCTGTTTGGCTGCTCATTGCAAACAGAAATGAGGTATGGGAAAAACTAGTCGGTTTCCGGAACTCCGCTGCTTTCCTTACCGACAGTGTCACAGTAACGGAGGGAAGAAGCAGAAGACGCAAAGCAAGAAGGACGGGGATGGTTATGATGATTAGATGACACGTGATTTCAGCACGCGCCGGGCTAAGCTCCGCAGTCATCGCTGTTTCATCCAGCGGAAGGGCGCAGCAGTCACCACGAAGCCATGCCGCTCTCTCTGCCGGCGTAGCGCCTCTTCTGCTCCTCTCAGCGCCGAAGAACACCGACATTACCGACATATCCGTTTGGAAACTGGGCAATAATGCGGCAGAATTCTCTACATCATAAGGAATACTTTAGTGCCATCGGGGTTTTTGTCTTCGCAAAGGCTACTAAGAAGTACGGCGGCGCTACCAGCAACGGAAGCGACCAAATATGCTGCATTCATACGTCTACCAATCTCTCTTTGAGTCAACGACATGGGTACCACGAATAACGGCCGTGAATATTTCACGTGTTATTGAATGGCTGTGGCACCAGGCAAACAGAACGGAGCCTGCGTCGGGCTTTTGCGGACTAGTACTCCTCTCGCGGATGGCAGGGCGTGCTTAGCCCCACTTTTAGGTTCGGGCAATGCTGCACCGAACTCGAGGCAGAGCTCCGGTGCAGAACGACGGCCGTCTGGATTGATCAACGGGAGACGTCGTTTGCGGCGAGTCGAGCGCGGGAAGAGTGCGTGTTGTATGCTGACCGCTATGCGTGCTATGGACTCCGGTTCCCTGTGGCCACCGCCTTTGTGACGAAGCCGATTTGCATAATCAATCAATAAGGGTGGTGCGCTCGTTTCTTGCTCCCCGCGTCCTCTGCTCTACTCCGCCCCCGGGTTTTTTTTTTCTTTCTTATCTTTTGACGGACGATTGACCGGCTGCCGCTCGTCAGGAGGCATTGTTGCTCTGCGAGGAACATGCCTGCGGGACGGGCGCTCACGTGTGTTGAGGTGCATCGCGTACTTTCGCCGCCTGATCGTGCTGATTTTTCATTTGGTTACTGAGCCGCATGCACATAACATCAAATACAATGACGCGGCAGATTGTTCCTTTCCTTTGGCTTCATGCGATATGCGGTACCATATTTTCTCTGAAATCTGAGCCTATCTACAAAATTGTACTCTCGCCCTCTTATGCTTGAAGGATATTATTATATTGTTGCAGGACTTCAGGGAAAGCACTGATCTGAACGGTTTCCCTGCCGGGTTCGTAATTCGTAACTCCAGAATGAGAGCGGCTGTACGCCGCTACTTTTGCGCATACGAACGCCATAACGTGCGAGCGACGTCTAAACCTGCGGTGGGAGTACCTGAAGCATTTCTTGCTACTTTAACTAAACAAATTTAATAGAGAAAGTGATTTGAAATATTATAAGATTATTTTGCGCCGATGAAACACGTGCATGAATGGTGCACGAGAACAAAAGGAACGCAGCACCTGCAATTTGCACTCTGTTAGATATCTTACGGGCAGTATGCTTCGGGAAATTTGCCAACCCGTTAAAAGCGTGACCGATTAACTCATCAGCGCGCAGAGCAGTTGCCTGCGAAACTGATTTCATGCAGGGCTACATATATATTGTTTACCGTTGTCACAACTGCCGGAGCATACGGGCATTTGTTTGATTTTTTTAACCGTGTAATTTTACTCATCCATCGCTCTATGAAAAATTCGTCCGTAAGTGCGTCATGAAATTGCTCACCCGCAGCAAATTCCAATCTCATTACCCCGCTGTCCCAGCTAACAAAAGCATTGGGAACTCTGCATACCTTGCATAGTGCATCTCTGATGCATCTCGCTAATACCTGCAGTTGTAACGGTCCAGGAGGAAGATTCAGCACGCGTGGCTGCCTACGACACAGGAATACTACTTTTAACTTTGTGACAAGTATATGGCCAGGATTGGATTGTGTGGGGAGGCCCGGTTGAATGCTAACTCATCAAGTGCAGAGGATGATTAAGGTGTCTGAAGGTTATCACGTATGGGCCTACACGAGAAGTGTGAACGTGGAAGGTTTCAAAATGCTGAGGGCCGTACGCGTACATTTGTGTGCGTGTGTGTGTAGCTCCATCCCCACCGCTCCCATCACAAGTTAGTAAGTAAAAGATCGTATCAATTATTTCGTAACAGCCCTTAAAGGAGCCATGAAGAGAAAATGCAAGTTGGTTTTATTCGAAAGATTTCGTGTTTTATAGTGCCCCCAGCGCTTGTCCGGATACAAACGGTGCTTTATTCACTGAGAAATTAAACAATTTAGGTTAAAATTTTGATTTTCCCGCTCAATCGTGCGTTTTCGTGGTCCAAATGACATCACAGGAACCGACCGCTTTGCAGCCTAGAATACCTTCATTCACGCATCCGCCGTACAGGGCAGAGACACGTATACGCTGGCGCTGCCATTTTCGGTTGCTCGCTCGCCGCCGAAGCAAGTCATTGTGTCAAAACCGCGCTAAAATTATCGCCGCAGCGCGGTTTACTGAAGAAGTTCGAATCATATTGTCTGTTTCGCGTTGCTAGGTCTCGTGGGAAACGAAAAGAATAACGCGTTGAGCCCGTTGGCCCAATTGCGGCGGCACGGGACCGTTCAAAGGTTGTCTCCACCCTGTACAGCGGTGTTGGTTTGTTCCCGCGATTCTTTACGTTCCGTAACCTAGATGGCGCCACCATACCGTGGCAAGCGTTTGGTTTGTTTTTGCCCGCATTTAAACCTGGCTTGTTTTTGTTCTGGGAGAAAATATTCGTTCCCTGAAACAGTGCTCGCTCGACAGATGTGGTCACGTAAGACACCGTTGCTTGCGTCAATCGGCCAGTGTCATCTGAGACAACCCCAAGCCCCGTAGTGCTGTGCAGCTAAACCAAGCATGCTGTGCGCAGTACGAACAGCAGAACGCATCAGTACTTCTATGTTTACATGTGCTTTCGTAACTTCCAAATTGTCCCATCATTCTTATTGCTTTGTAAAGAATGTGCCCTAAATTTAAGCGCAAATCGCTCGTTCGTCTAGTTTGTAAGCTCTACCTAATTTGCGTCTGCTTCTGCCAGCCTCCGCCAATCGCAGAGCTTAGCTCATGTGACATCATAGGTTCTGTTGCGGGAAATGAGCTGGTGGGTCGCATGACCATTCCCGTCTTTCCTAATTATGTAGCTTATTTGAGCGAAGTTTACATTAAAAGTGGTGTTAGTATGATTCTAACGAGACAATCTTTTGAATGAACCAAACTTGTGTTTTCTCTTCATGGCTCCTTTAACTTCGTGCCCTATCAAAATGCAGGGCCGCTGGCGTGCACTGGACCTGTCGTCTGCCTTCGATTAGCACAATGCTGCTTGTAGCCACGAAATGATGGGAGCCGGGGTCTTTTCGTGTCCAGTCCTGACGGCGCTTCAGCGCGCTTGTTAGCCGGGTCCCGCGAAGGCGCAGCCCTGCGCGCTCAGGCGACCTGCAGCAGTGGCAGCCCTTGGCGCGCTAAACGCTTTGACAAGGCGCCTACACCTGTCCAGCGATGGCCCGCGAGTAGGAAATGCCGGGGCGCGCTGCACGTGGCTGACCGCGGCGCTGATCTTCGCCAGGGCACCCGCAGCGCTCGTAAATATCGGCTGCCTGCGGCTGCTCCTTGCGAGCGCCAATAGCGGCGCCCTGGGGACCTCGTAAAAGAAGAGCAAGATCGCGCGGGCAAAAAAGAAGCGCGCCATCAAAAAGTGACGTGCTGGGCGTTGGCGGAGCTGTTTACGACTGCGCCTGTTTCCTGCGTCTCGGCGGGACAACACTTTGGCCGACACGGCGTGGAGCAAATGAGGAGGCCGCGCGAGAATCGGGCACGCCGTGCAATGCACAGAGAGACTCGTTCGCTTTGCTTTCCCCTCGGCCGATGACTTGGGCCGAACTTTCACTCTGAACTCTTTCCGCTCGCCTTCTCGGGTAGTTCCTTTAACGGATTGCATACAGCGTTAGACCGACGTCATCGAACGCGTTCTGGGCACGCTGTTTTCTCGAAGCAAATTTCGTCCGGCCGACGCCATGTGCGATAAAACATCGT
Organism: Haemaphysalis longicornis; assembly: GCF_048455015.1. Lineage (NCBI taxonomy): Eukaryota > Metazoa > Arthropoda > Arachnida > Ixodida > Ixodidae > Haemaphysalis > Haemaphysalis longicornis. The sequence continues at coordinate 198,500,172 of NW_027526203.1, read as the reverse complement.
TAGAACAGCATGTGAACCCGTGTTTTCTGATGTTCCTACAGGGCTAACTAAGCGCTGTAACTGTAACGACAATTCCGAAAGATCGTAAACCGCAAACGCAATTCGGAAAGACTGGCCCAGGTTTGCAGCGAGTACCAGCGTGAGTCAATTGGTGCTCGGCGGCCTCCGATTATAGCCCATGTTGGTACTCTCGCGGGTTATGTATTCCTGTTTTCCCCTATATTATTATTATTTTTGCTATTATAGCAGAAAATTACAATGACACATACGCACTTTTTAAGATGTGGGGAATGCGGAAATGTTAATGTGCAATCGCCAAATGTTTCCTCTCATTGTCATCGGCATTTTTTTACTATTGGGACTGCTTTTTTTTCCGTTTCTATGACTGAGAGCCGCGATTCCAACCGTCCTCGTTAGGCCTATATCTAGGCTTAGAGGTAGCCGTAACGCTGAGCCTTACGACGTCCAAGGCAACGTCAAACAAATAGTTGGTCGAGCTTCCGGTGCTGCTTGACGGCGTTGAAGCTCGAATCGTAACGTTGGGCATAATAACGTGGGGCCGGCACATACTCCGGCGTTCGCACTGCTCGCGCCTCTGTGTGTTCATACTGTCGCAGGTTTCACAGTGAATGCCGCATGAGGGCGCTGCTAACGTCAGGCCAGCTCATACTCGCATTCTCATCGCCAAGCAAAGGGGACATTTAGCGGGGGCTTCCTTTGCTGCCGGCAAAGGAAGTACCCGCTTGCAGAAGTTCACGCATGCAGGCCACAATACATGTCTCTAGTTTCCTCACCGCCTCTACTACTTCCATCCTTAGTAGACCCATCGGCCATCGAGCGTTGAAGATGAATGACCGTCCCGCATTCCGGGAACCGCAGGATCGAATCCCGTCTGCAGAATAAAATTTGTATATTGTCTTTTCCAACTAAGGTGCGTCACCTTTCTTCTATTTTCGCTGTTGGGCATTTTGTGCGGCGTTTCTTGCTCACGACGCAGGACTCTGGACGTTGGACCTACTGAGTCGACTAGCGCTTTCGCATTAGCTGTTTCAAACCTTGGCCAATCCCCTTCTGCGGTATGCGCCACTCTGCGAGCATATCGGGCCGACATAGAGTTTCTCACTATAAATCTATGCATGCGGGCCGGGGCCCGTGATTGACAAACCTGGCCGCCTAGGCGCACCCCATTTAGCGCCATCCACTGGCTCGCTCGAAAAAGGCCTTGCACTCTATTTTCACTAACTGCTAAACAGCTGCCTCTGTTTGGCCTCGGTGGCCTAGGAGTAGAGTCGTGGGTTTTCGCACTAACGGTCGGGGTTCGAGCCCTTGTGATTTTATGTTTTTGCGCGGAAGACGACAATTTTTTCTTCGTCATGTTCTTATAAGTCAGTTGTACGCATTCTTCCTGAAAATATGAATTGGTTGGTATATTTGGGGTCCAACCAACGCGTTTCATAATTTTTAAATTATACTAGTATTGAAACAGTGGCAGCACATTATTTTGGTGTTGCTGTTTCCAGTTGCCGCCCGGTCTGCGAGGCATTAAGAATTTTGCTCTGTCTCCTGTGTCTTAAAACAAGCCACAAAAGTCGACTTTCTTTTGTCAGCCAAGGCTCGTCGCGAGCTAGGGGCACATAAGATCAATTATCATCTTTGAGGGGAAAAGCTTATTTAGTTCCATATAATTAAATAAAAAAATCTTAAATCTTAAGCCATTCTACTTCGTGAAGGTGGATGACTAGCAGAGCTGAACAGCACACGACAGTGGTGAAACAGAATTTTGAACACACGTACGAACTCTATAGTTGTTAACGAAATAATGATCATACGCCAATGAAATTTGACTAGTGACAGAGTCGCCTTAAAAGCAAACTGTCATCTAAGTTTTGTTGGAAAAGTATCTATAAAACGAGAGTTACAGCCGTTTTCTGTAACCATACACCTCCAGTTTACGTACGCATGTACGCACGGCAGACGGGAATTCTAAAACGCCCACAACTTCATTGTTATCTAACTAATTGTGACAAGTAGATGAAACTCGATCTAACGATAGAGTCGTCACAGCTGCCGATGGCGACATAATTGTTTTGGGGAAAGTTTTGACAAAACAAGAGTTACAGCCATCTTCTGCTGAACATTCGCAAAAAAGTTGGCTTTGCCGCGATGCGTTTTCTATAGATAACCAAGGTTATATATGTTTTGTGTGAATCAGGTTGACCCAGACAGTACACAAGTGTTCTTACGGGGGAACAAACGACAGGCTGTGAATGGTAGAAAATAAATGTGCTTACATTCACATTTAAACTGAGTTAATTATATGGTTATTTGCCACATGTAGAAAATCTGCTGTGCCATTGCAGCTGTGCATGCGTTCGCGGGACTTTAAAACGAGCTGGAAAGAGACCCATAATTTGTGTTCTAGAAAGGTATCGACAGCTTTAAAAATAGGAATCACTCCCTTCAACGCGGCCTCCCTTTCGGCGACTGCCGCAGCCATATATGGGAATGTCTATGCGGACGTTGCTGCGAACGGCGACGCTCTGCGGGGGCGTCGTGTAATGCGACGCCCTTTGCCGGATATAGTGATGCTACCGCCACCAAAGAAAAAAAAACTGACTGGAAGTTTTTAAAGACGATAGTCTTTCTTGGGCTACTTAAACCCAGAAATTTTGGTCTGTCTGTATGTCTGTCTGTCTGTCTGTCCGTCTGTCTGTCTGTGACTCGATTCAGCCACCCGGCCAAAGCAAAACAATGCCTGCTCAATAGTCTTATATAGTCACAGGTAAATCTACCCGTCTATGTCCGGCGTAATGTTCATACTTGTCAACATTGTTGAAGAAGAACAAGACATTACGCAAATATGAGACAACAAATCAATACAGAAGTGATATTTGCAGTGTTCCTTTATAAAAAAATCAAACACGCTTGACTTTTGTGAAATTAAATACTTCATCAACTGCAGAAAAAGAATTCACTCCGCCGTCGCCTGCTGTCGCCCGCGCCACTATAGCTTCTGGCGCCATTTTAAGAAATCAACCGGCAATAGTTACGCAAGGTTCCACTAGATAGGTTCCACGTTCTGCTTGCAACGCACGTGGAGCAGGGAAACGCGGTTCTATAAACGTTGAAGTAGGGCGCCTCGATTAACGCGCGTCTTCGCCGTACGGCAGCGTTCGCATCGAGACACCCGGTTTGGAGCAGTGGAACGCGGGAAATTTAAAATGATTTAAGCAAACCTTTGGCGTCTTTACATTGGGAGGAGCGCGACGCAAGAGGAACAACATGAGAGGTGAGCGGGAAAACGAAGGGAGGCATTTACTTCGCAAAAGCGGATAAAGACTATCGTCTTTTGACGGCATTTGCAACGAAAGGAGCAGATACGCGGCCAATTTTTCTTATCGAAATCTTCTTATTAAAGGGATGAGCCTAGCGCGTAGATTTTTTTTTGTGTCTGTTTTTCTGACAATCTGTTCATATATGTGCGAAGAATGAGCGCTATATACGCCAATGACATGCGCGATTTTATTCCGACAGCTGCCACTGGTCAGGCTACGGCACGTACTATCTTCAAAACTCGAGCGAGAGAATGAGCGAACTTAGCTTAACCTTTCGAGATCTTATGAACGCACACGAATACATGAGAATTCATTAATACCAACATATTCATGCTCCAATGTGAAAAACGAAAGTTTTGGAAGATATGAGCGCAAGCTCATACTTTGGGTTTGTGCCTAACCCAAGCTGACGTGACTCGAGGGGTGGTGTGTTTGGTCTGACGCGTGCGAGAAAAGTAGGTGGAGTGCTAGATTTATTCGCAGCAAAACAAACTCACAAAGCGGTCACTGCAGGGTAGCACTAATGTGCATTCATCCTATGACCTCGTCAAATGAAAATCTCGTACGTCAAGCTTCTCCATGAAAGCACGCTCGAGCTGAGCTCGTCAAAGCAAAACAATAGCGTAGAGCAGGAAAAAAAAAAAAAAAACTCTTCAAATACATCGCTGCTTCCTATCGGCAGTGCCCGTCGAACGGCCTGTGCTTTGAGCCCAGCGCGGCGCGTAACGCCGGTGAGTACGCCTTGGTAGCGCCACTCTGCTATAGCGTTAAGTGCCGATTTTCATTTCTCCGAGCCGGCGTGTCCCCGATCTCTCTGCGGGCCTTACGATTTCTTCGAGCGCGCGTTGTCGCGATATGCGTCCGATATACCGACGTTTACTGCTCCCACCACCTTGGGAGGCAGTCAGTCGTAAAAAAATACTCTCGAATCTCAGGAGGACATCTGAGGCACTTGAGCGGTCCGCCATGTCCTGGCGGTCTGTCGTGGGCTCCGTGTTTGAAATCGCCGCTCATGCCTAGGGACAGCTAGATAAGTGAGGGTCGTTATGAACTCCTGTTTTTTTTCTTACACTTGCGTTTCACTGCGAGGTATAAATTTTCTTCCCCTGCGCCACTGCGCGGGGGGGGGGGGGCTCGTAACATGTGGGTCACGCGTATACGAACGGTTACTAAATTAGTTTAGGCAGTTCTGCATGTTTATTCGAACATCGAACACCAGTCGTTTCTCCGCCCGCTGTTTCTTTTTCTGCCCTAGAAGTACTGTTCGAAATACCATGCTGTTTCGCATATAAGCGTGATTTGATTTAAACAAGTTCGACCTATTACAGTGACCGAAGAATTACGAACTCAGTCCTGCTCAAACTTTAATTTATTCGCTTTACGTTACAGGCTGACGTCGTATGCCAGCCAGTTAGATATTTTAATCATCAGTAGGTTGTGAACAGTTGCGCATTGGTTGCGTTAAATCCGCCTCCTAACCGTGTTCGTTAATCACAAATCGCGTTGTTTGTGCATTAGGTGGTCTCGAACAGCTCGTTGAGAGTACAATTACCATAGATTTCAATGGAAATTTTCAATTTCGGAGTCAGAATACCACTTCACTTCTAATGACTTGTCTACTAGCGTCAAGTGTAAAAAATAGTCCTTGAATGGTGGAAGCAGGGGAGGGCAAAATAATATAGGCCTAACAGCATTTCACACGCCCACACAAGTGCCAATGATGGTAACAACTGCTGTCAGAAGCTCAGAGCCGATTTAGCAATTTCCCATTTGGCTGTGATATAAACGTACCCTCCCAGAATCTCTCGTATCCTATCAGGGAGATATGGCATGGGCGATTACGGCTGACGTCAGAGGCTCAAGGCTGATTCACCAATGCCCGCAGGAGGCGACGTCAACATTCCCACCCACGCATATGCTTTCGCACATCGCACACGCAAGGAGTCTTAAGTGACACTTTGAGTCTTTGTAATTCGAAAAAAAAAAAAAAAAAAACTAACCTACTGATGACTCGTTCATCTCCCTTCGGGCCCCAAAGGCCGTTGTTATGACACAGATGCAACAAGGATTGCTCACATCGAGAAACGTTCAAATTTTCGGCCACGAAACGACAGCAGGAGTATATCATTGGAGAGGTACCAAAACTTAATCGATGTATTGATCCGACGCCGTCATGTAAGTGGTACGATGGCGCAGCCGCGCAGCTTCATAGCGCAGCTGCAAATGACGCTCCAAGTTTCCACCCTGGTGCCAAGAAACAAGAAGCCGGCAGTCCTCAACCTGGCACCCAGGTTTGACTGAGACACTGTCGCAGATGAAAAATCGTCAAGCGCTATTTGTTTTGGTGCGCCACATTGGGAGGAAGTATACAATTGCTAGTTGCGAACACTGAAAGCGTCGAGAAAACAAGCGTGCAGAGCGAATAGCCGATCCAGGTACGGTACCCAGTACCCCTGCCAGTTTTTCCACTTCTGCGCACCCGCAGTAGCGCCGGTCGCTAACCGGGTACCGTATCGGGACCGGTTCTTCGCTCTGCTATAACTCTCTAATAATGTTACGTTTTCCTTTTCATTCCGGCCAAAAAATATTGTTATTTTTTTTTTGTTTTTCGGTCCCTGCTTTCATTCCGTTACGACACCCTGCTTTAAATTAAGATGTCACTGAAAGCGCTATTTGCTGCAAAGCCGTCATTTCCCGTGAAACCGACACGCCATCAAATTCCTTTGAAAATTCTAGGAGTACTTTCTTCCTTAATTTTTAGCGATGAATAACGGCTGGTCTTTCCCTTTTGCGGCGTCCGGCCTATCATGGTAATAGACTCAGTACTGCGACAGCAGGCGCACACTTGCGGGTCTCGATTACTGTGGCAGAAAACGCACCAGCGTGCCGTAACGCGTCGGTCACGACGTTCAACGCATCCTGAGTCGAAGCTGCCACTGTAATGCATAAAGCGTGTGCTCGCATGACGGAGGTCTTAGGCTCAGATCTGTTGTAGCTGAGGCGTGACACTTTATGCACCAAGTGACCTATTGCGCCATCTATGGGCACGTTTATTCATGTATCCACATGCTTCTAATACTCTATAGTTTACAAGCAGCCCTGGACCGTCTCGTCCCGTAGTGCATGTTCTGCTTCTGAATAGCATGCTTGTGAAGCCGAGTTCGGGCAAGCGCTGTTTTTTTTTAACGGTTTGTTATAATTGAGGGATGCTATTTGTATCACACATATAATCTATTTGACACCTCTGTGCATTGTAAACAGGATTTCTGATTGTTTGGCCCCTTTAGATCCGTTTCTGCTGCCGTTTTTTGTACGTTTTTGCAAATTCAGTCTCTTCTAATGTCGGTTTCGACTACCCTTGTTTCATATTTTTGTACTCCGTGGTTTGTTTCTGTGTTGGCCAGGATCTGGTTCACATTTTTTATTTGCCTGGTTTTGACCCCTTTAGGTTGTTGTTTTAAGCTTTCCTATATGTCAGCATAGGGGTGGCTCAACTAACTGCAGCAAGCACATATTTAAAATTGGACTTGCTCGGTCCATTTTAATTCGTTTTTTGCTGTTATGTATTTCAGTTTACGTGGCTTTATGGGCTCTAAGTAGGTTTTCTTGTGTTAGATAACCGCCATAGCTAGCTCAGATAACGGCTGGCTGTGATCACAAAACGCCTATACGCCTTCAAGCACAATATTTGCCGATGCCTTTAAATAAAGAAGAAATAAATTCGTTCGGCCACAGCACACAAAATTTGTCGGCCTCAAGAGGGTATATATCAAGGGTTGCTGACTGGAATTTCGCGATACTACAGTCGAGCTAGCTAATCCAGGCATGCTGAGCGACGAATGAGGCTGGCCGAATGCATGGGAGTCCTAAGCATATTCTTACAAGATGAGAACGCAAAAGCAATGCAACTAGTGCGCCACTCTTATCATCCGAGGAGAAAATTCTTCCTCTTGGGCATTTAACGCTCCGAGTCTACACTTTGGCTATGAGGTACGCCGTTCTGGAGGGCTCCGGTTCAATTTAGATTATCTGGGTTCTTTAACGTGCGCCGAAATCTCGCACACACACGGGCGTCTTGGTTTTTCGCCAGCCTCCGAAAAACGGTTGCCCAAGACGGGACCAACCTACGTCCCTTGGCTCTGTAGCACAAGGGCATAGCTACTAAGTCAGGTAGAGGGTACCGTGCGATGCGTTCCTATACCTCAGGTTCAAACTACGCGCCTGGGTCCAGCTTGCGCGATCTAGTGAATCGCCCGCGATGTAGCGCCAAACCACGTGCCCAGCGCCGTGTTTGTATACCTCAGGTTGAAACTAGAGCCGTGCACCTTTTCCATTGTTCTATCAGGTCGACGCTATGGAACCCCTAAACGCGCGATTTTTTGTTTTAATTATTTTACTTGCACTGTTTCGTTGATATTTAAATGTTTTCGAACGTTTTGTTTTGCGTGGCACTGGCGTTTAGTTGCCCGTCACCACGCGTTCGTATTGGTTCGGTTTCCGCTTTTGCCACGGTTTTTTTTTTCATTGATATGTAGCCATTTGTGGTCCCTTTAGTTGCAAGGTTTACGAGAGTTTATTACTTTTTCTACATCGGCAACGTACGTTCTACAGAACCCACTTTTAATGCGAAAGCAATGAATGGTCCCTTCAGTGAAAACGCTTTAGTCGGCATTGGCATCTGTGACAGCAAAATGACTCCCTGGGAAGCGTTCCGTAGCACGAGGTGATGTGTAACACGAGGCGTCCCATAGCGCGACCTAATCAACAGTACCCGGACGTGGCGCAGGGAACGGAAGAACGCAGCCGAACGAGCGAAAAGACAAGCGGCGGAATTCACCATCGTCGTCACACCTGCCATTACACGGCGGCATGAACGAGCAGCGGCGCAACAGGTGGGAGACGGATCGAAACCATTAGAATTTGAAGGCGGATCGCAAAGCGGAGCGTCTCCAGCTGCAAGATTACGAAGCTGACGTTCAACAGGACATCCACGCTTTCGCATTCACAACCCATAAAAAGTTTTTAGATGTCCTGGTACTTTTTTTGTGTGCCCAACTGCAATTATTTCATTTCGATTCAATTGAAACCGCGCTGTATGAATTAGAATGTTCGGTCACGTGGGAAAGAGGAGTGTTTTTTTCCTACTTTACCTGCAAATTGCTTCGGAGCACCTGTGAACATTTCTTGCGCGCTGCTCCGTCGGCTACATTCGTAATGTTTACGTACGTTTTTACTTGTTCTCCGCCACCAAACTCTGCTCGAGAGAGAACACGCTCTAATTCGTCATCGTGCAACGAACCCTACTCATCTGTAGTGTGTGTAATTTGGTAAGTCAATGCAATGCTCATCATTTTTTAGTCGTGACTCCGGATTGGGCGGGTGTTAGTAAACTGGCAGAAACAACTAGGTGTCTCCTGCACACGTAAGCGCATTTTTAGAACAGGGCAGTGAGCAACTTGGCGTTTTACCTTTTCTGCAATTCGTTCTTGTGCGAAGTGATCGGCTTCGAGATTGCGACGTTGTACGCTTCTATACGCAGCCGGCTCGTAATGAATTCTTGAATGCAAATGTCCCACCCGGGCGCACGGAGGCCCAGAGGGTCCGCTTGCATGCTGCGTCGTTTACACTTTCGACTGGTTGGTGGTCAACTATACTACCGCAGCAGCACTGTTCTCGGGCTCGCCACGTACGCGATTGAAACCCGATAAAGCCGGCGATTTGCGAATATTCCTTCTTTGTTACCGACTACCCGTTTATTACGTCGTAAAGTTTGTGCGGTGCCAAGCAGTGCATTGTATCCTCATCGGAGTGTCACGTATTGCCGAGGTCACCGGAAATCAGAAGGAAACTCAGAGGTGTTTCTTTTCCGATGGGCTCAGCTCGGGACATAACGGTGCTTTCTTAGTTGTAACAATTGCGCCGTATTCATATAGCTGGGAAAACATCTAGGTCATTTTCTCCTTCGCGTCAGTGCAAACATGCGTCCCATGTTGTTTGCGCCTCTCATCAGAGTTTCTCGCGTAGACTACAGGTTAAATTGCACTGTCGGCCATCAAGGCGTGAATCGTGCACTGAAGAGCCAGAGCTTAGTACCACACGTTACAGCAAACAATACGAATTGGAAGCCCATGTTCATTTTTTTCGTTCCCAATTCGCGACAGCACCGTTTACGTGACCTTGTGTGTTTGTTTATTCCGCTGAGTGCTTACAGTTATTAATGCGAAAGCCTTAATCTCATCAAACGTGAACAGTGACCGCCGTCATCAACACGAATGGTACCAGCTGTACTAGACATCGCGAGAGGCCCTCTGGTAGCTGCGCAGCGGATGTACACGGTGGTGCTCTAGCGCCGTTGCTCCGTGTTCGCATTCTGCGGAATTGTTTAGAGCGAAAGCTCTACTACGCTACACCTTTCAAGGTCATTCATCGCGTCGCAAGTAACCTTCACCCGCCGGAGGGCAAAGCGGGCTCTCTTTCTTATCGCTTTGCTCGCTGGGAGCCTCGCCGCTGCGGTACCATGTGACTAGGCGAGGGGAAACGGCCGCTTTGTTGGCGCTTGGCATCGATGGCGCGCTAGCTAGGCTGCCTGTGCATGCCCTTCAGCGCAAGCGAAATGATGAATCAAGTCATCCAGTAGGTATAGCTACACATTGGGCTGAAGATCTCATACAAAGGGAAATTTTCGCGAATCACTGTGTGCATAGTCATTGCTTTCTCTCGTGATAACTAGGTTTAGAAGTTTTAAAGGTCGGCCACTTTTTCCTCCACTGTTTGGCCACGAACCCTTTCACAAAAGCGCAACTCACGTTGCGGCGTCACGCTTGGCAACGTGAAGCGGGTGAAGCGGGCGGGCTGTCCTTCGGATATGTTGTTCCTTGCAGGCGAGCAAACTTCGCGAGTAACTGGCACGCTAAACATTATGCGCGAACTGACATAGGTGTTACCATCTTGCTAGCATGTGTATATGCGTGCGGGCGCGCGATGTACCATTCTTCTTCTAGCCCACGTTTCACAAATAGAAATCATGAGTTGTAACTCGTCAGTGCGCGAGACCGCGAGTCCTAGCCTCAGTTTTTGTAAAGACGGAATCATGGCTACTGCGTCGCGATTTCTCTCGGTTTACAGGAGCGACTGCGGGGTTTTATATGGAAGTCTTGTACGCTGTTAAAAAAATGTCACCTGATGGTGCGGTGATGGGACGCGAAGCAGTTATTGCGCAAGCACGTGATGAATTGTATCTTGGATGGGACCAGCGCGAATGAAACGAATACAGAGGAAGGACCCCAAAACGGCCGCTGGTCTAACAACTAAAGCTTTATATCCAAACACCCCCCCCCCCCCCCTTCTTAGGCCACTGGCTACGCCTTTTCGTAATAAAGATTTATACATACATACATATCAAGAAGGGTGAGTATAAACACGAAACACAAGCCAATAAAAGGCACGGCAAATGGGCGAAAAAATGGGCAATGGGTGATGAATTGGTGTCGCTTAGTTGTGATGGGACTCCCCACAGTCACGGTTGGCGGTTTTAAGCGTGAAGGCTGCGCGGCTATTATATGCTTCCTGTTTTGAATACATTACCAGGCTCTTCCTGCGGTTTCACGATCATTCCAGATTTTTGACGAACGGGTGTTTTAACAGCACCACGCCTCCGTGTTACTTCTGCCTCGCGACGCCATTGGTCCGCCAGTGCTGCGTACCCACCGTCCAAGTGAGCGATGCGCTGATCGCGTGTTTTGAAACCCCGATGCCACCAGGCGGTTCCACCAGATCAAGGTCGCCTGGGCCTCCGTACGCAGCGGTGAAGTGTGACTGGGGCTTTCCCCCCTCCGCCACCTCTGATGCCACGCGCGGCTCCCTTCGGCGAGCACGCGCCCTCCTGCTCTAAAGCGACGAATACAATAACAGCGGTCTCTGGAACGGAATATAGCGCGTTAGGGACAAAATGCGAGCCCACCGCGCTAGTGAATTACACGAGGCTGACGCCTATATACTGTACTTGTTCTAGCATGGTGCCGACTTGATGGTTTACTAACTGTATAGAGGGTTCTAATAAGCGGCCTAGGAGGAGGAGGAGGAGGAATAAACATTTATTCAGCTGTATTAGTTCCGTTGTGGGGGGCCTCCTTAGACCAGGAAGCCTTGGTCCTTGGCTGCCCGGCGGGCCCTGTCCACCAGTCGTTGCTGGTCTTGAGGGCGTGAGCTGGTCAGCTGGTCCTCCCACTGCTCCAGTGTTGGGTTTGGTTGGGGGGTAATGATGGCGATTGTCGGCACTCCCAGACCATATGGTAGAGAGTGTTGGGTGTGGGGCAGTGTTGACAAGTCAGTGTGTATGTTGTTGGGTAGATGGCATGGAGTAGTGTTCCGTGGGGGTAGGTGTTAGTTTGCAGCTGTCTGAGGGTAATGGCGTCCTCTCTGGTCATGTTGGGGTGTGGTGGGGGGTAAATGCGGCGCTGCAGTCGGTAATGGGCGAGGACATCCGTGTATCTTCTTGGAATGTCATCGCTGGAGGTCATCGATCTGTCTGCCAACGAGGGGAAGGCCCGGAAGGTATGCTCGCGGGCAGCGGCGTGTGCCGCTTCATTCCCCTCGAGGGATGCGTGGCCTGGGGTCCAGACTATGCGGAGTTCGGGTGGGCTTTGTAGATTGTTCAGGATGCGGATGGCTTTACCAGAAACACGACCTAGTTGGTAATTGCGGCAGGCGGTTTTGGAGTCTGTGATCACAGTGAGGTAGTCTGAGCCCGTGGTAGCAGCGAGGGCGATGGCAATTTCCTCTGCAGACTCTGTGTCAGGGACTGGAATTGTGGCCGACGTGAGTTCTGTGCCATGGTTGTTGACAACGCTGATGGCATGCGCAGACTTTCGAGGGTACGGGGCAGCATCTGTGTAGCGGACCGCTGGTTTGTTGTCTCCGTAGGATTTTCTGAGGGTCATGACCCTGGCCTTTCTTCGGTATGCATTGAATACGGGATGCATATTTCTGGGGATTGGAGCAACGGTAATAAGTTGGCGTAGAACCAGAGGAATGCGCTGTTTACTATATGATGTCTCCTGTGCATCGTAGCCAAGCCGACGTAGCGTATGACGACCCGTTTTGGTGAGTTTAAGTCTTTCGAGTTGGCTGATTTTGTGAGCTTCAGCGAGTTCCTCCCAGGTGTTGTGAAGACCAAGTTTCATTAGCTTGTTGGTAGAAGTTGTCGGAGGTAGACCAAGTGCAAGCTTGTAGGCCTTACGTATAAGGACATTCAGTTTGTCGCGCTCGCTATTCTTGAGACTGAGGTATGGAGTGCCGTAAGTAATCCTACTGATGATTAGGGCTTGGGTCAAGCGTATTATGTCGTGCTCTTTGAGACCATGGCGTCTGTTGCTTACGCGGCGAATGAGATGGGTGACTTGAATTACTGTTTCTTGAACTTTTTGGATGGTTGCAAGGCCTGCTCCATCTCTCTGTAATGTTAAGCCGAGAATCGGTAGGGTATTAACCAGGGGTATGGGGTTACCATTGACTGAGAGTTCAAGGTCGGGTATGGGGGCGGGTGGGCGACCTCTGCTGCGTTTCTTGAGCAGTAAAAGTTCCGATTTGTCAGGGGCACAGGAAAGCCCGCGAGCCCTGAGGTATTCTTCCGTGATGTTTATTGCTGTTTGGAGTGCGTCTTGTTGTTCTCCTACTGAGCCTGTACGCGTCCAGATAGTAATGTCGTCTGCGTACAGCGCATGGCTGATTCCTGGTATCTTGTTCAGGAGTGGCGGTAGCCCTCGCATTGCCAAGTTAAAAAGCAGTGGAGAAATGACAGAACCTTGGGGGGTGCCTTTTGGTGGTGTTTTTAGAGTTGCCGTGCGGAGTTGTCCCACGCCAATTGTGGCCGTGCGGTCGGTGAGAAAGTCGCGCACGTAACGGTAGGCTTTCTCTCCGCAGTGGGTAGATTGCAGGCCTTCGAGTATAGCTTGATGGGTGACGTTGTCAAACGCGCTTTTGACGTCAAGTGCGAGAATGGCGCTCTTGTGTTGGCTGCTGAGGTTATCCAATAAGTCTTCTTTAATTTGAAGAAGGATGTCCTGTGTTGAAAGACCGGGGCGAAAGCCAAACATGGTGTGCGGGAGGTACTCCTTGTCTTCCAAGTACGGTGATAGTCTGTCGTGCACCATGTGTTCGTAGAGTTTGCCCACGCAAGAGGTAAGAGGGATTGGGCGCAAGTTGCGGAAGTTAATGGGTTTGCCTGGCTTGGGAATCATGGTGATGTCTGCATGTTTCCACTGCGCCGGTAATTGTCCTCGCTCCCAGCTTTCATTGATGTATTGTAGGAGGCTGTCAATGGTTTTGTAGTCAAGGTTTCGCAGTGTTTTATTGTTGATGCGATCGTGTCCTGGTGCTGTATTGCGGGTCAGTTTGCGGATAGCAGCGATAATTTCCGTCGTCGTGAAAGGGGCATCTAGGTCCGGGTTAGGTCTTCCAGCGTAATCGGGTAGGCCCATGGTCGAGGAAGAAGCGCTAAGACAGGCGCCAATATGGTGGGTCGTGATGTCGCGGAGGAGTTCTTCATCGGTGCCGGGATAGTTGTGGATGAGCCGCTGGAGGTGGTGTCCTGTAGTTGCTTTGCTTTCCGTGCGCCCGAGTAGAGACCGGAGAATGAGCCAGGTGCGGCGATTACTTAAGGTACCTTGTAACTGATCGCAAAGCTGGTTCCAATTTTGTCGGCTGAGGGTGCATATTCCTCAGCTTGTTTAGTCAGCTGCGCTATTCGCAGTTTGAGCTTGCGGTTGTGTTTTTGTTTCTTCCAGCGACGTATCAAATTCCGCCGGGCGTCCCAGATATGAAGCCTACATGTGTCGCAAATGTAGTAATAAGCGGCGGCAGTAAAATCTGCTAAGGGAGAGTAAGCACGTCCCACCACATGATCGCGCAGCCGTTTCCTGGCAAGGCAGAAGCTTAGGGGCAGGACAGTAGGCGGTCGCAGACGCAAATTAAAAGGCGCACATGTATATATTGTACACGTACACGCAGACATGCACACAAGAGCGGCGTTTGTGTGCATGCGTCTACGGCGACGGTCATGGGGGCATAACGTGTACGCGCAGAAGCAGGGGCACACAGTCGCGGATGAAGCAAGGTGCAGAACGCGCAACCGCAAGAGAGGCGAGGGTGATGGAAGGCTACAGGCGATCGGCACCGCGAGGCGGACGTATCGTCATGCGTCGAGCGGCGGCGGGAAGGTGTCGGCCCCGCCGCTGCTCCTCTTCCTCCTTATCGGCCCTCTGAGTGCCCGAACGCATCGAAAGTCACCACACGCAGTCGCGTGCACAGAAGCCGTGTACCTTGTGTGCTCGTTTACGCGCGGCCCCGTGGTCTCCCGCGCGTGCCCCTATCAGCGAGACCACTTTCGGTTGCCATGTCCGCCATGATAGCGGGCTCCCGTGGCCACCGCCGCCTGCCTCTTGCGTCGCCCTGCCATTGAACAAGACTCGCCGCAGCCGCTGGCTACTTTATTCTGATCTCAATGACCCCGCTTCTTGATGCCACTGCCTCCTCGTGCTCTAATTCGACTTGTTTTCCTCCTCCGCCATCGTTTTGTCTTATCTCGGCGCGGAGCTGTAGTCACTTTTCACGACATCGGTCATGCGAAGAGCCCGCGCGGTCGCTTTGGGGCTTGTCTGCCATGGATTCTTGTCGAAGGGCCCAGGGCTACCGGCTATCGCGCTTCCCTCTTTGCGTGCCTTGTTCCTGCGTGTACAGTCTGAGACTACCAGGCTGTTCTGGTATCAACATAGTTTTCAGCGGAACAGGGTTATAAATCAACCGCCCCGGTTCGAATTTCCCCTTCATGATGTCTTCTTTTTGTTGTCGGTACTTTTTAGTGAATTTAGGATTGCACGCTGAATTTCGCGAACCTTTTTTTTCCCTTTATTTTTTGTCATATAGTTTATCATGTCGCACGTACGGGTAGAACACAAGCTGTTCCTACGTGACAAGCTTGTCTGCTAGTCAGCCGATTCCTTTCCTGTTTGGTGAAATTTATTTTTGGAACATTATAATACGTATGAAATGAAGCTCCGGGTCTCACACGCATCCACGCCTTTCGACTCAGTTTATTTGTCGCAGATGCTTTTAGACATCTCTGTCGGACAATCTCTGTCGGACGTCGCAGCAAATGCCAAGGGAAATTGTAGTATTGTTTTGTAGGCTGCGGGATGACGGAATGCCTGGACCGAAAAATTGACCGCGTATCTGCTTCAAGGCTTCACCCTCAAATGTCGCCAAAAAACGATAGCCTTCTGCCGACCCTGCCACGTAACTTCCTCTCCCCTCCCGCCCGACCCCTCATGCTCTTCCCCTTCCCGGTTGCTCCTCCCATCATGAATGGAATGTAGTGGCTGTTCGTTCAATTCAATTTTCCGAGCTCGCACTGCGTGCTCGCCATCGGTTGGGACAACGCGCGTCTTTTTCTTTATCTTTTTGCTTTTTGTTTCGGCTTAGACCAGCACGAGCCGACATCTTTCGTTTCAGTGTTTTCCTTTATCTTGACTCTTTCTGACGCCATTTTTACGGGTTTTCATTTCTTTGGCTGTCGGAAAAACAAACCTCAGTGTATTCTTAGTGAACACACTCTCGGTTACGTACTTACATTTTGCCTCAAATATGCCTGAGCATTCATTTGCGCTCAATGATGTGGGCATCTATGAGCCATGTATCAGGTTTTAAGGGTTTGGAACGGTCCTGTCTATATATACATCTCGTGTTTAACAGTTCCTTCTTTGGCTGGACGGCTGATTCGAGCAGCCAGCCACCTTCAGCCGCCTTAAACCCTCAGCGAGCGTGGCTCGAATAAAAGTCTTATCTCACACTCTCGAGTCTGGCTGAATCTTACCAAAGTCTTCGCTTTAAGGTAGCCCAAGAAAGACTACCGTCTTTAAAAGCGCGATCTCACGAAGATCACCGGCGATCATGCTATTTTCGGGAGGGCGTTAATGACTCTGAAGTGATGTTGATGACGATGAGGATTGACCACAAAGTAACGGCGCGTACGGTGGTTGCCGCCGGGAAGACATTTTCGGTCGTCGATGGGACGTTACTGAATGGCATATGCTGCACAGAGCGGCGAGACGTCGGTAACACTGTCGTGGTAGGTATTCGTCCGCGTGTTTGACAAGGCGTGTTCACAGTTTACGCCTGTTACGTTCCCACGTTTCTGACTCACTCTTTGCGCCGGTTAGCTGCTTCTGCACGCTGCTATCCATTACAAGAAAAGGCGGCGTCGCCGTTGTGCACGTAAGAGGGTCGCAAAGTTATGTCCATCACGCGCCGCTGAAGGTCAAAGCGGGTGCGCACCGGAAGTAAAACACAGAGGAAAGCACAGTAAGACGTACGCTTCATCGCAGTCCGTCACAGAAGCCGCGCCTGCGCAGTGGGGGAGAGTGATGTCACCGCCGGAGGGCTCTGTGGAAAAGCGTTGCGCGAAGGGGGAGCGCGACCGGTGCTCCGGGAGCGGCGAAGGCATCGCGCAACCGGACACGTTTCGCGCTTCCTCCGGCGCGTGAGCTGCGCTGACACACGCATCGCCTACAATAGCGGCAATGACAACTTCAATTCGCGTACAAACATTACTCGAAAACATTTCACTCGCGAAACCATAATGCTTACCCATTCCGACGCGTAAGCTGTCGCAAGTGTCTCCTTCGATTTTCTTTTTTCTTTTTTTTTTTTACCCAGGCTGCTTGGCTTGTTGCTCCACGTGCGGGAGCAGCCTTTTAAAGCTGGAAAGATACCTGGATTGCGCACGAACAACCGCATGCCTTGTGATCGCACGCTCGCTTGAAAAGCTTTTGGCGTCGCCCCGTCTGGAGGAGCTCACACGCCGATCCACTTAAAAGAAGCGTTGCGGGAAAAAAAAGCTACGAGGATTTGGCGGGTGGGTCTATGCCTCAGCCTTTCTTCCTGAATTCGATTTGCTCGGATCGCTTGGTATTAAACTCTTGCGTACCGCACAGGGACGGTATTTACTTATCGCTTTCGCATAACGTTCCGCTTGACGGCGGGCGGCCACTGTTTGGTTTAAGCGCAAGAGGGTATAAACACTGTGTCGTCGGCGCTGTTCGCGTTGAGAGTTTGAAGGATAATTTACCTACAGGCGTTTTGCCATTATATCACATTGCTACTGATCATAGCTAACGTCATTATAGTCGAAATGAAGATGTTGTAGGCCGTATTATAGTCGCGAAAGTTAGACCTAAGAATTTTTACAACAGAATTTGTAGTATGCCAGTACTGCGGCAATGGTAAGGTATACATGCACCTTTACTGTTACTCGTAGGAAAACTGCCGTAGTGCATGACGACATTCAGTCGGTAAATAGTGACTTATCTTGCCTCCTGCAGTCGTGCACCAACGTATCAGCTGCTGAATATGCCTATACCGAAACTGTAAGGTTTCCGCATTTACTGCGTTCCTCCAACGTGGCCGTAATGTCTTGGTCCCAGACCGTGCCTACCACGACCGCATGTCTACGCCCATCCGACTCAAGTTTCTGAACATCCGCAGCTGCTCACTGCACAGTCAAAAGCGCACGTGAGTGAGCAATATTGCCCACATTTGTGTGAGTAATAATTCTAATCGGACTGGAAATGTAGACTAATGAGGAGACCCAACATATGGTGTGACATGAAAAATGGGGTTTGCGCTATAACGTCACGCAGTGCGGGCTTGACGCTTTGAATTGCACGATGCAGTGCACATCACATGTGTGAGCCATATCGCATGGAGTTTGCTCCCTCAGGCGCAGTCGCAGGTCTTACAGACGCATTGGCAAATCGTTCCGACGTTGATTTTCGAGTAGGTGGGATCAGGTTGTTCGAGAATTGTCCGAAGATGGCACGGATGTACTTACAGGGGGAATGAAAAGAAATGCGAACAATGGAGCGCACAGCCTACGACGCATGCTGCACTATCTGGCTGCAAAGTCAGTAAACTGCGCGCATGGGTACTCTTTCATAGCGTTTGAGTGTGTGGCCTACTGTTAGGGGAAATGCTTGATAAAGAAACGACGCCGGTCATTTATTTTGAGGCGTCTTTTTATGCTCTGTCGCCACTGAGAAGGGTGATCGTTGAAGGGCATCATGCTAGCTGCAATCAGCCTGCTGCGCGCTTGGCTCGCGAATGTTGTAGATAACAGGCTGCTCAGTGGCGACAGAGCATAAAAAGACGCCTCAAAATAAATGACTGGCGTCGCTTCTTTATCAAGCATTTCCCCTAACAGTAGGCCACACCCTCAAGCGCTCTGAAAGAGCTATGCATGGGCGTTGTTTACTGACTTTGCAGCCAGACGCTGTGACATGCGCCCGAGGCTGTGTGCTCCGCTGTTGGTATTTCTTTTAATCCCAGCCTGTACAGCGAGCAGGTCATTCGCTGTCCTTGTGGTTACTTCCTTCGTCTTGGTCTGAATTCGCGCTGGTTTTATCCAAGAATGTCTAAATTCCAACTAGCCCAGCTTGCAACCCTCTTGCAGTCATTCGAAACGTTTGGGTGGTTTTAGATGTTTGAGGCGAACATTTGAGTAAACCCATTGCTTTCTATAAAAGCCCACGTTGCAGTAAAAACTAAAAAGAAAATGCTGATGTGAATTCCAGTGACAAATTCAGTGCCCAGTCAAGGCATCGAGGTGCAAGGCATCGTAAGATTGCATGCTCTCGCAGAAACTGCTTTCAGTTTACATTTAGCTTATTTTCCAATGTCCTTGAAGAGAAGTTAAGGCTGAAAGTTGGGCTAGTTGGTGTTGACTTAGAACCATTTTACCAGCGAAAAACGGACAGGGACCTAGAAAGAAGTAGACGGGACACTCGCTAGACTTCAACTGAACATCTTTTACTTGAGACATGTAATATAGGAAACCGCTACCAGACAGGGGTAGAAAGATAACTCTTACAAATGATAAAAATGATAAAAACGGCAAAAGAGCTAAGCTTCTTACAAGGGCGCATGCGCGGGACGTAGCTTGGCCGTGTGGGTTGTACGCATCTATGACTGTACATTGGTTTTATCATTTTTATCATTTGTAAGTGTTATCTTTTTAGCCCTGTCAGGTAGCGGTTTCATATATTACATGTCTGAAGTAAAAGATGTTCAGTTGAAGTCTAGCGAGGGTCCCGTCTACTTCTTTCTGGGTCCCTGTCCGTTTTTCGCTGGAAAAATGGTTTGAAGAGAAGTGGGGATCGTACAAATGTTATTTTTTTACTTATAACATCAATGGCGTGTTTTAACGATGAAAGGCTGTTATGTATTGCTTTCGCTTTGCCTGCACCCAGCCCTCTTATGTCCTCATTCGAGAAGTTGGCTTTCCCTCATTCACGATCTGCTTGCAGTGAAACATTCTTGATACGACGTTGTCGGATCGGTAGAAGGACGGCGCACTGTCCCCCGACATACTAAAACAGTTGCTCCTAAATGCATTGTGACTTTCTGCCAGGGCCGGATTAACGGGGGGGGGGGGGGGGCTACGGGGGCTGCAGCCCCGGGCCCCCAGCTGTCAGGGGCCCCGATCGATCATATGAAAAAAAAAATCTTGAGTGTGCTCGCTGCCTGCATTGAAAGCTGAATGTACGAGCTTCAACCCTACCTTCCCACCGAAGCTGACTAACTCTTGACAGGTGGGGAGGAGTGAGGGGCCCCTCACGTTATTGTTGACAACCTTCGAGTCCATTTCAATTTAATGTAGTTATTCCTACTCCTCTTCCTTGTTTTCCCGAGGTTTATGAGAAGACGTCTTGGACTAAAAATCGTGGGGTACAAGCTTGACCGGGACTAAGAAGCCACTAAAAAGGCCCCGAGCTCTGCTCCAGTCTTTTTCGGCACAGGTCGTTTCGGTACAAGGACATCTATAGTACGCGGACGTTTCGGCGCGCGCACGTTTCGGTATGAAAAAGGGTCAGGCATGCGAATGATGAAATAATGTCCGAAGGACAGTGTAAATTGTTTAAGCCTGAGGGACGTTATATGTAATTATTGACAACTCAAGCACTGCCCTACGGGCTCATACACAGTTTTTGCCGGAAATTTCAATGTATAGCGCTTGACAAGGAAGTTCATTGCGATGATGACCCGTTCAATAAAGCTGTAGTGCATTAGTTGAATCACACCAACGTCATTGATATCGATTAGATATTTCTCGCTGAATGGTCAGCGTATGTACGGTTATTTAAATGTTCAAAGGTTGTGTAGGCCACTCGCGGGGTCGTTCGGCTTCAGCCCGCGCCTCTGTGCTGTAGCCTCTGCAGGCTGTCTGAGCAACAATCCGCGTGACTCCAGTCGTAGCATAAGTCTCTAGGCCCCACTCCGTGTGGACGCAGACGCCGCCGGGTCAGCCCGACCCTAGCGGCTCCCTTCGAGCTGGGGAATCAGCAGGCCTAGGTGGTGTGAAGAGCTCAGGCGTGGACGCCAAACAAAGCAACAACAACGCCTGTTTCCTTTCAGGACGACGAAAGCTGTGCCCACTTAAAAACGCATCGTGCATGCAGCCCCTCCAATGCCGTCTTGAAAACGCACCTCCGCCGCGACTCGGAGACGGTAAGCTGTTTGTCCCCGTGGGTGCTTTTCTTTTTGGAATGAGCCGGCGGACGGCGCGGACCAAAGGGCGGCCCGCACATCTGGTCCCGCTTGAGCGCGGCGGCAGGAGGAGAGGAACCCCCGAAGGAGCGCGGGAAAACAATGGATGCGGCAAACCTGTTGAGGACTCGTCGTAGACCCCGAATCAAGACGAGAAGCTTCAGCGTGTTTCCACTGGCAGTTACGACCGAAGAACGACCCGACCGATCGACAACGAACTACTGACTGCTGGAACTGTTGCGCGGCACCGACGGGAGCAGCAGCGCAGGAGTGAGCAGAGACATTCTATCCCTATTAAACTGTTGTCTGATGCCATCTCTCGTGCTCACCTGTCGCCCTCCAACCCAAAGGGGACCCGTTAATGTGTAACGGCTTGCCGACTGACCATCACAGCTGCGCAACAGCAGTTCATCGCCGCTGAAAATTCGACGGCGATGCGCAAACCCACGCACGAAGCGAACCACTCCCCAACCCAAAAAGCGACATTTTTCTGCTTATCGTCGTTGTGCCAATCGTGCTGCGATAGGAAGGTTGCGTTGCGCGACACGTCTGAGCGCCCCCCCCCCCCCCCCCCCCCCCCCCCTCTGCCAACCAACGCAAATGTTGCCCCAACCTCCTTCAAAGGCGGCGCGTGCTCTAAGCGCCGCGTGCTTTCGCGTCTGCGCGGGTAACCTATACAGGACTTTGGCCCGTAAGCCGTGGCGGCTAACTGTTTGGCAGATGTCTGTGAGTGGCAGCTGCCTACGCGGACTTTGAGCCCTCCCGTATATGCAGGTGGAGAACTTTACAATAGAACTAAAACCTTACAGGCTTAATATAATATGCTTCTTTTAAGAAGATGCTCTTCTGTACCATGGCATGTGAGGCCGACACGGCGCTTCGATTAAATGTGAATCGGTGATGCACCGGCAATCAAACCATACTAACTTTTACGTCTTATAAAATCGGTTCTATAATACTAGACGTCAAGCCAAGAAATTAGTTTCCGGAAAGCGTAAAATTATGTATAATTTAGCACTGATCAGAGAGCATAACATGGGCTTCGAAAATTTTCGCATATTAAAGCGGAATGATAATAATAATAATAATAATAATAATAATAATAATAATAATAATAATCAATCAATCAATCAATCAATCAATCAACCTTTATTTTTGGTGCCCAGGAACAACCCTAGGGTCTTGGTACTGGTACACCATATACAAGCATTCATAAAAACAAACTAAAATCAAGACAACACAACACAGAAAACCGTATATATGAAAGAAACAATAAGATAAAAATAGTTACAGAGATCCCAGAAAGCAAAACAGCAAAATAGCAAAAAAAAAAAAAAGGAAGCCTAGTGTTAGAAGCCATGACACCCGGCCAGCAAAACGTTGAAGGCACGTGAAAAATTGAAAATATACAAGCAAATACTCAATGCACATGACGGAGATAGATTATACACATAAAACAAAGGTTTTGTAACAAAATGTCAGGAAGTTTCAAAATGAAAAAACGAAGTTCAGCGTTACAAGCACTGACACTTAAACCGACAGAAATTCAAGCAACACAAAATCAGGAAAAGTGAAAAACAAACAAGCAAGATGATGATTTGCATAAAATAAATACGGAACAGAAATACGGCACATAAATGACATAAAGGCACTTAAGTTACAACAGTTTTCAATTCATTAGAGAACAAAGACAAAGAGCTCTGGAATATATCAAGACGATCGGAATATTCATTATATGCACATTGTATTCTGCAGATGGACGAGCATCGTTTACTTAAAGCATCTGTTCTGAAAGTTCGAAATCTTCGGAAAAGTTTGTTCGGCAAGTTGACATTGATAAGTGCAACCAAGTCATCACACAAAATATCACCATGAAGAAGTTTATAAAGAAAGATAATGTCAGCTCTCATTCGTCGACACCAAAGGGAAGGAATACTTTTGAGACAAGACGTGCTGCCGTTTGCGTCTTCTTGTACATGACGGAAACGGTGCCTAAAGGTAGAAAGGAACTTATTTTGAACCCTTTCGATGCGGTCACTATTGGACTTGCAAGTTCCATTCCAAACAACAGAACCGTATTCGAGAAGAGGTAAGCACAGAGCCGAATACAACTTTAAGAAAGGAAGAGGACTTTTAAACTCTCTAGAATACCTGCAGACAGCACCCAGACATCGAAGAGAGCGTCCGGTAATTTGTGTAACGTGGGAAGAGAAAGTCAGAGAAGAATCAAATAGTACTCCCAAGTCACGAATTTCGGTCACCCTCGGCAGTGCAGTGCTTGCTATTTGATAGGAGTATTGCAGCTGTTGAGTTTTCCTACTATAGGAAACAACTTTCGTTTTTGAGGGGTTCAAAATTAAGTCGTTTCTGGTGCACCAACGATGGAATGACACGATATCAGCCTGAAGAGAATTACAGTCCTGAACATTACGCACTTCTCTGAAGATTTTCACATCATCAGCATACAACAAAAAAGAAGAGTTTTTAATGGCAGAAGCAACATCGTTAATGAAAATGGAAAAAAGAAGGGGGCCCAGAACGGAGCCCTGGGGTACACCACTGGTTGCTTTGTACCTAAATGATGTTTGACCATTAACACTTACATAGCAATATCGCTCCTGGAGATAGCAACGTATAAGACCCACTAAGGAAGCGTGAACATCTAACAGAATGAGCTTGGCAAGCAATAACGAGTGGTTGACTACATCAAAGGCCTTGCTCATGTCACAGTAGACCGCATCAAGCTGGCTTCTACCAATGACTGCTGGGACAGCCTGCTCCATGAAGCATGCGAGGTTTGTGGAAGTTGAGCGACCACGCATGAAGCCATGTTGATTAGGAATGAGGACGTGTTTAAGTGAGAAAGACAAGACCTTATGAAGAGATAACTCGAATATTTTAGAGGCAGAACAAAGAAGCGACACTGGCCTATAGTTCATGGGGTCGGTTTTTGGGCCTGACTTGAAAACAGGGAATACACGACAGATTTTCCATGATCGAGGGTACGTGCCAGACCGGAGACAGTTATTAAATATTGAGGTGAACACAGGAACAAATATATTTGCATACGTTTTTAGAATTGCAGCAGGAATACCATCTGGCCCAGATGAAAACGAGGGCTTTAGCCGGTTGATGCTGGCCCGCACGATGTTCTCATCCAATTGGAAACAAGCGGAGTAACCGTCCTGGTGACAAGAGACGCTGCCGTCATCACTACCACCGCTAAGCCCAAACAAAGAAGAAAACTGACGAGCAAAGCAGTCGGCCGCATCTGCAACCTCATCGCCGTTGGAATCCAGTAGACGAATAGATTCTTTCGTTGTACTAGATCTAGAATGAATGTACTTCCAGAAGGCTCCCGGCTGATGAGTTGCTTTAGCTTCAACTGACGCCAGGTACAAAGCATGATCACGTTTGTGCAATATTTTGCATAGGGCACGTAGGCGCCGGAACTCCTGAACGAACTGATTCGCACCAGAGCGCTTCATCTTTCTGTGCGCACGTTCTTTGAGTTTCAGGGCATCCCGCAATTCAGAAGAAAACCAGTGTGGGAACTTGAACTTCTTTGGTAAATATTGCGGGATGTATTTCTTCATACCCAAAAGCATAATCTCAGTAAAACGGTCAACTTGTTCATTGACATCAGAGTGGTCAATGACTGTTGACCAAGGGGCAGCAGAAAAGTAGCCATACAGCCCAACGTAATCTCCCCGGGCGAAAGCGTAGCGAGGTTGCGCATTGCTTGAAATTACAGAACGGTGGAGCATTGTAGGAAGGCAACAGGAAATAGAAAGAGGAGGATGATATTTGTCGGGTATTACTAAAGCACAATCAGAGCGCGACACATTAACGCCATCGAAGTTTGAAAAGCACAGGTCCAGAATGTTTCCACTGCAGTTTTTTATGTGATTACGCTGTGCCATGGAAGTGAAAGACGAAAAATCTAGTAACCTATTACCCTTCTGTTGAAAGTGGTGGTTGTAGTGGGAACAGGTGAGGTGGCTCCACTGAACGCCAGGAGCGTTAAAATCTCCAAGGAGGAGGACCTTGAGGTCGCAATGAGTAGTGAGCACCTGTTCAATGGAGGAGACTAACTTATTGAACGCGTCAGGAACTACATCAGGAGGAACGTAAAAAACACCAACTAGAAGTTTTTCAGTTTTAGAGATATGAATTTCGACCCATAAAGACTCACCTGCGTTTTCAATATCGCTACGTAGCACACACGGGAGAGATTTGTTAACTGCGAGAAGTACCCCGCCCCCCTTTTGTTTGCATCCAGTTAAGGCACGATCATTACGATAAACATGGTAATTTTGAGGAAAATAGTCATTGGATAGAATATCAGGGCACAACCAAGTTTCAGATATAGCTATTAACGGAAAGCAAGAAGCCAGAACATTACCAAAAAATTCAGTCGCCTTAGTTCGAAGACCTCGCACGTTCTGATCCTAATAATAATAATAATAATAATAATAATAATAATAATAATAATAATAATAATAATAATAATAATAATAATAATCATTAGGGCCCCAAGGACGCAGTAGCCCCGGGCCTCAAAGTTTCCTAATCCGGCACTGCTTTCTGCAGGAACAAATGCACGTGAAAAACTGCAATCGAACTGCGTCGCCTCTTCGAGTGCTTTCGCAGAACTGGCTCGGTTCGAGAGTTTGCTTATTTGAACGGTTGCTCAAGTGACTGGTTTTCCTACTCGAACTTATTTACGGGAGGAATTATACCATCGATTTTTTTTTTTTGCTAAAATTAATTTCTCTTGCTTTTGCATTGCGCTAGGAAGGGTCGAAATTACGCGTTCTTGAAGCTGACTAGTGCGCATTAAATTCGCGCTGAAGCGCCGCCGGTCCGGCAACATTGGTCGCACGTGGACGGAGAAGACGATGCGGCGTCTGGCAGGCTTGTACGCGGAGTGAACAACCTTCTTGCCACGCTAGCCGCGACTGCACGAAGGGCCAGGTGTCTGCGTCCCTCCCCAGGCGACGGCGCGCGAGAGGGCGAAAACATTCCTTTCCTTCCCTGGCCGTCCAAATTGGTTCACCACGCGGGGTGCCGACGAAGATCGCTCTTCGCGCGGCCACCCACGACAGATCTGTACACACGCCGCCCGGACAAGCAACAAGAACAAAGTTGGCGCTGTGCGAAAGAGCGCGCGGTCTGTAAAGCCGAGCCCCCGCCGGCATCTAGACAGGCAGGTCAAGACGCGGTGGGGCAGCAGCAGCAGCAGGTATGCGCCTTGTTGCAGCCGTCTCGGCCCTCCTCGCCCGACCGTCTCTCGGGCCGCGCGCGTATCCTGCTGCTCCGCCGCCGCCGCCGCCGCCGCACCGGTGGCATACCGGCCATGTGCAAAAGGGGGTGGGGCCGCGTTCCAGAGGGCTTCATTTTTCACCTCGGCTCCTCTCTACAGGTAGCAGCCTTCTAAAACGTCGTACAACCACCCACTGCAGGGCTTCGCCGTGTACTCAACGTTTAGCTCCCTCACCCACTCCGGACTCACTGCTCCCCCGGATGCCCCGTGCGCGTTCTCTGGACGCGTCTCGTCTCAGTGCCAAGTGAATGGTGAGCGGGACAGCGAGTGATCAGTCGTTTTCACGCGTGCATGTGCCCAATCTTGTGACAGACGTCAAGCTGCTGCTCACACATCCCCTGCCTTGTTGGACTTTCGGTGTTACTCGCCCATTCTTTGATTAAGAGAGCCTGCGGGTGCACGGTAAACGAGCCTTGCTTGCACGCGGAGGCCGTCATGCGGCTTTCCTCTTCCGAGTTCCTCGCGAAAATGCAGCACTGGCCACTTTCATCACATGTAAAGAGTGACTACCAATACTTGCTAACTGTTCTAACGTACAAGATATTAGACAAAGGAAAAACAAAGCTTTTAAAGAACGCAACCTGCAGTTCGTGTAAGTTTTGTCGGTCAACGTTATTTAAGTGATTTGGGGGTTTGCTTTCTGTCATGCTACTGGAGCTCCTAAGTGGAAATCAGCGATTCGGAAGCAGCCCAAGCGTATCGACTTCCTGGCTTACATTTTTATCATCTGGGCGCTCAGGCGGAGTTTTCGAGCAGCGTTAGGTGCAGATACATGTAATCTTTTAATGGAGGGTATACAGGTGTTACAGTAATGGCCGTATTGGAGACGTATTGTGGCATCTGCGATGAAAATAGAGAGTTTTAGCACTCGATTGATTGATTGATTGGTTGATTGTAGGGTTTAACGCGCCGACACAACGCAGGCGATGAGGCGCGCCGTAGCATGGGCTCCGGATTAATTTTGACCACCTGGGGATCTTTAACGTGCGCGGAAATCTCGTACACACGGGCGTTTCTGCTTTTCGCCTCCATCAGAAAAGCAGCCGCCGCGGCCGGGAATCGAGCCCGCGACCTCGTGCTCAGGAGTTTTAGCACTGCGTATGCTCCGTTCGTTTCGTTCGTACCGTGTTGACCGGGACCCGACTGCGCTTGCGCGCGCGGGCACAGCGAGGAGGAACCTCCCCCCGTAACGAATGCGCGGGCATGGGGAGTGTATGACGGTCCTTTCGGCGGGTGTCGTCGGCGATACTTTTTTCGGTTGGGTGTACATAGTTGGCCGGACGACGTTCAACGATGGCAGACAATCTCTTAGTGGCCAGGTTCAGCGTTTTAATAGCGCAACGGCTGCAGTTGCCCTGAAGCGGCCTATGCGAAGCGTACGAAAGTACCATCCTTGCGCGGTGGCGGCGCGGGGAGATTCATTGTTCAATTCATTGTTCATTCAGTTGATGCAGTGACTTCTTCAACCAGGACTTATTGCGTTTGAGGCGCGAACGAACTGAGATGGCGTGGCGCTGAGGGCCCGAAGATGTGATTGCGATTACCAGGCGCCCAGCCGTGACTGTAGGGGCATAATGCTGCCCCCACGCTTCCCTCCGCCATTCGAAGATGCGACGCGTGCTAGGGACATCACATGTTGATTCGCCGGGGTGGTAAACATTGCTTTGTAAAGACGCCCGAAGCTGCCCATGTGGATCCAAAGCAACAGAAAGTGAGTACAAAGAAGAAGCGACAACGTGCGTGCGCGAAGAGGCCTTAAAGGGGCCCTGAAAGGCATTTTGAGCACACTAAATGAACTAGCGCAACCGTTAGATCGGGTCGTCAACGTCCTCTGTGCCAAGTATTACTCTTTTACGCGCAGCGGAAAGCTCACACTTTTGTTGCAAAGTTTGTCGTTTTTTTCTCACCCTTCCCTTCGTGTTTTTGGACGCCGCCATCTTAACATGTCTACATCATCGATTCCCAGATGTTCGTCATGAGGTAGACATCCTGCTATTGGGCGGCTTTTTCACGCACTTCCGGCAAAGAGATGAGTCGTCTGCTCAGCGTCGGCTCGCCGGCTGATCTGCCAGCGGAGTGCCGGAGTGCTTGGGCATTTTACGACAAACGAAACAAGTGTAAAACAAACGCTTAACCGTTTGTATTGAATGCAACACGGCCATAACACGACATGGATATTCTGTTACCTGAGTACGTTCCATAAAGAAAGCGTTGAAGCCCCGTGGCACTTCTTTCGTGCAATCGCAGAGAACGCCCTCAGCCGAATGCCCGGGTTTGACACATACATTTTATTCAACTTCAAAACAATTCAGAGATGCGTTTCTAACGAACACAACGTCACAACATGCGTTGAAAGTCTGAACCACGATTGACAGATGATGGGTTGCCTCCTGCCCGTCGTAAATTCGGTACTCACCTCGCGCGTGGTTTGCGGGGACGAACAGCAAGTCACTTAACTCCGGCGCACAAGCCGATGGCTTTTAGCCACGCACACTGCACATACGCCATGCGAGGTTGAGTCGTACGTCGCTCGAGAAAGATAATCCACACCGTGGGAAGCACTATCCACCCGCAGAAGCACAACGTCGCATTTCATCGCGAAACAAAGGCGCCCACAACACACGCAGCATCGCCTCCTGTAATGCCAAACGCATCTCGCACTTCCCAATGGGAGTGAGTGGTACGCCTGCAGTGCCCACATGTCGCGAAGTGGGGCCCCAAGCTGAACCGGGATCACGCAACCGTAACTGACTTCTGGAGCGGTTTGTGCCTTGTTGCCAAGGCAACCGATGCTTGAGATTGTCAAAGAAATGGCGCTCGCTCCAGCGCTAGAAAGCTCAGAGCCGCGACGGAGCATGTTTTGCCAACGTTGCCGCTCTCCACCACGCGTCGCCCCAAGCTGAACTGGTCACATGATTGAAGCGTTTTGTGCACGGGTTCTGTATCGGTTTAATATGACTTTTTCACATGCCGCCGGCAGGAATTACCACCGCCGCAAAATAAGACCTAGCACCAGCGGGGCCACATCTGATACGGCGCTTTTTGGATAAACAGTGCGCGGTGCATCAAGGGAACGAGCGCACGACCCTCCCCGTGCGGCTGCGAGTTCGCCGCCGATAAAAAGTCGTGCCGCCAGCAACGTACACCGCGAAAGGGCAAGGCCAGGCCGCCGCATACATGCGGCCAGATTTTTCGTTCGCTTTTCCAGCCTTGAGCGGAGTGCGGGATTCATGGTGTCAACAAAGCTTGCCCGTAGCAGACGACAGTCTGAGCAGCACAATAGCGGAAGTACGTCACCGCTGCGGAGCGCAGCATCATGGGAGGCAAGGCTCGCGCGCCGTCAACAGCAGAGAGTAAGTCGAAAGGAGGAGGAAACGCGGAGCGACGATAATGCGCGGTTTTTGATTTACGATTTCTCAGCTAATACTCATCGCTTTAACATAATTCTTGCGGGAGGAGAGTGCAAATACATTGCTTTATTTGGGTACATGTACATCCATGCATCGGCGGAAGGTATTTCAGGACCCCTTTAAAGCTACCACTGTCCACCTCCTGCACTATTGTGTTGGGGCTTACCGTGCTTGTCTTAGTGTGAGTGTGCTAGGTTCACCACCTTGCGAAATCGTGTCTGTCCTTTTGTCGCAGTGTGAAGCCTGTCAATCAAGGTCACAGAGCGAAAGATAGCCGTGTCAGCAATAAGGATCTTTGCTAGGCAACGATTTGCCCATTCTTGTGTGTGAGGGGGGGGGGGCGGAGGGGGCGTTTTAGGGGAAGATAGAAAAGGATATAGACCCCGCCGACAACTGCCTTTCGAAATTGGGGCGCCTCAATCAAGACGCAGTCGGGGAGGATGGGATAGATAGAAAGGAGGACGGAAGAGAAGAAGAGGAACGATAATGGCGCTGGAAGATATGCCGCACAGCACAGCGGCTACTGTATGTACCCATGGGGGGCCCAGTACCTGCGCAGGCAGCACAGAGGACGACAGTTAGGGGAGGAGGTTAGCATACATATAGTCGGGTAATATCCCCAGTCATTTTCTCTTCCTTCCCTTCTTAACTGAATCACACACCACCACCACCGGCTTACGTGGGGTTATCTCGTCGTGTTTGTGCGACGTGTCGTCTCTATCACCTTTATTGTCGCGCAGAGAATGGACGGACCGACTACTTCGACAGATATTGATGTTCAGCGTCGCGCTGGTCGAGCTAAACAACGCAAACGACGCTTTACCCACCGTGCGTGAATCGGCCGCAAAGTGGTTGCTAAACTGCGAGCGCAAGCGGTGGAGAAGCTGAAGTATACTGTATACAAAACAATAAAACAGAGCAGATTGTTATGAAACCTGACAGATCACGAAGCTTATTAACATGGAACTTGTTAACAGTGATAAAATACGACACAAAGAAGATGAGGAGGAACAAACACGGCGCCGCCAAAGCGCCGCTTTTGTTCCTCTCCACGTTCTCGTGCCGTGCTTTTATCGCTGGCAATAAGTCAAATTCACAACACTACAAAAAATCAAGTACAAGCTAGAAGCAACAAATAATATAACAAAACTTGTTGAGCTAGTTGATTCATGCTTATTGGAAATAATAAGTAATAGTAAGATAAAACGAAAATAATAAAAGCCTGTATTTGGTGTGTGTTTCTACTTCGTCTTCGTCTGCTTAGTGCCCATTTTATTATTTCCAATAAACAAATGATAAAACGAAGGAAAGAAGATATCGAAGAATAACAATGAACACCCCCCTCCCTCTTTTTTTTTCTTATTTGTACTGGCGCTGTCGAAAACAAATGAAGTTTTCTGCGTTCAGTAGCGCCAATAGTTTCACGCGGACCTTACAGTAAAAATCATTGTCAGGGGGCGACAAATGTGTGGATCAACATCCTAATCCAAGAAGAGGACCTAATGACGAAACTGTCGATTTGAACCAGGCGATTTGTGGCCGAAGCGAACGGTACCTTCCAAGAAACGTACTGCGGCTTCATGCGCAACTTTCTTCCGCGAAGAACGCCCTTCTGGTCCATGGCACCTTGTGGAGTATGCGCAAAGTCTAAATTTAAAATTCCATGCGCAATTTCGCGTCTATAGGTAGCCTTCCTAGCGTTTAGTGAACGGCCAATGCTATACTTTTTCCGTCGCGCTCCCATTCAAACAAGCCGCACGCGCAACGCGGCCGTTGGCAACAGAGCGTCAAGGGGAAGCTATCGGCAATATCATAGCGGCAGCCGCCATTGTGCGTGCCGCTTTTAAACGAAACCGTAGGGGACTCGAGTCGCGGAGCGAAGAAGCGGTGTCTTGTGGCAAGAAAAAGAACGGGGACGGCGTCCAGCGGCATTCCATTGTTTGCTACGCATCGTGTGGCGTCAGAAGCACAGATAAAACACAAAGAAAAGGGGCGCGCGCAACATCGTCGTCGCTGCTCAGGAGCCAGAGGGCGAGACACGGGTATGCGCCGGCCAGCGGCCACGTGATTTCAGCACGCGCCACGCCCAGCTTCGCACAAACAAAGGAACAACAACAACTCCGGCCATTTGGGCTCCTCTCTGCAGCCTCGACGTCGGGTTCCAAGTCTACGGCTCCTTGGACATCGACTGCGGCGGCTCCTGCGACTGTGTGTGTGCCGCCAAATCGGACTCTGGCGAACACCGCGCAGCGCACCTGTCCTCACATACAGGCAGGCTTATAGGTGTGACCTCCGCAGGTTTTGAACCTGTGATTGTTTCCCTGGCTCGAAGAACACCTGTTCTAGCAGATACGGGGAGGTCTGGGCCCGTCAGTTGTTGCCGAAGCTTATTAAGCTCGGACAGGCTGTAGGGCGGGCTCCAAGGTTTCTGTTCCAATGACGCGCTGTCAAGAGGCAAGGTTACGACTCGGCTTGCCATTGTGCGATCAACGGCTGCTTTTCATTTCTTCGCTTTTCTTTCGCCTTTAACGAAGCCTACATCTCGGGCACCGGTTTACGTACCCGCATAAACACTTTCTCACTAGCAGTTCACTGATTCGCCCGAAGGGATTACAGACACCTGGTGCTATGGATCATCACCGTCTTGTTATGAAATGTCTTGTTGTAACAGGGTGTTTTTTTGAATGGTGGTGCTTTGGACACGGGGGAAAACGAACACAAAATGCGTAAGCCTGCTTTTCTACGCTGTTCCGAGTCCCCGGCCAGCTGAGTACGACGTTGTGGTGATACCCGCCTAGATTTATTGGCGCCGTAGACACGACGCGACGCTCAATAAACTGAGGGACAACGACGCGGCAGAGAGAGAGAGAGAGACGCAGAGGGAGAGTGAAGGGCCTTTATTCAAAGGACCCGGCGGCACTGTAGAGCTAGGAGCTGGGTTCAAAGTCGTGTGCAGAGCGCGCTTTCAGACACCCGTCGTCGCTGGCCGGGAGAGCACGCAATTTGCAATTCGCTACGCCAAACCTTGGGGCAAAGATAAAGAAAGGACCAATGGCGTGGATTATCGACTTTCCGAAAAAGCGCCGGCGGTTTTCTCTTGTTCCCCTTTGAGTCCCGCTAATAGAGTTCTCCCAAGTTCGTCACGGAGCCTGCAGCGGTCCCAGCCAGACTGGCACGACGCGGAGGGCTGGCGTGTGTACGCGGAATCACCTTCCGTCCTCGTTCTTCGCGGTAAAGGCTAACTCGCTCGCTATCCCCAAGGGTGATCGTTCGGGGTATCCGCTCGCGGCGGCTTGACGCATTGTGTTCTCGCGAAGCATGTTGCCCCCGAAGGCATATCGTATAATTGTTCGGTACTGCATAGGTTCGTTTTCACTTTGTCACGGAGCACGGCTTTTTACAGCCTTTCAGTCTTAAATATCTCTTTTTGTGTTGAGAAAAAGAGAGAGCGAAGGGGGAGGGGCGTACGCCATCCGCAAACTTTTTTTAACCCGATACTGTTATGGGCAAGTTCCCGACCAAACCGTTTTTACGATAGTCGCGTATGGGGAGCACTTGCATGCTTTTTGCGTTTGTGCACATTTCTTGGTGCCTTCGCTCACAAAATGGCTTGAATTTGTTCTGTCGGTATGTGTGAAGAAAGTTTTCGTTGAAGCCACACAAACTTCGTATTCGTTCACAAAAAACGAGGATTCATTCCACTGCGTGAAGGTGGATCGCCAGCGAAGCTGTATAAAATACACATCACACAGACGGTTCGGGAATTTACATGTATTTATTTTTCTCATCACTTAGTAATGGTGGTGACTCTGGCTTTCTGATATATTAATGAAACTTGAACCAGGGTTCCACCTTAGAACACAAACATGGGGCTGCACGTTCCCTTTCTTAAATGCCCATGTGCTGACAGCAGACGACAATTATGTGACATTTACAGCTTCACCGTGAAATAACTTATTATGATTAGTAAATCAAACTCGCAGTAATGATAGGGTCGTACCACCGGGCGATATTCATATAATGGGGGAGTTTTCACAAAACGGCTGTAACCCCCGTTTTATGAAAACTCGCGACAAAGTGGGCTCAAGGCGGTTTTGTCGTCCCAGATTTGTTGACAAGCGCAAGTAAACCACAGAACTTCGTCCCTAAACAGCTTTGATGTAAAAAAAGGTCTTATCTGAAGCGAGAAATCGTAGTACCTCCAGTGGGTCTACTTCGCCGCAAAGATTCCTGATGACCATTTACGGCAAACAACGGGGCAAATTAGCTGGATGAGAAATTGGCTAAAGCAACGTCATGTGCATTGTTTAACTGAAACACGCGATGCACACTGCAACGTTGCACAATAAATGGACAACTTTTTGCCCGTACTCGGAAATGTCACAGCGCAGCCACATTCCCGAGTCGAATCGTATGCTGGTCGAATAGGTAAGCGGTAGAAGCGCAAAAATTCACGGTTATACGTCGTCTGCTCGCGCCACTTCTAGTTCGAGAGCTCTCCTGGCCTGCCGTCTGCCTGCGGCTTTCACGTGCGTGTATGCGTGTTGCTTGTCAGTTTTCACCTAAAGAAAATGCTCAAACATCATGCCTTCAACGACACGAATAACGATGGATGCAGGGGCTTCTCTGAAAAATAATCACTTCGTGACAAATAAACAACACGTACACTCGCACGTGAAAGCCGCCAGCAGACTTGAGGCCAACAGAGCTCTCGAACCGGAAGTGGCGAGCGCATTCGACGTATACCCGTGAATCTTTGCGCTTCTACCGCTTACCTATTGGCTTCGTTGCTCGCCCAGCGATTTCCCGTTCGGGTACGGGGAATGGGGGAGGTAGCTTCGTGAGAGTATTAATTTGAAAGTACTTCGGGCGTCACCTTTTCTACTTGTTTTTCACTAGGATGTTGGCACTACAAGTGGCGTAGCATATTAGAGATGAATTTGTTTATTGGCGCATTTCGCGAGAAAACTGACGGGTCACACCATCACGTTCGATCCTTCGACGAACGGAATGGACGTGGCACGCCTCAGACGGGCTGCTCCTTCTGTGATGAGGGAAGGAAGGACCTGGAGCGTGTGGCTTATCCTCTTCATGCTTGCAGAGGGTGCAGCCAGTCGGCCAGCCTGCTGAGTTGAATTGTTTGTTTGCTTTTGCCATTTTTGCGTGTCTGTTTGTTCGTTTTTCAATAAAGTTCTCGTTGCGGGTCTCAGCCGGGTGCTGTCGTTGGTAAAAGTTTGACAAGTTACTTGGCTGCATCTGGGACTTGTCTTGTAAGGCTGGCGTGTCCAGCTCAGTGCTTTGCGGCTTCGCGACGGCCCGCCTACCAGGCAGGGGAGGACATGGAACTTATAAATAAATGTACCCGTACTGGCAGATACACGTATAAGCAAGCCTCTTACTGTATCCGGGAAAAAAATTATAGGGGTACTGAAAGCAATTTTCGGGGTTAATATTATTGTAGAGTTCGCTTCGTTTGCTCATCCGAATACTAACGTAGTGGAAGTATGAACAGCCTGTGAACCTTGGAACACATTTTAATTTCATCTCATTTATCGCTCCATTGGAACGGCTCAGGAAGCGGCATGCAGCAAATGGATATCACCGCGACGTCGCCTCGTATAAATGAAAACAAAGTGGCATAACCAAGTGACTGCTACGTACATTCGGGACGTCGCTTCACCGGCGCAGCTTGGCCAGTAATGACATGGCGCTGGCAGCGATCACGAACGGAGGACTGCAGTCACTATACGGTTGTCACCGCTGGCCAAAATGGCAATCTTGGCGAGAGCGGAGTTCCACATGCTGGAATTGAGATCGTGATGTGGGCGTGAATCGTAACAGAAGTCGTCATTCGCCCCACTAGAGAAACCGGTCATCAAACATCCACCGCGATAGTAGGGCTAAGCCATGGAGGAAGCGGCCATCCTCGCAAGCCAACTTCTTGCGACGTCGTATACACTCTCCCCTCCTCCGGGATCCTTCGGCGTGCTGTATCGTGGGAATTGTCCGCAAGCCTCGTACGTAACAGCATTCAGTGGTTCTGTGACTGGCCGTCGGAGCTGTAGGAGCAGATCGCCGAAGGCACCGTATAAGACTGTTCTGCTATCTGCCAATGGACATATACGGTTGGCGAACGTTGCGCTCGCAGTGTTTGAAAGAAGGCGTCAACTTCCCAGCCTCACATCCAGGAAATATTGCCGCCGACGCCCCGAAGCGAGGCGAGAGCTAGATCTCATTCGCAAAAACGAGCATCCTTAAGAGCTGCGAGCCGAATCTGACCTCTGACGCTAACAGTTCGTCCTGTTCCGCTATCGCCCCACGGAACGAACATTGAGGTCGAACGCGCTGCCGAAAACATTCCCACGCACATAGCGAGGTTACGATTGTGTAGCGATGTTTTCCAGGTTTGCTGCGACAATCGCTTTTCGCATTTTCCTGGAGGTTATCGCGCCGCCTTCTTTTCGCACCAAGCAGTGCGACGACTTTCGGATTTCAACCGGGACATTGACTCATCCGCTGCGTGGATCACGCTGCCCGTTTTGTTTTGAAACAGAAACAGAAAATGGCGTTGCAAAATTGAAGTTACAAAAATTGACTCTGCTCATCGATGAAATTTGAGCGCGGGGCACTGTCCTCCGGCATCTCGACGTATTGCACCGCGGCGCACTGCACATTATGCCACATGCCCGGCGCAGAATACTTCAACCGCTCCGTCCGACCGCTTCGTCCGCGTGATTAATTGCGCGTCTCGGGTTTCAGGCTGCATAGCTCCTGTAGCGCATGGCACAAAATGGGCCATAACTCAAAGGAATCTTTTGTTTAATTTAAAGCAATTAGGCGTTGGAAATTCAGTCAACTTCAATTCACTTCCGAAAGGCGTTTTTTTATTTTTTATTTTTTTAAAAAGCTGAATTGAGATCAGAAATACTGAAGCACTTTCAAGTTTCGCGCGACACGACCTCAGCAGTAAGGTAAAAATGAGAATACTTATCAGTTCGTTAAGTGCCCGTGAGCGTTCAATTGGTTCAATCAAGCGCGACCAGAGGCACCACTGCAGCCGCGCAGTAACGTTTCTTGGCTGTGGGTTTGCTCGGCGGCGGCCAATTGCACAAAAAATTCCCTCGCGGCAAAGTGGCTGGCGAATCGGCGTTGCTTCATCTCTTTTGCCCAATATTTAGATTAGTTTTGGAAATTTACGTTGAAACCGGCATTGTTTTCATTAGGCCAGAGCAGCCTTCAGAAAGGGGCAAACTTGTATTTTGTATTTTGTGTTCACGGCCCCTTTAAACAAACGCACTCACGCATGCGGCGCGAGCTGCAGCGCGGGTGAGCGACGCAAGAGGCTTTAAGAACTACTGCTTGCCTTTTACCTGAGTGCGGCCATTTCCTGTGGCTTTTACCTTTTTTTTTTATGACTAGGCTTCAAGATTGCCACGTGATGCTCCCTCCTATAGCTTGTTTTCTCTAAGCCCATTCAGCCTAAGCCCGTTCAGGCAGCCAAATCACGAAGGAAGACGCGCAATGTGTCAAGCCCCGCCCCCAGAGATTAATGATTGGCGGGCTGAGGAAGAAGCTGTGGCCGGGACACATGCCAGTGCCAAAACAACTTCCGTGCAGTATTTTGACGTCCGTGCAAACGGTGACGTAGTTTCATGCTTCTGTCGTACGCGCACTCCGGGCCCGAAGCAGTGGAATCCGAAACTGACTATTTGTCTTGCATTCTACCTAATTTGCTATTGTGCGCTCAATTACTTCGGGTGCACTTTCAGAATTTCAGCAGGCATCGGTCAAAGCAATAAGAACAAAACATAGATTTGGTGTCAGCACCCTTTAAGCTTGTTTTGATCAAGCTGACAAAGGTTGGGGGGCGATGCAAAACCTTGCAAGCTAGATGGGCGGAGGGGCTCAGCATCACCCATGCGTCAGCGCTACACGTGGACACACCTGCTCGCATTGGTTGACATTTATTAGCACATTCCGGTCTTTGTTAGCCTTGCCAGGCTGGCCTAATTTTTATACTTGGCAGTGCAGAGTCAAGAGAAAATAAAACGTGAACAGGAAGCTGTCAGCCGGGCTTTTCAAATAGACACTTGCCACTAGTTTGTACGAGAAATGACGAGGTTTGCGCATTCCCTATCATGGTTCTTTGTTCACGTTTCATTTGGTACGATACACCGTACTTTAGAGAGGCAGCTAGGCAAAGGGCAGAAGAAACAGTTTATATCAGCGTAATCGCTGAGGGTTTCACGTGCACCTACTCGCATTTCAACACGGATT
The DNA here is from genome assembly GCF_048455015.1 of Haemaphysalis longicornis. Taxonomy (NCBI): domain Eukaryota; kingdom Metazoa; phylum Arthropoda; class Arachnida; order Ixodida; family Ixodidae; genus Haemaphysalis; species Haemaphysalis longicornis. Next base: position 198,462,229 of record NW_027526203.1, on the reverse strand, counting down.
GCCCCAGAAGTTTTCCTATAGTATAAAGTTTTATAGTTTTCAATAACTTTGTAAAGGTTAGTAGCGGTAATGAAAAGTCTGAAGTTTTCTGTTACATTTTTTAAGTGACGCTGATCTTACACATACGTTCATCTGAGCGGGAATGTTTCTTTCTTCTTTATTTGTGTGTGTGTGTGTGTGTGTGTGTCTGTGTGTGTGTGTGTGTGTGTGTGTGTGTGTGTGTGTGTGTGTGTGTGTGTGTGTGTGTGTGTGTGTGTGTGTGTGTGTCTGTGTGTGTGTGTGTGTGTGTGTGTGTGTGTGTGTGTGTGTGTGTGTGTGTGTGTGTGTGTGTGGTGCAGACTTATGCGAGTGAGTGCATTTTTATTTAGCCAGGAGAATGTGTAGTAACTCACGAGAATGAAGCATATTACTAGAAACACAAACAAAAAAGTATGTCTATGTCTGGCAGTGAAGCTTCATATTTCGATATCCTGATGCTGCACCCGAAGTTTCTCCGATACGACCATCGAACCGTACGCAAGGTGCGGCCAAGTTAGGCGAATGAGGCCCTGTACTGTCGCTAATATATGCTTGGCTGTTTGAGAGGATAACACATTTCACGTTCAACCCAGCAACCAATGCAGGTAGTATACAGCGTACCGAACTGCTGTCTGTCGTAGGCCCGGAACCCCGCTCACCGCGTAGCACACTTTTCGTCCTTCAGTAGCTCCGTTCCTTCGTCACAATCCCTCCCACATGGTTGCGTGGAAGCTGAGTTCAGGCGTGGGTTGCTGCAAAACCCGATACGCTGCATCGCGACCATACACAGCGTTCACTGCGAATAATCGAACACGAAGGCGCTTATATCTACCTAGATTTGACAAGCTTGTTTTGTTACAGCGTTGTAAATTAAAGATTCCTTATGTAAGAAAAATGATGAGCGAAACTGTTATAACGGGCCATGAAAATAGCACAAAATTGCAATCCTTCGTACATTAAATTCTCGTTTTGATGAAAGTTGTTCATATAAATATGATGCGGCGGTCCCGAACTGCAAATAATTTTTCAGGGCACTTAAACCGCTTACACTATTTGAATATGAAACCATTGTTGCCTTCCTGGCGCACTGCGGAGCCACGAGAGGTGCTCGCTCGTTTTGAGTTTTGTTTCTTCTCTTGGCATCCTTTTGTTCAAGTCTCAAGTGCCTCGCAAGCCGTGTTCCACGTGGCGTCGGCGCAAAGTAGTAGTTGCTTGCCTGTCACCGTGAGTTCCTAGGTTCTATTTCCGTGCGTGCCATGGTTTCTTTTCGTTAGTTAGATGATGTCGCGCGGGTTTCCGGTACCATCCGCTGCCGACAGAGCCGGGTTTTATGTGGTACAAAATTCTTGCGCAATTAAATCTGAATAAATTCGTTTTCCCTCTTTTTCAGCAATTTATTTTCCTACTCACTTCTCGCTCGCTCACTCCAGCCCAGTCGACTCGATTCGCTCGCTTGCTCGCTCGCTCACTCACTCACCTTGTAAGCCTTTCAAGCAATAAGTTACTCCCTAAAATACACGTGTGGGCCAGCGATTACCGACATTGGCATGAAAATAACCCTTTCTTAGGCCTTGGGCGATTTACAATCTTGCCAGAAAGAAGAAAAAGAAAGGACTGACTGTGCACTTGGGAATTTGTGCACTTCGCTGCCTGGAACTCCCGCATCGACCATGCCGCGCCCACGACGTAACCAGACGTCAAAGGCTAACCGGCAAGGAAAGTGGGGTAATATCGGTGCGGCCGCTGGGCTGCTTGCCGGGTCACGCCACGTACAGTGCGCGTTACGGACAGGAAGCCGCGAGCGCGCGGAGCCGCCGTTAATTGCCGCATTTAGGCAGCCGCTTTTGGGCAAACCATGTGGGTCGCCCGGCAAATAGTCGTGCGGTGAGCCCCGGCGCGTCCGAGAGATTCCAGCTGAGCAGCCAAGTGGTGCATCCGAGGGCCTCTCGCGCGGTGAGTCGGCCGCTTGGAATGCAGCGGCTTGGCTCGTAGGCTTTCAGGCAAGCAAGGGCTCTTAGTTGCTTGTAAACGTACTAAGGCTTGACGTTGGGCTGGTTGGGTACACATTATTCACTCTAAAAAACAGCGCAGACACGAGGACGGGAGAAGCGACAAACTAGAGCGCTCTAGTTTGTCACTTCTTCCGTCCTCGTCTCTGCGCTGTTTTTTAGCGTGAATTGGGTATGTTGAATGAATTACTTAATTAATTTATTCATACAGGAGAGGTCGAGCGCCTCATGTTGGGGAAAGGGAAGAGGGGAAGAGGGGAAAAATGCTCGCAGGTGGCATGGGTTCATTTCACACATCCGCCCCGCACACGGACCACTTGTGAAGGTCATTCGGGGGAAAGTAACTTTCCGAGAGAATCGACTGGTGGCTTGGTGGTGTCTTTATGTCCGCCCCGCACTCGGACCACCTCAAGTCCACTGAAGAAGCTTGTCATCTTTCGCGAAAGACCAGAGGAACATGTACGTTTCCTTTTGGTTTGGCTGTGGCTTAATACACTCTTCGTATGTCCGAACATTGTGTGGTTTGTGTCTCCACCTTTCTTCATCCAGCTTGTCGCATTCCCATATAAGGTGCTTAATGCTGGGTCTGCAGTTGTGACATAGCGTGCATGTACGGAAAGGTGGTGGTGTGGGTATGGTGCCGTCCAGTCTTTTTTTTTGCCAAATCGTCGCATCCATTCCCACCTCTCTCTTACGTCTGACGTGATGGCATAGCCAGTCCGCGCCTTGCAGAGTAGGACTTGTAGGCCCTGCAGAATGTCCAAAGGAATGGGTTGGTCGGGTCGTGGCGTACTTTCCTTCAGTGTTCGTTGCCTAATTTTATGGCCAATTCTCCTCGCAATGGCGTCGTCGTTGACATCCAGAGGAGGCAACCGGTCACTCAAAGGACATGTACTCTGGAGGGAGGGATTGGCTGCAGATGCCTGGTCATGAGCGGCCTCGTTACCTGGGTTGTTCTGGTGCCCAGGGGTCCATTCCATGAAGATGGGGATGCCCTGAAGATCGATCAGTCGTTGCGCTGTATTTTGAATGGTGCGGGTCAAGCTGCTTGCTGGGTTGGGGTATTGGAGGTCTTGCATTGCGGACGCGTTGTCCGTGTATATATTGATTCATTTCGGTTTGTGTTTAGCTTGAATTTTCCCAATGTCTCTACAGAGCAAAGTGAGAGCTAGGAGGATAGCCTGCAGTTCTGCTGTGGTGGAGTCCAGTTCAGCTGCAGTGGAGATAGTGACTATTTCTAAGAATGATGGCTCAGAATCACGGTAGACGCTTGCTGCTATGGCTGTTTCTCTTATAGAAGCGTCGGTGTAAATGGCGTACGTTCCTGGCTCTGTGCAGCGATGTATATCCTGGAGAGCGTGGCTCTTTGATGCCTGCATCTGCGCTGTTCCTTGCGGGGCCGAGGTTTATGCGTGATTGGTTGGGTCCGAAGCCAAGGTGGAGGTGGTGGTGTGGCTGGAAGGGTACGGATAGGTTCTGTGCTGATATTGCGTGTCTCAACGGTATGTTAAAAAATCTTGCGCCCCTTTCTGGAAAAATGATGGTTAAAGCGCAAAGCTTTCTCCGATACAAATGCAAAGGCCACAATCGAATCGGCGAAAGACCAAATCTGCGACAACGCTGAGCTAAGCGAATGTGATGTTATGATTTTGCATCTATTATTTTATTATTGGGTCGTCTGAATGTGCTGATTCGGTTGGCTCAGCGTTTTCGTTGATTTGGGCTATAAGCGTGTGGCGGAATCAACGTGCCATCTGTGCGCCTGTTAGAGAATGCTTTCATCATCGTGATCGTTCGACTGTATGACGCGGCACTGCATTCGTCTATCACAATTAAACCCGTCATGCATTTCAAGACACACAATTGTTCATGCGGTGTGTGATTGATGAGTCCTTTGGTACTCAATAAATCAAGTACAAAAGAGCATGTCAAATAAAATATCAAAAATAAAAGGTACTCAGATATCATATATATATCAAATAAAAGGCACTCAATAAATCAATAAACGTTTCAGCAGTTTCAGTAGCTGCAAGGTTTGCAGGTCACATGGACAGGCATTGTAATGCAGTGTCACGTTTCTACACTACGAACCGCCACCCTTCAAATTTCGGAAAGTTCAGTGCCAAATTAAAACTATCCCCGGCACTTTGTTACCCCGCTATATAAAACGCTGGCTTTCATATGAGCTAGAGAGCATAAGATCGAGAAAAATCGGTTGTCTGTCCCTTTAATACCATTTTCGCCTGCTGCGGAAACGTGCCACAGCAAGCGTTGGAGTCGGACAGACCGGTTGCTTCGTTAAGTTCACATAGAAATCCAATGTTGAAGGGAGGCGATGCCCTTTCTCAGCACAATTTCCCATGGAGCACACAGCAAATAAATGTATAAGATTATTCAGTTAAAGTGCCATTCGACTGAATAACGCCTGAATTGGAGACAAGCTTGCTCAAGCCGATTAATTAGCGCCGAGTGAAATCCAATGTTTGTTTTATGCTTGGTAAAATGAAATTGCTGCCCCGTAATCTGCGTTATCACCACCTCTCCCTTGCGGGACTCGGGCTTTGCTACAGGGGGTGAGGGGGGTGGTGGCAATAATTTTCACATTTCTGACACAGCTGTGCTAATATCAATGCGTGTGTTGCTGGAGGGGGGTACGAAGGGGAAGACGAGTAGCAAAGGCGGGTCGCTCATGCATGCAGTTGTGGCGCATACATCTAGCTCTTGGGGCAAAGAAGCCTCACAGGTCCCTACTAATGCTAATTGCGTATTGCTGTTGTGTAGAATCTAATTGACAATGCCTTGCTACCCCACCATTTGGTTTATGTGCCAAACCTCACAACACCTCCCCCCCCCCTTCGCGAGCGCGCGATACGTTCTAGGCATCGGTCTAACGTTACGCGCCGAAGAGCAAATTAAGGATTAAGAACACACACATTTTTCAGGGTCGCTCGAAGATTAGATGCATATACTTTCGCTCTTCTGTTTTCCTCCTTTACTACTATGTCGTTTGTGCCTATTGAGCTTCGGGAATTTTTCGATGTCACACCATTTTAGCCAACTGGTTTTGCTGCAACGGTGATTTGGAGTTCCTCTAAGCTTTCTTGCACAGTTTGCACTCGAAGTGAAACCTTGCTTTATGCCGTTACTTCACATTTCAGAGATGGTTCTCACAGATCTCAGTGGAACGGGGAGAGAGCATACCTTGAACTGAGGGCTGGTTACGCTGAGGGTCTTACGTGTTTTACGAAATTTTCATTACAGGGTTACTGCCGTAGGTAAAATATCGTTGGGCTGGAAATGAGGTAGTTGCGAAGTGGTACTTGTTCTTGAAAGGTGCCCACGTTGTAGGGAAAGTGCGCAGCGTCCATGGAGTCGCAGAGGCTGATGGTGTTGTTGCCGCACTAAATGCATTCTCTTCATCTTTCTCCCGGCGTCTCTGCGCTCCCACATCGCGTTTTCTGGTCGCCGAAATGCGCTCCTACTCTAATCGTCTTTTCGTCGCTCCAGGTTTCTTTTCTCGGGCGAGATTACGCGCTGGCATGTTTAGCGCCTAAATGCGATTGTTCCGAGCAGCGATGAAAGCGGCGGAGAAGAGACTGCGGTCGACGAATTAAGAGCCTTTTCTACGTCGTGCGAGAGCTTAGGAGCTATGGAAAGAAATCCAATCTCGAAGTTGAACGCTGCTAGGGGTGATGGCTAGAAACCACGAGCAAAATCACCAACGCATCACAGCTGGTGATGGCTCGGTACGTTTAGGTGTCTCTGTTTAAAAAGCTTCATTGTTTGACCATGTCCAAACGTGCGTTATCGCTGGCACTTGTACTGAAGTAAGCATAATTACTGTACTACCCCTCGACATTTTAATACGCATTGGACGCAGCAGAGTGCATAGACTTTTGCGGGAACGTTATACGCCTTGCTCGGACATATAGTAACGGGTACAAAGAGGCGATTTTGAAACGGGCTATTTAAAAAAACAAAATTCCATCTTTTTTCTCGCAGCCTCCGGTAGAGGTAGAGGCTACACAGCGCATGTTGTTGGTGGCTCAGCAACTGTTTTTCAGAGCGAAGATTCTGTGGTGTGTTAAAAGAAAATCAGCAGCCCGCCAATGTATTTCAACCCGCAATAACGAAATTGGGTGCGCGTATACCTTGGGACACGTTAGTCTTGCATGAGCCATAGCGCGATGCTGGCCGCGATGCTGAAATCGCCGCGTATTTCCATATCGCCGCTCGCATTTATCCCTTCTTTAAGTGTCGTTTGAAATCGTTCGGTCTCCAGTTCCTATTATGCCATATTAGCATTTCTGAATTAGCGCTCTCTTTATAACCCGCGGGATTAGGTAGCAGCAATATGCCGTATTTTCGCGCGTATAACCCACACTTTCAGCCCGCCCCAAAAAAGAAAAAAAGAAATCCTGGCGTATTGCCCGCAGGAAAGGCAGCACCAAAGCTACTGCTAAAGCAACAAATCACATACCATGTAGACAGAAAAAGCGTATACTTCTCAAGTAGCATACACTAACTGCAAGGCGAAGGTCACAATTAACTAATAAAATTCAGTTGTTAGATTGCGCTCGTCCTTGTTTTTTCTTCCTTGTCCTTGTATGTTATGCGCAATCGCGGCCATGGAAGGCTTAGTCAGTGTTACTGCGTAGGAGCTTCACAGCACAACTCGCGTTGCCGTGAAGCGGCACTAAGGGAAAAACCCCGCATATTATCCGCAACCACTACTTTGTCACGGAAATTTTCGCATTTTTTGTGCGGGTTATACGCGCGGAAATACGGTACCTTGCAAGCTATGCCTGACATCCCCCGCCATTCGCTACCCGCTGCCTCAGTGATTCTTCGGTGCGCGTTATCTGTCAACCTACGTCAACCCTGAGGATGCACGCCTTAAACGATATTATAAGCATAAAGAAAAAGGAAAAAAATGTGTTTACTCGCTACTTCTTGTAGATGAGCATATTAGCTGATTCCAAGTGTGAAACAACTCTATCTTGATTCACTCCACGATTTGATCAGGCAGCATTTAGAGCTGTATATCTAACCTTTGTCATTTGTTTCGAGTAAATTACGAAATGGTGTTTGACGTCGATAGTTTTGCTGCTCTGATTACGCTAAAGATTTTTAAAAAATTTTATGCCCTCCTTCCAATTCTCGCAGTGTTTGCCCCTACAAATAGGATTAGCAAAATTATTATACAAGTTATTGTTTCTTTTTAATAAGTCGATTTTCTTTGATGTACACGCCCCATCATTTTGCACTTCCTGTTTATTCCTTGACGCGACGCGCGAGTGTCCCAAAATTGTCGCATCTTTTGGTTACGCCACAGATTTTGCACTCAAATTAGGTATTAGAAACTTTCCGTGTTAGTCTTATCCGTATCTGCCGCGTAAGGAGTATACCAAGCCTGTTACCGATCCCCAGCACGCGCGCCCTCTTGGATTCGTTTCAATCATGTGGAACAATTCAATAAAAATGCAGGGCAGGAGTAAGGTTACTGATATCTCGATCCGAATGAAAGAATTTGCGGTGTAAAGTAGTCGCATAATGGCACGTGCAGTGTCTGTGTTTGCGCTGAGACACTCGAAAAGCCAGACGGCCTCTCGTACATCAGTCGTCATTACGTAATCTCAGCACGCGCGTTCGCGTCGCGATCAGAAAACGTCACGCAAACAGGCCTCGAAAATTTTCTTCCCCGCAGCGAAGAAGGACGAGTGAAAATGAACAATCAGAAAAACGTCTCTACAAACTGCTGATTGTGGATGGATTATGGGGTTTAACGTGCCGACGCAACGCAGGCGATGAGGCGCGCCGTAGTGGAGGGCTCCGGATTAAATTTGACCACCTGGGGATCTTGAACGTGCGCCGAAATCTCGAACACACGGGTGTTCTTGTTTTCGCCTCCATCAGAAAAGCGGTCGCGCCGGCAGTGAATCGAACCCGTGCCCTTGTGCTCAGCAACACAACGCCCTAGCCACCGAGCTACCGCGGCGAGTCAAATTGGTAATTGTAATAAAATGGAAGAAATTTCGCGTGGATACGGATTCATAAACATAATCTTTTCCCAGCTCTCCACTGACTAAGCACGCTTTCTCTCCCTCCCTCTCCGCGGATCCTAATAGAGCGGATGCTTTGTCTAGTTAGTGATTGATATTCGGACGGAATGCACAGCACGAAGGGCGAGGACCAGGGACAAGAGAGGGCGCAGGACGGTACCTGTCCTGTCCTTTCTCTTGTCTTTGACCTTGTCGTTCGCGTTGTGAGTCCCAACCGACTATCCTAAGCATTTTTTTTTTCGGTTGCTAGGTGGGAGTGGGGAAGTCTACTCGGCTGCTGTGCATGCATCACCGGAAGGAAGGATTAGCTTTTTCGATCAATATCCGCATTATACTAACGCGGGGCTGGTTACATTGCAGAACGCCTTTGTACTGTTGTGAAGGTGCCTTGCTCAGCCCGCTTCGAATGCTGCGCTGAGCTGAGCGATGAAGCTGTCGAGGCGACGGTGAGTTCGAGCAGCATTTATATACAACAGTACAAGGGCATTACATGTCTCGGACAAAGGCGAGATCACGTCTCAGCTCGGTGACGCCGTCGATTGCTCCTCGCTGTCCGCGCGGCTCGGGCTTCTATAGGGGAGAAGCACCTTAGGGGCTCGGGCTGTCGGCATCTCCTGTCGTCGTCTCATGTCGTCACGGTAAATCAAGTTGTCAAACGATGGTCAAAAACAAGTGTATAATAGATAAAACCGGTTTAAAATAGACTAACATGACTTGAAATAATCTAAAATGCAGGAATAATCAGGATATAATATCATTATAAGATAAATTTCTTAAATTCCGTCTCAAAATTGGTTTCAAATGCCAGGGTTTCTCCTGTAAAGTATTTTTCTTAGCATGCTGCGACGTGTGACACGAAGGCAACTTACGGCCAGTCTGTCTCATTTAAGTGCTTAAATCGGGTTCAACGCACGAGAGCGTGCCACCGCCTCATCAAGCGCGCGATTGCTTCTCCTACCAGCGCTTCTCAGGCGCTCAATCAGCGCGCGCCATGTGGCCAGAGAGTGACTTACAATTTTTGAATGCAGTTCTACACTCCATGCTTCGCCCTTTCCCCAGGTTTCACGTTAGTGGAGATGACCCGGGACTTTTTATATCCCCGGGGGTCCGTTTCAGCCGCGAGCAGTTCAAATTCCTCCAATTAGGACTCTCCGCTGGTCGCGGTTTGAACTCAACAAATGGACGCGAAGGGGTTGCATCAGACGAACCGCCGGAGAGGGGAAGGGAGAGGCGACTCCTCGGCTACGCTTCGTGGCATGTCGGTGCACGCCCGCCGCGGGTCGTTGGACAGCGGGGTTTGTTTCAGTCCTGACGTTTGGCGCGTCGTCTGGCCAAGCGAACTGGTGTCGGGCGCTCTGGCACAATAGTACCAACTTGTGAGCATAATTGCTGTGACAATGATAAAAGTGGAACAGAATGATGCTGTAAAAGAATCGGCACGGTAAGCTACATCAGCGCTGGGGTTGAGGAGCAAAAAGACCATTAAGAATCGGTTCAGCGAAATAAAGAGCCAAATACCTTTTCAGTTGTACGGGAAATCTCTGTTCCTCCTCCTCGCTATTACGCTTCAAATTTTTAGCATCGGGTAAAAGAAAAAGAAAAACTTCCGCTCGAAAAAGCTTGCAAACGTTTAGAGGGCAGGTAGTCTTATGGTGGAAATACCATTTCTCTCTCTCTCTCATATATATATATATATATATATATATATATATATATATATATATATATATATATATATATATATATATATATATATATATATATATATATATATATATATATATATAAGGTTAGTAGAGACAGAGACAAACCAGAAAGACGTAGAAAATAGAAATAAGTTTACTGACGTTTCAGGGAGAGGACTCCCTTTCTTCAGAGTCCTCCCCCTGAAACGTCAGTTAACTTATTTCTATTTTCTACGTCTTTCTGGTTTGTCTCTGTCTCTACTAACCTTATTTTTTTCGAGCTCTGTGTGAGTTTTTATCTTCTCAGACTATATATATATATATATATAATGTATGTGTACGCGTGCGTGCGTGTTCGCACGCAAATATCATCCGGGTTGACAAGGATATCGCAGAGACAATGACAATTGACCGGGGTGTTTTGGGAAGTTTGAAGCGTATGCAAGCCAACGCCGGTAAGCAGAGATGGCGTTCAATGCGGAGGAGCGGGATCTTCTGTTGAAAGAAAGAGCCTCGCGGACAGCAATGCAGACAAGAACGATGGTCGCCCGTGGCTCTCGCTCCTACGTCGCATTCTGTAGCCTGAATGCACCGATGAATTCATCGATAGTGACATTAGGGAACGCTGGTAAGCACTACCAATAGCGTCTCCGCAATAATAAATTATCAGTAAAAAGAGAGCACGAGCCATAAATTTACATAGGAATCGAAGTGCGCCCTCCCCCCTTCCCCCCTATTTTTTTTTTCTGAAGTTGAAAAGCTGGTTCGAAAACACGTTCGGATTCACACACACCATGTGCACGCGCAAAAAGCTCTCTAAAAGGTCGCAACTAATGCTCTTGCAGCGTTTAAAAAACGCACCCACAATACGTCTTTGTTCTCAAAGCGCGTGCGTAATTAACCACTCCAGCCGGCTGGTTCCGCACTACGAGCGGCGTTCCAGGGCGCGCTCTAGCTATTGCGTGGCCTGACACCGCACGCTGCTAATCCGGTTAACGCGCGGCTTATGCGCGCGACTAATAGCGGCTATTAGCGGCGCTGCCGATCTGCATATCGGCGTCTGAAACGCACGGTCGACGTCCCAGGCGACAAGGACCGCGCTGTCTACAGCCTCGCGGTCTCGCTCCAGGTGGTCCACAGTTCGCTGGGCTGCTCCGGCATGCAGGCGCCCGCGCCTTTTCGTTCGCCTCGCTCGCTTGCACTTGTCCAACGGTGAGAGTGGGGGCCAGCCGCCTTCCCTGCATGATCTGAACGCCGGGAAAACAGCGCGGATGTGCGTTGTGAACGACCAAGATCGAAATCCGCCGTCTACAATTAACACCCGACACGAAAGGGTCAATAGCTTGACGGGGAAGAGGCGGTAAGCCGGAAATCCTGGGGCTTTGTTTTGGGTGGTGACAGCGTGTATGCCGCCTGCGACAAGTAAAACGCGAACATAAGTATAAACCCACGAAGTTGGGAATGTCGTGCTACGAAAATTAAATAACGACGGGGTTTATTTGTGACATTGGAGAGCAATAATCCCTCTCCTCAAATGCGCGTCAACCGGCATCGTAATGATATCCCCAGTGGTGTCGGCGCCTTCAGTATCGAGCCTCTCGATACTGAAGATGCATACGTTAGCGCTGAAAGGACTGGACACAGAATGGAAACTGTACACGGGGCGGACGCTATCTTTCGACTTCGGCGCTTCCAGGATGATGTTAAAAACCCATCTGTATCGTGTAAATACTGTTTATCCTATTCAGCTGTAACTCGGAATACTGTTTTATATGGCTGCGCGTGATTATGTGTAATATATTAATTGCACAAAGGATGAGTAAACGTTAAGAGAATCGGCAATTTTATTACAGCGGTTTTACTACCGACGCTCCCATCTATCACCCCCCCCCCCCCTTTATTTCGCGCGGGCATATTATCTTAAAAAGCGCGCGTGGGGTGGGCTCCGCCACAGCGCACAAAAATGAGCGCTCATTGATGAACTGAGGAAGAAATTACACCTCCTCCCAACCTGTGCGCTATCGCTTGGATGATTTTATTTCAATATCGAGACGTCAAGAACAGCCGTGTGTAATTCAAAACTCTCTTTATGATTGTGTCGCGATAGCACGATTGCTGCGTCGCTGAGTAAGGTAGCGGCGGTAGTGCGAAACAGGACTGGAGGAGCCACCGCCGGACGTATGAGGGCTTAGTGAAGCACGCTAGGGGATTTGCTGCCACGTCGGCACAAAACTGGGATAACCTGCCTAGTACAGCTGACACTAAAAAAACTGCAACTAAAGACATAAAAAAGAACCTAAGAAAACGACGAAGTCTTATGCTGAATCAGCCCTCATATTTCGCGATACCCTTAGAGCGGTAGTGATCCAAGGGCTACCCCGCTGCCTCACTGCACCTGCCTTGGGCAGCCCTCGGTCGGTGACAGTGGTGCTGGCAATCAAAAGAGGCAAATTTCGCGCAAATTTCGCGAGCACTGGCACGACAATCTATCTGAACCAGAGGGCGGCGCGGCCAGGGTCGAGTTGTCGAATAGGTCATAAACGCGCGCTGGCAGGTCCGCCTTCAATAAACATGCTGGCAGAGCTATAACTCATGTCATGCCTAGAAAGAAAGAACTATATCAAATCGCGGGAGAGACGTGGTATCTCGCGCTCGCTAACACGACGCTTCTCGGTTCATTTAATTTTTTTTTAATGTAACCAGAATGGCGTACCTGGGTTTCGTTGGGTCGCTCTCGATGTTGTCTGTTTTGTGCGTGTACTTGCGTGTTGGCGGCCGTCCGCGTGCTGTATGCCTCGGCGGCGTATTTATTCGTGGGCAGTAAAAGCTGAGCACCTGTTCGAAGACCAGACGCCCATCTACTTGCATCGCAGGTGAGCAAGGTAAGCGGCCGGTATTCGCGAAAGGGAGGAGGAGAGGAGAAATGCCGTGCGTTTACGACCTGCAGCGCTGCCCCCCGCCCCGTCGTACTTCATGTCGTCGGTCGGGGGCGATAAAATAGCGGCGCGCTTTGCGAGGCCCGGAGGAAAAGGTGGCGCTGTGCGACAGCAACACTGACTCGATCCGGGTGAGAGCAGGTCGCCAGCGCCCAGCACAGCGGCGGCGCTATGTTGCTGGGGCTTCATTTGCTAGCAGAGCAGGTCGCAACAGCGACATTCGTGCAACGCTGAGATTGAGTGCCCTCAAATTGCGCCTTCTGCTTTTTGTACACGTCGGGAAAACGAAGACCAAACTTCAGCCCGCATGTCTGGAAAAGGATGTACGTGCTTCCAGTATGCTGCTATACCAAGCGTACGTAACAGACCCAGTTCAGGAGCCAGTGCTCGGCAAACAAGAGAGAGAGAGAGAGAGAGAGAGAGAGAGAGAGAGAGAGAGAGAGTAAAAAAAAATTACGGAGCGTAGCTACACATATCATGTTTGTTGATAGTCCTCCGTACATGTGTACGGAATAACACCACAGAAAAGGTTAAATTCGCGATAAAGTAAGTTTACTTATTTCGGACTTACATTACTTCCCGACAAACTAAAGATAAAAAAGCGGGGCAGTGTGTATCACTTACCACTGTTCCACAAACTATTTTGGACAAATTCGAGTTCCTGTATATGAGCTCTCGTAAGGGAGCAGAGTTGCGCGACCATTCGCCAGCCTGCGTTTGTGCGGGAAAGCCATCTATCGTGCATGTAGGTGATGCCGCACCGATGAGGCAGAACCTACGCGCGCATGTGCCGTCGGCTGCAGTGGCAGGTGATCGGCCGTGCAGGGGCTTTCCCACGCAGCACTGGAGCCGGCAACGGCGACGCCTCGTGCAAAACAGACGCGCTGCTTCGGCGTCCCTTATTTCAAGCCGATTTCAATATTCAAAGCGTAGGAGTTTGACAGGCCGAAGCTACACCCGGGCTATGTGGCGCACCGTAGTTTAGGGCTCCGGTCGGATTTCGGCCACTCGGGGATCTTTAACGTGCGCCGAAATCTGCAACACACAGCCGTTCCCGTTTTTGCCTCCATCAGAAAAACGGTCTCCCGGGCCGGTATCGAAACCGAGTCTTTCGGCTCAGTAGCACAGCACCTTAGGCGCCGAGACACGGCGTCGGGTAAGATGATTTCAGCTCGCAGGGACACATACCGTTGCGAAACATTGTTGCCAGAACGGTGTCTATGAAAAGCGCCCAGCTTGTGAAAGCGGTTCGCGCGTAACACATCTCAGTGGCAATTTGTGATTGGTCGGAAGCCATGTATGCTTTGTTCCCCGCAAAAAGCCAAGACGTCGGTGAACCACAAGCTACTTTGGCGATATCGTACGTGCGAACAGCTTTGTGTATCTGGCCCAAGATGTCTATATAGGCAGACGATTTCGTCACGCTACTAGAACCCGTGGCATGGTTTGTGCACGTCGGCATGTTTAGCGCAGACGAAACGTTGACACTTGCGGCTAGTTGTATTGAATAGAGATCAACATTTTTAAATTAAAAATACGCTTTAGAACTATTTAAAACCACTGAATCTGAGATAAGAGCATTGCAAAAAAGAATGCGAACTGTCGCATAAATTTGGAAGCCGCTTTGTCATACACTGACCCTTCAAAGCCGGCTTCACTACTGCACCCAGACGCATTGCTAGAAAAAAAAAAAACTTTCAGATATGTGATATAAGCAGCCGGATTCCAAAGTAGGAAAAGCAAGGGTCTTTATTAAATGCCTCCGTAAGACCCTGTGTACCTTGTGGAGTGCTGTGCACGTAACTCCCTTAAAGCCGCCTTTACTGCTATACACAGACGCATTGCCAAAAAGAAATTTACCCAGCTGCAATGCAAGGGCTCTTATACCGAAGTATGAAGCTCCAAGCACCAAGTATGAAGCTCCAAATACCTCTAAGCACCAAATGTGTCGCTGCAAAACGCTGCACACTCAGCCCCTTTAAAGTTGGCCTCAGTACTAAACACAAATGCAAGTGCGGAAGGCTAGTTTTAGGGGCAATATGGCGTCATGGAGGCCCGAAGGCATTTTATTAATAACGTTTTATCGCACGTCGAAAGTGCCGCACATCAAGCGTTACAAACGAAGAAATGCTTAGGAATTTAAAACAGTTGAAAATAGGCGAGATAACAAAAAAAAAAAAAAAAGCAAGGACAGGAGGCTGTTACACGGCATCCGCGGTAGCGGCGTGGTTAACGTGATGCACGTGATCAAGTGGCTAACAGCTATACTGCCGGTAAGTGCTTTCGGTGCTTTCGGAGCCTAGACCCGCTCGAGTTCACTCAGAAAAATGTTAACTGCGAAAAAAGAAAAAAACGCTGCCACCCATTACCCGTACAAACCACATTAATGGCATCGCGATCACGTGACCAGCGTTCGGTGGCTTCGGTCGCCAAAATCCGTTACAGCTCGTGCGGTTGACTTTGTTATACTTCCCGTGCGTCCTCATCCATTTGATCCAAGGATTTCTCGACACAAGGTGACGCTTGTGGAAACGAAGTCGTACTAGTCGTATTACGCAGGCTGTCTTGATTTCAACCGAGAAAGGCGCGACCGCTCATTTTGAGGATGTTTTCGCGATTGAGCAAGTGTATGCTTCGCACCCCACGAGCAACCATTGAATTGTAGATTCAAGTGCCAAATTACCTTACTCCGAGTATGTCAAACGCAACGGCCGTTATGACCGATTCGATAGCGGACCGTCCCACCACGCGCGCAACGAAAACATTTTCCAGTTTCTGAATAGGTCATTCATCTTCTTGATTCTATGTTCTTCTCTATGTTCTATGTTGCACTCTGTCCCTGGTTTCACCCAGGGACAGAGTGCAACATCGGCGCTGCACAACCTGCGCTCGCATCTCCAGGCTTGCCGTGATGAGGGTTCGTTGGCTCTGCTCATTTCATTGGACTTTAAAGGAGCGTTTGGCTCCATTTGGCACCCGTTTTTGCTTTACTTCCTGCGAGCACACCGCTGCCCTTCTAACATTTACAGCTTGCTTGAATCCTTCGTACATGGAAGGTCGGTGCACTACAGAAGTCATGCGGGGAGTGTGCGTGTCCAGACAAC
The DNA here is from genome assembly GCF_048455015.1 of Haemaphysalis longicornis. Classification (NCBI taxonomy): domain Eukaryota; kingdom Metazoa; phylum Arthropoda; class Arachnida; order Ixodida; family Ixodidae; genus Haemaphysalis; species Haemaphysalis longicornis. Next base: position 198,446,415 of record NW_027526203.1, on the reverse strand, counting down.
GATGGGCAGCCCCCAGGGCTCACCTTTGAGCCCGCTATTGTGGAACATCGCGATTCATGACCTACTGTGCCTTCCTGTACCACCTAATGTGCATATTCAGGCCTACGGTGACGATACAGTCGTCGTAATCAAGGGACGTACACGGCATGCAGTCGCTTGAGAACTTCGCCAACGAGACTCTGGAGAGAATATTAAAATGGACGCATGCTGCGAAGTTAATATTGAACCCCACCATGCCTGCTGTTATCGAGGAGACAGAGAGGTGCACAGCGGAAGCCGACCATTAAGCTGTGCGGCACGACTCTGCGGCAAGTCACTGAGGTGAAGCTCTTGGGTGTGGTGTTCGATAGTCACTTGACCTTTGTCGCCCACACGAATCATTTGCGGAACCGCGTCGCGAAGATGTCCGCCGCCCTCATCGGTTTTGCGCGTCTTCATTCCTTTCTGGACCGCAGTCAGCTTTGCCTTCTTTACCACAGAGCAATTCTGCTGACTGTAACTTATGCTGCAGTGACATGGTGGGGCGATCAGCACCATTTGTTAAAGGCTAAAATTCACTCCTTGATGCGTTCTTCACTGTTTGTAGTCACCGGAGCTTACACCACAACTGGAACCGCGGCGCTGGAAGTATTGGCAATCTCCCTTCCGCTGTCGATCGCCTTGAACATCTAGACAGGTCTTTTCGATTTGTTTCACCTGCGACAGTCCATTGAGCTGCACGGAACACGCATTTCCCCGGGTGAGGTGGAACATCCTCTTCTTTGGACCTGCTGTCATCCTGCTCTGCGCTTTGCGATTCCACACCGGGGGATAGACTCCCGTACAGCTGCGAGGATAAAGTTGAGCCCTGGCTTACATGCGTACGCGGACGGTTCTTTTACCACGACATCTGCCGGTGCAGCGTTCGTTGTGCTCAGCTGGTCTGATGAGGTTTTGGTGACGCAAAGGTTTCGAATTTTGCCACCGACCAGCTCTTATGGCGCAGAAGCTATTGCCTTACACCGTTTGTTCCTCTACCTCAACACCAACAAGCCCTCCTGTCCCGTTTTCATTTATTCTGACTGTCTGTCTTTGCTTTTGGCTTTAGGAGATCCTTTCAACCCCTCAGAAACTGTTCATGAAATCCAAGTAAACTATCAATCACTGGCTTCTTCCGTTCCAGTCTCCCTCTTCCACGTCCCCAGCCACTCCGGGGTGTGGGGCAACGAGCTCGCCGATGTCGTCGCTACAAGTGCGGCAACTAGGGGTGCAGAAGCGGAGGGGCGTACTTGGAAGCGAATTGTAAGAGCATGAAGGCAGGTCGGCCGGAGTGGCAACGTAGGTGGAGCTCCGACAACACAGACACTGAGTTGTTTCGATGGGTACCAAGTGTTCTGGCCATACCTCCATTCTTTCCTCCGCCCCGAAGACTCGCCCAACTTTTAACCGGACGTGGATGGTTTCCCCATTATTTCCACCGGGTTGATCTGCTGCATAATAACACGTGCTTCTGCGGAATCAGTGCTCCTTCCGTCAGCCACTATCTCCTGGATTGTGCAAAAAACAGTTCCCTTTGTGTCCCGATTAAGACGCGTCGCTCGCCTCCCACTGGAGCCTCCTTATTTGCGTCATGCACTGGACAACGCTGAAGCGGTGAAAAGTTTAATAGGACTGGTGGAGTTTGTCGGTAATAGCATTGCGGACATTTCGCAACAGCCAATCTGGCCTCAAGTAGCCGGTACCTGTTTGCTCTGCACATGACATCTGCCCTCCTCTACGACCTTTGAGCGAAGCCTGAAGGCAAAGCCTGTGAAGAAGAGGGAACTCAAGTTCTACAGCTTCTGGGACGTTCGTGGGGTCAAATGTGTCTGTACAGTCATCTGCTGCGTAATTCTTCTGGACGCTGCTCCTTTGTGCTGTGCTCCTGCTGCCGTGTGGTCAAACAGTGTGTTCCGTTCGCGATTTGAGAGTGGTGTTACCGTGCATTCGGATGGGCACGGCAGGATTGGTGGCTCGCTTGTGTTCTGGTGGCATGTTTTAAGGTGTTTTAGTGGGGTGTACGCTCACGTTTCGTACACGTGTGTACGGGCCTGCGGGTACGAACTGGCCGAACTGCTATGAACTGGCCGAAAGTGTACCAATATGTGGGTGTATATAATTTTGCATTCTACAAATTGGCTTTTTCTACAAAAAGTATGTTTGGGTTATAACCCCTGTTTATTTATTTTTGATTGGCTGCAAACCCGCCATAGCGTTGCTGGAGCGGGTGTTGTTTCACAAGTTATTCTTTTTATTTTTGGGAGGGAGGGGGGAACATGGAAAAAGAATTGGAATTGGAATTGATTCTACGTTCTTCTCGTCTTGCAATTCCAGGGAAAGACAGATTTGAATGTTAGAGCCAAAGAACCCCCAGCAAAGCAATCGCTTTTAAAAAGGTGTTCAGTAGCACCTCGCGATTCTATGAACGCAAATAAGACGGTGCACATACCTTCCCCTGATAAAAGAAAGGATGTCCTTGTCCATTCTTCTATGAGGGAAAGGCATGTGCACCGTAGCATGCTTGGCGAGGTAGTGTGGGGAGCTTATAGTATTTGGTGCTGCATATGTAAGTTTCGCTCACATGATTCGTCATGACATTTGATGAAACAGTGTGAGCGGCTGCAGAGAGGACAGCTGCCCAGGTATGCCTATACGTAGGTTGAGGTGAAATGAACAAACTAAAAAAAGGAGGCTACAGGAAGAAAAGCCTTAATTACCACGCATTGGTAAGCTCCGCCAGCCACCGAGCCTTGAAAAACTCAACACATCAGTCGTCTTTGGTTTGGTTGCGAATGGGCCAATTCATGTTTTTATTTCTGCAACAAGAAATAAAAAGAAGAAGTTCGGTCAGAAAAATTTGCTATGAATCTACCTGGCGAATATAATTCGTAGCGAGCTTCTGTAATTGGTCTCTGCATGTGTTTAATGCAAGTAGTGAAGACCCGGGGTTGCGGACATTATGGACGCAGCAGAAAGCAGCCGGTCGCACGAATGAAGCTTTTACCGCAGAAGGGCGACTGTACGCACGATGCGTCAATGACTATACTCTCTTTCACTCCATGGTGGGGTGCATTCTTGAGGTGCGCTTTGAACCCATCAAGAGGGCGCGACGGCAAAAGAACCTCATCATCACTGCAGCGGAAGCTGCCGCCTCGAAAGCGTACCTGAGCCAGGCGTTTACACCCAGTCGGGGTGTCGGCTGGAGGAAGCGGGACTGTAGGGTGTCGGCCCTTGCAGCGGCGACCCCTTGATGGGCCCAGGCCTGCCCCAGTTGTTGCAATAGGACAAACGAGAGCGCACTGTGACAAGTCCTCAGCTGTTTCGGGGATTGCGGAGGCGGGTCCCGTGGCGCTTCTCGGCCTAGCCAATGGCACGCCCCCGTCTCGGAAGCTGATGGGGTTCGGGAAAACGAGCAAGCATTCGAGCTCTATGCAGCTAACAGGAAGACTCGGAATATTGCGCGTCCTCATTTGCCTTCTGAGCGTGGCGCGCGTATTTCGTGATGTCCAATCTGTATTTTTAAGAAGCCGTACGCCTCCGCCTCCAAATGGTTCAATCGTGGCCAGCGTCCGCTCACCAAAGTGCTTTCCGCAAAGCCAGCTTCCTCGTGGTGCTCTGTAGCTCTCAATCTGAGGTAATATTTTTTTTTAATCTTGCTGCAATCGGCCGTTAATACGACGCTATAATTACGCCGTATTTCTTGTACTTGTCATAATTAGTTATGTCACCTTCAAATTTCAAAATTTTAAATATTTTTTTCTGCGTTTTACCCTGCGAAGCTACAGCGAAATTATCAGGTGCCCCGTGTTGAAGGGCTACGGATGTGGAGAGGAAACAACATAGCCGGCGTGTACTGCGTTCAGTCGCTGACTTTACACAGTCGTCTGTGATGGTGCAAGCCTTGTGCTCGAAGCACCGGGCTTACGAAAAAAAAAGCTATCGTCAGCTCCCATTGAATGCTGCCTCGGGGCTTCATTTTCGCCTCAGCTGATCGCAATCCCTCTCGCGAAACCCAAATTGGACCGAAGCTGCCCTGTCGGTCACACTGCTTGGCGGCATGCATACGCGGAGAATATGGTTGAGCCAAACTCGCAGAGATCCCACTTTATTATTTTTTTGTTTCTTAAGCGATTTGCAGACTGCGCCTGGACATTATGCAAATACTTGCGTCGTCTCCCGTCTTTTCCCGTCCTCGGTGTCTCTTTGCCCCAGTGTTAAACGAAGCACGCTCATCTTTCACTCAGAGCAGCACAGACGCAATGTTAACTGCAGAATGGACAGCGCACAATGCGCCTTCACGATATAGGTAACAATGCTACATACAGTCTACCCCATTTTCGCCCACTTCCTCTGTGCTATTTCGTGAGCTAGCTTGTTCAGTGCCTTTTTTGCCCCGTCTGCCAAATTATAAAGAAATGGGAGAGCGCTGGGAGTGCTAAGATATTCTCGTGGGAATATCTCGCTGCAGCAAACACGAATGACCAATCAGTGTGTGGCCAAGGAGTCAAATTCAGCGAATAGGAAGGATACGGTTTCACTTCGAAGTGTTACCTGCGCTGTGGCATTGCTTGAAGCAAAATGTCGTGTTCGTCAAGTGTAATGCAGCAGTTCGCGTTTTTTTTTCTCCCTTGGTAACGGCCTCCGGTATAACTACGAGTACACAAAAAAGCTATCCTACAAAGAGGATGGTGCGCGACAGCGCAGTCTCCGTAATAACTTCCTCTGCTCTTCAAGAGCCCCTTGTTGCCACTTTTATTTTAAGCCTCGATATCATGTATTTCAACTAAAAAGTAGTGCAAACAGGTGCTGCGAAATTCGGCGGTGATCCAGTGTCTTCAGGCCAGAAATTTTCCGCAGAGAGTGTTGGGATAACTTAATTCAGCGAGCTGAACAAGCCGGTAAGGTTTAAGGTGCGCCATTTGTCTACCTTCCCTTCCATATCTTGTGCCAGGGGAGGAGGGGGGTGGGGGGTGGGGCAGGTGTCGAAAATGCGCACACAAAGAATTTTAGATTCACTCACAAGGTAAGGACTTTATATGACTTTTCCTTCGTTGTTGAAAAGTAGAAATCCCGCTCTCCGCAAGTGACACCGCGCTCTTCACTTAGAGCGCGATGACTTTCGTAACGTCGAGTTTTGCGCCGAAGCGTATACGCACACGAAAGACTCCGACCGAGGTTTCCCAGCTGCGCTGCAAAACCTCCTCCGCACCACTGCCAGTCCAATTTTCCGCTATTTCAAACCACAACTCGTCGAACTATTTTCGCATCTCTTCGTCCAGGCTGCCGCAGTTTACTAACCGCACTCACGGTTACCATTTGCCACGGGCTGCATTTCTCGTTCTGGGCGGCTTTGTTACGTCGTTGGTGTGACATCTGACCAATGGAAGTCTTCGAACGACAGGACTCGCAGGGGAAAAGAAAGAAAATAACCCGCTCTCTGGCTGAGTTTTAATTAGACGAAGCTGCACACGACAGCATTGTTAACTTTGCCGGATTTAGCTATGCGCTACCAGCGTCGCCGGCGGGTCTCAACGAAAAGCGCGCTGTGACAAGCTGCGCGGCTATACCTCGTTCTTTCGCAATTTCAACTTCCCGAACCGCCTCTTCATTTCATTTCCCCGCTCAGGTGCGTAGCGTGCGCGCTTCGGAAGCCACATGCATCAAGCGCGTGCACACTAATGTGTGTTCGAATATTTTGGCAGAACAAACCACAGCCGAGTTTGCTGAGTGCAGCCAGGCCGGCAACAAGCACAGCTCGAGTCATAGCTAACAAACGTTGCGCATTGCCGCTGGTATGCCAAACGGGAGTAAGAAAAAAATTCCTGTCGCATAAAAAAAAAAAAAAAAAGCGGGACCGTAACAGAGAGTGGCGCGAGGCCAAATTCGCCTCCTAACTGTCGTTGCTGGTGGCAGGTGCGGCCATTGTGCGCAGCTGCTTCCCGCGCCCGTAGCTCACGCCTAGCCGGTCGGGAGTGACGGCGGGCGAAACTAATTATCGCGTTCACGCCTCGCTGTCACGACCGGGCGGTCGGAGCGGGGCGACCAATCGAGCGCCGTGTTGTAGCGCGTGTAAACGGGCGGCGCCTCTCATTTATTTTGGGCCTGATCGCTGTGAGCAGACGCATAGGCAGAGCCGTTCGTAATTAGCTGGCCCACCCCGTACACTGTGCGCACGTGGCGATCGCTCTCAGCTCCGCTCCCGCGCCGCCTGGTAACTCACGCTGCCCCTCTGCTCCGCCACGTTACGCGGGGGAAGGGTAACGACCCCGCCGCTGCGGGCCACTTACGCCTCCTCGCCGGCGCGATGCCTCCGCCGCCTTCCCCGTTGCATCCCACGACACTAACAGCCAGGTAGACCATAGGTGACGACATTTCAATTACTGGAAAAAAGATGGGGCGTGCTCAACGCGCAAGCGTGTGCCTGCGGCTCCTGATGCTGTACGTTTGCATTGGCGAATATATCTGCGCGGCTCGCTGTTTGCCGTTGCGGTTCGAAAACGTTGCAGGCACTATAGGTGGATACTTCGGGAGCTTACCGTAATCTGTTGGCGCGTTTGAGCCCCGAGTTAGGTTACCTGACAGAAGGGCCCAGTGTGCGTGACGTTACTCTGCACTCCTCGAGTTCACAGGTTCTTGCTGTCAGGCAGGGCAGGTTAGAGCCCTGGGCGAGAAATAATACGCTGCAAACAAAGAAACAAACTATCCCGGGCCATCTCCACTGACGTGAAACCTGGGTCGGGGTGAAGCATGCAGTGTATTAGTGTATTTAAAGATTATAAGTCTTTCTCTTGCCACAGGGCGCGCGCTATTGGGCGCTGGAGAAGCGCCGGTGGGAGGGGAAATCGCGCGCTTGGTGAGGCGGTGGCGCCCTCTTTGCATTGAACCGGATTTAAGCAATTAAATGAGTCCGGCTGGCTGTAGGTTGACTTCGTGCCACACGCCGCAGCATGCTAAGAAGTATGCTTTACAGGAAAAGAACCTGGAGTTTGAAACCGATTTCGAGACGGAATTTAAGAAATTTATGTTATTAGTGCAATGAAATCCTGATTATTTATGTATTTTAAAATATTTCAAATTGTGTTAGTTTATTTTGAACTGGTTATATTCATTATACACTTGTTTTTTGACCATCGCTTGACAACTTGATTCACCGTGAAGACATGAGACGACGACAGGAGATGCCGACAGCCCGAGCTCCTAAGGTGCTTCGCCCATAAAATACCCCAAAACAACGAAACGAAACAATATGCAGTGTTTAGAAATGGCGTGAAAATTTTACCTTTCCTTTAAAGGATGATCAAAGTTGGCGCGTTTAAATGCCTTACTCCTGCGGAAGTATAGACTCGTCGGAACTCTGTTGCTCTCAGACGTTTCAATTTCAATCGGAAGTTTCGGAACCTTTCCTTCCTTAATTGTTTTCCGTGGAGCTTAACATTTCAACAACGGCGCTTTTCTCGACAGTAAATAGAACCAGTCAATAAATGAGGGCGGCCACGACTGTTGTAAGTACCAGTTTGGAGTACCTCTCAGTTTGGAGTACCTCCACTACGAAGCGGAGCCACTGTGATACAAAAATTCGAAGAACAATGCCTGCGTGACAGCCTCAAGTACCTGAATCGCGTAAGCTCGAGGCTGGTCACTGGTGGTTCGTTTCAGCATGTCCACAGGGTCTGATTATTGTGTTGGGGTGTTGGCCGCGATGTGAGCATTTTAGAGTGCCTGGAACTCGAAGAGCTCTATTGGACCACATTACTAAATCGCGCCAGGAACGCGCCGGTACTAGATAACTCTCTGCAACCTTAGCGAAAAGCCAAGCAGTCTTGGGGAGACAGACTCCAAAATCTCGGGATTTCGGTGTCCCTTAATGAAACATATTTACGTGCAGCCTTAATTAATCCGCAGTCCTCCGCTGCATGCAGCGCGCCTCGTAGCCCAGGCTTAGCTTCGAACGAAAGAACGCAGTTAGAGGGAGTAAAACGCGGTGCACTCGGATGCCTGTCCCGTTCGTCCAGTGGTGAACATTCGGCGTTGTTTCGCCAATCACTTGAACTGTTAATTCCCGCACCGCGCGCGGTGGCGACAACGACGACGACGACGGGGCCTGCCGTTCGGCCCACGCTCGCGTCGAGTGTGTTGATCCTGGCGGATTGCTGCCCGGGTCAAGTCAACAACGGAGCGGCGTGCGAGGGCCACTCCAGCAGCCGAGGCCTGCTCACCCGATCCCCTCGCAGCTCTCTTCCTCGAAGGTGAACTCGCTATCAGGCGCGTGCATCGCGCTTCGCTCACCGGGGAGAAGCGAGCGGGCGGGAGGACAAGAGTCACGCACACTCGACGCCCGCCCGCCTTTGTTTGGCCCGTGTTTACCTTTCCTAAACAAAGTTTGCCTCGCATTCGTCACTTGTATGTCGCCTCACTCGCCCCCACCCCCAGCGCAAATATCAATTTATGATACGCATTGGCGCCTTGCATGTCGGTCCCGCATTCCGCCGGCCTTTCGTTTTTTTTTTTTGTTTGTTTCTTTCGTCGAATTTTCTCAATGAGCTCCTTCTCCCTTTTTCCTTTTCCGTGTTTACCCTCCCAGTGGGGGAAAAACACGGGTCACAGTGACAAAAATAAATAAAAAAACGTGCCTGGAGCGTGTTGTAGGTACAAAAAACGAAGGCAAAAAAAATGCGGGCTGTACGTTGGATGTTACGCTGTCATGCTCCATGTTTACGTAGCAATTGTATGCGCGGCAGTCTTCACCGTGTTTTGTACCCTGGGGTACCTTGTTTTCCTTTTACGCGCGTAAATCAGTGAAACATTGCATTAAAAGGAAAGGTCATGAGGGATTGGGGGAAGGTAAAGACGGGGGTGGGGGGGATAAAAGGTCAGAATTCACACAATGGGCACAGTTCCTGTCTAGGGGTCCTATTTGCAAAGTGCACACAGTTTAGCCAGTCAGCGTCACTAAATATTCATGCTGGTTTGCAGTCTGCCCGTCGAAATTGCTTCGCGAGATTTACAACGCGCTCTTTCCACGCGTGGGCACTGATCTGTGGGCCTCTCTTCTTCGCGATGCCGGCTCGTTGAGGGGACAGGCAGAGACGGGGAATTGGCTTTGTGCGCAGTCTTTCCACTGCACTTCCGCTCGTGTGTTTTTCTGGGTGGCCCCGCGGCGAATGCTGTGGCTATTACAGCGTTGGAGCGTTGTCTAGAGACTAGCGGTGGAACCACGGCGGGACAGTACGCTGTATCAGGGCGTGCATGCCCATATACTGGCGGCGGGTCCCCACGACTGAGCGCGTCGTAGTTTTCTGTACCATTCTGTGCTTTATGCCGCGTAGTCGTTTGCCGGTTACGACAGCCGTGCGGTCCACACACCTTTTTGCCTGTTTGTTGAGAATTGTCGTCTTTGGACGGATACTTTGCACTGTATCGAACAAGTAAGTGCGCTCCTTTTTTATGTCATTGAACCGCCGTACTAAGAGGAGCAATACAAGACCAAAGTCACTGCTTCCCGAACGGCTCCGTCTTGAGTGAAGGATTTCTTTCTGGCTATGACGTGACATTCAGCAGTCCGGGCTATTCGGAATAACCAACTGAAAGGGGAGATGTGAGTAATATGACTTTTAGTCGTCGGTGCCCCTAGATTAGCATTCGCGGTGCGGCCCTAAACGATTAAAATAGTATTCAGGTAGAGATGACGCTCGAATTTCCTTTCTGAATCTGTTTAATCTGTTTAACACATATCCAGTCAGGTGGTTTCCGTGAAGCCCTCAAGTTGATTCGACGACCTCAAGATATTGCACTAAGTAAATAAAGGCTGTGATGCCGACATATTTTTAATGAAATTATCTCAAGTTGGATTATCAGGACTCCATTTCAACGAAACTGCAACAGCGAAATTGTGAAGCGAAAATGGTACATACAGGGACCAAATCGTTGGCCCAAATTTGTTCTTACCCGGTGATCAGTCCTTTTCGTTACTCGTTTGGTGATGGCATGTTTCACAGCCACGCTGATGCTTAGTTAAGACATACTTATGCTTGACTAGATTTCACTCATGAGAACAGACGTCTCCTCTGAAACGCTTCGTTCGTGTCGCCAATATAGTCGGGTTGAAGAAAGCTCTACGTAATAAAAACCACGCGGCCGAATTAGACTCAATGGTTCAGTAGGTGCGGTACACAGCGTTGCTCGACGACTATAGAAAACACCTTTTTTTGGCTGTCAGTTACTGCTGTAGGCTTATTTTGCTGGCTGTTTTTCTTTTTCAGTGCCTGAGCGCCAGAAATTTATTGAACTACTCATAAATGTCAGTATTTGTTCCAGTACAGCCTATATTCAATGTGTTCAGGCACTTATACTGCGGTACATCAGTAGTGTGTGTGCCAGCCGTTCGTTTTGCGAGGTATGTTCTACCATAAAAAGCACAGAAGTTAGAACTATGCTTTTTTAATAAATGTCTTTAACAGGCATTGAAAGCGTAGTAAACGAACCTGGAAGGTCGTTTCGGTGTCAAGTTAGCGCCGAGTAACCGGGTTCCAAATTTGCAATTTTGAATTATTAATTTATTACGAGCTTATTGTGCGTATGCTGAGTAAAAACGCTTTTTTTTCCCTTAACAGTTGAACGTGTGTTGCATTGTTCTTCAAGTACAGCATTCAATGCTGGGTCACTCTTCGTTGAAGGGTTGTCGCAACGAAAACATACTCGAGTTGGTGTCATATGTAAACACCTCAAGTCCGAACAAGCTATGTACCCGGAGTCACTTTTAACAAGTTTCCCTCCCTCCTTCGTCAGTTGCTTGCGGGCCTTGCTTTTACAAAATGAAGCGATAAAAAAAAAGAAATCAGCGACACACTCGAAGTAGTGTATACATGAGGGCTCACTGGTTGAATATACTTATAAATTGAACCACTAATTATTTGCGTAAGAGCATGATTTGAAATATATTAAGGTGTGCACATGGCAAAAAAAAAAAAAAAAGAAACGCACAACGCAAAACTGAGCAGGTGATCGAACCGTCCGCGTAGAACGGAATCACGAAGAGCACGAAAAGAGAGCCATCAATCTTGGTGCCAGCACTGCGGAACTGTGGAGACGTATGCGTCCGAATGCATGAAGCGACTGCTTCCGCCGGCCGTCCATCGACCGCCCGTGGTGCGCGGCGTCCCGCTGGTACGAGACGGAGGAAGCGTGTTGCGCCCCGCGCTCTGCTGCCATCTGTCACCGGCCAGGTACGGGACGGCCCGAGGAGTGGCCACTCATGCCGATAGCGGCTCCAGCAACGGCGTCTCCCCCTTTCCAGTCGGCTCCCGTGCAAACGTCGGCCGTGGTACAGACACGGACAACGGCTGTCACAGCGCATGATAAACATATTACACGCGTGCAGCTTTCGACTTCGACCTGGTACCTTGATGTGTTACCCAAGCAGCACGCTCCTCTACAGCAAATTCGCACGTTTTTCGCTTATCTGAACGAGGCTTGCCTCACTTAATCCTTTCTCCCGAGCATTTGGTTTCAACGTGCACATCCACTCGCCTATTACGCGCTACTCCATTCCTGGCGAAATTATGCGCTCCCAGATTTTATTTCGCGAATTCTTTTATCAGCCGCAGCGTATGGTGGATTATACAAGATTACAAGAGGCGCGGGAACCTTGGGCGGGTTTATTTATACCGCCGTTTGGGATCCCATCGATAGAGCAGCTTAGCGAGGCTACAAGCACGGCTAGCGCTCGCAAGCGGCGCGGGACCACTGGAAGAAGGGTGGCGGGCGGATTTTGGCATCATTCGGCAGTCGTGCAGGGCCTCGTAAGAAGGGCTGATCTGATCCAGAAACGAGGAAGCTTAGTGTACGGAATCCTCAACCGCGCCCGACCTCTCATCTGTGCTCAATCAGCGGCACAGTAGCGTCGCGTTACCGATCCTCGGATCGTGGTACAGTAGCGTTGCGCTACCGATTCTCAGATCGTGCTTTAGATAACAACCAGGATAGACCGCGTTAAACCGCCAGGCGTCAGATCAGCGGTGTCGCACTTGATACGACTTAAGCCCTTCATAGCCTGCTCTTCGCTCGTGTGTTCGCCGTGGAAACTGTAGTCGGGAAATTTATTTCCAATGTAATTGTTTTTTTTTTTTCGAGTATGGTTTTGGTTTTCAAAACTTCATTGGAAAAAGTGTATACCGTGGCCATGGAGGACAAGGCCATAGCATAACAATTGTCTGAAAAGATGTGGCCTGCGCTTTACGCGGTGCATCTGACGAGGTTTTGCGCTGCGCAATGTCATTGCGCGTGTCATAGCGTGATGTCATAATGGGTGCTCATTGCGTTCCGCTGTTTGCTTTTTGTGTGTGTGTGTGGCAAGTGGTATGTCTGGCATAGTTATCCGTTAAACAGGCACCCTTGGACGCGCTAATTAGTCATGCAGGTGTATTTTGGTAAAGCATGCCGAACCCCGGAAATTTTTTACAGTGCACTACGCGCAAAGTAGCCTCGCTCACTTGGCTTGAGGTTTAACCCTGCAGTTCATGAAAAACAAGACTAGACAACACCAGATAACGAAGCGCGGAAAGCATCGTGTGCATGAGTGGGTGTAGTGCTTGAGTGTCCGTGTCACTGAGAATTTCTCGCGTTCCTTCGTCAGAGCATGTTTATATTTTTTTGAAGGCGCTGTGAACGTTTTATCAGCAAAGTGTGTAAGTAGTGACGAGCTCTACTTAAGGTATAAGCTGCCAATCGAGAGATGAGCCACGCGTTGCGACAACCGCTTCACCCGCTGCTGACGAGCCGCGTGGTTCGGGCTGCGCTGAGCTGAACAGAACATAATTTATTTTCACTTAAAAGTCAAAAGGGCATGGAAAAAAAAAAAAAGAAAGCTCTTTTATTGAGGGAAAGATGGTTGTTAAAATAAGCAGTGTTCTCCATGCAGAATGAGTCAAATCAAAGTCCGAAATTCACGCTCCCAAAGTCGAAAACCCAAACTGCCGAAGCCCAAAGCCAAACTCCACTTCAACTCACCCAACGTCCGAAGCCACAACCCGCGTAACGAACCGAAAGGAAACGCTGAGCGGCCCGAACGCAATGATGGAATGTTGAGCATCATCAGCGATTCCATTACAATGCGAATGTGTCTTCCAGTACTGTACCTTATCGTGGTTTGCGCGTAAACACCTCCCATTGTGTACGTGTGTGTTATGATTGATGGGCCTTTGTGAAATCCCATTGCCTAAAGGTGGCTTTCTTGCCGTGCGTTTTGGCGTAACTACATCGCCATCAGTGAGGCATATGTAAAGCTGCGCTTTAAAAAGCTGCAAGAGGCGGCTTGGCACAGCTCCGCCCACATGCACACACAGATTCAGTAGGGCAACAGAATTCAGGCGTGCCCTGGACGACGAAGCTTCGCGATTTCGCAGAGAATAACTTGGGCCATGTTCAGACCACGGTGCAAAATAACACTTCTTGCACCGTGGTTCAGACCACGTTGTAAGTATATCTAACACCGTGGTTCAGACTACCGATGCAAAAGCCATATCGTGATCTATGGACGTTAAAAAAACGGCGTGTCACGCAGTTAGGTTGGCTGAGACGAGAAATGACGTCATTCTTTAAAGTCATTACGACAGTTGTGGTAACAGTCTGAACCCGGCCTTACAATTTTTTAAGGGTTTTATGCGCCAGGACACCTTGACTATGAAGCGCGTTGTAGTGGAAAGCTCCGGATTAATTTCGTCCACCTGGGGTTCTTTAACGAGCGCCGAAATCTCGACACACGGGCGTTTTCGTTTTTCGCCTCCATCACAAAAACGGCCGCAGCGACCGGGATTGAACCCGCGTCGTTGAGCTCAGCAGTACAACGCCTTATCCACTAAGTCACCACAGTGGGTAATAGAGAATAACTCAGCGGACTTCGTATAGAGAAGTACAACAGAGGGCGACATGCACTCGGCGTGCCTCCTCAGTTGAGACAGTGTTGAGTACGTGTGGCGGCGGATGTTTTCTTAGAAAGCGAGGCAAGATGTCGGAACTGAAATTTGGAGATCGATCGAGGTGCTCAGTTTGTGTTTTGTTGATTTTTCAAGCCGAAAATAGTTGGATGGCGTAGCAACCCAAATTAACGCGCTACTTTTAATTGCAGCTGTCAGGTATTCACGAGAAAGTGAGCTGCAGTAGCGATTTGACAAATGTGTTCCAGAATGTGTGTGCAGGTTAGAGTTTTCCCATCTGTGTGTATATCATTGAGACAACAAAGCCATTGTCGCAGTTGTAAGTAAGCGACAATTAGTGACGCAGCAAAGTCTTTACTACAAGTTTGCTTACCACGACGTTGACAGTTCCTCTGGTCATCCACCTTCGCCGGACGGGACGGCCGTGAGTTTTAGATGCGACGGCATCTCATTCACTCGCCTTGTCCCTCCATACGGCGTTGTCGTTGTCCGTCCACGCCCCTCCCCCATTCTCCTCGCCGCGCGAACTGTGCTCTCCGCCGCTCACCCCCTCTCCTCACCGATAGCGAATACTCTCTCGCGAGGGGCATTGGATTGGATTGGCTTGGATTGGATTGGATTCGGATTGGATTGGATTAGAGCGGATTGTGTTGGATTGTGTTGGATTGTGTTGCGTCATAGCCGCGGCAGGGGGTTCACGGCACGTTTCACGCGATGGAAGAATCAACCTAACGGAAACAACAACGGAACCCCCTATGCGTCGCATCTACACAGGGGTTCCCGCGAGGGGAGGTGGGAGTAATTTTTTTACTCGGCTTTTTGTTCCATCCGCTTCGCGCTACATCGTGAACTGTGCCACCAATTACCAACTTGCCCGAACCTGCCCGCCATGAAGGAATGCCGTCTGGAAGCAGCGGCAATCGCAACGAGTGCTGTGTCACACCACGAAATAAAGCCGGGTTCGTTCCGACTTTCGGTCACAGCAACGTGACCAGAAAAAAGAAATACACAGAGAAATAAAGAACGAAAATGGCCGCGCGACAACGGCAGAAGCCGGCCGCGGCGCGGTGGCATCAAAGGGGCAACGCCGCCGACTACACGGCACTGCACAGAGGCAGCACGGCAAAGCACGGCAAATGACTAGAAGCTGTGAGCGGGCCGGGGAGGCTGCTGTTTCGTGAAGCGATAAGGCGCCCTCTAATTAATACCGGCGGACGTTCGATAATTTCATCAAAATAGACACGCCGGGGACCGCTGCTGGTGCCTCGGCGATGATGTGATTAAAACTAGAGGAGCCGGCGAAGGGACGATGAAGGGAGAGGGGCGACGGGCGCAAAGGGGGAAAAATCCGCGAGGAAATAGCGCGCGGCACACCGGAGCGAGGGCGATTAAAAATTGAGCGAAACACCAAAGTAAAGAGCTCCGCGGGCGCTGCGAGGTGCCAGTGGAGCGGCTATGAATAGCAATTACACCGGCCGTGTTCCGGCCGTCACCCCCTCCGCTTGCTACCCAACGCTTCGGCGTCGGAACCGCCCGCTCGTTCTGCAATCTTCATTCCGAGCGCCGGACCCTCCCAATGGTGTTCCTTTCCCCTCTCCCCCTCGGCCATTCTTCTGCGCTCAGAACTTTCGTGTTTACTCGTCACGAGTCCAATTTGTTCCTTAAATTGGACACACTTCTCTCGCTCTTTTGTTCTCCGAACGTGTATCGAAGTTTTGGTTGCCTGTGGTCTTGCTGCCTTCCTTAGTATTTTGTGTCTGATTTCCCCTCTCGCGCGGATGATGAAAAATTTAGAACGATTGGAAACGTTTTACTTTTGCAGGCATGATCTTGCAGCATTAATCGTTCGATGGCGATGCCTGGGGAACCGGCCGTGCGCTTTAACCTTTTGCGACCTTTGCTTCCTTTGTGTGAGTGTCTCTAAATAACGTAAGCTCAAAATGCCTGAAGTTTATTTATGGTATTATTTTTATCTCTCCCGCACATAAAAAAAGCTAAAACGATCAACAAAATGTTTTTCTTTAAAAAAAAAAAAACACCCCCTACTCTACCCACTTTTTCTGGTCATCTTTATTCTTAAACAATGGTCCACTATGATCCAATGTTAGCGACGGCGAAGCTCCTGCGAGCGTGCTAAATTTATTCCCCACCATGTATGCCGCATGCAACGCGTGGCCTTACTTAACATTATGCTGTTATTAGAATGTTTCTATCTTATATATATTTATGTACAAATACATACCTAGTGTTACAGCTCTATCCGCCCGCACTTCCAATGGGTCTGTAATTCCACATTTAGTCGGTCGATTATTTAAACCTATTTCTTTCAGCTGTGAGGCGTACCAAGCACTCTTGAAGTTTCTTCCCTAACTACGATTTAAGCATTAAACAGTGCAAACGCGAAAGTATCACAGAAGGTATAAGTACAAGAAAACAACAACAAAAAAATAATCTCACCTGTGGTCTGGCTCTCATTAGCGTGTGTCCTGGTAGCCATCCCTAATATTTATTTTGGTTCTTTCTGTATAAGTTGATTTGGGGTCTTGTTTCGGGTGGAATAATGGTTTGTTAATGATACTGTTTATATACCTATGGGATGTTGGTAATGTGCAGCCGATTCAGTCAACCTGTTTATTTTTTGCATTTATGTTTTCTCTTGACTGCAGAGCGAGTTGGTCCTGCATGTTGCCGCGAGCCATGCTCACTTGGTGCTCCGTTCATGTCTTGTTGCCAACGCCTAGCCGCCCAGCCCCGTACGGATATCTTATCCCGGGGGTGCAAGTGGCGCGCCCGCTTGCAGTTGCTGGCGTAATGCCGCGCCCGGGTGTCTGGTTTGATAGGGAAAGAGTGCAACGCGCTTGACACTATCCTCTGCTTTTCTGGCTTCATCGACAATGTTGTCGATCTGATTGGATGTTTCTATAAGCCACTGCGCTCTGACATAAATACGTGCTGTCCAAACGCCGCAACATTCGATTCGCCCATCTACTATCGCACGTCATTCGTTTTTACTGCTGCTTTGAAGTGCGCTCTTTTGGTAGCTCCATTTTAGATGGCAAGTTACCCGCCGCACTGGCTCAGTGGCTAAAGCGTTGTGCTGCTGAGCGCGAGGTCGCGGGTTCAATTCCCGGCCGCGGCGACCACTTTTCTGATAGAGGCGAAAAGCGAAAAACGGCTGCGTGTACGAGATTTCGGCGCACGTTAAGATCCCCAGGTGGTCAAAATTGATGCGGAGCCCTCCACTACGGCCCGCCTCATCGCCCGCGTTTCTTCGGTCCGTTAAACCCTACAATCAATTAAATCCATTAGATGGCAAGTTCGCCGTAATTAACTTTTTTAGGCGCAGAAACCGTGCGTCTCTTCTTAATGCGAGTCAGTGTTCAAGGAGACGCTTGTAGTACAAGGGGCACAGAGCGCTTGTGTTGTCGTCACATTCGCGTTCCTTGTCCTACGCACTCCTCCTACAATCTCTTGTTTAGAAATACTCCGTGACGTGGAACATTTTTCACGGCACTTCAGACTTCAAGTTAACTGTACTGCTGGCTTTACAGGTGCGGGTTCATGGAACGTTCCTGGTAATAGTTGGGGGAGTTGCCTAGTTAGAGGTGAAGATGTAACCGGGAGGTGAAAGCGGTGGGAGGAAATACATGGTTGTGCCGGGTTTCCAGGTTAATGGTGCGCCGTAAAGCCAAAAAAGCATGTGCACGGATACCCTTGCCATCAAAAGGGAAGAATGCTGTTGTGGAAACTCGATGATGTCTCGAAGCCTGTAGGACAGTCTAGCACTGACAGCAGTACTGCGGCCAATTAAGGAGCGAGAACTACGGGATTAACCATTTTAGGTGCAGTGCGAATTTCGCAAATTGGTTCAGCGCGGACAGAAACAGCGTGAGCAAGCCACGCTGTACCGAAAATTAACAGAGAATCGCAAAACCATGGTGTTCGTCGCAAATTCGTAATAAAATGGGAAGGCTTTAAACGGGCCCTGCAACGCGTCTGATATAACCATTTCTCTCTTTCGCGCCTGGAAGTACTGCGGAATCTACGATTATCGCCAGCACAGCACGCCACTCCGTAATCTGCCCGGCGCAGAGGAAAAAGTTTTGTATGCGTCGCTTCTGTTGCGATTTATTAAAGCATGCATCAAATTTACATTGCTTTAGTTGAAAGGAAGTGACCAATAACGGCGAAATTGCTTGTGTAACGTCATGTAAGCACTAAAAGAAAGTACTGTCTCTGAACAACGCGGGAGAAGTAGAAATACATTTTGTGCGAATTTATATGTTACATGCTATGCGTGGAGCAGTAGTACTTGACTCGGGTACTTCGTAATATAAGGACTGGACTTGCTTACTCACCACATTGTAAAACCATTTCGAACGTTAAAAAAAGAGTTGTAACAAGTGTTTTACGGGTCGTTTAACTCTACCAACCACATGAGAGTACACATGGCACCAGAGCAGAACTGGATAAAATAATGCATTGTGCGCACTTCTCCGTCTATGCAGGAAGCTGTTCAGCTCGCACGTCCACTGCTCCAGGGAGGGGGTGGCAATTTGGTTTGAGTGGTGCGGAGAGTTGTACATACTAGGTGGTATGCGGCGTTTTGGATTTTGCAGGATGGGCATTCGTAAAGATACATGGTCGAAGTTTTGTAGAGTCGCTGTGTTGTATGTGTGGGTTTCTAGGCATCGCCAGAGGCGTGCGTCTCTGGTGTTGAGAGAAGGATGAGGGTAGGGGTAGTTGAGGCGCTTTTGTCGGCAGCAATAAAGGATATGTGTTTAACGGTTTGGGACTGGCCGGTGGGGAAGGGATTCCGGTGGGTCCTTTGTTCTTTCTGGGAATGCGCGCGCAGCGACATGTGCCGCCTCATTCCCTGGAAAGTTGTTGTTGTTACTGTAGATACGTTTCATTGAACCTACAAAAAATTATAGGTCCGGGCTTCCGAAAGAAAAAAAAAATGCAAAAGTTATGTATGCAGACTGGAGGACTTGACGAACGTGAGCGACATGCAGCGCTCGCCACCAGGGCCGCCCGGTCCGCTCCCTCCGGCAGCGCGACTCAGTCTTGGAGGAAAGAGGGAGGGGGAGAAATGAAAGTTAGCTTGACCAGGCGACGTACATGGTGGGCAGCTTTTATACGCATCGTACCATGTTTAGTACTTGAGGCGCAATACATCCTTTTTGATAGTGGCGACATGCTTGCTGGGAGTCTGTGATGATGATGATGCAATCTGTTGAAGCTGTGCTTGCAGATAGTGAAATGGCAGTTTCTTCTGATGTGGTTCGTCGATGTGGTAATGTGGAGCATGGTGGGCGTGAGGAGGGTTTTTGAAAAATAATTAAACGGTTTTTGCTGTCACATGCAAAGCCCGATAGAACGTCAGCGCAACGGTTGCCAGGAATTGCGAAGTCCGACGTATTCATAGAAACGAAGCAACTAACCATTACCAGCTAGCGTTAGGCACAGAAGAATGGTGATACGGACTAACTTACAGGGAGAAGCCTTCTTCCTGCAGTTGCGTCCAACAATGATGAGGGTTATGGCGGTTATGACGGCAGATGAAAAGTGCGGCAGCAGCGAAATGGGGTGGCGTCCTCTGAGCAAGTGGACAGAGTGGTGCTTATGCCGATGTCATGGCGCAAAGGAGCGGCTTTCGTAGCTATCCCACACCTTCCCACAACTTGCTAGAAGAAGGTAACGGCATGCGCCCGGATCAAAATACCTTAAAATTCGAATTCGGCGTGCCGTCGGCTTTAGTATAGTGATAGCTACGTAGCACCGCAAGAAGCTGAGCTCACCAAAATTCGCAGGGTGTGGTAAAGCCGGACGATTACCCAAAAAGGTCCTGTCTATTATTATCCCCATCCCCAAACTCTGCGGTTAACTCCAGAAGTTTTTTTCTATTTAACGGCATTTCTGTGGCGTACAAAGTAACGTCCTCAAAAACGGTGAGCGTCAAATTGGGAGGGCCTCTAGGAGCAGGCTTAGGGCTTTTACTCGCGCAAACACCAAGAAGCGATCCCCCGCTCCAGCGGAGGAGTTTTGAAACTGCGCCAGCAGTGCCCTGTAAGTGGCGCTGCTGAAGACAAAGTGATATTTCACTCTTCGCCTGTCCCGAGCTAAAAGAACCATTGAGTACCGCCGCGCGTGGCCACGAGGAATCTGTTTTTTAGCGCTCAGTTCGGCCGAGAGCAGAAGTACGATTCGAGATCGGCGACCGACGAAAAGGACCCCTCCCACTCCTTGGCCGCACTCCGGTGTGCTTGTGCAGCTGGGGCCGAAATCTTTTCTCCGGTTCCCCCTCGCTTTGTCTCACCGCCGAAACTTAATGCTGCCGGACGAAGCGAGCTGCGCACCGGTCAGGCCTTTCAGGGTGGGGGAGGGGGGGGGGGGGGCGGCGACCGAAATCGGGAGGAACATTAGGTTTTTGCACCGCCGCGGCGGAGAAGGAGCGGGCCGACGCTGCAGAGCGGGGCTGCACAGCAAACGACAGCCGCCATTGACAGAGACGTACGACGGGCAGCGGCTCAGGCAGCTCATACAAGCGCCCCTGTCTCCGTGCGTGTGCGCGGCACTTGAGCTACGTCCTCGGGAACCAATATATAATACATACACGGGCGGCCGTCGAGATGTGTGGTACCGGTGCCTGGAGGAGAAATATTTGGACTGCTGGAGAAACTCGAGGAAGAAGAAAAAAGTCAGTGCCGCCACGACCACTCTTGCAGTGACAAATCGCTCCTGAGAGCTCGCGGTGCAAGTTTCGTTTCACGTATGAAGAGCCCTGCGCTGAAACACGAGAGTTAAGAAGAGGAGGGACGCCGGGGCCGGCCTGGAGGAACGGCGGTTGGCGATCGTTCGCCGCAGGAACGGCTTCTCGTAGGATGGCGGAGCGCCTGCAGCAGTAGTTCCATTGAAAAACAAAGAAAACAAACAGAAGCAGGAAAAGAATGAAAACGAAACGGCTAAAAATTAGTAAAGTCGAAAATCCAGAAAAAATGAGAGCAGGACGTGTATGCTTTTCTCCGTTTTGAGGACTGTTGTACGCTACAAATGTGACGTTGAGAACGAAGAACATATTTGACATCCAGATTTATTTACGGACGTAGTTATTCTTCAGGCAGAACGTCTCACTCCATCCGTACACGAGTGCCGTGGGCCGACCCTGGAAAAACATGTTTTTTAATGCTTTTTAGCGTACAGTATTTCACGATAGCGTTTCGTACTGAAGCGACGTGCCAATAAATAACGGCCACCATAGATGGCAGGGAAAGAACACCAATGGTGCTTTTGTTATTTTGTAGCAGCTGCACGTCTAATTTACATTTGTTTATTGGGCCTCAAATACACGCCGCTAATACCCTACGTGCAAGTTACGTAACCCGAGCAGCGTATGTGCGCGGGTACAGTACTTTATTAAAGGGACACTGAAGTGATATGTAAACATTGCGGGATTACTTGCGCAAATTGTAGTCCGGGGTCCCCAGGCCATGTTACGACCACTCTGGGCGCGTTTACGCGCTTTTATTTAGTAGAAAACTTAATTCGAAAATGCTGTCCTCCTCTCTTTACGCTCGCCCATTTTCTGCGGCGTTTTCGTGTGACGTCGAGAGGAGCCGAGCTCGCAATTGGCTGAGCTATCTGCACGGCTCCCCGGCCTTCAGACAGAGTCAGTCGGCCCAGCGTTTCGTCCGCCGGACGCCGACGGGTCGTCGCAATTCGTTCGCTCAGTTGAAACGAAGCCAGGGCCAGGACACGTTTGTGAATGGAAGAATGGGCCTTTCTTTACTTGGTTAGTTTGTACACTGTATCTAGCTCCAAGTCAAGGTCGCTTCACACAAGCGCTGCGCAAACGCACATGCGACGCTTCGCTGACTGGTACGCCCGTAGGAAAATATAAGGCCTCTTGAAGGCGGGAGAAGAGTCAGCGAAGTCAATATAGGTACTAAGGAAATAAAATCAACTGATATTTTTACCGTACAGCGTAAAAATAGGGTGCGGGACGCACTTTTTTGCGCTGGGCGAACAAGCACAGCGGTCAGCAGCACGACTACGCATCTGCGAACGCTTTTCCGTCTACGAAATGCAATTGCTAGACGTGAGCTATTGCGGAAACTCGGGGGACGCTTACTGCACGAGCACAATACAACGAATAGTCACCTAAGCTGCTTGAAATGACAAAACTAAATAAAAATGTAAACTTGTTGTACAATATATACCTTATATTATCATTGGCCGGCGCAGCTATCACTGCCACCAGTGAACCAAGCTGCCCAAGGAGGAGCTATCCTGGAAACCGACCAAGCGGACGGTGGGAAGGAGTCTGACGATGACACCATCGATATGGACACGAGCAAGGACCTCGCTAGCAGCACCTGCGGAAAGCGTGGACGCGAGAGCAACGCCGACATGACAGAAGGCGACAACGCGGCTTCCGACGAGCCGCCTTGGAAGGCAGTGCTGGGGCGGCGTTCCACACAGAAGCCCAAGCGTAGCGTCCCCCCGGACAGGAGGGAGCCAGCGTCGACGCCGGCGAAGACGCCGACGTAGTCGCGCGAGTGGTGTGCGCCGGTGGGCGAGTGAGCCAGCGTCGGTCATCCTTGTGTCTGAGACTCCAGGCCCGTAATTCAGTAGTGTATTCTGCGCTGCTTTTGAATCCACGCCCCGTACCCGTGGTGCTGTCTGTAGTGTATGGGGGGGCAGGACAACGTAAGGATATTGTCGAGGTCGGAACAGGTGCCATAAATTGGTATGGGGCACATGACAGCTTCTATGTCATTTCGACGGTGCATTTGGCTGACTACAGCGGTTCACTCCTCTTCCTGGCATTAATGAAAGCACCATCCTGTCCACACGCTCATTAATGTGAATGGCAACGAATCTCCTTTCAGCACTTAAGGTGGCAACAATCAACGTCAGGGGCCTGTCGTCAAAAAGGAGACAGTACCAGCTTAACCGCCTTTTTCTGGAAGACGATATCGACATAATCGCCGTTCAAGAGACGAAAATTGAAAGTCAGGAGCAAACGGACCGGATGGTGCAAACTTTCAGAGCACGATATAACGTTTGCGTGTCTCACTCGGTAGGCGCGTCGGCTGGATGTGCGCTTTTTCTGCGTAATTCTGTGGGAATTTTTGAAGAAAGTGTCAGTGTTTGCGAACGCGGTCGCTTTATTGTGTGCGATTTTTTGTACTCGGAAATGGCATGGAGAGTGATTTGTGTATATGCGCCAAATAAGGAAGTGGATCGCCGCCTTTTTTTTGAAAGTTTGAAAGTGTATTTAAACTGCGATAGGCACGTAATATTTCTTGGCGATTTCAACTGCGTCTGTTCGAGCGCTGATAGAGCAAAAAAACCGCCGACACATGATTTGAGTGCGATGGTTTTAAATAGCCTAGTGCATGAGTTTGGCCTGGAGGACGTCGCGTGTGTTCTGTCGAACATGAATGCACCACAGTACACACATTTTCAACGTGAAAGTCACGCAAGATTGGACAGAGTTTACGTATCACTGGGTCTTGTGCCTCTGTGCGAGGCCTACAACGTGAAACCGCTGTCCTTCAGCGACCACAGCATGGTGACGTTTACAATAGGTCAGAAGCAAAGGAAAACTCGCTTTAGCTGGGATACCTGGAAATTCAATGTAAAACTACTGAATGATGAACCATTCACAACTGGTGTAAAGAAAAGATTAGAGGAGGCAATCGGAACAGAAAGTGGGTCACTTATCACCGTCTGGGAACAGCTAAAAAGTGACGTTAAGATAAGTGCAATAGAAAGATCGTCCGTCATACGCCATAAAGAAAAGGAGGAGGAAACACAACTACAAAGGCAATTGCACTTCTTGCTAGGCATTGAGGCTCAACAGCCTGGAACTTTTACAAAAGAAATAAGAGAAGTTAAAAATAAGTTGGAGGTCATTGACATCGAGAAGTACAGGGGTGCCATAGTGCGCGCACGCGCAGAGCGACTCTGGTTGGGCGAAACGCCAACCAAACGTTCCCTGAGTGACGAAAAGGGTTATGCGCTAAAGAATGAGATTAAAGCTATTCGATACAATAATGTGGTTTCTAGGGACCCTGAAGTCGTGGAGCGCGCATTTTTTGAACATTATAAGGAACTGCTGGGAACTGAAAAGCAAGGTAGTAAAGATTACGAGCTAACTTTCTTGCCGTCAATGCCAAAGTTAAGTGATGATGACAGAGCAAGCATGGAGGCGCCGATCAGTTTGCAGGAGATAAATAACGCCATCGACGAACTATCCATAGGGAAGTCACCGGGGCCAGATGGATTGGGAACCGAGTTTTACAAGTTCTTCAAAGAAGATATAGCATTAATTTTGTACAGGGTCATAACGGAAGCGTATGAATCCAAGAGAACACCGCCTTCGTTCCGGAATAGTCATATTGTGTTAATTCCTAAAACTGATGATCCTGAAAAGCTGTTGGCGGTAGAGTCGTATCGGCCAATCAGCTTAACGAATGTTGATTACAAAATTTTCATGAAGGTTTTGGCTAGAAGATTGCAAGGAGTAATAAAAACAATTGTTGGAACCCATCAAACATGTGGAATTCAGGGACGATCTATTTTTACCAATATTCATGTCGCAAGAAGTGTATTAGAGTGTTGCGACGCTCTAGGGGGCCACGTGGCGATGATCCAAATTGATTTGCAGAAGGCCTTTGACCGTGTTGCGCATAACATTCTTTTCTCAGTGTTAGAACACGTTAACGTAGGATCCGTCATCCTCGAAGGTGTAAAGATGTCGTACACTCAGTGCTCAGCTCGTGTTATTGTAAACAAAAAAGTGGGACGAAGTTTTGATATACTGTCGTCGGTGAAGCAGGGGTGCCCCTTGAGTCCCTTGTTGTTTGCAATTTATCTTGAACCCTTTTGTTTAAAGATTCTTAAAAATGAAAATATACACGGATTCCGTTTGCACTGCAGTGAAGTTAAAATTTTGTCATATGCCGATGACATCGCTGTTTTTTGTAGTGATAGGAAAAGTGTGAGGGAGGTGGTGAACGATCTAAAGCGATTTTGCGAGTTGTCTGCCAGTGCAGTTAACTGGAACAAGTGCATAGGATTTTGGCATGGTGACTGGCAAAGTAAGCCAGTGTTTTTCGAGAACATGCCTTGGACGACAACTCCGGCCAGGTATCTGGGCATCCCCCTTGAAAACTACCAGGATGCTAGAGAGTACTGGGACGGAGAAACTGATAGAGTTAGAGAGAAATTAACACAATGGGGGGGAAGGGATCTGTCAATGTTTGCCCGCGCATCAGTATGTAATGTGTTTGCTGTTGCCAAGGTATGGTACGTCCTACAGGCGATTTGTATGTCAAGAAGGAACATACAAAAGCTGCACAGAGTGTTTGCGGTGTTTTTGTGGGGCTCAAGTTGGGAGCGCATGAGTCGAACTAATTTGTTTCGCTCGGTGAAAAGTGGTGGATTGGGACTGGCACATTTGTTTATCCGACAAATAGTTTCTAGGTTTATGTTTCTGAGAGATCAGAGAGATTGCTTTCTACGTACTGTGGTACAAGCCCGACTACGTGATGTCATTCCAGACTATGTAGTTTCAACTTCTGAAATGCGATGTGTACGTGTGCGTGGGTTCTTGCGGGAAGTTGTGGATGCTTTTAGGATTTTAAGGGTTAGGTTTTCCTCGGAGTATTTGAGTAGTGTACCGCGAAAACGTTTGTACAAAGATATGATTGATGTGTGTCTGCCTGTTCCGGTTTATCGTCAGTTATATGCAGTGGGTTCAGGAAAAGATGTTCTAAAAAGAGTGAAACGAATGCCAGTACGTTCATCTGTTAAATCTTTCTTCTTTAAACTTCATAGCGGCACGCTTCCAGTAAAACCCTGGCTGCAGGAAAAAGGACTATATGTACACCCATGGACACTTAACTGTAGACTATGCCAAAAGCTGGAAACAATTGAGCACATTTTTCTGGACTGTTGGGATGCGGTGTTTCACTGGGACATCCTCCAACGAACCCTGAAAAAAGACTTACCATTAACGCCTTATGGCATTCGCTTTTTGCCCGTAAACAACGATGGAGGCGTGCCCTATGATATGTTCATGGCACTTAGTCTGCATTCTATGTGGAAAACTCGCATGGCGGTTCAAAATGCCGAAGAGGATGCTCGCACAGTGCGAGAGTACTTCATTGAAAGCGTTGCTTATATAAGAGAAGTTTATCGAGTGATGCCGGAAGAGCCTGAGTGGTTACCCGTTCTGGATGTTCTAGCGCAATTTAAGATGTTTTAAGCCACTCCCTTCAGCCGATTGGTGGCTGGAGCTAGTAATTTGTGTACTGAACAGTGCGTGTTGTGTTGTCACCAAGCAGGCAATAAAAAAAAAAAAAAAAAAAAAAAAAAAAGTCTCGTAGCCGAGTTGTCTAAGGCTGCAGGTATGTCGCTGCCGAGTGTTTTGCAAGTCACGAGTTCGAGTCCCCGCGGGTACGTGCTTTTTTTTTTTTTTTTGTAAGTTAACTTTTTTGTTTTCTGCCGATGTTTTCTACATTGAGTTCACCTTTGTTTGGGCCGCAACGTTCATGGCTCCACGAACTAGTTCACAGAACGCGCGCAGGCTGGCACTGGCGCGCTAGCGAGTTCTCGTTGGCGTGCTGTCCATAAGCACCGACTGCTTGCGGGCAGTGGGCACAGGCCAGAATGAACAGACCCTTGGCCTGGTGGCCTGGTGCGAACACGCATTTTACGGTACAGGCATGAGTGAGGCAAGCTCCAAATAGGAAGGTGGGGGGGGGGGGGCGCATGACATTTGTGCGTCTACGGGCACGCGGAGGGCATCCATGCACTGCGTAGGCCTCGGCTAGTGAATGCTACGATTCCAAGCCGTCCTGGGAGGCTTATCTTTATGCATTTTTACAGCTGACAACATGGCAGAAGCGCGGTACGATGATTACTGAGTTATTGAGAATGCCCATCCAACAACGCACAGGTTGTGTTTTACAGAACCGAAACCGAAACCGAAACTTGTTTGGTTGCTCACCTTGGGCATCGTCCAATCACGGTCCCGCTCCTCCCAACGTCACAGCTTTAGTTGGTGCGGCCGCCGCAAACCGCGCATGGTAGTTTTTCTTCTTTTGCGCTTTGTAAAATAATTACCGATTTGTCAACCGGATAAACGATGAAAAGTGGGCTAATTTGAGCCAGTCTACGCAGTGCAAGCAAAAACGGGAGCTTGACAAATTCACTTCAGTGTCCCTTTAATCGGCATGTAACAGCAGTGACTTCTTTACGAGAAACAGAAATCTAAAAGCCGAAGAAATCAATGCATGCTTCTACAAAACTAGATGAAGACAGATAGATATCGCAGACTCGTTTTTTATGGATGACGTCAAATAGAAATGGAGTAATTCACCACAACTTCCAGAAATAGCGTGCGTAGAACTGGCGATTTTTTTAGGTGCGGAGCACCTTATAAGGACCGCACAACGTCCGTCCGCGTTCGTGCGCATAGCATTTACAGCCGCCAAAAATCACACAGGCACCGGCAGGATTCGAGCCTGTGTCTGGTAAACCAGACAGAGTTAGTGTCAGTCGTCTTACCCATTGGGCTACGATCGTGAGTTAGTACCTGAGAGTCACACGGCTTACTCCCTCGCCTGTAACGGTGCGGAGTTCCTTAGGACCTCCCAGTGTCCGTCCGCGTCCATCAGTGCGCACACCACCATCAAGCGAAAATCAAGCGAAATTTGATTTGGGCCGTGAGTTGCAGTTTCATTTAGGGGATAATCAAGGTGCAACTCAAGGCTGAAATCGAATGACGGTCGGGGCGCGAATCGGACATCACTCGGGGCGCAACTTGTATGTCATTTCGAGTCCCCGTACTCCGCACCCGCGCCATCATCCACGGAGTGGAGATGCTGCCATTTTTTTTATATTATCGAGTTTTAGCTGACCGTTTTTCACGGTGCGTTTCACACCGAACGTCATTGGCTCCGGTTTCACTGAGCGCGCCGCCGGTACCGGGGCGTACCGTCGAAAGCGGTCTGCTAAAACTCTAATATCGGAGGAGCGTCGACCGGCGGATGGGTCAGCGCCTTATCACGGTAGAAAGAGGCGAAACGAGTGAGGCTAGTTCGCATGCGCAGAAGGATCCCGTGGGTGAAACCGTCGTGTGCTAGCATTTTCGGACAAGCACGACATAACCGCTCTCGGCTGGTAATCAGCCGCCTACCTTTATTGCCGGGCGGTGACAGCGAGTTCGCGTGCGCCTTGTCCAGGGCAATGAATTTAGGCGGATGATTACCAGCAGAAAGGGGTTGTGTCGTGCTTGTCGGAAAATGCTAGCAGACGACGGTTTCACCCACGGGATCCTTCTGCGCATGCGAACTATATGTATACCCTCGTCCGTTTCGCCGCTTTCTACCATGATAAGGCGCTGACCCACCCGCCGGTAGACCAAAGACGAAGAAGAACAAAGCCATTTATTGCACATTGGAGTACATTTCGTTGACGATGGGGGCACTTCCGGTGTCCCCTCCCATCCAAGCATTCTTGGAACAATTTAAATACGGCCTTCTGTGGGCTGTTAGTGTTCGGGCTAACCACGTATCTAGGTTTTCGAGGGAAGTGATAAACGTTCATATCTTTCTTAGAACATGCATAGAAGGAAGTTTATTGGACACCTAGATGCACCATACTGCATCAAGAGGGCTCGGCACCGGATAAGGCATTGCTGTAGTCATTGCTCTGTCACTGTGTGTTGACCTCAAAGTGGGACGATACGAAGGCATGCATCGGCTGTTGGGCATCCATGACAGCTGCTAATTACAACGGTTGTATTGTTATTATTATTATTATTATTATTATTATTATTATTATTATTATTATTATTATTATTATTAACAGTGGTATCGCCCAAGGGGTCATGTAAATATTTTGCATTTAGGAATTTGAACTTGCGTGGTAGAGGGACCCGCAACAGATGGCTTCCAGATTACACTTTGAGCAATACTTGCGCGTAGTATATATAACTTGCTATTCCGATCTGTTAGCGCGCTCATCTTGGTGCGAACAGTCAAGGCGAAAATATCAGTAATGCAGTCGATATTTCTAACCGAAATTCTTAAATTTTCTTGAGCAAGAAATTGAGAAAAATAATAGTGTTGGCTCACAGGTGGGCGAGTACTGGGGAAAGTGGAAGCGGCGCATTCTGGAAGACCGAACTCCTCAGCAGCTTCCCAGTGATGCTCCGTGTTTGTGTCTGAAAGGGTTATCCTGTGGCAGCGGGCATCAAAGAGCAAAAGAGATACGTATCAGCCACCAGCTCTTATTGCTGACATATGTGTGAAATTTATGAGTTTATCATGTTAATAAACAAGGTTTTGAATTCCTGACTGGCGTTTATATTTCAAAAAATATATATACAAGGGGATAGCGAAGGCGTGTGTAAGTTAATTACCGCTCTCCACCACACGCAATTCCCCCACTGTGCACCTAATGCAGTCACACCCATTTTCTTAATTGTTCGCTTTTTGTTCCTTTCACCTGGTCGAATTTTTATTCGGGAAGTTACCTAATTCCTTTCACGTTTGGGCATTATTTTGGATTATAACTCCTGCCGGCGCTGCACGCCTATGACTAAAGGTAAATATGCTCAACTCCTTTTCCCCCCTCTGTTTTCTTTTCCAGGTTTACACGCGCGGTGCGCAGGCTGGCACGTTCGTGCGTCCAGCAGCAAAGGCTTCCTGTACCCTCTGTACATGTAAATCACAATCAAAGCGTGGCTATACAGCTTTCCCATGCAGCGTCTCGAATGGTGCACGCGGCGCTCAAAATTCCTTACGGGGCATTTACTGAAAAGCCCCCCACGCACCGCTCACTGCTTCTCTCGAGGGCGTAGATGCGGGCGCGGTGGAGTCAACCACGTCCTACGCCAACTGGCGTTGCGTTACGTGAGCGCTCTTTCTGCCGATAACGGGACCTTTACAGACTCGACCGATGCCCATTTGCAGCGCTTATATAACAGCGCACATGAACACACAGATCCAGAAGAGAAAGCGCAAAGTCGCAGACGTTGTGGGCACGCTCAACGAACCCTGGGCCAATCCCGTATCTCGTCCGCTTCGTTTTGCACGCTGCACGCTCCGCGGCGTTTTGCGCCGGGGCTTCGAGTGCCCTCCACGCCGATGCCAACCACTGCCGACGGGCTAATCTCGTTAGGGAGATAAACATAACCGTCGGCTCCGGTTGCGGCGGCGGTGGTGTCGGCCGAACGCGTGCTTGCGTAAACGAAGGCAACGCGCAAAAGCGCGCTCCGCCAGAGCGCAGGCCCAACAATGGGGTCTGTGTTCTCGCTTGCCTCTCCCGCGGGTGGCGCGGAACGGTTAGGTGCAGGCCGCGCCGAACTGGCCACGACCGTTCGCGGTTTTGTGGTAGGCGTTCGCGGCGACAGAGGCAAGCGCTGCTGTTGCTCGGCGCCCGCTCTTGTCATCCTTCCCAGTCGTACGAGTTTCGTGTCCTCTAGCAGAGGCTCCATGCCAGCGTGTGTTCTGTTCGTTAGATGCCTCAGCATTCTTTTCCGAGTACCCCATAGCAGCAACCGGGTAACGCCCTGGAATTGCACGAGAATGCATAATTTAACGCATGTAGTGGCTGCAATAGTGTAAAAAAAAAAAAAAAACCTGGTTGAAGGAAATAAAAAACGCACAAAAGAACAAATAAAAATTCTAAGAAAACCAATAAAAACGACCTAACAAAGCAGTATAAATATCTCTCTTACACACGTCCCTTCAGTAGACGAAGACACAGATTAATAAGCCCGGGAGAAACGA
Source organism: Haemaphysalis longicornis (assembly GCF_048455015.1). Lineage (NCBI taxonomy): Eukaryota > Metazoa > Arthropoda > Arachnida > Ixodida > Ixodidae > Haemaphysalis > Haemaphysalis longicornis. The sequence goes on along the minus strand of NW_027526203.1, from coordinate 198,415,655 downwards.
ACCGAAACATGACTAAAAAATACACAAACAAGCGCTAACCGTGTAATGCCCCGCAGTTTCACAAAAATTTGTTATTGGCAAAGTTTACACGTTTGATCGTTATAATAGTGTCAGTCGAGATAATTTATTGAAGTAAATTTTAGAAACCAAGGAAAACAAAAATAAATGAATAATAAACAAGAAATAACGAAATCAAAAATGTGTTCTTGTACACCACCTTCACGTGACGAAGATGAAAATAAAAAAAGCCCCGAATAAACAAACCGAAACGTGAATAAAAAATCGTCGAAAAGCACCAACCGCATAGGGCCCTGGTTAGGCACTACATCTACATTTGGCGAAATTAACACATTTATAATTGTAATAGTGTAAATGTACATTATTTGACGAAGAAAAAAAGGACTAAACCGGAATTGAAACGGTGCATGAATTGCGCATTAGTGCACAATTCTGGGAATTTCTTTACATTGTTACGTTATCGGGCGGAACATCTAGCGGTCGTGCACTCGTAGCGGAAGGCTCCACTTCATTCACCGGCTGACCTCCCTACCTACTCCTTAAGAAATATTTCTTTCTTCTGGCGGTGCAGATCCTTCTGACTGAGGGAAATGTAGGAAGCATTTAAAAAAAAAACCAAAGCCCATTTCTTACGATAAAGATGGTTAAAACGCGAAGCTTTCGCCATGCAACCTTGTCAAAGTCAAAGTCTGAAATCCAAACTGCTTCGACCGTGTCAGAATGGCGCAGTCGGATAGACGTCGGCTTCATTGCGCGAGGGACCCAGGTGCGATTCCGACCACGGGAAGCCTTTTTTTCTTGAGGCGCTTGATGTGCCTTCGTGGAAAACCGTTGTGCAAGTTGGCTTTCCTGCAGTGCGTTTTGGGCGCAACGATGGGCGGCAGAAGTGAGGCGAACGACGCCATCAGCGGGGCATAGAAAGCTTCGCTTGTCATCATCATCATAATCGTTTTTTTTGAACGCAGTGTCTAGAGTGCCGTCCGACGGCACTCTAGCTGATCGTTGCAGGCATGGCTAGAGCGCCGTCCGGCGACATTCGAATATTTAACACTAGGCTAGCACCGACCCGCGAAAAGGCCGTTGTAGTGTAGAAGATCCGTCTTAGCTTGTTGATCCCAGGGTCGGTGGTTCGAGACCGGTTCTCGCTTCGGTTTTTTTTTTCTTTCATTATTTAATTGAAGTGTAATTTTTGCCCCTTAGGTTAGTTTTGGTGTTTTAAATGATTTCTTTGTGTGCGTTAGGTTAGCTTTTGTTATTGTTAGGTTTTGTTGCCTAGCTTTACGTTATCTAGAGCGATGTACTGCCAGACGCGGCAATTTTGTCATAAAACGCCGGTGGACGTCGATATAGTGGAGTGCTTGTAAAACCGTCGGACGGCACTCTAGACACGGCCTTTTTTGAAACCCACTGGGTAAACCTGGCTTTCCTGCGGGGAATTTTGCTCGGACATCGACGCCGTCACTGAGGCGCAGAAAGCTTCGCTTTAAAATGGTCGTCTGCTTTGTTCGGCTGGCTTCTGTTCGAACTTGCGACTTCCATAAAACAACAAGCTGCCGAAGTACGCGTGTCTCGGCGAGACGCCGTCGTTCAGATTGTTTTCGGAGGTCGCGCGATGCGTTACATAGACCATTATACAGCGCGCTCGATTGAGTTGCTGTGTTCTGCGCAGACCGGCTTGAACCCTGCCACTTTCGGACGTGGTTTGCAACAGAGCAAGCAAAGAGGATTAAATTAATCAAGCAAAGAGGAATAAATTACATTAAATTAAATTATTAATTCGGCGCCGTCTGTCATTCGTGATCCCGTTCTCGATACTTAACACTGGCTGCGGTTTTCTGCGGCGATTTTCTCGTTTCCTTTAGGACTTATTCCGCCTTTTCCCCGTACGTGTTAAAAACGTTGCCGCGTGGAACCGAGGTGCTAGCACACCTGCGTGGTATTCCACAAAATCAGGATTTTAAAAATGACCGTCATGTTTTTTTCGGGCTGTCCAAGAGGCGGACGTACGGACGGACGGACGGAGTAGAGCTTATTGTCAGCGATTCCGCAAGAAACAGTGTCTCCGTCTAGCACTTGTGAGGCTGACTGGTGTTAGGAGAGAGAGAAAACGTTTGAATGAGCTGGAAAGTGCGCTTTCACGCCGAAACCGCGACTACTTACTCGAAAATGTGGCGATTACAAACACTGAGAAGCAGTGCTGAGAATTTCAGGTTAAATACCCACTTGTATGGCTGGAAGCATCCCGAGACACTTGCTCAAAGTGGTAATGTGGACGTGTAAACGGGTAGCTGATAGCGCTGTGAGGCTCAACGTCGTTGCGTTAACTACGATCACATTCCCACTCCCCTGTTAAACTCTTCCCATCATTGAAGGTTCGAATTAACGCCGCTGTACCTATTAAGAAGCGGGCTCATAATCTAGGTGTCTCTTCCGCCTTCGCGCCAGTCAGGAGCGGCGTTAGACGCCTCCGCTTCGCCATAAAAGGGACCATTCCTTCATTAGCACCAACGTGATAATTCACGCTCGCCGTGGCCACGTTGCTCCCACTGTGGGAAACGGGCCTAATGCCGGCCATTTCTTTAAACAGGAATTTTCTAACAACTAGCGCAACCTCCGACAAGCGCAATACGTGTACCTCAGATAAGCATTTCTTTTAAATTTCATTTACGTGATTTTCCATTTGCTTCAGAAAATGCTGGGCCCTACATAAGGCTGGTTCGGCACGTCGTTATGGCCATCTCCGTACCCGTACGTAGAACTATGCATCAACTCTGGGCATAAATCGCGCAACGTTGTCCCCCGCTTCCCGGTCCTTTTGTCTCTCCCGGCGTGATGAGCTGGAGCCCTGCTTTTCTAGGTCATGACACCATGTTCACGGCTCGAATTTGTGTTTACCACACGCGCCGTCAGCAACTCTCTATTCGTGTAAAGCGCCCGATTAACAAATTTTTACGCAAAAATACCGAAAGATTTTTATATTTTTCTGGGCAGCACGCAAATATCTAATAACGTTGCATGAGCGTATTGCGGTACTTCAATCACGGCGACAGCTGTCGTGCCGTGCTTGTAAAACGATGTAAGCCCTAGCCCCCTCTTGCGTTGCCGTGTGTAGGGGCGCCTTTGCGCTGCCCGTAGAGCTTACCTATGGAGCAGTCCGCGGGTACAGTCCGCCTTCGAGGGTACCGTCTCCCGGATAGTAGGATGCATCTTTCTGTTTTATTCAAGGGTATTCAGTGATGTGCTAAGTCTTCTGGAAAGAAATTATTGCCATTTTTTTGTAATTTTTGGTTTTTTGAAACTCCATTCGACCAATTATCTCCATGTACGCTGTTATAACGATTAAATGTGTTACTTCCGCCAATTATGCATTTTTGCGCAAATGCAGGGCGTTACACGTTTCTGGCTGGGGGGCGGGTGGATACTCGGCAAACTATGCTACGCATTAAAAAGAAATCTCAAAATTTGCCTATGATGCTGTTTTTCTTATTCCGAAAGACTCTTTGGCTACTTTGCATTCCAGTATCTGGCGAGGTGTCTATCCTCTTCCACCGAGCCTTCTGTCACCGAATTGCCTGTAAAGGGTGCACCACAGCCTAAAGGGGTTTGTGGCGGTGAAGCAAGCTCTAGCATTAATGCGAAGCATCCCCACTCTCCGCCTATTCGCGATCGGAGTAGCACTCGCACAACAGGACTTCTTTCCTGTAGGGGTCCCGGGGTCCATATCTGTGGATGTCTGTGTGGCAATAGCGAGTATGGTTAAAACGCGAAACTACTTTTCTCCGATGCAACCTGAATCAAAGTCGGCCCAAATTCCAGCTGCTTCGTCCGTGTCAAAATAGCGCAGTCGTATGGACGTCGGCTTCGTAACGCGAGGCACCCACGTTCGATTCCGGCAACCGTAAGCGTTTTGTCTTTTGAGGTGCAATTGATGTGCCTTTGGTTATCATCATCATCGTTTCGTGAAACCCATTGTGTGAAGTCGGCTTTCCTGCGGTGCACTCATACGCGGACGACCTACGTCATCATTGAGGCATTGAAAGCTTCGCGTTAATAATGGTTCGCGGTTAAAACCAAAAATTGGAGAAGGATTCGGCCTGTAATTGTTTTCCCGCTTTCGCGATTCCCGATGTCTGGTCAGCGTTTTTCTCGTAGTGCCTGCAAGGCATTTTCCCCTGTTTCGTCTGCTGCACAGTCACGGGGCGTATACTCCTTCTGCCCGAAAACACATTTCCGTAACGGCAAAATTGTCAACTGGCAGGGAAAAAAACGGCGAAAAGAAAAAGGTGCGACTTCGTCTTGAAGAAGTCGTGGGTGCAGGAAATGCGAAAACGAACCTTCCGGATGAGGCACCAAAGAAGCGACCGAACGAGCAAAAACGCCGGCATACTTAGCACGTGGCACGCAGCTTCTCTCCACTATTGGTCCCTTCCTAGCGTGGGCATATGTGCCATGTGGGGCATATGTGGGTACCCGTATACGGGCCTGGGTAAGGTGACCTTGAGTACCTACTGGCCTTGTGATTGTTACTGACTAGGTCTCCGTGGATTCTTTTGAGACCGCAAACAAATCTAGGGTGGCAAAAGGCGCCATGCGGCAAAGCCACCTTTATCACAAATGCTCAACAGGAAACGGCTGTAACTCTCGTTTCATGAAAACTTTCCCCGAAACCATTCCCCAAAACTTGGAGAACAGTCGCCTCAGAGTGTAATCTGGTACGCAACCTGTGTGTTCAGCGGGACAACGCTATTAGGCGCCGAGTCGCAGCCATCGGCGAAGAGGAGGGTGAAATGATGGAGTCCCCCATGAAGAATATATATGGTTAGGCGGAGGGAAAAAAAAAAAAAAAAACGAATGGAAGAATGATTTGCTTCTCTTTTTTTATCTAGAAGATTTTTTTTGTTTCAAAGAATCCCTCGCTGCACTGAAAGTATTTTTAAGGCGAAAGTCTTAGATTTCTGTTTCATCGAACGCGAGAGATAGAAAAATCGTTGTTAGGTACACAGAATTGCAGACATAATCGGGGCGCGAGCCGGGGATCGAGCGCCCGTAAGGGAAACAGCATTGCGAGGGTTGGAGGAGGGCTTTGAGAAAGGGCGACGCAGCGTGGCCCGGCGAAGGGAAACATTCGCACCGTAGGACTGTGTAGACCTCAGCCGCTCGTGCAATACAAGCCGCCTCAAGATGGGAAGGTACTGACGGGGGCGAAGAGAACTCTCCTGGCGATGGCGAGCGAGCGGCACGGGCTTCGGACCGTGTTGTCCAGTGGGCTGGTCAAGTGGTGACGGGCGCGGCCGCGAATGTGATTGAATCACTAGAATTAATTAGAGAATCATTAGATGTGATTAACATTAAATCAATAGACGGTCCAACTAGGCTTCTTAAAAGGTCCAGCCAGGCTTCTAAGAAAGTTTCAAGCATCTCTTGTAACTTTTTCGAGTGCTTCCTTGTTTTAACACGAAAGTGTTTTATTCCTGGATACACAAAGATTTCAATGACGTCATATCCGTCACGGAACTGACGCCAGTTCAACGAAACAAGCGGCCTGTAAAGGGTGCACCCCTGCACACAGGGTCTTCTCGCGGGGAAGCAACCTTTAGTACTAAAGAGTACGTTAAACTTTTTCGGCGCACGTTAAAGATCCCCAGGTAGTCGAAATTAATCCGGAGCCCTCCACTACGGCGCGCCTCATCGCCTGCGCTGCGTCGGTGCGTTAAACCCTACAATCAATCAACGTTAAACTTCAGGTTGTTCGTTTTCGGGTTTTATATTTTAACACGAAAGTGTTCTATGCCGGTATACACCAAGGTTTCACTGACGTGATATCCGTCACGGAAATGGCGCCAGTACACCTTTGCCGAAGCAACCCGCCAGCAGGACGTCGCTCACCAAGCTCACTCACAAGACAGCCACCGACCCTCAAATCATGCTCAGCCGCAGATTTCGCTGCACATCTCACTTTCGTTGTTTACCGATTCCTATGGCAGAGGAATCAACCACAGTTTTTTCTGCATCGTCGCGAGCGGAGGCGAGATATGTTTTTGATGACCTACTGAGAGTGAAGCTTGTTCAACAGCAGCTGACGTGAACTGTTAGGTTTGGTAATGAAAAAATATTGACGACGGTTGGTAGTAACCTATAGTTTCGAGTCAATACAAAATAGTTCTTTTTTTACGGTTCCGTGTAGACATTGCCGTAAGCTGCCGAGTGGAGACTTTTAAACACGGACTATAGAATTTAGAAGGTTCACACCGGTATGGAGGATAATCAGCCGATTTAACGAAGCGTGTGGAAAAAAAAAAGCACTGCCGGGTGTATACCCATGACAGCGGTGGCCCGTACATTGTTCGGCGCAGCCGTAGCACAATCAGGACCATGAAGAACTGTTAAACAACATCGTGGCCACGTGCTGCAGAAAATAACCCCAGAACGACAGAGCACTGCAGACCTTGTGGCAAATAATATTTGTCAGCGGTACTTCTTAGTGCAGAGTTTTTTCAACGCTGAACTTCACATTTCCCTTGAGGCGAACGGGGAGATATACAGATAAGAGGGACGGGAGCTGCGGAGGGGTGCAAATTGAGCGGGGAAGATTGCGGGAGGGGGCGTCGCCTGGCCAGACGAATTCGACGAGTGAATCTCGTCGGGTGAGTAAAGCAACGCCTCGGTGCTGTCACTGCGGCTCTCGGCTCTACGTCGTGGGCCCGGTGCTCGCGTGCGGCGTCATAAATTGAACGCGCTAACTCTATTCTGAATAGAGGACCGTTGTGTGTTTGCGAAAGCGCGCGTGCGCCAATTCCGGGCGCCGGGTGGGTGCAGTATATTACAAAGGACGTCGAAGCCCCGCGCACAGCATCCATCTCTTCGCGTGCCTACAACTTGCGCGCGGGTGTTTGCACGGCGCGCGGCGCTTCTTCGCGGAAGGCCGCTTTGCTCGAGCACAATGCGGCGGTGTCGGGTGACAGGATTCCTCCATTTGGAGATTTGCGACGAGCGCACCTCCGCTCCCGGTTTACGCTGCTTCTCTCTCTTTTTTCCCCAGCTCGCTATTTTTTATTCAATTTCCAACCTACCGCGGGGATCTACTGCAGGGGAGGATGTGTGCTGCGATGCACGAGGCAAGTGCCAGTGGTGGGATAGAAAAAAAAAAAGAGGGGAGGGGGGGGGGGGGGGGGGCGAGGATGTCTGATGTATTATTGATCTTTGTTTTATCCGTTCTGAGGCATCAGTTCCACCCCATTGGCTCGTTTTGCGCGTTCGCCAGCGCTTGGCAACGAAAGGGACCCGGCCGTCGCTCGAAACTGCCTCAAGCAGACAACGAAAAAAAAAAAACAAGAAAAAAAAAAACGACGCAAATAGACAAGAGAAACGAAGTTGCGCGAACCATGCATTGTGACATTTAAGTGCGGAAAGGCGGTGCTCGTGTTTGTTCGGAATATTTTCGACCGGCGAATCGCTTGCCAGGCGAAATCTGCCGCAGCGCTCTTTCGTCGGTGCGTGTACGCCGCCTGGATCGGCGGCGTGGCAAAAATGTCCGCGCCATAATGAGCCCCGTTTGTTTCGAAACGAGAACGCGTGGTCGGCGCCGCGGTGTTGATGATGTAACGCTTTCCGCCGAGAAGCACGAGAGCGGTCTTATTAAATGCGAGCTTTGTGCGCAGCTCGGGTTTCGGGTCCGCGCTTTACGATGCACGCCATGATTGTGGCGTTTTGTTCTGTAAGCAGAAACAAAGCATTGTGTTTCAACAGGACGTGGCTGTTTGTACGACAGCAAAAGAAGAATCGAACTGGGTGTTTTTGATCTATCGCTTGATCATCGAAAAAAAAAATCAAACTGAAGAGGAGTAAACTCACCGCTTGTCCTGCGGCGGTTAATCTCATTCGTATTGGCTTTTCGCGCTCTTCAAACAATATTGATTGATTGTAGGGTTTAACGCGCCGACGGAACGCAGGCGATGAGGCGCGCCGTAGTGGAGGGCTCCGGATTAATTTTGACCACCTTGGGATCTTTAACGTGCGCCGAAATCTCGTACACACGGGCGTTTTTGCTTTTCGCCTCCATCAGAAAAGCGGTCGCCGCGGCCGGGAATCGAACCCGCGACCTCTTCAAACAATACTTGTACGGTCTGCATGGTTGGCGTGTAACGTGTTCAGGTCCCTGTTAATCCTCTTTCCGACGGCGACTTGCGAGGCGACGGCTGTAGTTATGCGTGAACAATGCGCGCTGAGATTAGGTGATGTATATACATCTTAACAACGCAGTGACATTGGACTAAGACGATGACTGCGACGACGATGATGATGGTGATGATGGAAACTTTTATTTAGCTGAGGGAAAAAAAACGCTGCTCGGCTGCCGCTCTCATCGAGAACACCGCTGGTTGGGTCGTTCTGATTCGATTAGGTTCGCTTCGGAGATCGGGCAGATTTTAGCGCCACAGCGCTAGATGCGCCACCTGCGAAATGCTTGCGTTAAAACACGGAAAATACCCGCGACACTGCAGCCGTGTCCCACATAGCCCCTCAATACCCGTGAGACTATAAGGCTTTCGCAATCGGAAAAGTAAGCAGTATTAAGTGTCTCTGCTAAAGGCTCTCTTTTTCATTTGCTGTCTGGCTGCATAAGACCAAAAATGTTATTCGAAAATGCTTTCAAATTACGCTGAATGTTTTCCCGTTTTGATTCTTGTGTTTGCGTAACGCCCTGAGCATGTTCTTGCAGTCGCTCGTTCCAATACGACGAACAATGGCAGCTTGCATAAATTAATCAACTTCAGCAAAATAATCGGTAAAGAGAGGTAGGTGCCGTTTGTCACGTCCAGTGCATGTTTTTCGGGAGATAAGCAGTTTTCCTCTCGCCAGACGTCTTTCTGTTCACGGTTGCCTGGGTGTGACATCCCACGTTGTTCCTTTTCATCCGAATTTGTTTGCTGCTCCCTTCATAATTTATCTAAAGTTTCTGAGTCCGCTTTCTTTAAAATGTACGCTTACTCGTATGGTCTCCCTGTCTGCGCAGAAATAAGAAATGATAGAATCTGCCGTTTTGTTCCACTGAAACCGCAGTTCAGCAAGCGGCGACGCTTGTGGTTTCTCCTTCCTCCCTCCGTCTTCTTCCCCTTGGTCGGTGTGCTATGCGGTCTCTTTTGTTTTGTTCACTTTATTAGCAGTTGAATGGGGAAATTTTATAGTTCTGGGATATTTTGTCTTTCTTTTCCCTCCGGCTCGCTTGTGGAACTAAAGTCATGCAGTTGGATGGAGCTGCTTTTATAGCGCGCACGGTGTGAGGCGTTATTTGTTTCTCACGTGCATTCTCAGGCGTCGCTTCCCGTTCTCGAGTTATTTCTGTTTTTTGTCTTGCGACTGAGGCTATCGTAAATGGAGAGAGAGAGAGAGAGAGAGCATCTGCTTTATCACATAGACGCTAGATACATTAAAAGGCTCGGGAAACCGCTTCGCTGAGAAGGACAGTTACAATAATACCAATAATAACGTCACGCGTATTGCACTATTGAAGGCGGGTGCATATGCATATCTAAACATGCGCCGAGCCGCATATATGTTACACGACTTGCCTTCTCGTGCCCTAACACCTGCCCCGCATTCCGTCATCGGAGATTCCGAACCGCATCCGTATTTATATATAGTTCTTTTATTTGTTGGGGGACTACGCGCGCGTAACACCTAATGAACTATCCAAATCTGATCGACTGTAGGGTTTCACGCGCCGACGCAACGCAGGCGATGAGGCGCGCCGTAATGGAGGGCTCCGGATTAATTTTGACTCCCTGGGGATTTTTAACGTGCGCCGAAATCTCGGGCACACCGGCGTTTTTCCTTTCCGCCTTCGTCAGAAAAGCGGCCGCCGCGGCCGGGAATTGAACCGGAACGGTCCAAATCTTCCAAAGCGTGCCGGAAATCCATACCAACTCGCTTTAAGTAGGGTCAGTATATATAGGCAACTCAAACTATTTCCATAGTCTTTCCCGCGTGCAAAATTTCTGGAGGAAAAAAAAAAAAACTGCTGGAAAAGAAAAAAAGACGACCCCATTCACAATGGCCCGCAATTTTTTTACTAAGGCTGTACTTTTCGAAAGGGACTCGCGACTGTGCTGTGGTACGGAAGCTATAGGAGGGGATCGTAATCTTCATGCAAGTGTAATTGACAGCCGTTATGGCACCGTTGCGGCGACTCCATGCATTCACCGACGGTAGAACGAGCGCTATATGTAGTGAGGGACTTTGAATTTAGGTATTCTTCTCCAATGCCATGTTTTTTGATGTCGTGCAACGGCAGTACTAGTGTTAAACCTGGATATAACGAGGTTGACAAAATCTCGAAATTTTTCATTGCATGCAGGTTTCGAGTTAAGTCTCGCGTGAATGAAGCAGAAACGAAACCAAAATGCTAGAAATCAGTGAAGGACTTATTTCACAGTAGAAAACTACGTCATTTGCGCCCGCTGCTTTCACACGAGCTTAGGCACTACACGGCGCTCCAAAGAGGGAAAGGTCACTGGCCCCCGTATTCACAAGTGCAACTTGATTGTCACTTTTGCCGTTCGAAACCTTTTGGTTCCAAACGCGTTTCAAGAACCATGCTTATGCTGAAAAGGGCGCCTTTTCACGAACTTGATGCTCACTTCCGCACTCAAAATTGTTGAGAGGGCGCTAGCTGGGATACTGTACCGGGCGGTGATGGCATTTACTGCCTTGTCTTGAAAAGAGAGAAAAGGTTTCGTTTTCTGGCAGCAGAACTCATCCCAGACAAATCAACAACACAGACAGCAGTGGACACGCGTGACTGCACGCCGACAGGCAGCCTAGCTCCTCAAAACTAAAGTGTCGAATGGACACCGCACTCAGACGTGGGAACGCACGGTCGTTTGCGGGGCGGGCGAAAAAAAAGTGAAGTGTAGAGCTACCCTTGCGACGGGGTGTCACGCTGCACAAGCGAAACCTCAAGTGGGTGCTACTTTAGCCATCGGATGGCGCTAGCCGCTCCGTTCATCATCATTATCATAACGGATTTTGTTTTAAGCGTTTCTAGACGTTTTTGTAGCTGCTTGCTCCTAAAGTAGTGCTAGTATTCAGTAAGTTAGTGCGTTTCGCCAGCCGATTTTCGCAGTAAAAGTTCAAGAAAAAACATGACTGATCAGCCTAGCGAGTTCGTTACGTCAAGGTTAACCGCCCCCACGCCTTCGTTACATAGAGGTCGGAAACACATGGGCTTCAATGGTGGTGGAAATGGGGAATTGGAAAACTTCGTTAAATCCAGGAATTCGCTACATAGAGGTTCGTTATATACATCCAGGTTTAACTTTATTTGTTTTTCTTATATGATGAAAACTAAGTACTACAATGCTTGTATGCACGACTTCGGTTTAGTACACGTTAGGGAACCTTGTGTGGGCAAGTTCGAAGCCTACGGCGGCGCAGCTTGCAGCTGTAGACGAAGAGTCGAATGCACAACGCATGTTTATAATACCTTTAAAAAATGCTGCTGTACTAGACATCACACGCAGGGGCGCATGAAAAATGGTTTGTGCATCTGGTCCCTGTCGTTCCTTCGGGAGGCGGAACACGGAACTGCTTACAGTCAGGAACCAGGGGGCCACATGTAGTGTACTATCTAGAATTCCAAAATATTAAAAAAAAAGCGGTGGGAAAACTGATACACAAGCTACCTTTTTCGCTCGGAGTATTGAAACGCTTATTTTGTTCGCTTGTGTGTCGGCAAACAACCTCTGCTCCTGTGGGCGGGAACCACTGAGCGGAGCTGTTAAGCTTGTGTTCCATCCGTGCCTGGCGTCGCTCAAAACCCGGCGCATCAAAATGGAGAGGAGAAAAATTCTTGGCCAAGAGTGTGAGGGTGAGTGGCGAGCAGGAAAGGAGCCGACGAGCATGTGTGGGGAGTGTGCGCCGCGCCGCAGATGTTCGGGTAAGGAGGCGCGCGTTCGGGATTGTGTGAGCCTAGTGATGACGCAGGCTCTGACGTGCAGAGAGGCAGCATCAGTGTCCGATCTACCGATGAGATGGGCAGACCTAAACAAAGCGAAGTTAACGCTAGGGAAGACCACCAGCTCCGCGGTTTCCTCAGTTTTCGCACCTCAAATGCGAAGGTGAGTGAGTCAGTGAAACTTTATTAAGACGAGCTTCAGCCGCTGATGGTTGGGTGCCCTCCCGGTGGGGGGCCTGCTCTAGTCCGGGAAGCCCTGGTTCTCGCTGGCTGCCCTGGCCCTCTCCACCAGGCTACGCTGGATAGAGAGGTCGGCGCTGGTCAGCTGGCCCGCCCACTGCTCCTACGTTGAGTGAGGAGTGGGGCTAAGGGATGGGGTTTTCTGACACTTCCATACCATGTGGTATAGGGTTCCAGGTTATGGACAGAATTTACAGGTAGCGCAGTAGAGGGTGGGATGTAGGATAGTGACACGTAGTGGCATCTCCACGCTACTATCCTCCATTCTGGCATGTAGGATAGTGGCGTGGGGATAGGAATTCGTTTGAAGTCGACGAAAGGCGGTCGCCTCGGCACTGGATAGATGGGAATGTGGTGGCGGGAACTGTCGTCGTTCGTGGCGGTATTGGGCGCGCGTGTTCGGGAATGAAGTAAGAGTATTGGGCTTGTGAGAGCGAAGGGGTGGCGTGTCTTCGTCTTCTTGAGAAACGGCCCGGTGGGTATGAGCGCGGGCAGCGGCGTGTGCCGCCTCGTTTCCCTCGAAGGACTCGCGTCCGGGGCCGAATTTTTTTTTCTCGACTCTTCCCTTTGTTCTGGTCCCAGCAGTGCTCAAAACATGAAAAGTAAAAAAAAGCGCGTATGCTGGCAATCGAATCGTATTGTCTTTTGTACATAATCTAGCCTATCAGTGCGCTTTTGTTCACGTGCTCAGACTCAGCTTTGACAAGCTCCATATGCTACAACTTTGTTTGTTTTTGGTCTTTGTTTCACTTTGAAGCGTAAAAAAATTCTAGGAAGCTTAGAGGAACGCCACAGCAGCCGAGTAGGACCGGGCGTGTAGGTGCTCCACCTGCACTTGTAGAAGCATGCTGTATTTCCGGACAGAACATCGCAAGCGTGTTATCCCATGCAGCTGCGGTGAACTATGACGTCAGGATCGCAGCGACTTGGCGACGGACGGAAACTTCCACTCCACTTGTGGCCCTACCAACCAATCAACCAATCATGGTTTTTGAGTGCGGCACACGACGGCGGCTTTACTGTTCGACGAGTACCTCAATACTAACGCTTCATAAGCGTAGTAAATACTTCTTTGCGGTTAGAGCGTACAAAAACTGATCGAGCACCCCTCAAACAGCAAGGGCCGGAGAGGCCCCATGCAACCCTGCCGATAAACGCTCTCACTCTTTGCTTCGTGCCTTGAAGCGCTTACAAAGCTGTTGTAATCGCGAGCGGAGAGTGGCACTGCGCGATTGGCTCGTCGCAGCAAGTACCTCTTCTATGTTGTACTTTGCTTCTGTTGCGATTTTATTTAAAGTGATTATAAACTGTGTTTATTGCTGCAAACGAAAGAAGCCGGCCAATATTCGCAGCGCTACTCAAGCCGGCAAGCAATGCACAGGCCGAGAAATATAGAAAAACTCTTTGAGCGTGTTTTTAGGTTATTTGATGGGCATAGACCAGTAAAACTATAGGCCTGGGTACGTCTTGGCGCACTATTCAAAGTGCTTGTCACGCTTTTGACGACGTTCTAAGAGCGTTTCGTATTTTGAAAAAAGTAGAAAAAAAAAGCGTTGTAAGGGGACTTTGAACAGAATATCCCCTTCGCTCGTTATTGCAAGAGAAGTGAGAGAAGAGAGAGAGAGAGAGAGAAATCGACTTTATTGGATCAAAAATCCTACGGAGGCTGCAGGCGGACCACGCAGGATCGCCCACAGCCCGACTATTCTAGGCCTGTCGTCAAGGCGCGGTGTCCCCCCGACCTCCACTCGGGCCGGCCGGACCGCGGGCGGTCCCGAGGGCTCGCATCCCTCGGTCCCGCGCGGCATCAGCCCGCCCTCGGGATTGCCCACTCTTAATAAAAAAAGGTCGTAAAAAGGTAGTAACGGCCGTATTTACTAACTCCTTACGAACCTTACTACCCCGCGGTTTTGTAAGTAGGCTCTGGCACTAACAACGGCATGGTTAGTAAATTAACTGAGTGTAGGAAGTGGTAGCACTAGATTAAGGTCGTGCTTATGACTAGGTTGTGCATGGCCAGTTAGTAAACGCATGTAGCTCAGAAGAGTGCTATCGCTGGGACTTTACTAGTGGAGGTAGTGGTGCTTCCTGCCTGCTTCGGTTAGTAATTTTGGCAAGTGCTGCATTTACTATCTCCAGTTACTAAGTACCTAGTGTATACTGGGACAAGTAACTTGTTAGTATTCCATTAGTGAATGCTCCGACCTTTTTTTTAAGAGTGCCGGGCGAGAGCCGCCTCGACGCGCTGGACTACCTGCAACTGCACTTCATAGTCTCTTGACTGCATAGCCCACACCACGTCCGTCGGTAAGCCCCCCGGGTGTGACCCGGGTGGACACAGGTCCGTAGTGCAGTCCCAGAGAATGTGGGTAAGAGTCGCTGTTGCACTTCCACACACACTGCACTGCTCACTGTCAAACACCTCCGGGCACACGTAGCGCGCCAGCGCCGGCGAGAGCACAGAGTTGAAAGCAAAAAGACAGAGGACAGGGGCGCACAAACGCAGTTTTCAGGTCAAGCATTCTCAAAGGGCGCATACCGGACGTTTCAATCTACGGCGCTGCTTTCACCTCCCCCCGTTGCTTTCGTACACATATAGGGTGTTCATGTGGGCGCGTTGATGGCACAGATACACATGCCCGGCACATTGAAGTCGAATATTCAAGAGAAAAGGCCACTGAAAATACTTCCAGGCAAATTTCTACAACTGATGGGGTCAGACACTTTCGCTAGGAATGAGCGATATGTTCCGTATTTTCGCGCGAATAACGGCACAGTGAATATAACGCGCGAGAAGAGACCTCAAGGAGTAAATTTATATACTACGTATACAACTCGCGAACCAGTGCTAGGAAAAGATCAATTTTCAGTCAGGACTTTTTAAACACTAGCTTCAGATTAGGTCAAACTGAAAGCAGTTGAGCACTGTGGTATTACACCCCGTTGGCGCTACTTTTCAGTCGTACGAGAGAATACCTGTCGTTACTCCGCGCGGATTAGAGCGCTGTCATCCTCGCCGACACTTGCCGTTCTATTACCCGTGCATTTGTGGCTCCAGAGGACCTTGGTGGTTAAGCTTGTTTACGGAGCTCTTTCGCTTAGTGGCTGAGTGCGCTGCAAGTTTGCCGCAAGCCGGGGAAGAAGGCACTGGCTTTATATTTATGCAGACC